>NC_086321.1:315279375-315981042 GCF_036172605.1 Pelobates fuscus | reverse complement strand
TAAGCATTAGCACAAGCCTGTAGGCTGTCATATATACATATTATCTGACCTACCTGACTTAACCAGACTAACATAACGTAACGCAAAGGCAATGTTCCAGCCTTTATATATAGACTTACACACACGTTGCTAGGCAACACACCTTGGTTACCCAAAGTATACAAGCTACGCAAAACCCTACCATACATTACGAAGCTATCATAGAATTCTCTAAATATACGGCACGCGTAACTACTTATGGCTCAATGATAGAATAACGCTTTACACACGACACCCAACCACTTTAACTACGACACACGCTAGGAAACCTGGACTTGTCCATAACTTTAAAATGTGCATACTTTTTCATGCCAATGTTCTGATTGTTTATAAATATGTACGCTGTTGTGGCGTTTTGAAACTGCTGTGTAATCACCTGCACTACAAAAATAAAGAATAAAAAAAAATAAAAAATATGAATTTATGTGACATGAGTTGGTAAATTCATGTAATATTTACATTTTTGGTAAATTAATTCCATTAATTCAAGTGAGCAGGAGAGAATGTAATTTTTCACAGCAAAAATGCTATAATATTAACATGCAAAGTTTAGGAAAAGACCTTTAATCCCATGATATTCCACAAATCTATGTACAAGCAATAAACCCCTTAAAATCATTTTTTTTCTCTATACAGAAGGTAAAAATAAAGTAATTAACCTATAAAACTAGCGATAATACACTTTGCAACTATGTCATCCTTATCTATCTATGGAGTTTCAATGTTGTATAACAAAGTTTCAGTATAACTGTTAAACTAATAAGTTATAATTATAAATAATACGGTAAATCTTTATCTGGTTGCAAATATTCAAGATTATAACAACTAGGAAGAGTCTTTTCGTTAAAAAAAACATATGATTTAAATTGAGTCTTACGGACTAGAGATTTAAATCAAATTAACCCTGAGCTTAAAAAAACTAAACAAAATATTAAAGGACCACTATAGGCACCCAGACCACTTCAGCTTAATGAAGTTGTCTGGGTGCCAGGTCCATCTAGGATTAACCCTTTCTGCTGTAAACACAGTGAGAAGACGCCAGCGTCCATAGGAAAGCATTGAGAATGCTTTCCTATGAGACTGGCTGAATGCGCGCATTCAGCCGATGACGGCCAAAGGAGGAGGAGAGACCCCGGCGCTGGAGAAAGGTGAGTTTTTAACCCCCTTCCTCTCCATTCAGCCCGGCGGGAGTGGGACCCTGAGGGTGGGGACACCCTTTAGGGCACTATAGTGCCAGGAAAACAAGTTTGTTTTTCTGTCACTATAGTGGTCCTTTAAGGACTGCAAGATTCAAAATTGCAGAAAAGTGTATTGGGGGAAAATATTGGACAACTTAACCTTAGTTCTGATGATTTATGAAGAAAGACACTTTCTTGTAATGCACTGTTCGTTGTTATGAATCTCATAATTTTCTGGGAAAGCTTTCCATATACATACACCATGGCAGAGGAGAGGAGAACGACCCCAATTAATTTATTGTTGCCCTCATATCACATCCCTCATTCTCATCTAGAATTCTTATTGCAAAAGCCAAAGGAAAGACACCCTACACACTCCAAATAGTGAAGCCAAAAGGAATTAGTATTTGTGGTTTGGAAAAAAAAAAAATCCATTCCAATAGATAAAAATTAAAAGAAATGAACAAACAAACAAACAAGATTCCGCTGCTTTCATGCCACACCTTGATTTGTTTGAGAGGACTATAAATATCAACGTGTATATAGCGCAGAAAACCTGCGCAGCGCTTGATTTAGTACTTAATGGTATTATTATTAACTTGATTTGCCAAGAAAACAGATTAATGCATAAGATAAAAAGTGGGCTCTGCTTGAGAGTTTAAGATTTGTACATAAAAAAAAAAAAAAAAAATAGACTGCTTGATATAGTTGTTCCCTACTCTGCCCTTATATATTGTATTTTATCGTTGTTATGGTCAAAATGTGCCCAACTAATAATGTGTGTTAGTTCAGGTAAGTCCTACCCTTCCGTTTTCAAGATTAGCAACCCTCACCTTGCTTATTAGTAATATCAATAAAGTACTGGAAGATTGAAAAGTCTTATTATGCAGATTTTTGCCTCAGGCAAACAATAGCACATTTTTAAGACCAATTATTAGTATTGCCATTTATATAGAGCCAACAGTTCCGGAGCGCTTTACGATATTTTAAGAGGGTGGATTTACCTGTAAATAGTACAATTACAAGAAAACTTACAGGAACGATAGGTTGAATTAAAATTGAAGTATATTAATACTACGTGGCAACATTAAAAAGTTGTCATAAAATGTGTTACCTGAGATGTTTTAAGTTATAATTTAAAACAAAACACATAGAACAATATGGAACTTATGAATATATATTTGCATTATTGATGTTGTGAACATACACATTACACAGTTAAAATAAGCCACATATTGTTTTTTTTTCCCTTTTTAAAAGGACATATTTTTGCTGCAGTCCATTATTTTAAATATTTTCCCGGTATCGCATAACGCAGAGGTTATGTTTACTCTGCATATGCCCTTGTCTGACATCATGCAAAGGGAGTTAACTTTCAGGACGCAGACATTAAAGTAGTCTTCCACAGAGCTTCTTTTATCCACTGTAACCCCACTGCCTGTATCAAGTCTATAACCACGTCCGTATGCTTACAGACACATATGCATACACTCGTTATTCAGAGAACTTGACTATAGCTAAACAGCTCATGACGCTCCATAAAATCACTTATGTTGGCAAAAAACAAATAATACGGGTTTAGTTATTGTTAATAAATACTATTGCTATTGTGCATATAATATCCTGACAAGGAACCAAACTATCCCATGAAATATAAAGTAGTGCCTGGGGGGTTTATATCCATCTGCAGAGAATAGGATCAAACACATATCTTCAAAGCGTTTTATCCACATTTTATAGACATTTATGAGAGGAAAGATTTTAGCTGGGACTGTGTCCTGTAAGTGTCAGGTTTCGAGTTTTAACAAATAAGTCTCTTGAGTTTTATGAGACCAGGAACATCTCATACACATTGTGCTTTCTTTCCTACTCATTATGTAGCATAAACTATTTTATACGGGGTACTGTTTGTGGAACATAGCCCTTTAAGTTACTTTAAATATCTACCAATTTCTTTTAAATTAAAGAAAAAAAATGTCAAAACCTTATATCCGAATGAAAGAATCTTCTAATTGTGCATATAGCCAATATTATACTGAATCAGGGAGTCGGTTTAAATTACGAAACATTAGAAAAGTATTCATCCCTCCAGAACATCATATCAATCCATTATTGGATTATTATCATCCAGATGTCCTTAACACAAATATGCCCTTGTGAGTCCTTAACACACAAAGAAACATAACACAAATATGCCAATTGCTGCATATTGCTATAAGTAATGTTCCAACAGTGAAAACTAGACAAAGACTCCACTTATTGGACAGAACTCAGCTACTTGTACAGAGCTTCTAATCTCAGTATTGTTGGAAGTGAATACACTCCCGTCCACTACAACAAAAATAGAAATTCCACAACCTCAAAGAACCGTAAAATCAACATAATGGAGGAAGTCTCTGCAGTTCCACAATAATTATCCTAAGCACTTGGAAAATGGTCTTTCAATCTGCGAAACCTAGACTTGTATTATTTCTAATAATGGGAGATAGAAAAATTACATTAACGCAAATTTTCATATTACTGTGGATGCTAATATTCTTGGACTATTAATACCATGTTGTGATACTACCAGAAAGAGAAATCCCCCTAATTGCACTACCACAGATGCATAGAAATTCCGACAGGTTTATAAAGTTTCTATTCACTTACAGCACACGCAAACATTTTCTTGTTTGTTTAAAAAAAATAAAAATCCCAATATTGGAGAATATTACAATTTCTTAACCCTCAACAAAAAAGAAAATCATCAAAGCAATGAATATTATACCCAACAGGGCAAAACGTATAAGTATAAGATTTAGAGAAATCTTGGAACAAAAATGCTTGCCATTTCAAAACCTTAAATCTCCACAGTGAAGGAAAACAACTACTGAGCTATAATAGTGCTCGATTATCAGCCCCTAATGCTACTGAGATTGTCACAACTAAAAGATTCATGATACCGCATCATAGAGAGTTCACAATTCTTACAGTAACTGTGTGCAAAAAGAATATTAAAAAAAAAAAAAAAAACTACATCATACAAACAATATATAATATTATCAATTAAATGGTTTCAACACTAGAGTACAGTCATAAAAGGTAACAATTGTAAAATCTGTAAACAAATTAAAAGCCTTGGACTGCCATACTGTAGGGGGGTGGCATATGGGGGGGGGGGGGGGGGGGGTGCTCATAGCATATACTAATAAAATGAAGAAGAACCATATTACGATGTTACTGGAAGATAGATCTATCAATGATGGGATTGCAACAATAAGACCCCCCCTCCCTCCCATTCTAAAATTACTGGAAGAAGAGGTTGGTCAAACTCCAGGAGCCAGGTAGCCATGCCTCTTTAAAACTTTACTGTTGGTGCGTGACTTATTTCCCGTATTTTATACAACCATGTACTCTATAGAAATGTTCCCATATACCAACTGAGAACAGTAGAGAAAGACTGACATTTCTGAAGTATTCTTAAAAAAAAAAAAAAAAAAATGGGATAGTACTACAATCGAAGTATGACACAAAAGTAAAAATCTGCTGTTGTTTCAAGAAAAGGATGTACTAAGTAGACATGATCTAGAGAAGCAAGATTTATCTATAGTGGTTTGTTCATGTGATTTAACTAGATTGCTAGCAATACAATTTAGTCACTATTACATGCAGAGAACTTGAGATGTTATATTCATCTACAATGACATTAGCAACAGGAACTAAACAAACACATGAAATCCACTTAAATCAGATATTAAGTATATAACCATGAATGGTCTACTCTTATTGATATCAATATATAATACTAACAGAACTCCCCCACCCCTCAATTCTAAAATTAGGAACATTTTGACTCAATAGGTTATTACTATTTATTACTATCCAACACAGTCCTACTACGTATGTAGACTAGTAAGATTATTAAATATTGATTTAAAACACATTCCCTTTCACAATAAAAAGATAATCAACAATTCCTTTAAGCCCTCACTGCAATATAAGACAAGCTTATGTTCATCTATACATAAACATATACAAAAAAGTAAGAATACAACCAGATTAATGCTACTATGATTAACTGAATACTGGTATTTTTCAAATGGTTTTTTTCTTTATGTGATCACATCATTCATAGAGTTTTATTATGATGCTCCCCACAGTATGGCAGTCCAAAGCTTTCTCTTTCTATCTAGATTTTAAATGTAATGGTTTCTTTCAATAACTTTGTGCTCTAATGTTGAAACTGTTCAAGTAAGGGTGACAGACAAGTAAAACTGTTTGCAAAATAGAACAGTTTAAAATCCCAGTAATACTGGTACTGGGGATGAACGGATATTGCTGCAGTAACACCAAAAACTGTAATCAGCTGTGAATCCAGTAAACGGGAGAATAAAACAACAGGTTTCAGGGAAAATTTGGTGAGTCTCTGTATACATCACAATGCGTGGTATTTTTCTCTAATATAATGGAATTCTATTTTTTCTTAGTGATCTTAAGGATGCGTGCTGTTTGTGATGAGAAAGCAGCATGACTGTAGGATGTTTAAGCAATGATAATTCCTGGAATTGGGATCACTCAGACCTGTTACTGGAAGTACATGAACTAATTATTACATTTCTGAAAAGCTAGCAAACCTACAATTGTCAAGAAGCCTGACAACCTGATATGAGTGATTCCCCAAGAGATGGACACCCACCCATAAAATTGGAGATTATACAAATACTAATATTTAAAGGGAGTCACTGAAGACTCACTTTTTTTTATTTTATTATGTTTTTGCCAGGTGAAAGCAGATAACTTCTAAAACTACTCTACACCAACAGTTCCCAAAGAGAATCCAACCACATGAATGGTCCCAAATCTTTGTATAGATATTAAGGAAGCGCTCAACCCACAATCTGCTGTTTTGCTGTCACTACCAGCCATCATACTATAGACGTGTAAAGACTTTACATGTGAATATAATCAAGCAGGGTTTAGACAGAAAGGCTTGGCAAGGAAGGTTTTGTTCTTGAATTACGCAATCCTTCAAATTTATAGGCAAATTGATGGATGTAACAAACGTGCATCGTACGGGGCCCCCCTGAATTCCATTATTATTTGAATATCTGAATCCCTCAAATTGAAGTTATTCAAATTATGATACATTCTCTAAAACTATTCATTAGGTTAGAGATCCTGCGAGTTCATACATGAAAATACAACTCAATTGCTGAGCACAAATTAATAAATAAATATCCACAAGTCACCTTTATCCTAATGTTTTAGGGATTACATGCCACTGCGAATTCTCATTACATGCATTCTCACATACGAGGAAGGCATTTTTCACATTACTAATAAAGACACATGATATATCGTGTATTGTGACACATTAAGGTGAGGTATCTTAACCCAGATACTCCTGACATTACAGGAATACATATATAATTTCCGTTGTGAACAGCAACAGACAGACAAACCATAGACCGCCTTTAAATGAAATCTGTGAATATCCAAAATCTACATAAAGCAGGGAGATCAACACCTGAAATCATTTTGTAAAGGAACTCACCATCTTAATCAAACTATTTAAATTATGGGTATTACTGTAAACTAAATATATATGAAATAAACACCACCTCAACTATTTTGTTTATTATACGACACCCACTAATTCTGATTATCTTAAGACTAACAATAATACAAACTAGAAAAAAACAACAAAAAAACAAAGCCAAACATATCATTGTAGCAGCCTTTACGATTTGTCCTACATGAACAAAAACTTCAGAAGTTTAAAAATAAACACCATCAACACACTGGAGAGAACCCTGTAAATCGGATTAATAAACTCTGAACATAGCTAATGAAAAAATAATACAAAAGGAACTTAAAAATAAAAAGGATTGCGCCCTGAATTGGGTTCTGGAGTATAAGGAAGTAAAGGGGAAAAAAAAGCCTCTCAAACTATCACATCATGGGAAACACATACACTATATGGGTTAAAGGAATCACATTCTGAGAATTCAGTTCCTTGTGCTAGAGACAAAAATACTGTACTGTATAATTAATAAATTGATTCAGCCACCTACCATGTCAGCAGTACAACTCATTACCTCCCTACTGAAATGCCACCTGTCACATGTTGGGTTTACTCATTCTCACATGCTATAGAGCATATATAAACGGACATACTTTGAGATGATTAGCGTACACTTGTACAGTTTGCTCTACAGCTCTATATACCTGACAGGGAACATCTCTGCTCACTTTGGCTGCCATGACTAGAACCTGGGTTACGCTGATAGGAAGGAGGAAGAAAAATCACAATTAAAACCAGCTGCGCCGTGCAAGCGTTATAAAGTCTTGCACAATACTGATAATGACAGGGCAAAGAAAGCTTTGGCTTCGCATACGCAAAATGAAACTAAAAACACTGAACTACTGAGCGATAAACAAGAGTACTGTATAAGGGTTAACTCACGAGGGGCAAGTAAGTTTTACACAAGCAGCGCTTGGAAATGTTTCAATAAACAAGATCAACAAACCATAGCATTCCGGCAAAGCTATACAGATGGAAACGGAACATAGAAAGTGGTGGTGCTAAAATTACTTTTATTGTTATACATATCTAGCGTAGTACCTTGTTCACGGAGGACACCTTCAGCCAGAAATGCAGCTGTGACATGCCAGCAGAACAGAGGAGCTGTATCAGATGCAGCTGGAGAGACTCAGCCTTACACATGACAGAAGGACATCACAACAGCTGGGAGCTACCCCCTCCCTCATTTACTCTGCTCTCTCAAATAAAGCCACCCCCCAGTGGCTCTTTTTTTTTTTTGTTGCTTTTCTCTTTTTTTCTCTCCACCCTATGACTCCTCTCCTCTTCTACCTCCCTCCCCCCCAGGGTATGCACGGCCGGCCCCTGATCCCACTTCCTCTCAGAGCTGTTCTGACTTTCAGGAAATGATTCTGTGCGAGAATTCCTGGCAGTCACAACACTTACTGAGCCTGGTAGAAAACTCCACCCCCAACATACCTGTACCTGCTCTAGCAGCCAATCACTGTGCGGAAAACGCTTCCAACTTAACCCCTAAGCAGCAGCAGACAAGATTTAACCTCTGCATTGCAAGAAATCTCTGTTTTCTTTCTTAACCACCTGTTTAACCCTTTGTATTGTGTGCAAAGATACTAATGAGCCGAACACTCACTTGCTGATTACAGTACAATGTAAATGCAATTTTCCTTGTTTTATTAACCCTTTCACTGCATTACCCATACTTTTCAAATCTCTATATGTACTACTCAGGAATTGATTATTTGCGCTCCCTCTACAACACCACCACCCCCTCCAACCTCCCCCCTTCCCCCCCCGGGAGCAATTGGATTGAGGGGAATGAAACAGATTCCAGGAAGTTTAATATTTACAGAAACCAATGCAGCCACATTATCATTAATACAAGCTCCAGGAACCAAATAGATAGAGACTACCCCCATAAAAGCGTGCGCACACCAGCACTGAAGAAAGACCCCACCAGCACTACCAGACAGACTGACCCACAGCTCAGCTCTAGGTGAGAAGTGCCATCGTTCACAACATAAAGCAATGAAACCCTAAAGAGCATATAAAGTAGCTTGGAACCGCAATACTGCATCGGTACAACAGGCACCCCTCAAATCTGGTCCTCACTCCACCATATGACCATAACCATGTGTATACAAATAAGACAAGGGGGGGGGGGGTTAAGAATACTCTCAGATTAATGCAAAACAAGGAACTATTTAGACACCAATAAATCTACAAGAAACAGCATGAATATGAATATATAAAAAAATAAAATAAAAAAGGATTTGTTTAGTTTACCCTGTCACTGTAAAAATGCTCAATGCACATGGGTGGGGCTTTTATGTACTACAAAAGTTAACAAAGGACAGTTAGTTACTGTATCTAAATTCTGTCTCTTCTTTTAGGGGTTTTCCTCGTCAAACAACCTGGAATTTTAATAGTTTTTTTGCATGTATTCATGAAAGGACATAAAAAAAAACCAAATACACTGTTTAGTAGTTCACTAATCAAGGCTGCAGCGCATTCCACTTCTCTCTGTTTTTAGTTCAGTCAAATCACTTACACATATATTACTGGAAATATCCCTGCACAACATTACGCAATATACAGCACAGGTCACCACAGAACTGCAGCCAGACAAAGGGGAGGGTCAAGGGATGGGAGGGGGCACAGAGACAGCAGGGACAGTGATGGTGAGGGCATGCCTGTAAGGCAGGAGGGGAGGGCAAGAAAAATTAAAGAAACAGTAAGAAAAGCCACAGAACGATAGCAGACAGCACAATGAAATGCAGTTTTCCATAAGTACTGATCAAGGAGACCATGGAAACATACCGTATATACTCGAGTATAAGTCGATCCAAATATAAGTCGAGACCCCTAATTTTACCCCCAAAAACTGGGAAAACTTATTGACTTGAGTATAAGACTAGGGTGGGAAATGCAGCAGCTACTGGTAAATTTCTAAATAAAATTATATCCCCAAAAAATTATATTAATTGAATATGTATTTACAGTGTGTGTGTATGTATGAGTGCAGTGTGTGTGTGTATGAGTGCAGGTGTGTGTGTGTGAGTGCAGGTGTGTGTGTGTGAGTGCAGTGTGTGTGTGTATGAGTGCAGTGTGTGTGTGCATGAGTGCAGTGTGTGTGTGCATGAGTGCAGTGTGTGTGTGCATGAGTGCAGTGTGTGTGTGCATGAGTGCAGTGTGTGTGTGCATGAGTGCAGTGTGTGTGTGCATGAGTGCAGTGTGTGTGTGCATGAGTGCAGTGTGTGTGCGCATGAGTGCAGTGTGTGTGCGCATGAGTGCAGTGTGTGTGCGCATGAGTGCAGTGTGTGTGCGCATGAGTGCAGTGTGTGTGCGCATGAGTGCAGTGTGTGTGCGCATGAGTGCAGTGTGTGTGCGCATGAGTGCAGTGTGTGTGCGCATGAGTGCAGTGTGTGTGCGTATGAGTGCAGTGTGTATGAGTGTGTATATAATGCAGTGTGTGTGTATGAATGCAGTGTGTGTGTATGAATGCAGTGTGTGTGTATGAATGCAGTGTGTGTGTGTGAATGCAGTGTGTGTGTATGAATGCAGTGTGTGTATGAATGCAGTGTGTGTATGTATGAATGCAGTGTGTGTGTGTGAATGCAGTGTGTGAATGCAGTGTGTGTGAATGCAGTGTGTGTGTGTGAATGCAGTGTGTGTGTGTGTATGTGTATATGAATGCAGTGCTTGTGTGTGTGATGCAGAGCCTTGGTGGGGGGTGGGCATTTTTATTATTTATTTATTATTATTTTAATATTATTTTTTATTTTTATATATTATATTTTATTTTTATATTATTATTATTAGTTTTTTTATATTATTAATATATTATTTTTATTTTATTTTATTATTTAAATTTGTATTTATATTTTTTTGTCTCCCCTCCCTGCTTGTTAGCTTGCCAGGGAGGGGGGCTCTCATTCCCTGGTGGTCCAGTGGCATTGGCAGTTCAGTGGAGGGGGCTGGCAGAGAGCTGTAACTTACCTTTTCTGCAGCTCCTGTCCTGTCAGCTCCCCTGTCAGCAAGTCTCGCGGTCTGAGTGCCGCGCGGAGAGACTTGCAGTGGGGAGGGAGCTGACAGGAGCGGTAAGTAAATGCTTCCTGCCAGCCCCCAACAGGACCGCCGGGCTTGTAATGAGCCCGGCGGTCCTGTTCTGTATTACGGCAATGTAAGTTGCCATAATACAGACATTAACTCGAGTATAAGACGAGTGGGGGTTTTTCAGCACAAAAAATGTGCTGAAACACTCGTCTTATACTCGAGTATATACGGTAGTTTTACAAGAGAACAGGGGTAAGGAGACAGAAAAGTACACGTATAATGTAATTGTACATGTGTACTCATTAGAGGCCTAATTATTAAGACAGAAAAGGATGTTTAAATGGAACCCAGACCACTTCATCTCAATGAAATGGTATGGGTACAGTGCCCCAGTCTTTTAAACACTGGAAACCAAAACATTGCTGTTATGTAGTAAAGACAGTGTTTACATTGCAGGTTTAACACAAATTTTTTCCTAATAAATGCTGTTAATAGAGCAGCATTTGATTGGTGCATCTGCACTAGCCTTTTAATGAGGAAGCAGTGGATTGGCTGATAACATTAACATTGATGATCTCGGCCAAAGAGGCAGAGCAACAGTGTGAGAATTGGAGGTGGGATAGGAAAGGTTATTCTTACCAAAACTTGTGTTTCCTTGAAACACTGGTTTTGGGTGGAGTAACCCTCCAAGAATACACAAATTAATAATACGGATCACAGAACAAACAAACAAAAAACAACAACACATTGTTAAAGGAACACTATAGTCACCTAAACAAAGCAGTTTTAGTGTATAGATCATTCCCCTGCAATTCCACTGCTCAATTCACTGTCATTTAGGAGTTAAATCACTTTGTTTCTGTTTATGCAGCCCTAGCCACACCTCCCCTGGCTATGATTGACAGAGCCTGCATGAAAAAAAAATGGTTTCACTTTCAAACAGATGTAATTTACCTTAAATAATTGTATCTCAATCTCTAAATTGAACTTTAATCACATACAGGAGGCTCTTGCATGGTCTAGCAAGCTATTAACATAGCAGGGGATAAGAAAATCTTAATTAAACAGAACTTGCAATAAAGAAAGCCTAAATAAGGCTCTCTTTACAGGAAGTGTTTATGGAAGGCTGTGCAAGTCACATGCAGGGAGGTGTGACTAGGGTTCATAAACAAAGGGATTTAACTCCTAAATGGCAGAGGATTGAGCAGTGAGGCTGCAGGGGCATGTTCTATACACCAAAACTGCTTCATTATGCTAAAGTTGTTCAGGTGACTATAGTGTCCCTTTAACACACAATCCTGTACTATTAAAGGAGAAAAATAAAAGAAGTACTACCAAAAAGTCATCCCTTGAGCCTTGTAGGTAGTTGTTGAATGTTGGCAAATTGTTTTGAACTGGATCATGGTAATATTCTGTCGAGCTGTCAAGACACAATCTGAGAGAGACAAAATAGAAGTGTTAGCAATTAGACTCAGGGTAAGATAAATAAATACAACAAATGTATGAACAGGTGAGAGAGAAATATAACCAGAGGGAGTATGACAAATGCCCTCAAGTAAAGGAGCAATACAAGGTGTTGGACACAACATAGCAATAGAAAGGAAACAGAGATACATAAAATATGGGACGAAAAAAGAAAGGTGTGCAAAAATGCCCAAACAAGAGAGAAAGAGTTCCAGGTCTGATGCCTATTTCAAGGAATCACCTTTTCCAAAGATTAATAGTTTTATTGCCGTACACAGTAATAGTAACATGGTTGTCTCTCAAGTGTACATCATTACTATTCATTTGGACAAGGACAGACAGAAATTCTAAAAATTGAATACTTTGAGGTAGGCATGCAATGAAAAAATTGCATCACTTAAGTAAAAATACTAAATTAATTACAAATGTAAGTAGCCAAACTGGAAATACTGGATATTCTCTAGCTTATGTTTCCAGCTCAGCTACTTTGGCATAATTTCTAAATTCACTTTGAATTCTCACTTTAGTGAATAAGACTACATGTGTGCAACGTGCACACTACAAGTACTTGAGACACACACATATGAGGCAGAGCAACACAGAGCAGAGAACAGATAAAAAGCTGCATTGAAGAAAGACAGAAGGAGGGGAGGAAAAAAGACAGGGGGTGAGAGTGCAAGCAAGATTTTGGCAAATGGGAACAGCAGATTGGTGTCACAATAAAAAGAAAACAACATAGGAGGAGCCATGATGACAAGAGAGGTGGTGGCAGCAAGGCAAGACAGGTTCATGACTAAAAGAAAAGCATGGTAGACAGAGAACAAATGTGCACGCACAAGAGACTGACAGAGGGAATCCAATAATGACAAATGATAACCATTAAAAGTGGCAAAGGCGATGGTAAATAAGAGACAGATCGGTGTGCAAAACACACAGTAAGAAAGGCAAGGTTTGGGACAGAAAAAGGAGAAACTGGAAGACCCTCAAGTATCAGACCTACTGGAAAACAAGAATAAGAACTAACAGATGTAAAAGCATTTTGCTACAAGCCAGAGTGTGGACAAGAAGAATGAAGCAGGCAGGAGTGTACACACACAAAAAAGGACAGACTGCAGCACGTGAAAAAGATGGAAAGCAAGTGGTATAGGGAGCCAATGAATACGATTTCAAGCAAAAAAAAAAAAAAAAAGTGAAAATTATATAAAAAAAAAAAATATATCAGTGTCCATAATATGGACAATACTGCCAATACTAATACTGCACGTGATGGAAAAGAGTAACAAATGTTTGGAAGCAGAAGAGTGAGATACAGCAAGGGAAGGAGGAGGAACTTACTGATTTGGGCTGGTGAGAGGAGCATGAGGCAAGCAATGAGCAGGTGAAAATGTGAAATGTTTCCACGGGGTGCCAGCCAGTGCCGGGTTCTGAAATTACAGCAAATGTGCATCAGAAATTCACCATCCTCACCCATTAGCCCCATAGATAGTTGAACTTTCATACACTGCTTTCTCAGCCTATAATACATTCTGACAAATTGTAGCTAATTGCGGACACAAATCTATATATAGTTTTCTTCTAGAATTGGGATCAGCTGCTCGGAGGCAGCAGCAACAAGCATTGCCCACTATACATGAACTTCTCTCCATATATACTGGCAGGACACTAAGAATATTACTACCAATATCTATGAAGGACACTTATCCGTATACTATCACATACAAGAAGACAATAAAAGGTTCTATGTTTAAAGCAAATATCTAGAATGTTCTTATCATGTCTAGTACTTAAATATTAATGCTTGGCGAACTATAACAATATACTGATATAAACATAAAAATTTAGTCTCATTTATTACCAATTTTCATTTATTGTGTGCAGGTTAATTAATGCATAGTCAACATTGTTTTCTTCAATTGATGAGTGAAGCAAAATATTATTTTGGTTTTAACTGTTACAGGATATGTCAGTAATAAATGAGTCATGTAGTGAAGGAGCTTAACCTCTTTAAAAGAGATGGGAAACCTAACCGGTCTAATGGGCTTCCACTGCCTCAATGTGGGTTACCTGCACTGGGTTTGCATTTGAAGCATGTTCATACTCACAAATCTGCAAGTAAGATTTTTCTCATGGACACTGGTTCCGTTTAATGAAGGAAATAAATGGAGTAACCCAATATAAAACAGGACTTCAAAATGTCTTGCCCTGATCTCAGGGACAAAAAAAGTTTATACTTGCATATAAGCACATACATTAAAAAAGGAGACAAAAAACAGCATATATAATAGAAAAGTATAACTAATAGTTTAAAACAAATGCCAGCTGCCTCATGTTACAGCAATATAACAGTAATTCCCTGTTCTATGGCACTGAGGCACGTAGATGGTTTTTTTCCCACTTTCCACTTTGACACAGTATTGCACAATCTATATTTGAGAATCTTTCATATCTTATGAATAGAAATACACTACTGCAAGTTAGAGCCAGTGTGTCCTTTGTTGGACGAGAATAAGATACAATATCACAATGCACCTTAACTGAAGCATTCCGGATATGAACTATTTTGCTCTTGTCCAACATGAAAATGAGGAAGTCCTTGTGCCACACCGGGTCTTTGCTTCTATGCAATGAAAACTGCTGAGTGGCAGCCAGCTTACTTCCGAATAACTAACCAAGTTCACTGCTCAATACAATATTCTTTCCTGTAACCAACATTTTACTATGTTTTTTCCATGGAATTGTAAAACTTTTTATTTTTTATTTTATTTAATTTCTATATTTTTTTTGTGTAACACGTTTCACTCTTCTTGATGAATCACAAATTGCTTTCTCTTCATACTACTCTTATTTCACTGTTTTTTTTTTTTTTTTTTTGGAATGATTCCTGTTGAATGCCAAACACCATGACAAAACTTTGCAGCTATTTGTACACAGGGATCTTGCTGTCCAAGTTTTACGCAAACCAAAGTTTTTCTGGCAGCAATCGCCCACGCCCCTGCACAAACAGGACTAAGTCGAGCACTTCCACCAAGTTATTGTACCCAGAGTTCTATCTTACCTCAATGTCAGGCTGAATTGACTGGTACTGCACGGCTGCCGTAGAACACATCCCACTGGCTCCGTGTTGTGGTTCAGGTTGTGGGTATCTGGCCCCCCTGTCCATCCCAGGCAATGTGCAGAGCATCAGGGTCCCAGCTTCATGATCTTACTTAAATTGAGACACATTAACAGTAATGCAGTTCCTCCTGTGTAAGGAGACAAAAGAGTAGGATGCCGAAATTTTAAAAAGACATACTTAAATACATGTTAATGCAGGAAGAGGATTGATTTATCACACGTTACCTAACCATAAATATGCTGAGTGGGGGAAAAAGTGGAGTGAATATCTCATAATTAGAAATTAGCTTCCAGTCAATCACTAATAATCAGACTAAAAAATAATAAGGCAAGTTGTCCTTAACATCACAGTGCACTAGTGACATGGTTTATGGATGGTCTTCTGTAGCA
This sequence comes from Pelobates fuscus, assembly GCF_036172605.1. Taxonomy (NCBI): domain Eukaryota; kingdom Metazoa; phylum Chordata; class Amphibia; order Anura; family Pelobatidae; genus Pelobates; species Pelobates fuscus. The sequence goes on along the minus strand of NC_086321.1, from coordinate 315,965,262 downwards.
CATGTGATTCTAGAAATCCAGAATTTCCTGCAAAATAGTCTCCACATATCATCAGTGTGATATTTGGCTGGAAGAGAGTTTTAGTTAAAGGGTTACTCTAAACACCCACCATACCCACCTTCAGTTGTAGTTACAGTGCAAGGACCTTGTCCAAGAAGGAAGACCCAGACGGAGGAGTGAGAGAGCTTTACATAGTGTGGTTTACTAAACATGGAAGCTATGTGTAAAAAAATAGCCACAGTATGGAGAAGTTATGCTCATTTTAAGTTATGAGTGGGACAGCTCTTGGGGATACTCTGCAAGCAAGGGATTTATGTGATAGGATAGGTTTCTTCTATTGTACCAAGGGACATTTTAAAAGTAAATAACTTTATTTTTCTTTAAAGCGGCACTGTCATGCCGAATCCTGTTTTTTTTTTAACCCCCCTCCCGCCTCCACTACATCCAATTGACCCCCTAGTCACCCCCAAATGCCCCTAAGCCCCCCAGATTACCTATTTTTAAATCTGTATCTTCTGCCCCGATCTTTATTCAGGGCGCCGCCATCTTTGTGTGGGTAGGTGAAGTCCCTGTGGGACACGTCATCTACCCACACTAGACAGACTGTGAGATTCCCGCACATGCCCAGTGAAACACCTGGACATGCGAACGGGAATTTCACCTATTCATTCATTCATCAGACAGACGAATGAATGAATAGAAAAAATCAGACGAACAAACTAACACTGAGTATCACTGAGTATCAGTGTTCGTTTGTTCGATCAGTTTATTACAAGGAGGGAGCTACCGACGTGCAGCTCCCTCCTTGTAATATGTAAAGACAGAAGCGGTGGGGAGGTGTGCTCCCCACCACTTCATAAGCCCCCCAGGTCCCCCCTCACTCTATGACCCCCATAATAGCACAAGGGAGATTAAAATCTCCCCAATGCCCCTACTCGCTATACCGCGAGTAGGGGCATGTCCACTAAACAGTGAGCAGCCTGTGGCTGCTCACTGTAAAAACATAAATGGTAATAAGGGGGGGGGGGAACCTACTGTCCTCCCCCCTGGCCCCCACCCCTGCGCGGTGGGTGGGGGCACTAATAAAATAATAAGGGGGGGGACCTACTGTCCTCCCCCCCGGCCCCCACCCCTGCGCAGTGGGTGGGGGCCCTAATAAAACAATAAGGGGGGGGGACCTACTGTCCTCCCCCCGGCCCCCACTCCTGCGTGGTGGGTGGGGGCCCTAATAAAACAATAAGGGGGGGGGAACCTACTGTCCTCACCCCTGGCCGCCACCCCTGAGCGGTGGGTGGGGGCCCTAAATAAAGATAGGGGGGGACCTACTGTCCTCCCCCCTGGCCCCCACCCCTGCGCAGTGGGTGGGGGCCCTAATAAAACAATAAGGGGGGGGACCTACTGTCCTCCCCCCCGGCCCCCACCCCTGCGTGGTGGGTGGGGGCCCTAATAAAACAATAAGGGGGGGGACCTACTGTCCTCCCCCCCGGCCCCCACCCCTGCGCGGTGGGTGGGGGCCCTAATAAAACAATAAGGGGGGGGACCTACTGTCCTCCCCCCGGCCCCCACCCCTGCGCGGTGGGTGGGGGCCCTAATAAAATAATAAGGGGGGGGGACCTACTGTCCTCCCCCCTGGCCCCCACCCCTGCGCGGTGGGTGGGGGCCCTAATAAAACAATAAGGGGGGGGGACCTACTGTCCTCCCCCCTGAGCGGTGGGTGGGGGCCCTAAATGAACCCCCCCCCCCCCATCAAGGTGACTAGGGGTCCCAAGCCCCTAGTCACCCCCCCCACCCCAAAACATTCTAACCCCTACCTACCCCCCTCACCCTAAAAATAGTGAGGGGGGAATAAAATAACTAACCTGTAAAAAAAATAATTAAACTTACCATTTGACGTCTTCTTTTTTCTAAATTCTTCTTTCTTCAGCCCCCAAAAAGGCCAAATAAAAATCCATCATACCCGTCGCACTTTAAAAAAAAAAAAAAACCGAGCGCAAAAAAAAAATTAATCCATGTTCACCCATGGAGGGCACGCCGCGTACTGAGCTCCGCAGGGCGGGTCAAGGCTTATATAGCCTTGCCCCGCCCTGCAATTAGGCTTAGAACACACTGATTGGTTGGTTTAAGCCAATCAGAGTGCTCTGTGTCATTTTACAAGCGTGGGAAAATTCCAAAGAACTTTCCCACGCTTGTAAAATGACACAGAGCACTGTGATAGGATGGTTTTCAAGCCATCCAATCACAGTGCTCTGTGTAATTTTACAAGCTTGGGAAAGTTCTTTGGAATTTTCCCACGCTTGTAAAATGACACAGAGCACTCTGATTGGCTTAAACCAACCAATCAGTGTGTTCTAAGCCTAATTGCAGGGCGGGGCAAGGCTATATAAGCCTTGATCCGCCCTGCGGAGCTCAGTACGCGGCGTGCCCTCCATGGGTGAACATGGATTAATTTTTTTTTGCGCTCGGGTTTTTTTTTGGTTTTTTTTAAAGTGCGACGGGTATGATGGATTTTTATTTGGCTTTTTTGGGGGCTGAAGAAAGAAGAATTTAGAAAAAAGAAGACGTCAAATGGTAAGTTTATTTTTTTTTTTTTACAGGTTAGTTATTTTATTCCCCCCTCACTATTTTTAGGGTGAGGGGGGTAGGTAGGGGATAGAATGTTTTGGGTGGGGGGGGTGACTAGGGGCTTGGGACCCCTAGTCACCTTGATGGGGGGGGGGGTTCATTTAGGGCCCCCACCCACCGCTCAAGGGTGGGGGCCAGGGGGGGGAGGACAGTAGGTCCCCCCCCTTATTATTTTATTAGGGCACCCACAGCGCAGGGGTGGGGGCCAGGGGGGGAGGACAGTAGGTCCCCCCCCCCTTATTATTTTATTAGGGCCCCCACCCACAGCGCAGGGGTGGGGGCCAGGGGGGGAGGACAGTAGGTCCCCCCCCCTTATTATTTTATTAGGGCCCCCACCCACCGCGCAGGGGTGGGGGCCAGGGGGGGAGGACAGTAGGTCCCCCCCCCTATTATTTTATTAGGGCCCCCACCCACAGCGCAGGGGTGGGGGCCAGGGGGGGAGGACAGTAGGTCCCCCCCCTTATTATTTTACTAGGGCCCCCACCCACCGCGCAGGGGTGGGGGCCAGGGGGGGAGGACAGTAGGTCCCCCCCTTATTATTTTATTAGGGCCCCCACCCACCGCGCAGGGGTGGGGGCCAGGGGGGGAGGACAGTAGGTCCCCCCCCCTTATTATTTTATTAGGGCCCCCACCCACAGCGCAGGGGTGGGGGCCAGGGGGGGAGGACAGTAGGTCCCCCCCCCTTATTATTTTATTAGGGCCCCCACCCACAGCGCAGGGGTGGGGGCCAGGGGCGGAGGACAATAGGTCCCCCCCCTTATTATTTTATTAGGGCCCCCACCCACAGCGCAGGGGTGGGGGCCAGGGGGGGAGGACAGTAGGTCCCCCCCCCCTTATTATTTTATTAGGGCCCCCACCCACAGCGCAGGGGGGGGGCCAGGGGGGGAGGACAGTAGGTCCCCCCCCTTATTATTTTATTAGGGCCCCCACCCACCGCGCAGGGGTGGGGGCCAGGGGGGGAGGACAGTAGGTCCCCCCCCCCCTTATTATTTTATTAGGGCCCCCACCCACAGCGCAGGGGTGGGGGCCAGGGGGGAGGACAGTAGGTCCCCCCCATCTTTAACCCCCGCGCAGGCAGGGGGGGTTATTAGGTGTTTTTTTTTTACAGTGAGCAGCCACTGTTCACTGCTTACTAGACATGCCCCTACTCGCGGTATAGCGAGTAGGGGCATATTATTTACTAATACTAAGTAATCTTTACTTAGTATTAGTACATTTGGCTTCAAGACCAATTCAGGTCTTTCAGCCTTTTAGTAGATAGCTCCCTAATACCGTGGGAATTAGGGAGTTATCTACTAAGCGGCTGCAAGATGCAGCCACAGCAATGAATAGGATCGGAGTTTCATTCATTAGAATGAAATTCCGATACGAACAAAGTACCGAATTGCATCCTAACACCAATGGAGAAACTCTTCTCATTCTGTTAGGATGCAATTCGGCAGTTTTGCCGGCGTTCTGTCTAAGTGACAGGACTTTCATCAATACTGACAGGAAGCATTGTGGGAACTGGGAGGAAAGCTAGGGATCATGGGAAAATTGCTCTGACCAGCGGAAATGAAGCACACTTTGCTCCTCCGCTGGTCAGGCGGAGGAATCCTCCATAAGACAGAGTCCCTACTTTGTCTTATGATTTTAAAGAAAACTAAAGAAGAATGGAAGAAAAGAATAACAGATCCTGAGAGAGGCGGAGAAGAGGAAGAGATTGAGGAAAGGTAAGTTCGGCATGACAGTGCCGCTTTAAGTTTCAACTTAGCTAGCTATAACCACTCCTAAAGCTGTAAATATATAATTAATCATAATGTAATATATATAAAAAAATACTTTACTGTTGGAGCTAAACTAGTTTGACTTACCTGCTATTCTCAGAGGTCTATGGGTGTTACATTATTGTCACATGCAATTGGTTCTGCTTGGGAATGCTTCTCCAAGCAGAGCATACCCCCCCTCTATGATGCCAACATGTGTGGCTTTAAAAGCCCTTAAGGCATCATTTTTTTTTCTGTACTCCCCCCTGCAAGCAGGAGAACCACTTGAAGAAGGGTTTTCCTGTTCTCCCTGTCATATCCTGGCTTAGCCAGCAGTCGGCATAGAGAATACTATGCCAAGGACTGACCAACAAATTGTGGAGGTGCTACATTTTTAATGAACAATAAATTAATCTGACACAGCCCCCACCTCCATGTTGCGTCTGTCCTCCATCACCATCTAGTGAGGACGAGTGACATTATGCAATGACATTTTGGCTGCAGGGAGAACTTGGCGATGGAGGTTTGTTTGTTATTCCCTCCATTTTTTGGAGGGTGGACCACTTCATAAAGTGTTAAACTAACCAAAATCAGTGTTTTCTTAAAAAAAAATAAAGTTTTTATTTGCAGCAGCCATAGGGCTCTCCTTTTGTTATGAACCAGATTGTCTAATTATTTTTTGTTCTAGAGCTAGATACCTGAACATTTCGGACCCTACAAGTCCCACAGCATTTATTTATCTCTTCAATTAAAACTTGGACTATTTTCTATACGTTTTAATCAGGACTCTATTTCCTTTTTATTCATTTTATGTAAGTACGCATTGTTTTATTATATTTTACCACTCTTTGGCGCAACCTATATTCTGTTTTTACATTTGTACTTTTTGCTGATGTTTTGATGGAACATCATACCCTTAGGTTGCAGCCCATTTCTTCATTTATTTTAGCTGTCTATTGGTTACTTAGCGTTGATCCTATTACCATTTACATGATAGAAAGGTGTCAGAACACACAGTGTATCACAGTTTGCTCTATATGTGGTTGCATATGTGGGTGCGTCATTGTAGTGATGCCCAGTGAGACAGTAGCAGAGCCAGTCTGATTGAAATATTCTATTGTACAAAACAATGTCTGCAGCTGGAAAGTTACTCTTTTTAGCACACTTCTACAAGCCATTTTAAACCTGACCACCATTAAAGGACCACTATAGGCACCCAGACCACTTCAGCTTAATGAAGTGGTCTGGGTGCCAGGTCCATCTAGGATTAACCCTTTCTGCTGTAAAACATAGCAGTTTCAGAGAAACTGCTATGTTTACATATGGGTTAATCCAGCCTCTAGTGGCTGTCTAATTGACAGCCGCTAGAGGCGCTTCTCACTGTGATTTTCACAGTGAGAAGACACCAGCGCCCATAGGAAAGCATTGAGAATGCTTTCCTATGAGACTGGCTGAATGCGAGCGTGGCTCGTGCCGCACATGCACATTCAGCCGATGACAGGAAAGGTGGAGGAGAGTCCCCAGCGCCGAGGGATCCCGGCGCTGGAAAAAAGGTAAGGGATTAACCCCTTCTTCATCCTAGAGCCCGGCGGGAGGGGGACCCAAGGACCCTATAGTGCCAGGAAAACGAGTATGTTTTCCTGGCACTATAGTGGTCCTTTAATAGATTTTTACATTATTTGCCCATGAGTATTTAAACACTGTAGTCATAGCTACAATTGTTTCACATTGCAACAGTAAAAATGTGAAAACTTCACATGCCCTAGTTCTATAAATATTGAAACTGAACTATATGGTGTGATAAAAATCAGATTTAAAAACCTATATTTCTGGGGGCGGAGCCTAGCAGCGAACCAGAGCGGCCACACTTTTCCGAGCTCTGCAATAAGTTGCCCTAAAAGGCTATTTTCACAAGGCTATCTGGCAAACAAACAGGCTACTCACCCTGCCCTAAGCACCCACACCACTATGGGTCGAAAAAATACGAAACCTAAAGCGGACAAAGACACGTCGAGCCGAGACATAGACGAGATGCTCCGCAACACACAGAAGGCCGCATGGGACAAGCTGGCGTCCCTCGAGGAAGGCTCCTCGTACTCCTCTGACGACTTCTTTGCCGAGCCGGAGGAGGGAGCTGCCCTCAGACTTCGCACGGGTCCCAGACCAAGCAACCTGGAAAATAGGGAGCCAGTCACTGCCGCTCAGCTAAAAACGATGCTTGCGGAGCTCTGCACCAACATAGCGGGAGACATGGCCCACTTCCAAAAAGCCATGGAGGGCGCTACAACAAAGATTGCCCAACTTGAGGTGGCTCGCAGTGCCCACGACTCGAGATTAACCAGGGCTGAGAAGAAGATTGAAGAGCTGGAGCAGGTGCACTGCGCCGCCATGAACAGGCTTGACGCAATGGAGGATGTGCGACGAAGGTACAACCTCAAGATTAGAGGTGTACCAGAGATGCTGGCGACTTCAGACTTACCACATTTCCTACGGCGATTCTTTGCAGCACACATCCCTCACAAACAGGCGAAGGCAATAAAAATCGATGGCGTGTTTCGCTTGCAGAAGCCCGCGAGCGCACCGACAACCGCAACGCCAGACCTCATTGTACGGTTCCAGTCACTGCAGGATAAGGCCCTACTCCTCACGGCGGTGAGAGGGAAGTCTTCACTGGGGTTTGAAGGTGCAACGTTGCAAATATTCCCAGACCTCACCAGGAACACACCGGCATGGCGCCGCTCCCTGCGTCCACATCTGCAGCTCCTGCGAGCAAACTCCATCTCCTATCGGTGGGGACACCCGAGAATTGTCCGATTCCAGGCACAAGGAGAAACATTCCGTGCAGGCACCTCAAAGGAGCTGGAAGAACAACTGGGTAAGCTGGGAATTCTAACCCCATGCACAACCTATGGTTCAGGACTAGCTCACCTAAACCCAGCCACAATCCCGGAATTCACACCCCGCACGGCTCAAGCTCCATTGACGTCCAGAGACTTAACCTGACTCCAAGACTGAGACTGCCGGCAGGGAGACAACCTAGCTGAGACAGCCTCTCACTACAACGGGACATACCCAACAACACCACCGCTGTTACCTTTTACTGTTTATTTTTTTTCTTCCTTTTTTTATTGTTGTTTGTTGTCTATTGTTCATCTCTTACTGGCGTGCTTTATTATTTTCCAGTTACTGTGGTATTTTATTTCTCTGTGCATACCTTGACTAGGCTAATAAGAGACAATCCCCGCTGAGTAATGTGACCGCACACCACCGGCGACACCTGCCTTGCTGGACTACGGCAGGTACTCCGCTTAAAAACCTACCCAGATGGTCACTTAGCGCCCTGGTCGCAGCCAGAAATGCCCCACGGGCACTTTAATTACCCTCCCCCCCCTCCCTCAGCAAGTTTTGGTAACGCGCAAACACCCTCTGGTGTCACTAAACCTCTATGGGGGATAACACTATATGGTCTGCTCCCCAAAGCTCATCTCTTGTCCGCTACCCCTGTGTACCAGACCATATTTTATTTAACCCCTTAAGGACACATGACATGTGTGACATGTCATGATTCCCTTTTATTCCAGAAGTTTGGTCCTTAAGGGGTTAAGCACACCCTACATGTGTCGCTCGATTTACTGAGAAACGCCGGCTTTTTGATATAGTGGATATTTTGAAGCTCCCTCTCGGCTTCCTTTAAAATGTCTGTTCTAACCGGGTGACGCACGTGGGTGCTAAACCTCTATTAGTTTTCCATGTCAAATTATAAAAACGTGCAAGTTCCTCGCTAGCCATATCATTACGATGTAACACTTGTCATTATACTGCCTGTCACCGCTGTTGTGGCGATGTATGCTTTTATGTTATCCCTGGCACGCAAAAATAAAGAATTAAAAAAAACAAACCTATATTTCTATACACCTCACTTTGTAAAGTGAACATTAATTACGCCTGTCCACTAGGATGTATTTCTGTAAAACAGAAACAGAAAGTAACAGTCAAAGAGTTCTGTTATGCAGCGTTAATCTCAAGACTACTGGTCTTCTTAATCTAGTAGTTTGTTTGCTGCTTCACACCCAGCCCTGGGGCCCTCCATTATACAGTATGTAAAGGTGCTGCAAACAAAGCACCACCTACAGGAACTGAAAGTCTGGGATGAGAATGGGCTTTTCCCTTTCTTTGCTTATATCTACCTGTAAATGTAGCAACAACAAATGGTTATACATTTCTTAACCCCTTATATCCATGTCTCTGACAATCGTATCAGGTCTAGTCTCAGAAAGAAAGAGCACAATAAGAAACCTGTCCAACAAACATAGGAATACCTACATCAACAATGGGGAACAAGACAAATTGCCTGATAGCATTCCTGAAATTTTTTGCAGGATCTGACATAGGAGGATTTTGGTACATGCTTAATCACCCCCTTCTGATAAGATAACATTCTGATCATTTCCACTTAAATACCAAGAACAAACCTTTTTTTAAACGCACAAATGTATGACAAACAAATGATGTATTATTTGATCAATGCTGATTTGTGGTAAGTAACCCGGTAGTCATATTAGTATAATACTGTAATGAGCTGTGCATGTGCATTATGAAAACAAGTGTGATTATATGCATTATTATTGATAGAGGTATTTATAAAGCACCAACATAATAAAACAGTTTTTAGGCATGACTGTCAAAGAATCAAAATCCAATAAAGTTGATTACATTATTATGCTAAGGAGAGAGATCAACATGCAAATAGGAATAAACAGCCAACATTTAATGCGGACACTATTACACATTAGTGTCTATCAAATGTTAAAACTCAGAAGTGACTAATTTGTGAGGTATTTCGGTTACAACTCTAGGTGTGTGCTTCTTTCCTAGCACTGAGGAAAAAAAACATGTTCTAAAACAATTTGTCAACCTGAACTTTGAGATCTTAATGCCAATAAACACATACATAATTGTGTGAACATAAAGCAGCACTGTCCCCTTTTTTTCCCTTTCAGTTTCCTTTCCTTATCTCTTAATATATTATCTCTCCATGGTACTTACCATTATTTAAAGGGACAGTCTGGGCACCATAACATCAGAATGAAGTTGTAGTGGCGCGAGGAGGTCCTGGGGGCCACCTTACTTAAGGGGGTTAAACCACTAACAAACTGTTAAATCCCAATCTCTCTTCCACTTAACATCCGCTCCATGTACGAGGCTTCAATCAGGAATCCTCAGACTGAACACCTCTGATAGGCCGAGAGCATTCTCAGCATATTAGTAGCTCCCCATTGTTAAGAAAGAGCGAAAACGGTAAGTATCTTTTTCACTATCTTTTCTCAATGGAGTGCTATTGAGAGTTTCAGGAGCAGAGGAATCAGGAATCTTGCTTTAAGACTTTGAGGTTAAATCATATGGTTACGATGTATCCCCTTCAGATAAGGGGAAATAGAGTGACCAAAAAAAATTAGAACACCTGTAAAGAGTGATGCTTTAAATATCATACTACTAGTGTTTTACTGCTATTATAATAAAACATTATGGCAGATTTTTCCATTATCCTTTTAAGGATTTATTAGCATTTGGAAGCAATAACAATTGTGTTTATTTTTCTGTTAGATCTTAGTTTAGGGAAAATTGTCATCCTGGGCTTCACACACCATAATTAAAGAAACAAGGGACAATGGCAATTTCCTGTTTAGTGCAATTACACTTTTTCTATTTAGCATAATGTAGGTTACCAGCTGTGTTTAACTTTCTCTTTACCCTAAAAAGAGCAGTTTATTTCAAAAACAAAAGTGTAAGTTATGCTAGTCCATTTTTTTTAATATGTAAAGAATCATAAAGAGAATGTCCATCATTATACCTATGCTGTTAAACTACAAGCCCCATTTTACTCTGTAGGCAAACACAAACTAACTTTTACATTTTAAAATATCCATCACATTATATTATTCAGCAAATATGAATATTGCCTATGTATAGCTCTAGATAACATTCTTTGTAGAGCTCACAATTACTCTATATCCGTCTACCTCAAATCCTCATAGAGGGTAGCTCATTTGAGTTTGGTCTTCTTTGCCTCTATATATCCCCTTTGTATAATTGTAAAGCTCTGCAGAATATGCTGGTGCTATATAAATGATAATAATATCCTGTTGATAGACTGTAAGAGTGAGCACTCATATCAGTACAATCAGAAAAATATCACTAAACCGTTATTGTATTCAGAAACAACAAAAGTGAGAATTCGGCACCCCGTCTTCTCTGACATCATCAGACCTAATGCGCATGTGAGACGAGCACATTAGGCCCTCCCCATAGGAAAGCATTAAATAAATGCTTTGCTATGGGGATTTCACAGACCCCGAATGCCCTCATGAAGAGCATGAGCACATCTAGCGTCATTTAAAGGGCCCAGTAAATTCCCAGACGTGCTTCTAGTGACTGTCTTGTATATAGCCACTAGAGGCTGTCTTAGTACAGTTTCTCAAAAACTGCAATGTTTTACATTGCAGGACTAAGGTGAACAGGAACACTGCACCAAGACGACTTCATTGAGCTGAAGTGGTCTGGGTGCCTATAGTGTCACATTAATTAAGCTGTATTCCCCAACATTTGGAGTGTCCAAGGTTGCCTGCTCCTGTATCCAATACTACAAATGTCAATATAAGAAGGGGAGTCCTGTACTAATGCAATGGCCCACTAGCTACTATTTACCTGTTTGCAAACGGTCCAGCTTCCCAAGTCAGCTGTGATTGTTGACACCTGAGCTCAAATATGGAAATATTGTTGGTTATCTGGCTTTCTAGCAGTTTTCAGGCACTAAATAGTATAAATGGCACAACTCTTGATTTGAAGACACAAAAAGATGGTAAGGGCCCATTATGAAACACACGAACTGACGTAGCCCATCATTCCTTTACAATGCCAGACACTTGGGGGCATTTTAGATCAGAAATAAGTTTTAGATACAGGGAAAAAAACACCGATCCGTAAAGGGGATGAAAGAATCCCCCACTGATCTTTCACCCCTGAGTGCCTGGATCATTTCCCCCTCACCCACCTTTAAAGACCACCTTCTTTCCTGCTCTCCTCCATTATACACAACTTGGGTTTCACACGGGCCCCTCAGCTCCCCTGGCCCTGGCTAGCGCTGTGATTTGCCGGTCCTATCACCCAGGAGCCAGCTGTCACCGATTTCAACACTTTCTAGGCGGTGTTTCCGTGTCTGCAGGCCCTCACATCACTATTTACACCCCAGGACACTTTACGGAATATATTTACTTTAAGTGCTGTCTCAGGTCGTTTTCGCGGAGTCCCGATCCTTATTCTTGGTTTCTACCGTCTCACAGCTCCATAGTTTCGGTGTTTCCGTTCCCCCCCGGTTCCTGGTGTGTACACCCCTCGCCGCTCTCACTTCCTGCTTCCGGTCGCCATGTTGGAGATCGCCGAGCTTCCTGCTGGTGACATCACGGGGTGTGATCCCTGTCACCCTGCTCTCCACTGTCCGGTGTCTGCGGAATAACGGAGATTAGATTAATATTTTATGTATCCAGACCAACGGTGTGACAGAAATCTAAGTGTGGAATTATGGCAGGAACACTAAATGTTGCAATTTTAGAACGTTGCCCAACAGTTACTCTGTTAAAGGTGAACCTGACTTGATGTTTGTTCTAATGAAAGAGTGTAACATTTCTAATATACGTTGTGCTTGCAAGTGTATAGATTTTTCTTTTTTAATATATATATATATATATATATATATATTTTTTTTAAAATACTTTATTTTTTGCATCTTGGCAGACAGAGTTATGCTTCAAACAGTGTATGGGCTTGCGCAGAAGCCACAAAACATATTCATCATGAGTACATAATTTCTGGCTGTACAGTTATGCTGAGACAAGTCCTCCCATATCATAATGCTATCATCATCACAGTCCGCCAAGGCATTTTTTCTTATATTTTCCTTCTTTGCGTTGTATAGGTGTAACCATTATAAAACATTAGAAAAAATAAAAACATAACATGACATTACGGAACATATCGTAACTCAATGGGCCGGAGCGACAAGTCCCTCCACTCGGGACTTCACCAGTTGTTGTGTACCTGCGTATTTGCCTGGCACTTCGAGTTTGAGTACAGGTTATGCACTGAAGTGTGTTGTGTGGTTATTCGCTAGTGTTCTGGAGATTATGAGAAGGATCCCCACGTTCTCCCTACCCCTAATTTGTAGGGAAGGAAAGACGCAGAGGGAGAGAAGAAAAAGAAGAGAAGAAAGAGAGAAAAAGCGGAAGGGAGAGGGAGAGGGATGGGGAGGGGGGGGGGGGGGACGTCCCATGCGACGTCCCATGCGACGTCCCATGCGACGTCCCAGCTCGACTTGCAATTAATGTGAAGCTTTTGGTAAACTGTTGATCTAGGGGGGATTGAGAAGAACATAGTCATGCCAAGGCTCCCATAATTTGTCGAATTTAGATGTGGTCCCTCTCAGTCTAGCCGTTAGGCTATCTATTAGGTGTACCTCCTTTATGTTTCCTATTACTCTCTGGATGTTGGGTAATTCCGTTTGTAGCCAAGTTTGCGCCATAGCTCTCCTAGCCGCCAGAGTGATTTTATGTACTAATTTTTGTTCCTCTCTCGTCCAGTTATCTATGGGTCTGTTTAGGAGGTATGTCCATGGGACAAGGTCAGGTGCTTTATGGAAAATTCCAAACAGTACGAGATGTATCTGAGACCAGTATCGTTGAGCTTTGGGGCATTCCCACCACATGTGAAGGTATGTGCCCCTGTGTCCACAACCCCTCCAACACTCATCAGTGGGTGATATATATATATTTTTTAAAGATCCCCCTACCCACCATAGTAATCAATAATCAAGCACAATTGGATTGATCAAACCTTTTGCTCTTCATCAAAGCAACTGCCTAAGCAGGATTTTAAGGATGCCTAGAGCCCTAGACAAGGTGCCAGATTAACTGTGTGTGGATGCAAGACATCTCTGATTGTACTTTATTCCTGTGCACATTCTGGCGTTGCGCGTCCACATCATTTCAGATGCTGGATGGTCCATTATTTCACAGAGATCCAGCATTTATTCTATTGATTTTAGAGCGCCCTGCAATGTTGTATGCACAAATTCTGGGTGCTCCGAAATGATACAGGGCTGAATTTGTTATATATCACAGTCCATATGTAGCTTATTGCCCTGTTGTGGTTCGTGGTTTGTTTTACAGGACCTCTATAGGCACTCAGACCACTTCAGCTCAATGAAGGACCGGGTACCAGGTCCCTCTAGTTTTAACTCTGCAGCTGTAAACATAGTTTCATAGAAACTGCTATGTTTACATTGAGTGTTAATTCAGCCTCTAGTGGCTGTCTCCCTGACAGCCACTAGAGGCCACTTCCGCAATTTAGGTTTAGGTACCACTACCTACACATGCCCCAACCCAGACACACATGCACCAAGGTGTCCATAGGACTCACCTGAGTGCCTGTCTCACATTCACCTGCCTCCCAGGTGGGCACGGGGGTCCCCGCCCGCAACTGGTATAACATCGGGGCCCTGCACCCAAACCATGGGGCGAACCGACGAGTACCACCACGGGAAAGACCCGGCACCGACATTTGTCCGCCCCCGCCCCTGCCCCCCCCCCCCCCCAAGGAAAAAAATAAATAAAAATAAAATAAAAAATAAACACAAAAAGGGATGTCAGTATCCAAATCCTAACATAGCTACTACACTGGGCCCAACTCGCTACAGCAGCTCTCGGTCCCTTACCCCCCCCCTCCCCAATACCCAAGATCGAGCTTACATAGATTAATTCTGGGATTGGTTAATTGTATCGGTTAAAACTGCAATGTTCCGTTTATATTGTCCAAATGTATAGATTCCAATTGCCTGGATCTCCGGGGTGACGTGCGCTCTGTACATGCCCACAGAGAGGGGCAAGCACTTAGTTGTTGGCATTACGTTATATAGTGTGACATGGTCATGGCTCATGGACCTTCATCTCACTACTGCGCTGGACGCGGTGGAGGTAGGGTTCCATGTACCCAACCAAAGCCTGGCAGGTTGTAAGACCAGGCAGTTATTACTTAATTCTGGTAGTGCCTCTGGCACACTCTTCTCTCTTTTCTTTTCTCCCTCCCCTCTTCTCTTTTCCTTTGGGACCGTTGGATGACGCTGGTGGGGGGGATGGGGTGGTTTTATGGGGGCGACTGACTATGGAACGAAGCACTAGGGGGGCAGGGAGAGCAAAGGTGGGCGTAGCGCCCGGCAGTCCTTCCCAGTACTACATATTGCGGTAAATTTCACATCACTTAACGTGAAGGGCCTGAATGCCCCTAGAAAGCGGCACCAAATGTTCCGCGAACTGAAACGAATGAAATCAGATATCGCATTTTTGCAGGAGACCCACCTCCCAAAACAAGTAAAATTTTTAAACTGCGAGACCACACATTCGGTTTCTCATTTGAAGCCAGGGCACATAGGAAGCGCAACGGGGTAGCGATTTTGATACGAAATAGTTGCCCCTTTCAAGTCTCGAATACTGAAATAGACCCGGACGGGCGATACATTGTCCTCTCTGGCACCCTCCACTCGCACTTGGTCCACCTCATCAACATTTACGCACCTAACCAACCGGAACAGGGATTCTGGGATCACCTACAGGACATGTTGCGATCCTTGCCGCGTGGCATGGTGATTATGGGGGGGGACTTTAATGCGGTGCCGTGTCCCGCCGTCGACAGGAGCGCGCACAGAGGGATCCCGAGATCCCAGGGTAGAGGGGGACAGGACAAACTCTTACACGGGTTCATAAAGAATACGGGCTTGATAGACATATGGAGGGCACACCATCCAGGGGAGGTCGACTACACCTTTCACTCCGCTCCACACGACACGTACTCCAGGATAGACTTGTTCCTAGTCAATGACTGTAGCCTGGCCCGGGTTCAGAAATCGTCCGTGGGATCTATAACGCGGACATCACGTTGACGTTGGGAAACCTGCACCGCGACCCCATGGACGTGGAAACTGAACACGTCCCTACTTAGAGACGCGGACATTACTACACAAATTGGTAACGAGCTCCAAGAGTACTTTACGCTTAATACCAGCCCGGAACTAAAGGCGACTACCACCTGGGCGGCCCACAAGGCCGTCATAAGGGGGGCTTTCATCCGCCTTGCAACCAGAAAGAAAAGATTGAAATGCCAAACCCTGGAAAGACTTTTGACAGAGTTGAGGGATCTAGAGCAGACGCATAGGACCGCCCCGGACAGGGAATCGTTCCAACACCTAGCGACGGCGAGACATAATATCCGAACCCTACTGGTAGAAGACACGGCCAGAGCCATGACGTACACGAGACGGACATTTTATGAAAAGGCCAATAAAATTGACACTTTCCTTGCCAGGACTCTGAACCCCAGACAAAGACGCGCACACACATTACTTCGATTCGGCACCCCGACAGCACTATAAAAACCACCCCGACAGATGTGGCCTCCGTATTCACGAACTTTTATAAAAGAGGGACAGAGACACGGAAGAGAGTCAGATTCAGAACTACCTAAAAGAGCTAGGACTGCCCAAGCTATCCCAAGAAGCCATAAACACACTAGCAGCGGACATAACAGAAGACGAAATAGACCGTGCCATAACAGCCCTTAAGGGAAATAAGGACCCCGGGCCAGACGGCTTAGATGGTGGATATTATAAAACGTTCCGGGAAACCCTCACTCCCCACCTACTTAATTTATTTAAAGAATTGAGGGACGGGGGTATACCTGATAGAGATATGTCCCTGGCCACCATCGTGCTACTACCTAAGCCCGAGAAAGACCCGCTAATACCAGCAAACTATAGACTAATCTCATTAATTAACCACAACATGAAATTATTAGCGAAACTCCAAGCGACCAGACTAAACCCTTTCCTAACGACGCTGATAGATGCCGACCAAGTTGGCTTTATCCCGGGGAGACAGTTGTTCGAAAACACACGCCGTAACATTGCCCTAATCTGGCGACAGGCCACAGCACGCACACCCACGCTGGTTGTCTCCCTGGACGCTGAAAAAGCTTTCAACAGAGTTAAATGGCCATACCTATTCTCTGTACTGGAGCACTTTGGGCTACCAGAGGAATATATTACACTCGTTAGAGCCATGTACAGGGACGTCCGGGCCCAGATACAAATTACAGGAGCCCCCCTCCAACCTTTTAGCTTACACAACGGACTAACGGCTTAAACATGACTAAGTCTAGCGCTCTTCCATTGGGAATGACGGTAGCGGACACGGCAGCGATCAGGGATAGGCACAATATACATATAGAGCACTCATCCCTCAAATACCTAGGGATTCGTCTGACAGCTGACCCAGACAAGCTATTCCAGCACAATTACACCCCCCTGATTAAATCCCTGATGACGGATTTGGAAGAGTGGCAGGACAAACCCATATCATGGATAGGAAGAATTCATGCAGCAAAAATGAATGTCCTGCCACGAATCCTCTTTCTGTTCCAGGCACTGCCCATATACATAACCAAATCCCAACTCCTTCCTCTCCAGAGAGCAATTTGTGCTTTCATATGGCAGAATAAAAGGCATAGGATCTCTAGGCAGGTGCTATATAGACCCAAGCATAGAGGCGGATTGGGCCTTCCCTGCTTACATTATTATTACTTAGCAGCCCAATTAACACAGATCACAATGTGGCACTCCCCTCCAGGCGACAGAAAATGGGTGGATATAGAATCACTCATGGTAGGGACCGATTTACCACAGTTCGCGATGTGGATACCTAAAGAAAATAGATCCATACTGAGAGTTACCTGCCCAACAATCCTCACCTCCTTAAGAATATGGGACTCTACCCACGCTAAACACAAACTGGCCTCTTCACCTTCCCCCCTTATGCCCTATTTGCGAAATAGAGCCTTCCCCCCAGGCATGGCCCCCAGGGAGTTAAGGAATATAGAACGGACAGGTATTCAGAGGATATGCCAGCTGTATCAGGGCACTGAGTTTATTGGCTTTAATGACCTTGCGCAGGGGAGGCACTTGACACCTGCTGACTACTTTCGCTACATTCAATTGAGGGATTTCACGAAACAACCCCTTATACAAAGGGCGGCACTGCAGCAAAAGACGTTCTTCGAAAGACTGCCTGGCAGATTCGATACCCAAGGGGATGATAACGGAGCTATACGCCCACCTTTGCTCTGCGAATGGGGACTGGGGACCGCTGAGGTACACTGACCTATGGGAACGTGACTTAGGGGAAGTTCTCGAAGGTATAGAATGGCAGGAAATATGGGAGGCGAGTAACACCACCTCGGTGTGCGTGACACTACAGGAGCAATCCTTTAAAACACTGCTCCGTTGGTACACCACCCCCGTAACGCTATACAGGATGCACAAAACCAATACAGACATGTGCTGGAGAGGCTGTGGGGAGCGAGGCACCTACCTACACATGTGGTGGGAATGCCCAAAAATGGTTCTTTTCTGGTCCGCAATTAAACAACTAGTACGGACAGTACTATCCAGAACCCTTGACTTAGACCCCTGGGTCTACCTCCTCAACCGTACGGTCGAGGCATGGACTAGGGCAGAACAAAAACTCATACACAAACTCACCCTAGCAGCCAGGAAAGCAGTGCCAGCCACATGGCTGCAACAGGATACCCCAAAGATGCCGGAGGTTATAGCGAGAATTAGGGAGATCCACTTGATGGATAAACTGACGGCTAGCTTGCGAGGCTCAACACAAAAATTCACCAAAATATGGGAACCTTGGGACTGTAGCGACATGGGGAGGGAATGATGCCGACTCATATGCCGCTTGGACCTCATCCCCGCCCTCGCCCCAATCTCCTCCCCCCCCCCCTTACTAAGATTAGTGAGTGCTGACCACCCTCTCTCGGCTGCTTAAACTAGGTCCCACCCCCTAAAACGCTTTCCCTCTTTCTCTTTCTTTCTCCCTCTATTCTTCCTCTGTTTACTAGCCCAGCCCGGGACACGGGACTGGCTGACACTGCCTAGATATCTGGCACAGGACTTACCTGGGGTACAGTATAAGAGCAGTATAAGAGCCCTAAACAAGGGAAAATGCTCCACCCTTACGCTGTGTAATACGCTACGAATCTGAAGAGCTATTTCTGACTATATGGAAGTACACCAGTTGTCCCGGCAGGGCCGCCAATATTTAAATATTTACAGATACCTTGACGACTAGCCCCCTTGCGTGTCATATTGATGATGGGGGCTAATACTGAAGAAAATCCCTTTATAAATCTTCTGTAATAATTGGCGAAAGCAATGAACCTTTGAATGGCTTTCAACCCAGTGGGTAAAGGCCATTGTAGAACAGACTCTAGTTTTTTAGGCTCCATCTGAAACCCCGAGACAGAAATATTATATCCTAAAAACTGTACTTCAGAGTGGTCAAAGATACATTTTTCCAATTTGCAATAATGTTGTTTTTTTAACAAGGTTTACAGAACTTGTTTAACATGATCATGGTGAAACTTGAGGTCAGGAGAATAAATAAGGATATCATCCAGATAGACCAAGACAAACGAGTAAATCCCTGAGTACATCATTAATGAAATCTTGGAAAACCGCTGGAGCGTTGCACAACCCGAATGGCATCACTAGATATTCATAGTGTCCACTTCTGGTATTAAATGCAGTCTTCCACTCATGGTTTTCCTTGATTCTTACTAAATTGTACGCGCTTCTAAGGTCAAGCTTTTGTAAACACTTTAGCGCTCTGGAGTCTGTCAAATAATTCAGCAATAAGAGGAATGGGGTAGGCGTTCTTAATGGTGATTTTGTTCAATGCCCTGTAATCGATACATGGGCGCAACTCACCATCCTTTTTAGATACAAAAAAGAATCCTGCACCAGCAGGCAAGGATGATTTTCATAGATGGCCTTTATTCAATGAATCCTTAATATATTCCTCCATTACAATACTCTCCTGAGGAGATAGAGCATAGACTGCTCCCTTAGGTGGCATAGCGCCTGGTAGTAAGTTAATGGAACAGTCATATGGTCTGTGAGGAGGTAGAGTATTAGACTGAGTCTTGCTGAATAATTCTTGAATGTCTCGGTATTGTATAGGGATCTTGGGATTTTGAGGTGTACTAATGGGTAATTCAACAGTGCCCACTCTTTTGGTGACATGCAATATACACCTTTCATTACACTCCTTACCCCATTCTAATATTTCCCCATTAGCCCAGTCAATGTGAGGGTTATGCTTGCTAAGCCATGGAAATCCTAATATGATAGGACAAGAAGGAGATGCGTTATCAATGGTTGTGAGAGTGGTCTATCATCAATACCTTCAACAGCTAGGGGTGATAGTCTTTCCTTGATAGGTATAGTATTACCCTTGACAAATTTAACGTCGATGAAGTTTCCAGCAGCACCTGAATCCATCAGGGCTTTGCATGAAAAGTTATTTTTGTCAAAGGCGACAGAAATATCAAGGAGAAATCTGTTTTTATTCTTTCCAGAGGACGTCTCCATTACACCTAAGACTTGTCCCCTTAAGGTGCTTAGGTGCGGTAGTTTTCCAGACGTATGGGACAATTGTTTCTCATATGTCCCTTTCTACCGCATAAACTCCTATATTGTCTTTCTGCCTCCGACAGTCTAGTGACTCCCAACTGGGTTCGGGTTCGGACTGTACAGGAATTTCAGGGACAATAGGTCTGGAGAAACGGGGAGCTAAAGGCATAGTCATGCGTCTGGTCTTGTTTCTAGTAGCCTCTCTGGTTCTCAATCTATTATCAATCTGCATGACAAAAGTAATACATTTGGCAACAATCTCATCTAGCATAGTTTCAGATAGTCCCTTTTTAAATGCAGAGATTAACCCACTATTAGTCCAGTCTACCTCGGAAGCTAGGGTACGAAATTCTATGGCATATTCCAAGATAGACCGTTTCCCTTGTCTGATATGCATCAGGGCAGTAGAGGCGTCATCCTCTCTGCCTAACGGTTCAAACGTAAGTTTGAATTCCATAAGGAACTCCTGCTAATTGTGTGCCACTCTCCTATTACTCTCCCATAATGAATTGTCCCAAGCTAAAGCTTTAACTTTTAACTAATTCATTAGGTAACCAACTTTAGCTCTGTCTGTGGGAAAAGATCCCGGTGAGGCCTCAAAATTATACTCCATTTTGTTAAGAAATCCCTGGCATTCTTGAATATAACCATCAAAATGCAGGGGAGGATTTAGGGAGATAGTAGGTGCCTTGTGTACTATAAGTGGAGGTACATAAGGTGGAGGTGATGCCACAGGTTGCAGGTGCGATGTTCGGGTAAGAAGCATACTGAAGGCCTGGGCAAATTGATCCATGCAGTGATCATTATCCTCCAGTTTCCTTTCACAAGCAGCTATGTGCTTACACAATTCTACAGGATCAATGGCCATGCCGTAATGTCAGGATTACAGTATGATCCAGCACGTAGAATTGTGTAACACAGAGGACTGATAGGTAACGTATACCAGACCTTAGAATGGCCGGACTAACGTACCAAAGAATAGTCAGAAATAGCCACGGTCAAGGGATAGAGAAAGAGACACAACGATAAGGAAAAGCCAGGGGTCGGGGATGCCAGAAAACAGGGAAGTCAATATCAATGCCAAAGTCAAATAACCAGAAAAACCAGAATCAATAACGTGCTCTCGGACAACCACAAGGGAAACCACGACAGGGCACAGAGCAAGAGGAGAACTGGGCCAAATACCCCGCCTGTGGATCTGATTGATTGTAACCGGCCTTTGACCCCAAAGGCAGTTACCAGGTTTCTATTTGCATGATTTCTGCTCAGCACAAACCCTCCTGTGGATTGATTGCTGCTCAGCACAAACCCTCCTGTGGATTGATTGCTGCTCGGCACAACTTTTCCTGTCAGGACAGTTAATGCCATTAATCACATTTTTATGTCCAGATGAATGCGTGACATATAGCATGTTTTTTTTTTTACAAAATGTACATCAAGGAAGTTTCATCAGGGCTTTGCATGTAAAGTTCTTCTTGTTACATTTTGCCGTAATATCAAGGAGGAATCTATTTTTGTTATTCCCAGAGGACGTATCCATCACACTTAAGACCTGTCCCCTTAGGGTTCTTAGGTGCAGAAGTTTTCTGGACGTATGGGACAAGCACTCCTCATATGTCCTTTTCTACCGCAGTATAGACACAGACCCTCTTTTCTCCTATATTGTCTTTCTGCCTCTGACAGCCTAGTGACTGCATAGGTTCAGGTTTGGACTGTACAGGGAGGTCAGGAACAAAAGGTCTGGAGAAACAAGGTGCTAATGACATAGCCATACTATTACTGGTTGTTTCTCTAGTTCTAAGTCTGTTATCAATTTGCATGACAAATGTTATAAACTCATTTAATTTTTTAGGTAGATCTTTGACAGCAATCTCGTCCAGAATTGCTTCAGATAATCCTTTTTTAAATGCAGAGATTAACCTGCTATTAATCCAGTCTACCTCAGAAGCCAAGGTGCGAAATTCTATGGCATAATCTGAGAGACCGGTTTCCTTGTTTGGGTAGACTAGATGGGCTGAATGGTTCTAATCTGCCGTCACATTCTATGTTTCTATATGCATTAGGGCAGTTTTCCCCAGGTGGCCCAACCTACACACGACCAGTATGGGTAAAAGTTAAAATCCCTATTCTGACAGTCAGGATCTAGTTTTTTTTTTTACTAGAACACAAGTACTTATCATTGAACCCATAGGTCCGTACCCAATCCAAGTTGCTGCATCTATTCCTGAAATTGCTTTACAAGCATCAAAAAGTCATATGCCCAGGGATGTGATGGTACTTATTAATGTCTTATTTATTAAAGTCCCCTGGGAATGTGTATTTCAGAGAAACAACCAAATTGTACGAGGTTGAAGTCGTGGGTCAAAACATTTTGGTTTTCCTGTAGCTGGCTGTCAGACACTATAACCAGTGTCTAAGTATCTGCATTTAGACACAGATCCTTTGC
Organism: Pelobates fuscus; assembly: GCF_036172605.1. Classification (NCBI taxonomy): domain Eukaryota; kingdom Metazoa; phylum Chordata; class Amphibia; order Anura; family Pelobatidae; genus Pelobates; species Pelobates fuscus. The sequence continues at coordinate 315,942,869 of NC_086321.1, read as the reverse complement.
ACTCATAGTGAGAGTGCCAAATGAGGGTTTGGGATATCTGATTGCCTGTTCTAGTGGTCTTAATACATTTACTGCAACTTGTTGGATCAGATCCCACCCACTGCATAAATAACAATAAAACAAACAGGAAAACCACGCATTATAGCAGGAGTCATCCTATAATTTTTCAGCACCTCAGCTTCCGGATGTGAGGGCTGCAAGGAATGTAGTACGTCTGATCCTCTCTACCCTTCACAGAGGTCCCTTATGGATGCTCTGACAATGTACCATTGGTAGGTGGTCAGGCGTTATTATGGCCATCAAAACACCTACTTGTAGCTTTTTAATGTCCACTCGATGAGGATACACAGGTGTGGACTTGAAGTTATGTTTCTGTCCTTGTTACTGCTTGGTCACGCCCTAGTGACTGGGTGATGCGCTTTAACCGAATTTTGCAAGGATTCTTTGGATCAGGGATGGCTTGCCATGAGTCTGCAGCTGTTTTAACCATAGAGTAATGTATCCAGGGTGTCACTTCTGCCACCTTTACAGCTGTTGGGGTAGATAAAAGAACAGCGTAATTACCTCTCCAATTGGAGCCCAAGGGAACAATATTCCATTCATTAATCCACACTCAGTCACCCGGGTGGTGGAGGTGGATGGGTGGATATATATTGACAGGCATCCTATCCTGCACCCATTTCTGAACCTGTTCCATAGTTTTACCTAATTCTATAACTTGTTGCCGGGTGATATTATCACCCAGCTGACATACATCGCCTTGTAGGTGACCGATTATAGGTGTTGGGCGACTGTACATGATTTTGAATTGGGATAGACCCATACTTCTGGTGAGTGTACTATGAATGCGTAATAGTGCTACTGGCAGTAGGATATTTAATTTGAGCTTAGTTTCTTGGCATATTTTGGCCAGTTGGATCTTCATTTTTCCATTTTTCCACTTTTCCAGAACACAGAACCTTTGCCCCTCTAATTTAAGACTATGTCCTCTTGTTGTGGTAGTTTTTCTTCTTTAAATAGTTGTCAGGGTACCTGTGGTCTCTACCTCCGAAAGAGGTAGAGACTTAGCTGTTCCTCCATGCAGACGGTCTGATGGCTCCCTTCCCTGCGGTCTATCCGGTCATGCTAGGCCGGCCGCGAGGGAGTGAGTGCCTTTTACAGCATCTAGGCAGGAAGTAGTCATCAGGACACTCCCCCGGAACGACCTGTCAGTCAATTGCTGCAGGACCAATCAGGACGCCTCGGAGGCGTGGTTACTGCTCTGAACAGGGTATTTAACAGAGCTTCTTTCATTAGCTCATTGCCCTGTCGTGGTTCTAGCTTGTTCTAGTCACTCAGTGCTTGTGTATTCTATTATCCCTTTTGGTTTTGACCCGGCTTGTTTACCTTACTCTGCTTATCTCTGTTACCCTTGATTCGGCTTGTCTCTCGTTTACCTGTCTTCTGTTACCCTCGACCTCGGCTTGTCTTTGACCATTCTATACTGTACTACTTACGTTAGTCCGGCCATTCTAAGGTCCGGTATACGTATCTGGCTACTGTTTGTACTCTGCGTGTTGGATCCCTGTCCCGATCCTGACATTACGACAGGGCCAATGGATCCTGCAAGTACAAACAGTCAGCTGGCTTCTCCTGATCCTAGGTTTGAAGCCATGGATCACAGAATGGATCAGATGGCGCTTGCGCTACAGGCTCTATTATCTCGTGCCAATAACCCACCAGAGGAGATACGTAATACCCCTGTTTCTCCTGTCGGTTCAGGTCTAGAGGTAGCCACAGTGGGTGCTTCTTCTCGCATTACCCCCCCAGTACGCTATGGTGGGGCTCCTGAGAAGTGTCGTGGTTTCTTAAACCAAATTAGTATCCACTTTGAATTGCAACCTCACTCTTATCCTACAGATAGGGCAAAGGTAGGATTTATTATCACCCTACTTATTGAGAAAGCTCTGAGATGGGCCAACCCATTATGGGAGAACGATAACCCATTAGTTTATAACTATAACGCCTTTGTAACTGCTTTTAGAAGAACATTTGACCCTCCAGGTAGAAAGGTTAATGCAGCCAGATTACTGTTGCGTCTGAAACAGGAGAACCAAACACTGGTGGATTATGCACTAGAGTTCAGGTCTCTGGCGTCAGAGGTCAAGTGGAATGAGCAGGCGTATATGGATGTATTTTTGAATGGCTTATCTGAAGTAATCCTTGATGAGGTTGCTACCAGAGAACTCCCTGAGAATTTAGAGGATTTAATTTTGTTCATCTCTCGTATAGATGAACGTTTAAGAGAGAGACAGAACACTCGAGAGAGGAACCGGAGACCTTCTTTTAGGTTAGCCCCCGCTTTTCCAAGTCCTGACTCCACGGTATCTTTGCTTCCTGAACCTATGCAGATAGGGTATACCCGCCTCTCTGAGGAGGAAAGACAGTACAGGAGAAGAGAGGGTTTGTGTATGTATTGTGGAGCTAAGGGTAATTTACTCTCGAACTGTTCTAACCGCCCGGGAAACGCTCGCACCTAAGTCTCTCTAGAGGACAGGCCTTGGGTGTTTCTATTTTGTCCTCTACTCCTAATTATAAAGATCACAGGCTTCTGCTACCAGTTTCCTTAACTTGCGGGAGGGAAGTAGTAAGGGCTATGGCTTTGATAGATTCCGGTGCTGCTGAGAATTTTATCGACCAAGCCTTTGCTAGTAAAAACAATTTCCCATCTCAGCTAAGGGAGACACCCTTGGCCGTTGAGGCCATAGATGGTAGACCACTACTAGACCCTGTTATCTTTCGTGAGACCATACCCATTGAGTTAAATGTTGGTATCCTACACGTGGAGAATTTATCTCTTCTGCTCATTTCGTCTCCTTCCGTTCCCATAGTTCTGGGGTACCCATGGTTGAAAGAACATAACCCTATTATCGATTGGGAGTTAGGGGAGATACTCTCGTGGGGCCAGGGCTGCCAGGATCGGTGTTTGTGCAAGGTTTCTCCATTAGCTAATATTAACATACAGGAGAATCCTACTCAGTCCACAGAGAGACAAATACCAGACCTTTACCTAGACTTAAGGGCAGTGTTTGACAAGAAGAATGCTGATTCTTTGCCGCCACACAGGTCATTTGACTGTAAAATTAAGCTTCTACCCGGGACTATGCCTCCGAGGGGCCATGTATATCCTTTGTCTGTTCAGGAAAACTCGGTTCTAGAGGAGTATATTCAGGAGAATTTAGAAAAGGGATTTATCAGGAGGTCTTCTTCTCCGGCCGGGGCGGGGTTCTTTTTCATTAAGAAGAAGGATGGCACGCTGAGACCTTGTATCGATTACCGAGGCTTGAATAAAATAACTGTCAGAAATGCCTATCCTATCCCACTGATTACCGAGTTATTTGATCGTCTTAAGGGCTCCAAAATCTTCACCAAGTTAGATCTCAGAGGGGCTTACAATTTGGTGAGAATCCAGCAAGGTCACGAGTGGATGACGGCATTCAATACCCGGTATGGCCATTACGAATACACTGTTATGCCATTTGGACTATGCAATGCTCCTGCAGTATTTCAAGATTTGATTAATGAGGTACTTAGGGAGTTTCAGCATGATTGTGTCATTGTTTACCTGGACGACATACTAATACACTCTAAGGAGATTGAGACTCACCATAGACAGGTCAGAAAGGTGTTACACAAACTTCTGCAACATGGCCTATACTGCAAATTGGAGAAGTGCAGTTTTGATCAGTCTCAGGTAGACTTTCTTGGGTACGTGATTTCTGGGGAAGGTTTTAAAATGGATCCTGGTAAACTCCAATCTATTTTAGACTGGCCTTTGCCCAAAGGACTCAAGGCTATCCAAAGGTTTATTGGTTTTTCCAACTACTATAGGCGCTTCATTAAGGGTTACTCCTCTATCATTGCGCCTATTACCAATATGACCAAACAAGGGGCTGATACTAAGTTCTGGTCTGAGGAAGCTCTTGGTGCTTTTAAGACTCTCAAGGAACTTTTTGCCTCAGCTCCCATTCTAGTTCATCCTGATACGACTCTGCCTTTCTTGCTCGAGGTCGATGCTTCTGAGACAGGAGTTGGGGCTGTTCTGTCTCAAAGGTTAGGGGTGGATAAACCGTTACACCCTTGTGGTTTCTTCTCTAAAAAATTTTCTGGGCCTGACAGCAGATATGACATCGGGGAGAGGGAACTGTTAGCGGTCATTAAGGCTTTAAAGGAGTGGAGACATTTACTGGAAGGGACACTACACCCTGTTACTATTCTAACGGATCATAAGAACTTGTCTTATATTGGGGAGGCGAAGCGCTTGTCCGCCAGGCAGGCTCGCTGGGCCTTGTTCCTCACTCACTTTAATTATGTACTTACGTATAGACCTGGTTCTAAGAACTCTAAAGCCGATGCATTGTCTCGTCAATATGAACCATCCACTATAACTGAACCACTTCTGTCCTCCATAGTTCCTAAGGGGAATATCATCGCGAACACGAATCTCAGGATTCACTCTCCATTGCTTTCTGAGATCATGAAGTTTCAGCATTTGGCACCCAAACAGACCCCTGGGGATCGACACTTCGTTCCTGCCGCTCTCCAACTGGAGGTGCTACGCTGTCTCCATAACAGCAAGGTGGCTGGGCATCCTGGCATCCGCAAGACTTATGCGCTGGTCTCTAAAGATTTTTGGTGGCCTGACTTACGCAAGGATATTAAAGAATTCATCGGGGCATGTGAAGTTTGTACCAAGACCAAGCTACCCCATTCGCTTCCATGCGGATTTCTGCACCCTTTAGAGGTTCCTGAAAAGCCTTGGTCCTGCCTGGCAATGGACTTCATTGTTTATTTGCCTATCTCTAAAAAGCAGACTGTCATCCTCACTGTGGTAGACAGATTTACTAAAATGGCTCACTTCATTCCCTTACCTAAACTCCCATCTTCGCCCGAATTAGCGGAGATATTCGCCAGGGAGATTTTCCGTTTGCATGGGATACCTTCCCAGATTGTCTCTGACAGAGGCTCCCAATTTGTTTCCCGTTTTTGGAGATCATTCTGCTCCCAACTAGGCATCAAATTGAATTTCTCCTCTGCCTATCATCCTCAGTCCAATGGAGCTGCTGAACGCACTAACCAAAAAGTTGAACAATATTTACGTTGTTTCGTTTCAGAACACCAGGACGATTGGGTCGGTTTGATTCCTTGGGCGGAGTTTGCACATAACAATCTCATTTGTGATTCTACGCATTCTAGCCCTTTTTTCTTGAATTATGGCTTTCATCCTTCCATCCTTCCTTCGGAGTCTTCTTCTCAAGGGATACCGTCGGTGGATGTTCATGTTGCCAATTTAAGAAAGTTGTGAGATCAAACTCGACAAATCCTTCTGCACAATTCTACGCTGGTTAAAAAACACGCTGACAAACGTAGAAGGGCAGCACCGGTGTTTGTTCCAGGCGATAGAGTATGGTTAAGTACTAGAAACATTCGGTTAAGAGTGCCGTCCATGAAGTTTGCTCCTCGATATATTGGACCTTACAGGGTACTGTCTCAAATTAACCCAGTTGCGTATCGTTTAGCGTTGCCTAATGCTTTACGCATTCCTAATTCATTTCATGTTTCCTTGCTAAAACCATTAATATGTAACAGGTTCTCCTCCACGATCGCCCCTCCCCGCTCAGTTCAGTTGGAGGGTCAGGAGGAGTATGAGGTCAATTCCATCGTTGATTCTCGAATCTCCCGGGGGAAACTGCAATATCTGGTCGATTGGAAGGGTTATGGTCCTGAGGAGAGAAGTTGGGTACCTCAGGAGGAGGTGCATGCTCCCCGTCTCCGCAGGGCGTTTCACTCTCGATTCCCTTCTCGCCCTGGTGTATTCCGCCCGGTGGGTGTATCTGAGAGGGGGGGTACTGTCAGGGTACCTGTGGTCTCTACCTCCGAAAGAGGTAGAGACTTAGCTGTTCCTCCATCCAGACGGCCTGATGGCTCCCTTCCCCACGGTCTATCCGGTCATGCAAGGCCGGCCGCGAGGGAGTGACTGCCTTTTACAGCATCTAGGCAGGAAGTTGTCATCAGGACACTCCTCCGGAACGACCTGTCACTCAATTGCTGCAGGACCAATCAGGACGCCTTGGAGGCGTGGTTACTGCTCTGAACAGGGTATTTAACAGAGCTTCTTTCATTAGCTCATTGCCCTGTCGTGGTTCTAGCTTGTTCTAGTCACTCAGTGCTTGTGTATTCTATTATCCCTTTTGGTTTTGACCCGGCTTGTTTACCTTACTCTGCTTATCTCTGTTACCCTTGATTCGGCTTGTCTCTCGCTTACCTGTCTTCTGTTACCCTCGACCTCGGCTTGTCTTTGACCATTCTATACTGTACTACTTATGTTAGTCCGGCCATTCTAAGGTCCGGTATACGTATCTGGCTACTGTTTGTACTCTGCGTGTTGGATCCCTGTCCCGATCCTGACAATATCCACTTCAGTTATTCATAGGGAAGGGTTTAAGTAGAATGCTCTAATTTAATAATTTAATAATATAAAGGGAATTGATTATAAATACAAGTATAACATATTAAGCACAACATATAAGGTACAAATCACTAAATATTAATTTATTAAAACTTCAAAAAAATTAGATATTTCAAAAGTAGTTCACTTAATTGAGATAATGGGCATGTTAATATATGATTCAATATCATCAAATAGTGCACATATGATATTGATATAATGTAATATATTAAACAAGCATTATATAAATTGTCCAATTACAAACATGTTTATCACACAATTGATTATTCATAAGTGTATATAACACATATGGAATGTATTATAGGCATTCTATATGTGGTTATGCAGTGGGACTATTTATAAGTATATTTTTGTGGCTAGGCAATGCAGATCGTCAATGGAACGCATGAGAAACAAAGATGGAACGCACGCAATTTCAGGTTTTGCGTGGGGAGATGGAACGCATAGCACTTCCGGTCTTGGGAACGCACAGAAGGGCCGAAATCTAGCAGAGGATTATTGACGTGGTGAGGATCAGCTGTGAGGACGGACAATCTAACAGGAGACTACCAACAGATGATATCCATTCACACAGGACCAATGAGGAAGGAAGAACAAGCCCATGTGATTGAATTGTACTTAGGGATTAACCCTATTTAACCCATTAAGGACACATGACATGTGTGACATGTCATGATTCCCTTTTATTCCAGAAGTTTGGTCCTTAAGGGGTTAAAGGACTTGCGAGTGGGGGGTTGTTAGGCTGCTTTTTTGGTTGTACTGTATTGATTGATTTGTTTTTAATATTGTGGTCCCTAAGGATGTTCCATATTTTGTAGAAGGGACGAAACACGTAGGACCAACTTTTGTATTTTTTTTTTTTTTTTTTAAATTCTTTATTTATTGTGCTTTGAATAACAAACAGCTTTGCTTCGCCACGACAGCTGGAGCAAGCAATGCAGTAACAAACATTGGCATGGCATAACAAGACAGCACATTTTTATATTATAGTATAGAGAATAACAACAGTTGGTATCTTAAGACCTGCTTTCATCAGTAAGTTAGGGAAAATAGAGCGGTGTCTGAGAAGGTCTAAGGCAGATTAATTAGAGTGGTAAGTAAAGATTGGAAACAAGAGTAAGCTCCCAGGGGGGTCCCAGGCTGGCGACATTCAGTATGCTGGACATCAGTATAATACGATATTGGCAGCACTATTTTGGCGTTTTACATCATAATGAAGGTAAAGCTGTGTATATAGCACATTACACATGGAGAACTATGCTTTATGTAACACATGAGACGGAGAACAGGCTGGGTCTAGAGCTTAAAGTTCACCTTATCACTGGTCCCTGCACAATGCCAGCTGACAAAATTAAGTTAATAAGTAAATAGCATATACACAAGGGCATGGTACATCTACTGGTGGCTATCTAAACACTTTCAACGCTTAAGAATTAGACAGCAGGCTTATGCCCATTAGAGAGTCACCGGTCAGCCGATTCCAAGGCTCGGGAAGAGGAGTGTGCTGTAGTAGGTAAAATGTCCTTGGCAGAGTTGGTTGCTCAGGTTGGTGATGCATGCCCCTGATGCCCTCCATTGTTATCAGTTAGCAGTGGAAGAAGCTGGTCTGTACGTCGGGTCCAGGGTCGTTGAGGTGTTTTCGACGGGTGATACTTTATGGCTGTCCGAGGGTGATTTGCAGCATCTAGCATGGGAGGCTGGTTTGTGTGGGCGATGTGTGGCGCTAGGCTGTGTCTCTGTCCCCTCCGCCTGGCTCCAGTGTCCGATGGTGAGTGTCATAAGCATCATGCTTGGGCACTTGTGTTTGAGTGCCAGGCTGGCTGCTGCGGCCATTCAGGTTTCAAGTGGTGCAGGGAGAAAGTTTGTCCCTCTCCATAGGTTCTGGCGCACGTGGCCTCCGCCATCTTTAATGGAGGCTGCGGGTCACAGTGGTGATGTCGCTTTTGCCCTGGATGCTTTGTAGCGGTCGGGGCCCCGGGGCGTGGGCCGGGATCACCCCCCCGGCCCAGAGGGGGGGAAACGGGGCCGGTACCTCGTGTGCTTAGGTCCCTGGGTGGGCACCGTTAGGCGGGATAGCGGAGCAGCGGCCGTCTGTCCCGCTCACCGCCGGAGTAGGCCTCCACCGGGGTAACGAAGGTCTCTCCTCCAAGGGACTGCAGCTCAAGGAGCCAGCCTCTCCCTGGATCCAGTGTCCCACACTCATCGAGAGCTGCCGCTGCGGGTCAATATCACCTTCCAGGATCATAGTTTCATGGTTGAAATTTAGCTAAGTTGTTGGAGCTGATCTGTCTTGCGGCCATCCAGCTCGGCGGTCCGGCCCCGCCCCCGACTTTTGTATTTATTTTATATATTTTTATATATTATTAAAGCCGCTATTTTTTTCAACCTTCACCTTGAGTCCTGTACTTGAGTGGAAGTATCCAGGGAAATCTCCCAGGCCCCCCATGCCATCAGGGGAGGCACCATAAATGCCTGAATCATACAAGATCCTGTGAGTGCATTTCAAGTTGCGCAGTATTGTAATTGTACAACAGTATTACACTATATTACTTTTGTATATTTTCATTTAGATATCAGCCGGTTCCCTCGGTTTGTGTGTATATATGTACAGAAATTGGTGTTAGACTACTTGGCCTCCTAGGGAAAATGCGCAGTTCATGAGGACTAGTCTAGTGGTCTCTTTCCTTGTAGCCCCTATAATAGTGACGTTTTTTCCTGATTGTGGGGCTATTAATTTTGTTACCACTGAATGTTCAGCACCTGTGTCAACCATAAAATAACTTTTCTTTCCCCCTATTATTAACTCCACCATAGGCTCCGCTTGGTCAAGGGGGATGGACCCCGGTCTGTCTCAATTGTCTTCCAGGATTGTATCAACCAGATCCATGAAATCCCTATCTCTCGGTCTCTGAGTACAAGTGTTATATCTATCATCCTGAACCTCACCTCTATGCTGACCGTTATTCCCTTTGTATCCTCTTCTTCCCCTCTTCTCATCTTGCCTGTAACCTGCTTTGTGTCCTTACTGTGGGCATTCATTCTTCCAGTGGCCTTCCTCTTTACAACAGGCACACTGGTTTCTACCTAACTGTGGCCTGTCGTTCCTAGTCTCACCTCCCCTTCCCCGTCCTCTCCCTCTGTCGCACCCCTGTCTACCCATTAGTGTAATTGCTATAGCTAACATATCTACTTTCCTTTTCATCCTACGTTCCTTATCACGCTTAATTTCCACTTCCCTGTTCATATATACTTTGTTTGCAACCTCCATCAACTGTGTAATAGACACTCCTGAGAAACCCTCCAACTTTTGTAACTTTCTCCTAATATCACCATTCAGGAAGCAAATAGGTTTATTATAACCGGCCGGGTCTCAGCCGACTTGTGTCTAGGTCTGAGCGCTGGAATTTTGAATCACAGGTTCTTTTATAGTCTATACATCCCCCAACTGTACCTTTACACTAATCAGTCAGCCCTATGCACAGGATTACCTTATATGGATTGCAACAAGGAGAGATTGGAATGTGGTTTCAGATTTACACTAGTTGTAGGTTTGATTGCTGTAACTTAGATACAGTTCAGAATGCTTGGTTCTGTTACATTGTATCTGCGATCTGCTGTGTGATCGATACAGTCCAGAATTAGTGGTTTTGTTACATTGTATCTGCTATCTGCTGGTGATCAATACAGTTAGTGAAGATTTTGGGCTTAAAGCGGCACTGTCATGGCCGAATCCCGTTTTTTTTTTTTTTAACCCCCCTCCTTCCTCCACTACATCTAACTGACCCCCTAGTCACTCCCAAATGCCCCTAAGCCCCCCATATTACCTATTTATTAATCTGTATTTTCTGCCCTGATCTATATTCAGGGCGCCGCCATCTTTGTGTGGGTATGCGAAGTCCCTGTGGGACACGTCATCTGCCCACACTAGATAGCACTGAGATTCCCGCACATGCCCAGTTAAACACCTGGACATGCGAACGGGAATTTCATCTATTCATTCATTCATCAGACAGACGAATGAATGAATAGAAAAATCAGACGAACAAACTAACACTGTGTATCAGTGTTCACTTGTTCGTTCAGTTTATTACAAGGAGGGAGCTACCGGCACGCAGCTCCCTCCTTGTAATATGTAAAGATAGAAGCGGCAGGGAGCAGTGCTCCCCGCCACTTCATAAGCACCCCAGGTCCCCCTCTCACTCTATGGGGGTCAATATGACCCCCATAATAGCACAAGAGAGATTAAAATCTCCCAAATGCCCCTACTCGCTATACCGAAAGTAGGGGCATGTCCACTAAACAGTGAGCAGCCTGTGGCGCTCGGGTTTTTTATTTTATTTTAAGTTCGACGGGTATGATGGCTTTTTATTTGCCCTTTTTTGGGGCTGAAAAATGAGGATTTTAGAAAAAAGAAGACGCCAAATGGTAAGTTGAATTTTTGTTTACAGGTTAGTTATTTTATCCCCCCTCATTATTTTTAGGGTGAGGGGGCGTAGGTAGGGGATAGTTTTATTTGGGTGGGGGGGGGGGGGGGTGACTAGGGGCTTGGGACCCCCAGTCACCTTGATTGGGGGGGGGGTTATTTAGGGCCCCCACCCGCCGCTCTGGGGTGGGGGCGGGGGGGACGACAGTAGGTCCCCCCCTTATTGTTTTTTTAGGGCCCCCACCCACCGCTCAGGGGTGGGGGCTGGGGGGGGAGAACAGTAGGTCCCCCCCTTATTGTTTTTCTAGGGCCCCACCCACCGCTCAGGGGTGGGGTTGGGTGGGGGGCAGAGGACAGTAGGTCCCCCCCATATTGTTTTTTAGGGCCCCCACCCACCGCTCAGGGGTGGGGGCCGTGGGGGGGAGGACAGTAGGTGTCCCCCCCTTATTACAACATACTGGGTAGTGTTTGCACTCAATTACTCGGTGGTGCTGGTATTTAAGAGGTATCCCCCTACTATAACCTCCAAAATGTGAAAACCAAAATATAAATAAAATACCGCACTCTTAATGTAGTATCAAAAATGAAAAAGAATAGAAATAATGTAGTATGCAAAAAATAATTTAATAAGATATATATGTAATCAAAAATTGATAAATATACATACAAAAAAAATTGATGATCTCAACCATTATTTGAAAATTCATCTGCTTACTGCTCCAACCATTATTCTAAACAATATGTACTAGTAGTCAGTCCTACGAAATGTATCAAATTAGAAATTACTTGAATAAAGCAGAACCTGCCTCAGAATACATGTTTATACACATACGCCTTTGATAATCCAGAAAATGTCTCAAAATTCATATATATACACAATCACAGCTCTGCATAAAGGACAGACCATAACTCAATCCTTTGAAATTCATTGAGTTAAAGTGACGAGAATATAGCAGAACCTGCCTCTAAATTCATATATGTACACATTCAAGGATCATTCTATAACTCAGATCTCTGTATAAACGTCAACCAATAAGTGAATATAGAAATTGTATCAGTTATCATATCTATAGAAAAACAAACAGATAAATACACTGCTTTTGCATAAAGGTCAGTCCTTAATCAATGCCATGGATCAGAGACTTATATCACCACATATAAATCTGTATATAGCACTCTAACATAACACAGTCCTGATGGATCCAAATCCTTGCAAGGATAAACGAAAGAACCATATGAAAAAATGAAAAAATATGGAGAAAAAAAAATCAAAATTGAAAAAGATGAAAAAATGAAAAAAAGAAAGAAAAATGAACGAAAAAACAAAGAGCAAAAAAAGTCCTGTGCAAAGTCACTATACACATGTGTAATATTTCTATGGATGGATCTCACCGCTTAGTGTGTTTACAATTCCAACTCCCAGTTGTTTTGCCGTCACTAGTACGTTGTTGTGAGCTGTCCTGGTAAGTGATATTGGTGTGAAAGGTTCTGTGTGTTGAAAAATAAAGTAAATTCCACGTAATTAAAGGTGTTTCATACAGCAAGATGAATGTCGATCAGCTGGATAAAGTAACAGATCCACGGATTGTATTCCTCGGGCTGCGCGCTCGGGACAAACCATCCCTTCAATGGCCCTGGTTTCTCTTCTGAGTCAAATCTTTTAAATGCTGAATACGGCGGTAAAACACAGCGTCCACTTCCGCGTGGACGTGATGACGTCATCCTAATACGGAACGTCATACAAAATACAAAATAAACTTTATTGACCTTGTGACAACGGTGTAAAAGACACCAAATATAATATTTTGATTATAACACTGATAACAATTAGGAACGTAATACAAAATACAAAATAAACTTTATTGACCTTGGTGTAAAAGACACCATATATAATATTTTGATATAACCCTGATAATAAATAGGAAGGGTTGTAAATACTTGGTTATTGAGTAAAAAGAGGGAACCCTCACTAACTACAATGCAGAATATTAAACAACTAGTAACCATTTGTACCAGAATACTTAAAGGAACATCATGCAAGTAACAGGGAACTATTATTATGAATTGGTTACAGTCCATAGCTTAATTGTTCACACGTAGCAGAGTGTTAGGGGTGATTGTCAAAAGAGTATTCATGACAAAAAAATTTTTGTTTGTTAATTATATTTTTTTAAATAAATTGTAAAGTTTTAAAGATATCTTTCAGTAAAATTGAATAAGAAAAAATTTGGAAAAGTTTTTTTAAAATTAATGTATATACTCACCGACCTTGGGGTGTATCCCCATGTCTCGGGATATCCTAGGTGAGGGACCCTGGGAAGATACAGCCAGGTAGCGGACCCACAAGGGTCAAAGAATTGCCGAGAAAGAGAATCGGACCAAACGAGATGGTCTGTTGGGAGCACTGTAGAGAGCACAAGGTATACATTAGCCCAAAAGTATAAAGAAGACTGGTTAACTTCACAGAAAGTGTTTCAAGTCATAATCCTCATTAAGTCCTGAGGGTGACAGTGTTTCTAAGATACTAATCCATTTGGTCTCCCTTTGCATAAGTAATTTTTGTCTATCCCCACCTCTTCTCAGAGGGGGTATTCTGTCAATGACTTGAAATCTTAATTGGTTGACCGCATGGCCCTGTGTCTTAAAGTGTCTCGCTACTGGGGCCTCACTGGTTCCCCGTTGTAGGGCTACCCTGATGCTTCTCTTGTGCTCCCCTATCCGCTCTTTGACGGGTCTGATGGTCTCCCCCACATATAGATATCCACACGGACATTTGAGGATATATACCACAAAGTCTGAATTGCAGTTGTAATAGCCATTCACATTAAATTTTCTCCCTGATCGGGGATGAACAAAGTACTCACCCTTGATCACACTGCTACAATGTGAGCACCCTAGACAGGGAAACGTACCTTTCTTTGGTGCTGAAAAAAATGTGGTCTGTCTCTTAGAGCTGCCAATGTCAGATTTAACTAGTAGGTCTCTTAAATTAGGAGCCCGTTTATATGAAAAAAGTGGTGGGTTCTGAAATTCTAGAGGGAGTTGTTTATCCCCCGCAAAGAGTTGCCAGTGTTTCATAATTACTTTTCGTATATCTCTGTTGATCGGGGTGTAGGGAGATATAAAAGATATCCTGTCCATCTTATTCTGTCTAGATGGACAGTATAGAACCTCTTGTCGGTTAAGAAGTTGGACCTTTTCTTTTTGTGCTTGTACACTCTGTGTTGGGTAACCCCTATCGATAAATTTTTGAGAAATGAAATCCAATCCTATCGGTACTTTCTCCTCTTGTGAGATTATCCACCTCACTCTCAGTAGCTGACTGAATGGTAACCCTTTCTTTAGGTGCGTAGGGTGATAGCTATCATGTAGTAATAAGTTATTCCTATCGGTAGGTTTAATATAAAGGTCACTGCATAGTTGGTTGTCCAATCGATAAACTTGGACATCTAAGAATGGAACTGTTAACCTATCACACTCCATAGTAAATTTAATAAAGGGGTCTTGTTCATTGAGTGAATTAAAGAAATCCTGTAGCTGGGCTCTAGTGCCTCTCCAACACACGAACACATCGTCAATATAACGTCTCCACACCAAGCAATTGGTGTAGAGAGGATGATTGTAAATGCACGTCTCTTCCATGTGGTTCATATAGATGTTGGCGTATGTTGGAGCGACATTAGAACCCATAGCCGTACCCTTAATCTGTTTGTAATAATTGTCACCAAACATAAAATAATTCTCGGTCAGGATGAATGTCAACAAATCCGTTATGTATTTTCTGGTGTCTCCTTGTTGTACAAGACTCAAATCTTTATCTAATGTCCAATTTACGGCCTCCACTCCTCTCTTATGGTCAATGGAAGTGTACAAAGATTGCACATCCATTGTCACCAGCCAGAAGTCTCCTTCAGGCACTACTATGTTGTCAAGCAATCTAAGGAAAGACGTAGTGTCCTTGATGTAAGATTTTTGTGTCGACACATATTTAATAAGAAATTTGTCTAGAATTTCAGCCGGTTGTTGTAATAAAGACCCTGTCCCACTGACTATGGGTCTGCCTGGTGGAAATAAGGGATTTTTATGAATTTTGGGCAAGGTGTAAAAAACCGGAATTATTGGATGTTTAATATTCATATATCTGTACTCTCCCTCCGAGATGATGCCTTTGGATAATGCCCATTTGTTCAACAGATCTAATGTACTTTTCAAAATATGTGTGGGGTCTTGTGTAATGGGTAAGTAGTTATTAGTATCCCTCAACTGTGTTTCTATTTCCTTAACGTAATATGAACGATCCATTATGACCAGGGCACCCCCCTTGTCGGCCGGTTTGATCATAATGGATTTATCCATTTTAAGGTTATTAATATTTGACCAATCTTGTTGTGTGAAATTGATATTACTTTTTTTTACCTCTATTTGTATGGTTATATTTTTTCCTAAGTTTCCACACATCTCTCTTTACTAAGTTGGTAAATATCTCAATTGAGGAATTGACATTATGAGGAGTAAAAGTGCTCTTAGGTTTCAGACCTGTGTTCAATGAGAGTGTCAGTTCCTGTTCTCCCTGAGTCGATCGTGCGAGGGTAGCAACTGTGTTCCCTTCTTCCTGTGACAATGTTTGTGATGTATTAGTCAAGAGGTTGGTATTTCTCAATGTTCCAGCTTGTCTGGCTGCAGTATCTGAGGTATAGGTATCTGTAGAAAAAAAGGACCGTAATTTTAGTTGACGGAAGAATTTGTATAGGCTAACATCATATTCATACCAATGAATTTTAGGAGTAGGAATGAAGGAGAGCCCCTTATTAAGAGTGTTTTCTTCATCTAATGTAAGTTGCCTACCTGATATATTATGAATCAGAGACGGCGTCTGGATAGAAGTAGTTTCCCTTTCTTTCTCTCGGTCGTACCTCTTGTTGTAACCCCCCCTCCTGATTAGTCTTCGTATCGTGTGTCCCTCTCTAAAAAAGTGGGTCTGGATGATGATATTTATTATCAGGGTTATATCAAAATATTATATATGGTGTCTTTTACACCAAGGTCAATAAAGTTTATTTTGTATTTTGTATTACGTTCCTAATTGTTATCAGTGTTATAATCAAAATATTATATTTGGTGTCTTTTACACCGTTGTCACAAGGTCAATAAAGTTTATTTTGTATTTTGTATGACGTTCCGTATTAGGATGACGTCATCACGTCCACGCGGAAGTGGACGCTGTGTTTTACCGCCGTATTCAGCATTTAAAAGATTTGACTCAGAAGAGAAACCAGGGCCATTGAAGGGATGGTTTGTCCCGAGCGCGCAGCCCGAGGAATACAATCCGTGGATCTGTTACTTTATCCAGCTGATCGACATTCATCTTGCTGTATGAAACACCTTTAATTACGTGGAATTTACTTTATTTTTCAACACACAGAACCTTTCACACCAATATCACTTACCAGGACAGCTCACAACAACGTACTAGTGACGGCAAAACAACTGGGAGTTGGAATTGTAAACACACTAAGCGGTGAGATCCATCCATAGAAATATTACACATGTGTATAGTGACTTTGCACAGGACTTTTTTTGCTCTTTGTTTTTTCGTTCATTTTTCTTTCTTTTTTTCATTTTTTCATCTTTTTCAATTTTGATTTTTTTTCTCCATATTTTTTCATTTTTTCATATGGTTCTTTCGTTTATCCTTGCAAGGATTTGGATCCATCAGGACTGTGTTATGTTAGAGTGCTATATACAGATTTATATGTGGTGATATAAGTCTCTGATCCATGGCATTGATTAAGGACTGACCTTTATGCAAAAGCAGTGTATTTATCTGTTTGTTTTTCTATAGATATGATAACTGATACAATTTCTATATTCACTTATTGGTTGACGTTTATACAGAGATCTGAGTTATAGAATGATCCTTGAATGTGTACATATATGAATTTAGAGGCAGGTTCTGCTATATTCTCGTCACTTTAACTCAATGAATTTCAAAGGATTGAGTGTATGGTCTGTCCTTTATGCAGAGCTGTGATTGTGTATATATATGAATTTTGAGACATTTTCTGGATTATCAAAGGCGTATGTGTATAAACATGTATTCTGAGGCAGGTTCTGCTTTATTCAAGTAATTTCTAATTTGATACATTTCGTAGGACTGACTACTAGTACATATTGTTTAGAATAATGGTTGGAGCAGTAAGCAGATGAATTTTCAAATAATGGTTGAGATCATCAAATCTTTTTTTGTATGTATATATATAAATTTTTGATTACATATATATCTTATTAAATTATTTTTTGCATACTACATTATTTCTATTCTTTTTCATTTTTGATACTACATTAAGAGTGCGGTATTTTATTTATATTTTGGTCCCCCCTTATTGTTTATTAGGGCCCCCACCCACCGCTCAGGGGTGGGGGCTAGGGGGGAGGACAGTAGGTCCCCCCCTTATTGTTTTTCTAGGGCCCCCACCCACCGCTCAGGGGTGGGGCGGGTGGGGAGGACAGTAGGTCCCCCCATATTGTTTTTTAGGGCCCCCACCCACCGCTCAGGGGTGGGGGCCGGGGGGAGGACAGTAGGTCCCCCCTTTTATTGGTTTTAGGGCCCCCACCCACCGCTCAGGTCCCCCCATTGTGATTTATAGCCCCCACCCACTGCGCAGGGGTGGGGGCCGGGGTAGGGGAGGACAGCACCCCCCTCCCTCATTGTCATTTAGGGCCCCCACCCGTCGCCCATGTGTGGGGGCCAGGGGGGAGGACAATAGGTTCCCCCTAATTGTTATTTAGGGGGCCCCCACCTGCCCGTGCAGGGGGGGAAGGGGGCGCGGTTAGTAGTTTTTTTTGTTTTTTTTAAACAGTGAGCAGCCACAGGCTGCTCACTGTTTAATAGACATGCCCCTACTCGAGGTATAGCGAGTAGGGGCTGAATTTACTAATACTAAGTAATATTTACTTAGTATTAGTAAATGTGGCTGAAAGACTAATTTAGGTCTCGATACCTGCTGTAGTTATGTCGGGTTTTTTTTCTTCAATCCTTTCTTGTTTTAACTACTCTGACTTCAATGTATTCAATGAACTTGGCTTGATTTTCGATTACGTGTACCTCTGTTATCGCTGATTATTGGCTGTATACTGACCTTGCTATTCCTCTGCATATTTACTCTAAGGCCCAGTAATATGTATCTATCCGTTTCTTTTTCTTGTCTTGCGTGACTGATTCTGCTTGTTGGGTGACTACCTATCCTGACACTTTTCTTGTAAGTAGCTGGGCAAAACACCTAATAATAAATATCTGCTTACCTCAATCCGTCACAGATTGAAAGCTCGTTTGAGGATGGCCTCCTTCAAATATCCTCTTACTGTAATTGTAAAGTGCTGAGAAATATCATCCATACAACATTTTTTGGATAATTGATTTTAGCAAATTTAGGTAATTAATAAAGGTATATATTTTATTTATACTGTTTATGTGTTCCCCTGATTTCTTGTAACGTATACTATTTGTTACCCTTGTTGGGAACATGAGGAAAATTGTTTAGCAACAGTTTGCCCTTTAGCTGAGTACCCGCTGTGTTCTGATGCTCCCTTGTGGTCCAGTGATGTGTTTCCGGCTTTTAGAAAAGCCGGGGTGGTTGACATTTATTGGCTAAGAGCGTCAGTCAGTCAATGACTGACATGAGCCAACTCTAGTTCTTGACTTACTAATGACACCTCTTTGGCACTGCCAGAGGTGGAGTTACACCTTGGCAGCAGAGGGATTAATCTTCGTATGTGCAGCATTTCAAAATGAAAAGTTGCCCATATGGGTTGCAGGCACTTCAAATCACTGAATTAGTCATGGTACTTGGAATAACCCATGAAACTAGGCTTCAGATCATCAGCCTCAAGTTTGCTAGTTTAACTGGACAGAAACAAGGGTTTAGAGATGGAGTCCGAATCAAACCTCAGGGATGGAATCAAGTGTCCCACCATCTCAAAACTTCAGCATCTACCATTAATTAGAATGCAATCTTTGCTTATGTACTTGTAAATTCTCTGCCAACTAAGCTTGCCTGTAGTATATTAATTTACTTACTTGCTTATACTTTTCTTCCCTAATTACATTCTCAGCTAAAATCTTTTTTTATTTTGTTCAATGTTTACTGAGTTTTTGTAACTAGCATAGAATAACATAAATACACCAAAACACAGGTAGAGAAACAACTATCTGCTTATTTGCAAATATTCATAAATAATCACAAAACTTGTGCATTTTGAGGCTCTGACATTGCCCAACCTATCACTAGTATCCTACAATGATGTAACTTGTGTTTGTTTGTGTATATACCTATAAAGTGATATATAGAAAAGTCAACACTGTATAAACAAGATATATTGAAGCGATACATTGGGCACCATAACCACTTCAGCTAATTTAACTGGTTATGGTACTAGGATACTCTTCCTATTTTCTTCCCAGCAAGTTAGAAAACTAAGAAAAGCTCAGTGCTCCACCTAGGGACCATGATAGTCATAGAACTTGGAATTACACTCCTTGGCTTCCATACCAAGTCATAACAATGTGTTGGTACATCAGCACTGACATTAGAGTGACTTAGAGTAACAGTTACCTGGGAAAAAGTGATTGCAAGTCCAATAATCTTCAGAGAGGCCTTTACATCCGTGTGGTTTCTTTTCCAAGCAGATGTCTAAAGCCAAAAAGAATTATGACATAGGCAATCGGGAACTCCTTGCCATTATTTTAGCACTTAAAGCGGCACTGTCATGCCGAATTCCGTTGTTTTTTTAACCCCCCTCCCGCCTCAACTACATCCAATCGACCCCCTAGTCATCCCCAAATGCCCCTATGCCCCCCACATTACCTATTTTTTATTCTTTATTTTCTGCCCCGATCTATATTCAGGGCGCCGCCATCTTTGTGTGGGTAGGTGAAGTCCCTGTGGGACACGTCCTCTACCCACACTACACAGACTGTGAGATTCCCGCACATGCCCAGTGAAACAACTGGACATGCGAACGGGAATTTCATCTATTCATTCATTCATCAGACAGACGAATGAATGAATGAATAGAAAAAATCAGACGAACAAACTAACACTGTGTATCAGTGTTCGTTTGTTTGTTCGGTTTATTACAAGGAGGGAGCTACCGGCGTGCAGCTCCCTCCTTGCAATATGTAAAGACAGAAGCGGCAGGGAGCAGTGCTCCCCACCACTTCATAAGCCCCCCAGGTCCCCTCCTCACTCTATGGGGGTCAATATGACCCCCATAATAGCACAAGGGAGATTAAAATCTCCCCAATGCCCCTACTCGCTATATCGCGAGTAGGGGCATGTCCACTAAACAGTGAGCAGCCTGTGGCTGCTCACTGTAAAAAAAAAAAAAGAAAAAAAAGGGTAATAAGGGGGGGACGGGGGACCTACTGTCCTCCCCCGCCGGCCCCCACCCCTGGACGGCGGGTGGGGGCCATAATGGGAATGAGGGGGGACCTACTGTCCTCCCCTCAGGCCCCCACCCCTGGGCGGCGGGTGGGGGCCATAATAGTAATAGGGGGGGGGGACCTACTGTCCTCCACCCCCCGGCCCCCACCCCTGGGCGGCGGGTGGGGGCCATAATAGTAATAGGGGGGGGGGGACCTACTGTCCTCCACCCCCCGGCCCCCACCCCTGGGCGGCGGGTGGGGGCCATAATAGTAATAAGGGGGGGGACCTACTGTCCTCCAGCCCCCGGCCCCCACCCCTGGGCGGCGGGTGGGGGCCCTAATGGAAAAAGGGGGGGGGACCTACTGTCCTCCCCCCCGGCCCCCACCCCTGGGCGGCGGGTGGGGGCCATAATAGTAATAAGGGGGGGGATCTACTGTCCTCCCCCCCCCCGGCCCCCACCCCTGGGCGGCGGGTGGGGGCCATAACGATAATGGGGGGGGACCTACTGTCCTCCCCCCGCCCCCACCCCTGGGCGGCGGGTGGGGGCACTAAGTAAATTCCCCCCCCCCCATCAAGGTGACTAGGGGTGCCCAAGCCCCTAGTCACCCACCCCCCACCCAAATAAAAAATGCCCCTACCTACCCCCCTCACCCTAAAAAATAGTGAGGGGGGAATAAAATTGCTAACCTGTAAAGTAAAATTAAACTTACCATTCAACGTCTTCTTTTTTCTAAAATCTTCATTTTTCAGCCCCAAAAAAGGGCAAATAAAAAACCATCATAGCCGTCGAACTAAAAATAAAATAAAAAACCCGAGCGCAAAAAAAAAACCCGACGAAAAAGAAAAAACCCGAGCGCACAAAAAAATAATCCATCTTCACCCATGGAGGGCTCCGCGCAGACTGAGCTCCGCAGGGCGGGGCAAGGCTTATAAAGCCTTGCCCCGCCCTGCAATTAGCCTAAGAACACTCTGATTGGTGGGTTTAAGCCAATCAGAGTGCTCTTTGTCATTTTACAAGCGTGGGAAAGTTCTTTGGAATTTTCCCACGCTTGTAAAATGACACAGAGCACTGTGATTGGATGGATTTCAAGCCATCCAATCACAGTGCTCTGTGTCATTTTACAAGCGTGGGAAAATTCCAAAGAACTTTCCCACGCTTGTAAAATGACACAGAGCACTGTGATTGGATGGATTTCAAGCCATCCAATCACAGTGCTCTGTGTCATTTTACAAGCGTGGGAAAATTCAAAAGAACTTTCCCACGCTTGTAAAATGACACAGAGCACTGTGATTGGATGGCTTGAAATCCATCCAATCACAGTGCTCTGTGTCATTTTACAAGCGTGGGAAAATTCCAAAGAACTTTCCCACGCTTGTAAAATGACACAGAGCACTGTGATTGGATGGCTTGAAATCCATCCAATCACAGTGCTCTGTGTCATTTTACAAGCGTGGGAAAGTTCTTTGGAATTTTCCCACGCTTGTAAAATGACACAGAGCACTGTGATTGGATGGCTTGAAATCCATCCAATCACAGTGCTCTGTGTCATTTTACAAGCGTGGGAAAGTTCTTTGGAATTTTCCCACGCTTGTAAAATGACACAGAGCACTGTGATTGGATGGCTTGAAATCCATCCAATCACAGTGCTCTGTGTCATTTTACAAGCGTGGGAAAGTTCTTTGGAATTTTCCCACGCTTGTAAAATGACACAGAGCACTGTGATTGGATGGCTTGAAATCCATCCAATCACAGTGCTCTGTGTCATTTTACAAGCGTGGGAAAATTCCAAAGAACTTTCCCACGCTTGTAAAATGACAAAGAGCACTCTGATTGGCTTAAACCCACCAATCAGAGTGTTCTTAGGCTAATTGCAGGGCGGGGCAAGGCTTTATAAGCCTTGCCCCGCCCTGCGGAGCTCAGTCTGCGCGGAGCCCTCCATGGGTGAAGATGGATTATTTTTTTGTGCGCTCGGGTTTTTTCTTTTTCGTCCGGTTTTTTTTTTGCGCTCGGGTTTTTTATTTTATTTTTAGTTCGACGGCTATGATGGTTTTTTATTTGGCCTTTTTTGGGGCTGAAAAATTAAGATTTTAGAAAAAAGAAGACGTCGAATGGTAAGTTTAATTTTACTTTACAGGTTAGCAATTTTATTCCCCCTCACTATTTTTTAGGGTGAGGGGGGTAGGTAGGGGCATTTTTTATTTGGGTGGGGGGTGGGTGACTAGGGGCTTGGGCACCCCTAGTCACCTTGATGGGGGGGGGGGATTTACTTAGTGCCCCCACCCGCCGCCCGGGGGGGGGGCAGTAGGTCTCCCCCCCCTTATTACTATGATGGCCCCCACCCGCCGGCCAGGGGTGGGGGCCGGGGGGGAGGACAGTAGGTCCCCCCCCCCCTACTACTATTATGGCCCCCACCCGCCGCCCAGGGGTGGGGGCCGGGGGGGGAGGACAGTAGGTCCCCCCCCTCTTATTACCATTATGGCCCCCACCCGCCGCCCAGGGGTGGGGGCCGGGGGGGGAGGACAGTAGGTCCCCCCCCCCCCTTTATTACTATTATGGCCCCCACCCGCCGGCCAGGGGTGGGGGCCGGGGGGGAGGACAGTAGGTCCCCCCCCTACTACTATTATGGCCCCCACCCGCCGCCCAGGGGTGGGGGCCGGGGGGGGGAGGACAGTAGGCCCCCCCCCTCTTATTACCATTATGGCCCCCACCCGCCGGCCAGGGGTGGGGGCCGGGGGGAGGACAGTAGGTCCCCCCCCCCTACTACTATTATGGCCCCCACCCGCCGCCCAGGGGTGGGGGCCGGGGGGGAGGACAGTAGGTCCCCCCCCCCTTTATTACCATTATGGCCCAAACCCGCCGCCCAGGGGTGGGGGCCGGGGGGGAGGACAGTAGGTCCCCCCCGCCCTTTATTACCATT
Organism: Pelobates fuscus; assembly: GCF_036172605.1. Taxonomy (NCBI): domain Eukaryota; kingdom Metazoa; phylum Chordata; class Amphibia; order Anura; family Pelobatidae; genus Pelobates; species Pelobates fuscus. The sequence goes on along the minus strand of NC_086321.1, from coordinate 315,919,595 downwards.
ATGGCCCCCACCCGCCGCCCAGGGGTGGGGGCCGGGGGGGGGAGGACAGTAGGCCCCCCCCCCTCATTATCTTTATGGCCCCCACCCACCGCTCAGGGGTGGGGGGGGGACAATAGGTCTCCCTCCCTTATTTTACTTTACGGCCCCCACCCATCATTTAGGGGTGGGGGGCAATATATTTTTATTTTTTTCTACAGTGAGCAGCCACAGGCTGCTCCCTGCTTACTAGACATGCCCCTACTCGCGGTATAGCGAGTAGGGGCATATTATTTACTAATACCAAGTAATTTTTACTTGGTGTTAGTAAATTTGGCCGAAAGACCAATTTAGGTCTTTCAGCCTTTTACTAGATAGCTCCCTGATACCGTGGGAATTAGGGAGTTATCTACTAAGCGGCTGCAAGATGCAGCCACAGCAATAAATAGGATCGGAGTTTCATTCATTTGAATGAAATTCCGATCCGAACAAAGTACCGAATTGCATCCTAACACCAATGGAGAAACAGTGCTCATTCTGTTAGGATGCAATTCGGCAGTTTTGCCGGCGTTCTGTCTAAGTGACAGGACGTTCGGCAATACTGACATTAAGCATTGTGGGAACAGGGAGGAAAGCTAGGGATCATGGGAAAATTGCTCTGACCAGCGGAAATGAAGCACACTTTGCTCCTCCGCTGGTCAGAGCTGGTCAAGCGGAGGAATCCTCCATAAGACAGAGTCCCTACTTTGTCTTATGATTTTAAAGAAAACTAAAGAAGAATGGAAGAAATGAATAACAGATCCCGAGAGAGGGGGAGAAGAGGAAGAGATTGAGGAAAGGTAAGTTCGGCATGACAGTGCCGCTTTAAGGAATGGAGGCACCTTTTGGAAGGCACTAAGGATCCTATCCTCATACTTACAGATCATAAAAACCTTTCCTACCTTAGTGAAGCCAAGAGATTGTCTTCTAGACAGGCCAGGTGGTCTCTGTTTTTGTCTCGTTTCAATTATATCATCACCTACAGACCGGGTGATCGTAACACTAAACCTGACGCTCTGTCCAGACAGTTCGAAACTATCGACAAACAGGAGCTTGATGATACCCCTGTCATTCCCCCGGACAGGATCATCGCTACTACTGTTCTTTCTATTTCTTCGTAGATATTTCTGGTGGGCCTCCTTGCGCAGGGACATCACCGATTACGTACGGGCATGTGTTACTTGTGCCAGTATGAAGTCTTCACATAGTGTTCCTTGTGGGTTGTTGCATCCATTACCCATACCCGAGAAGCCTTGGTCTAATCTGTCCATGGATTTTATTGTTGAGTTGCCCCCTTCGAATGGTAAAACAGTCATCCTGATGATCGTGGATAGATTTTCTAAGATGGCTCAATTTTGTCTCTCTTGTAAAATTACACTCATCTAAGGAACTCGCCTCTATCTTTGCCAGGGAGGTGTTTAGGTTACACGGTTTACCTGAGTCTATTGTATCCGATAGGGGTAGCCAATTTATTTCTAGATTCTGGAAGGCCTTTTGTTCAGAGATGGGTATTACTCTCTCGTTTTCCTCAGCTTACCACCCCCAGTCCAATGGAGCTGCTGAACTAGAGCAGTACCTTCGCTGTTTCGTATCCCACCATCAGAACAATTGGGCTGACCTGCCTCCTTGGGCTGAGTTTGCTCGTAATAACGCTACTCATGAATCTTCCGGTATTAGCCCTTTCTATGTTGTTTATGGCCGGCATCCTGTGGTTCTTCCATCTGCATTCACCTTGCGGGGCATGCTAGTTTTGGATGAGCTTTTGGCCGGTTTGCGTACTACCTGGGAACGCAGTTGGATCTCCGCTGACGCTATTCACGCCCCTCGCCTTTTGCGCTCTTTCCATTCTTGTTTTCCTGGCAGGCTAGGTCCTCCCCACCCGGTGGGCGTGTCTTCTGGGGGGGTACTGTAGCGGTACTTACCCTCTCCAGGGGCCGGGCGAGGTCCTCCTTCTTCGCCGCACGCCGTCCTGCATCTGAAGGGGAGGCGTGCACGGACCGCGAGAAGCGGCCACGTGACGCGCCTGGTACTGGGAGCGCGCCGCGCATAGCGGGCGCGCATTTAAAGGGACAGTGGGAGCAAAAAATAAAAAAGGTCTCCCATTGGCCCATGTCATTCCACATTCCCCATACTCACGTTTTGGGGGCGTGGATATGACAAGGGCCAATCAAATCAATCTAATAGGTATTTATACTCACCTTTCCCTTAGCTCCCTGCCCTATCGTGGTTTTTGGTTCAGTTCCCTTTAGTGCTTGTATCATTCAGTTGTGGTTTTTGGTGCTTGACCTTGGCTTTGTTCCTGACTCCGTTTTCTCTTTATCCCTGCTTTGTCTTGTTCGCTGGTTTCCTCTCCTGTGTACCAGTTCTTGGCTTGTTCTAGTTTACGCTGTCTCTCTGTCCCCTTGACCTCGGCTCGTTCTGGACTCTGTATTTTCCTGTCCTCGTCAAGTCAAGGCAATCTGCCTTCTGGAATCGTCTCAACAAGTGACCATCCAAACTTACCCCTCTACTGCCAATGACAGCTTTTGTTGCAGTATCTGCTACCCGTTCCTCTTTTAAGCTGGTGGCCCAATCGGAGTTCCTTCCTAGCTGCCATCCAGATACCCATGGGAAGACTGCATTCTGGAAGACCCGTGGACCCACAATTACACTACCGTATAATTGCGCAAACTATCCTCCATGCGGACACATGTCCTTGTTTTTGTAATGTCACATTATTGTGCCTGATGAAAATGTGACGGCTCCACGATCATGACAATGTCATCACCAAATGATGCATCCTCAAAATCATACAGCGAGCAACCAACAACTGTATTTTTGGGAGGCTAGTAAAGAAGCCTTAGATTAGAATTTCCCTTTTATCAGGATTATTCACTAAAGTGAGAATTGTTGGGAAGTGAATTTAAAATGTGAGGCATTGCTGAAATGAAAGCATAGATGACTTTGAGAATTTTTACAGTTCGATTATTTAGGCTTTAAATTTGAAATTCACTTTGAGTTAATGAATTCCCAGCAAAGCATTTGGGAAGAACTCCCAGAACATTTATTTTTTAATAGTGGTACTGTTAAAATTAAATTGTTTTATAGAAAATACGTAAAATGCACCGGCATTCATGATACTATTTATTCAGTCACTGCCTATAGTACATCTGTCTGACCTGTCTAGATCCATTGATGGCTATTTGTGCTTTATATCTGACTGCACTTGGAATGTACGTTACACAGATAATCGGAAACCTTTCACAGATATTATGATATTCATGTTAATTGACCTGTAAATAAGGATGATGTCACTGTCACCACCCTCCTCCTACCAAAGGTCACAAAATTTTTTACTGCAGTCGCACCTAGTAAACACACAAGTGCATACATTTGCAACACAGTGTCTCACTTCCTCCTATCTCAGCTTGGATTTCCCCAAATTTTCCAACAGCTAAATTCCTCATTTTGCAAGAAGCTCCTATTGTCATTCATGCGACAACAAAAAACTCTTAATATCACAGACATGACTATAATCTACAATGCAATAATGATGTGTATAAACTTTAAAGGGATAGTCTAAACACCGACTACTGCAATGTGCTGTAGTAATCATGGTACCAGAAGATCCGGGCTGCATTGCCAAGTTAGAGTTAAACCATTTTTTTAATGTGTGTCCAGACACATCTGGTATGTCCTCCCCCTCATCTGATCCCTACTTCCTCAATTCTGCACTATTTGAATTGAATTATATGGGTTGAAACCATCCAGAAAGATAGCAGGAGTCTGGTTTATTAAAAATTATTCTAGCAGAAAAAGTTAGTATTATCTCAGCTCGTATAATAATAATGAGTACTTCCCAATCCTCTGAATAAGATAGAATGTAGTGTTGCTCCGTGATTGCATAGAAACATAATCCCAAATATATACCCTAGGACAGGGAAACCAACCACACTCCTAGATACACAGAGCTGCAAAAGATACCTCCCAGTCATACAAGTAATACAAACAGTCCAAACATAACACAAAAACCACACAAACACAACACCTCTGACAATCCACATTCACGCATACAACCCCAAATCAGCCCCACACATACAAACACCACCAAACAACAAAGTGACATCATCCAGACACACAAATCCACAAGCATCCCCCATACACAGCCCACATTCATAGGTATCATACACAATATTACCAACTACTCATGTACATATACAATATAGCAGCCCACATATGCACAAATACAACACTACAAAGCGACTGCAGCATTAAAAAATAATACAAGCAGAATATGGCAACATACACACCTCAGTTTAAACAAATAGGCCAAGGGATTTCAAGATCTTGTTTTGGCACAGTACCACTAAAAGGGTGCCTACTCCTGCTTTAGTAGATGCTCTAGTACAAATTAGTACTAGAAGAGTAACAAACACCTGCCACCAGGGCCGGATTAACATAGGGGCTGATGGAGCTGCAGCTCCAGGCCCAGGCCCATGGAATAGGCCCATTGATTTAAAAAAAAAAAAAAAGTTATTTTTTTTTTACATTTTTTTTTTTACACACTACTCTTAGGGATTCCACCTGGCTTTTATTGTATTGACACAGCCAGTATTTGAGGCTGCCTGGCTGGTGCCAATATTACAGTGATACTGGCAACACAAATGCTGGTATTTTTCTCAGTATAAACAAGAGATTACTATGCAATACCAGCACTGGCCAGTAGGGGTCGCTGTGTGTGGAGACAGGCAGGGATAGGAAGTTCCAGCATATCCCTCCCTGCCTATCTATACTTACTGATCTGCAGGGGTGCAGCTACAGAGAGTCCAGACAGCAACTCCCACCCTGCAGAGAGAGCCTACAGCTCAGGGAAGTAAGGGATGGGGGAAAGGCTGCAAGGAGACATACACTGAGACACATGTGTCCCAGCCAGAGTCCCCTAGTCTTCCAGTGTCACTGGTGTCTCCGTGTCCCTAGGTCTCCCCGTGTCCCCAGGTCTCCCCGTCTTCCTAGTGTCCTAATGACATGGGGACCCTGGGATACATGGGGACACAGGGAGACATGGGGCATTGAGACACTGTGATACATAGGATCACTGGGAGACCTGGGGACACGACACTAGGGGACACTGGGAGACATTGATACCGGAGAAACTGACGGAAGCCAAGCACAGAGAGATGGACACAGGTTTCTTCAGGAAGGAAGAGATTCTTTATTGGATCACCGATCGGGACTCAGAGGGACTAATGTCACCAAAATACAGCAAGTTCTGAGCCCCGGACAATAGTGCAGGCTCCTTATATAGGCACATAACTCCTCCCATATTAAGCTCCACCCGCACATTCTCTTGACCAATCAAATACAAATAAGAATTAACTTCCTGCTTGACCGCATGGCTTGTCCAGCACAATGGAGGAGGGGAATACTACATCCTGTATTCTTGCACATGCTCCGTACACTACTGATCGTATCTTGCCTCGTGCAACCAACTGATCGATACGTCAGCATATGCACGTACACATGCCACGTGGTAATCTCGGCCTACTAAATTTATTTTTACCGAGATTCCACCACATTCCCCCCTTTGATGCCTCTTGATATTTCACAATTACTTGAGGCATCACTTAACCTTGGTTTGCATACACCGCAAGTTACCTTGAACCAGACCAGGCTTATCTTATGATGTGAATCTTCAACACTCATCTTCCTGCATTGGTTCTCCCTGATCTAAAGCCTTATATTTATAAATTGCCATTATCTGTGCAGCAGCCTTCCTCTCTGCTATATTTTCTATCAGGCTTTGCACAGACCTAACTACTAAGGGTATAAGACACGGCAGGAGTAGACACAACATTAAAATTAGTAGGACTCCACCTACCACTGCCTTAAGCCCTCCAAACCACTCATACCAGCTACCAAACCAACTACTTGGATTATACCCTTTCCATACCTGAGTAGGCACATGCGCTAGTTTAACCATATGGCTAGTAAGCTCAGCTATTGCTTGCCCTTCGTCATCTATTTGAAGACAGCAATTGCTCAGGTTAAACTTCCCACATACACCTCCCTCTACTGCCAATAGGTAATCCAAGGCTAATCTATTTTGGTACACTGCTGTCCTCATCCTGGTATTATGCTTCGCTAGAAGATTGAGCGCTTGTGATGTCTCGTTAGTAATGATCTCAACCACTGCCTGTAATCTTATAATACGGTTGAGCATATAAATTGGGGTTCTATAACCAAAGGTACCGTCCTCTGCCCACGTGGCTGGCCCATAGTAATCTATAATACGCTGGGGAGGCCATTCATTATCTTCCCAGGTACCTATCTCTATGGGTCCTCTTTTCTTCCTATGATTCACATCATATACTTTAACACCTAAAGTCTCACCTGTTTCAATAGGTAACAAGAAGAAGGATGGTTTGAGCATACCCAACACACATGCCCCTTCCCAGTCCTGTGGCAACTCCGAATAGGCTTTCTTACCACAGATCCAGTACAAATTTGCTGGGGCTCTCCAGGTAGATGTGATGGATAGATCAAACCACACATCCTTTAAATTGGCGTATCTAGCAAACGGGTTAGATGGTTCTGAGACATTTGAAGCCGACCACCAAGTTGTATTCTTCGTATCATCATCATAAGCTTTTTGCCCTAGACAAGTTAATTCTCCTACAGAAGTATTATACATCCTTCCTTTCCTTGCTATGCAAACATAACCTATGATGGAGGTCTTTAATCTCCACTCAGATTTACCTCTAACACTCATGTGATAATCGGCTTGTGTAGATATTAATTGGTCAACTGCCTCAGAACCGGACATTACCTCCTTTGCTTCCCAAGGCCATTGGTCTCCCATGTTAGTACCTCCACACACATAGCAGTTGGTAACATTAAGACTACCGGCAATACTTTCAGCTAAATCAATGAACAGGTTTTTAGCATTATGGGGGATCTTATTATCTATGCTCATCTCTTCATAAAAGGAATGGTATACTTGATGAGTCTGGGAGGATACCGTATCAGTCTCTATCCCTATAAACAATACTGTCCCAGGATCTAAACCCGTCCCATATATTTGAAACCCAAATAAATTACCATATTTATCTAAGAACTTGTCGGGGTTATTTATAAGTATATGGACTGGATTGCATTCCATAGACTTACAATATGGGCTGGTAGGCAACTTAGTCACAATCATGTCCTTGTCTACTGTCTGTCCCCAAGTTGCCCACCCCACACAAGACCAATATGGGCAAAAGTTATAATCTCTATTTGGGCATCTAGGGCTCACATACTTATTTTTACTACTGGGACAAATATATTTATCGTTAGACCCATACGTCCTCTCCCATCTAAGATCCCCACATACATTCCACAGCTGTCTACCACTTGATATCGCCTTACACGCATCAAATAGCAGAACACCTGAAGAATATACGGATTCTAACACCGTTTTATTAATTAGGGTCCCCTGAGGATCTCCATTCCTGAGAGTCAACCAAATTGTACAAGGTTGATACTCCAGACTGAAGCACTTAGGTTCTCCTACTCCTAAATGGCACACACTATATTCTATATTTAAGTATCTACATCTTGATACATCTCCTTTACACTCGTATTGCGAATGCCAAATTAGGGTTTGGGAAACAACATAAGGACCTCTCCACTTGGGCCCTAACGGTACATTATTCCACTCTTTAATCCACACTTGGTCTCCTGGGTGGTAACTATGAACTGGGGGATAAATATTCACAGGTAATCTATCTTGTACCCATTTCTGTACCTCCTCCATAGTCTTACCCAACTCTACAACCTGCTGCCGGGTAATTCCTTCTCCCAACTGACTCAAATCCCCCCTTAAGTTACCAAGTACGGGAGGTGGTCGCCCATACATGATTTCAAAAGGAGAGAGGCCCATCCTTCTGGTAGGTGTACTGCGGATTCGCAATAGAGCTATGGGCAAGAGAACGTTCCACTTAAGTTGGGTTTCCTGACACATTTTAGCCAACTGATTCTTAATAGTTCTATTCATTCTCTCTACCTTACCAGAACTCTGGGGTCTATATGCCGTATGAAGCCTCCACTTTATACCAAGCATATGAGTCAGTTGTTGTAGGCACTGATGAACAAAAGCTGGACCATTGTCCGATCCTATAGAGCAGGGTAGTCCATATCGGGGTATTATTTCTCGTAGCAGGAATCTCACAACTTCCCCTGCTTTCTCCGTACGAGTAGGACATGCTTCTACCCAGCCTGAATAGGTACACACAACTACCAGCAGGTAGCGATGTCCACCAGATTTAGGCATCACTGTATAGTCAATTTGTAAATCGGACATGGGGAGTCCCCCCATAAACTGGACTCCTGGTGGCTTTACTGGTCCTTGCCTTGCATTATTCTTAGCACACGTTACACATCTTCGTACAATGGCCTGAGTCAAGTTGGACAATCTTGGTATGTAGAAATGTTTTCTGAGAGATTCTTCTGTGCTGTCTCTCCCAGAATGTGTCCCGTTGTGATAGTTTTGGACAATTTCTACCGCTAGTGATGCTGGAATGACTATTCTTCCATCTTCTAACTGATACCATTTGTTCTCCAAATACTTTCCAGGTTCAGTCTTTAACCACTCCTCTTCTTGAGCTGTATAAACTGGAGTCCATTGAGACAGTGGAGTTGGTATAAGAGCAGCTATATGCCCCACATACTCTTGTCTTCCCGATTCAGCGGCACGCTTAGCTGCACTATCTGCCATCCGATTTCCTTTGGTTACATCACCATCTCCTCTCAGATGCGCTCGACAATGTATAATACCGACTTCTTTCGGCTCCCACACTGCTTCCAATAGTTGTAGGATTTCAGCTGCGTACTTGATTTCCTTGCCTTCTGAATTCAATAGTCCTCTTTCTTTATACAAAGCTCCGTGGGCATGAGTGGTTAAAAACGCATACTTGGAGTCCGTGTAGATGTTCACTCTTAAACCTTCAGCCAATTGTAACGCTTGTGTCAGTGCTATCAATTCTGCCTTTTGTGCTGATGTTCCTTTTGCCAGTGGCCGAGCTTCTATCACCTTGTCTATCGTTGTTACTGCATATCCTGCATAGCGGATCCCTTCTTTCACATAACTACTGCCGTCGGTGTAATATTGAACATCGGGGTTCTGGATGGGAAAATCACGAAGATCTGGTCTACTTGAAAATACTTCATCCATTACTTCCAAACAATCATGTTGACTTTCAGTAGGTTGTGGCAAAAGGGTAGCTGGATTTAAGGTATTTACAGTCTCTAAATGCACTCTTGGGTTTTCACACAACATTGCTTGATACTTGGTCATACGGCTGTTACTAAACCAATGATTTCCTTTGTAATCCAACAACGTCTGTACTGCATGTGGGACTCGTACATAAAGTTCTTGACCCAGAGTGAGTTTATCGGCTTCAGCTACTAGCAGGGCGGCTGCAGCTACGGCTCTTAGACAAGGTGGAAGTCCACTGGCCACTGCATCCAGTTGCTTAGACATGTAGGCAACAGGTCTTTGCCATGATCCCAAGTACTGTGTCAATACTCCCACAGCCATTCTTCTTTGCTCATGTACATACAGGTAGAATGGTCGTGTGTGATCAGGTAGACCTAATGCTGGGGCACTCATCAAAGCCTTCTTCACATCTTCAAATGCCGTTTGCTGTTCTTGAGTCCATAAGAAGGGGTCGTGCTCTGTACCTTTGATAGCTGCATACAGAGGTTTTGCCAGTATCGCGTAGCTGGGAATCCATATCCTACAGATGCCTGCTGCCCCCAAGAATTCTCGCACTTGTCTTCTATTCTTGGGTATCGGTATTTGGCACACAGCTTCTTTTCTCTCTGGCCCCATAATTCTTTGACCTTCAGAGATATGGAATCCCAGATATTTGACAGTTGGCAAACACAACTGAGCCTTCTTTCTAGACACCTTGTATCCTGCCTTCCAGAGAATGTGTAGTAGATCGTGCGTTGCTTGCTGACATATTTCCTTTGTAACTGCTGCTTTCAACAAGTCATCTACATATTGTAACAATACACACTCTCCTGGGATGGACTCGAAATCCAGTAGATCTTGACTTAGAGCTGAACCAAATAGGGTAGGTGAATTTTTAAACCCTTGGGGCAGTCTTGTCCAGGTCATTTGGCGTTTTGAGCCCGTTACAGCGTTTTCCCATTGGAAAGCGAAGATACATTGACTTTCTGCAGCAATTCGGAGGCAAAAGAAGGCATCTTTGAGGTCTAAGACTGTAAAGTAAGTAGCCCCGCCCGGAATTAAAGCAAGCAGGTTATATGGATTGGGTACAACTGGATGTATACTAACAACCGCATCATTGACTGCTCTCAAGTCCTGTACAGGTCAATACTCATCTGTACCGGGCTTTTGAACAGGCAGCAATGGGGTGTTCCAGGGGGAAGTACAGAATTTTAGGATACCATACCATATGAACTTATCCAGATAAGATTGGATGTTCTTCTTAGCCTTCTGCGGGATGTGATATTGTCTTAGGCTCACTGGATAAACCCCAAGTTTTAGTTCGATTTTAATAGGTGGAATATTGCGGGCCAGTCCTGGTGGGTTGTTCTCTGCCCAAACTCCTGGTATGTTGAATAAGGACTCATCACTCCTAGGGTTTTGGATAGTCAACGCTGTATAAAGTCGCCACTCTTCTTCCTTTGGTACGGATAATGTCATAATACCTGAAGGTCCATTAAACTTTAAGGATGTTGTTCCGTTTGGTAGGAACGTAATCTGCGCTTGTAACTTAGATAGCATATCACGTCCCAGCAATTGGACTGGACATTCAGGCATATAAAGGAATTGATGTTTTACTACGTGGCCTCCCAATGTACAGAGTCGACTTTTAAGAACCGGTTTTGCAGCACTTCTTCCAGTTGCTCCTATTACAGTAATAGTTCTTCCAGATGGAGGAGCAACTAGGTCAGTCACCACCGAATGTTCAGCACCAGTGTCGATCATGAACGCACTCCTTTTTCCCCCTATTGATACATCGACCATAGGCTCCGCTCGACCAAGGGGGATGGAGCCCGGTCGGTATCAATAGTCCTCCATGACCGTGTCAGCCAATCCTACAAAGTCCCTACCTTCTCTATCGCGGGACCTTTGCGCTGCTGGATAGTACCTATCTTCCCTTACACTTCCTCTGTTCCCATTACTCCCTCTATTACCATTGCTCCCTCCGGGGCCTCCTCTACCTCTCGCTCTGCCTCTAAAGTTTCCGTAACCTGCCCTGGGTAGGTCTCTCTCGTACTGCTCTCTTTGCGGACACTCGTTTCTCCAATGCCCTTCTTCCTTGCAATACGCGCACTGATTCCTACTCAAAGGCTCCCTATTCCATCTACTATCGCCTCTATCTGGGCCCCGTCTATCTACGCCTGCGATCGCTACCGCTAGCATATCAGCCTTTTTACGCATCTTGCGCTCTTCCTCTTTCTTTGTCTCTGTTTCCCTGTTCATATATACTTTATTTGCTACCTCCATTAGTTGGGTGATAGACATTCCTGCAAACCCTTCTAACTTTTGTAGCTTGCGCTTAATATCTCCGTAAGCTTGGCTGACAAAGGCGGAGTTTACCATTCGGGAATTATCAGCGTCTTCCGGATTAAAGGGGGTATACAAGCGGTATGCCTCCAATAATCGGTCATAAAAGACACTGGGCGCTTCATCACTTTTCTGAATCACCTCAACTGTCTTCGACATATTAATAGCTTTCTTCCCTCCGGCTTTCATGCCAGCAATTATAGCGTCTCTATAGGCTTTGAGTTGGACCATATCTGCGCCATTAACATTCCAGTCGGGATCGGTGTTAGGATAATGTGTTGCGGCCCATGCTGCCGGATTGGCTTGATTTAAAGCACGGGCTCTATCCTCTAGCACTTTAATGGCCGCTTGGTTAATCCTTGTCCTTTCCTCATTATTAAACAATATCATTAATAACTGCTGGCAATCAGCCCATGTCGGATTATGTGTCTGAACTATCGAGGTGAACAGATCGGTCATAGCTTGTGGTTTCTCAGTGTACGAGGAATTGTGGGTCTTCCAATTCAAGAGATCGGTAGTCGTGAACGGGACATATACGAAGACTGGGTCAGCATGTGCCATTTGACCTGCGGCATCGAGATAGGCTGACCCAGGATTCAGACGAAGAGGCATCTGATAATGTCTAAGTTGTTGGGTACCGGTCAGTTGTCGGGTTAGTATAGGGCTACGTGGAGGGGCGTCAGTTATGGGTTCCAGTCGGGGGAAATAAGGCATGAGGATGTGGGAGCTTGATTTTGGGAAAAGCTAGTAAATAGAATACTCCCAGCCGAGCTAGAAGTAGCTTGACCGGAAGTTTGAAGTGGCGCCAAATCAGGATATTCAGATCTAACGGGGGTTGGTTCTGGTTCCGGAAGGGGAGGTTTAATACGAGGGGGGTGGATTCTGTACTGGAGGAGGAAGCGGAAGTGGATGAGGGCAATGAGGGGAGGGGTATAGAACTTCCTGCACTCGTGTCACCTCTTCCTGTAGGGAAGTAAGGGGGCGGCAAAGGGATCTCGGACTCAGGGGGCGTGTCCAAAATGGGCCTAACCACAGTCCTAGTGGACAAACAAGTCCTGGCCACCATGAGGCGACATTGCTCCTCGTGGCATATCTGAATCCATTTTGGCGAGTCGTTTACGGCCTGTCTCCAACAATCAATATATGGAAACTGTCCGTAAAGTTCAGGCCTACCTGACACAGCCACGTGTACACGCTGTATCAGGGTTGGATCCAAACTACCACGTGGTGGCCATGCCGCAACCAAAATAGGCCACTCCCTAGTGCACAAAGTGACCAAACGTACAGGAGACATTTTAACCCCAAAATCACATGTTTTAAATCCCTTTTTAAAATGCTTTACCATACAACCTAAGGGATCCAAAATCGTTGACTCCGACGCGCCCATACTTATCAATGGAACGTCGTTGACAACGAATACTATGCACGCGTTCTATTCAACAGTCACACCCGTTTCCTTCGGCAACAGCACCACGTGGTACGGTTACCAAGTGAAACGTACACAATAACACGATAAACACTCAGGGAATTCCCGTACACACACAGCTGTTACACCAGTCACTAAATAATCAATATTATGCCCTTTGGCGAAACTATACAGTCACCCGCGCTATAATTCTCTATATATGAATTACCCGTCTATAACACACCCCAGTAACATCGTCTTTTACAAATAGCGGTTACAGTACGGTTAGCATAGGTCAAAGCACAATTTAAGGTCACAATACAATTATTAGTGGTTATGGTGTTAAACATGCAATGGACGACAATGATTAGTACTTATATACAGTGTCAGTAAATATACAGGGTTATGGTACCGTGCACTATAATACAGCAACACACTATTAACACTCTCGCTAGACGGCTGAGCTCGCGCTATCTAACAAGATATACACTTTACTAACAATCTTTAACACATTTACAATCCCAACTAAACTATTGGCCAGTACCTTGAATGGACTACCTTAAACTATGTACACCCGTTTTGGTTAGCCACACTGCCCAAGCACCACATATAGCGAACTAGAGGGCGGAATTTACAACAGAACCCTCTTAGTCTATATACTCTATCAAAAATCTAGTGGGTTCCAAATTTACACGCCTTCCCACTTAGCCAAGATAGGTTGAGATCTAGCGAACCGAATTTACACAGATGCCGCTTAGTCTCCCGGTCCCTCCGACCTAGCGAACAAAATATACACCCTAGAACGCTAGTCTAGACAAGACACCGGTGTCCGGCTAGGGCTATTTACACAGAACCCCGCCTTACTCCAAACCAAATAAAACGGTCTTACTAAAGAGCGTTCGATTGAGCGGTGCGCCTTCGCTCCTTCCCTCCGACAGAGGGGGCAGATTCCATACACAGATTTAAACCCCTTTTGGGCCTACCGCACAATCGGTATACCCCTAGTGGGTCTGCCGTCTAAAACAGCAGTTGTCTTACCTCCTCGTTCCTGAACCTGAGTTCACACTCATCGACGGGGACACCCCAGCACTTCTTACGTAGAGGCCGATGATCTCCTGGACAACAGACCAGTGGCGCCGAGACGAAGGGAGGTCCACGCAGAAGTTCAGGGGTGCAGCCGTAGAGAACGTGGGCAAAGATAGACCGTCTCACGCCTCTGCCTCTCAGCTACCGTTGAACGATGAGCTTCCCGGCCAATGCACCAAATGAGAACGGAGAAACTGACGGAAGCCAAGCACAGAGAGATGGACACATGTTTCTTCAGGAAGGAAGAGATTCTTTATTGGATCACCGATCGGGACTCAGAGGGACTAATGTCACCAAAATACAGCAAGTTCTGAGCCCCGGACAATAGTGCAGGCTCCTTATATAGGCACATAACTCCTCCCATATTAAGCTCCACCCGCACATTCTCTTGACCAATCAAATACAAATAAGAATTAACTTCCTGCTTGACCGCATGGCTTGTCCAGCACAATGGAGGAGGGGAATACTACATCCTGTATTCTTGCACATGCTCCGTACACTACTGATCGTATCTTGCCTCGTGCAACCAACTGATCGATACGTCAGCATATGCACGTACACATGCCACGTGGTAATCTCGGCCTACTAAATTTATTTTTACCGAGATTCCACCACAACATGGGGCACTGAGACACTGATACATAGGAACACTGAGACCTGGAGTAATCGACACATGGGGGCACTGGGAGATATGGGGGCACTGGGAGGAATCCATCTATACAGCAGAATCAAACTAAGTAGTTTTTTGGTGATTTTACAGATTTTCTCTTATGTCACTCCTTGTGATTTACATCATGTGATGTCACCCATACATATTTAATTATGCAAATTAGCAAGGCCAGTATGTTTTTCCAAGAAAGGTGGCAACCCTAACTACTTTTCACATACTCTTACTTAAGTATGGAAACTTAAGAGGGATGTATGGGAACAAAACTTGTGTGGACTGGCTGACAATGAATATAGTTAAAGGGACACTTTAGTCACCAGAACAACTACAGCTTATTGAATTTGTTCTGGTGAGTAGAATCATTACCGTCAGACTTTTTGCTGTAAACACTGTCTTTTCAGAGAAAATGCAGTCTTTACATTACAGGCTAGTGATAACTTCACTTGCCACTCCTTAGATGGCTGTTAGAGATCCTTCCTGGGTCATGGCTGCCTAAAATGCATCCAAACATTCAGTGTCTCCTCCCTCTGCATGCAGACACTGAACTTTCCTCATAGAGATTCATTGGTTCAATTCATCTCTATGAGGAGATGCTAATTGGCCAGGGCTGTGTTTGAATCATGCTGGCTAACAGCATGCAGAGTTACAGCTTCAGGCTTGAATACAGTAAGATTTTGCTATATTAATGGAGGCATGAGGGGCCCATGGGGGCTAGATGGTGGTGTTAACACTATAGGGTCATGAATTCATGTTTGTGTTCCTGACCCTATAGTGATCCTTTAACCCCTTAAGGACCAAACATCTGGAATAAAAGGGAATCATGACATGTCACACATGTCATGTGTTCTTAAGGGGTTAAGGTAATGCTGACTTTGGTCTCTCTAACACTGTGGCATGTTCCCTTTCTTCTACACTCACTACATACAGCTTTTCTCTGTCCCAGGCTATATACCAGGAGCTTCTGTCTGTTAGTAAAAAGATAAGGAGACATGTGGACCAGCGAGTGCTAGGGGACAGTCCTTAGAAAGCATTGAGCGAGCGCATCATTAGATGCATTATGCCAAGCTCAGGATGCTGTCTGCATAGTACGCCCTTAGTTGGCCAGCTGCATGATTGGCAGGCAGCCTGACATGCATTCATGCCAGGCTGGCCTAATTCTTTGGGCAGACATGTCCTCTTTTTGGGCATGTTCGCACTTTTGGCAGGTTACGTGATTTGTGTCAGTGGCACACCCTTTTACCGTGCCCATTGACTTCCTGCTTGACTGGACACTGCTGTAAGGGGTTATGGATTTACTTGAAAGATGAAAACATGAATTAGTGAGAGATAAGCCTAGGGTATGTGTTTTCTTATAGCT
This sequence comes from Pelobates fuscus, assembly GCF_036172605.1. Classification (NCBI taxonomy): domain Eukaryota; kingdom Metazoa; phylum Chordata; class Amphibia; order Anura; family Pelobatidae; genus Pelobates; species Pelobates fuscus. The sequence goes on along the minus strand of NC_086321.1, from coordinate 315,903,505 downwards.
GCTGTTTTCTTTCTCTCCAGCACCATCTCCATCAGATACATGACGCTTGGGAGTGTTTTACTGTTTTTGGTCGATATGATCCTGTAATTAGGCCCGTCATAATTGTCAGCACCAGGCCCACTGGGCTCTTAATCTGGCCCTGCCTGCCACGACAGTAAGAAATTACTAACACTTTAAAAAAATCCCAGAGAGGATAGTATGATTAATGGCAGATGTACTTCAGTATCTACTTTGGTTAATGAGGAGTTTAAGATAGTGTAGTCACTGTCACGGAGCTCTTACCCCAACTTACAGGAATGCAAATTCCACAAATAGAGGTACTAGATGTATAACCTGACCTTAGAGCGGCCGGGCTTAACTTTAATACAGATAAAGACAGTCAGGAATAGCCAAGGTCAGGGATATAGAAGTATGGATAAACAGAATAAAAAGGTAGGTCAGGATACCAGAAATACACAAAGTCAGAAACAAGCCGAGGACTATGAGCACTAACGTGTATTAGGGCAGAAACCACGATAGGGCGAGGAACATGGGCCCAAATTAGTTTGAAATAGACTAATAATAATTCTGATTGGTCCACATCATCTCTGCACTTCAAAATAATTGATAATGGGGTTGCAGAGATGACGTGGTCACTTAAAGGGTGGGCATGACATCACAGTATTTGAAGTATAAATGACGCGCCAATAAAATGGAAAGAATACAGGTGACAGGATTTCGGAATGCGTGAACCAACCAGCAGAGGGAGCTGTTCACTGTGCCAAATGGTAAGTATACCCTGCTTAGGTTGCGTGGGCATGTGGAGTGCCTGTAAGAAGGGAGCAGCGCGGGTGCCCGAGCTGAGAGGAGCAGTGTGGCGCCGGGCACAGGTAAGTTTGTGACAGGCACAAAGAGCTGGTGCATAATAGCTTATGTGTCAGAAAGAGGTTTATTAAATTTGCGGTGAAGGCAGCTCAACTATTGGCAAATAGCATGTAGTTTACTAAGTTTCATACAGCAGAGATGACTAATCCAGGAATACTTAACCAGGAATACTTTTATCTTTTTTTTTTTATTATTCTTTATTTAGATTGTACATGGGTTAACAAACAGATTTGCACTGCCACAATAGCTGGTGCAATCAGAAAAATAAAGAGTGGTGAACGACAGTGTGGCTTCATATACAGTGCACATTTTCTTTTTTACAATAGAGGATTATTTTATAAGCTAGAGATACTGGTCTAGACTGAGCATATCATACATATTTACCTGAGGGTGTACATATTTACCCTAGACCAGGGATAGGCAACCTTCGGCTCTCCAGATGTTGTGGACTACATCCCCCATAATGCTCTTACACACATAATGCTGGCAAAGCATCATGGGAGGTGTAGTCCAAAACATCTGCAGAGCCGAAGGTTGCCTATGCCTGCCCCGAATAAAAAGATAGATTGAAATACAACGTGCTTGAGTGTGAGTTATACGATGTTTGGGCGCAAATAGTATTTAGTTATAACATAACAGGATTATACTGCACATTTTTTTATTCTTTATTTTTGTTGTGCATTGCATTACAGAGATGTATAATTGACATTTTTAGCAAAATAAACAGTGTGATATTGTACGTGTTACACATATTCAGTAATCGTGATTATGCACATTTTTGTTTATGTTTATCATGGGTGGATCCCTAGTGGGCTACTAGCGAGTATGGTACATGGTACACAGGTGTTGTCTGTTCAAGCCCCGGGAGGGTGGTGCATGAGGTGCATGTTCCTAGGGCAATGTAGGGGTTTACAAGTTGGTCGTGTTCGCTCATGTGTGAGCAAGCTTGGAAACATGCACGGGTCTAGGGTTAAATCGTGTGGTTTCCTGCACTTGGGTGCCGATATTGTGTGTGCTGCCCTCCAATATGGTGGGGGTGACTACCTTTGACTACCTTCGTGCATGGCTTAGCCGTGCGGTGGAGGTGTTGCCCCTAACCAAGGGGGTAGCAGGGGGGGTGTTTGCGGTGCAGGGGCGAGTAATACGTGGCTTTATGGAACCGTACTAGGGCCTTATGTGGTACTGCTTCGAGGGTGCCTGGTCATGATATAGTGAGCCTGGTCTCTCTATTCCTAGGCGAGCTAGGTCAGTGTTTGTGTCCTCGTATGAGTGAGTCTACGTTAATAAATGAAAAAATAAGGCAATAACTGTGAACCAAAATCAAAATGTTACAACTTAACAACTTTGCAGCCTAAGGCTGCTGGATCGGGGAGTCTCTCCAATGGGTTTGGGTTGGAGCTGGTGGCTTCCCTGCCAGTCAGGTGTCAGGCGGGAGGTCAGCTGCAGTCCTTGGTACAAATGGTACCACACTGGATGGGTCCCATCCGTGGGCGCGGTTTAAGCCCGCTGGGGTTGTCGTCGCCTTCGGTATGTCCAGTGTTGCGAGGAATGCTGGAATATCAGTCCCAGTGCTCAGTTTTTGTACAGTCCCTTTGTGTGAGACGAGGAAGGTTCGTGGCGTTCCCCACCTGTAGGATACTCCTGCTGCCCGCAGTCGGGTGGTGACCGGGTTCAGGGATTTTCGCCATTGCAGTGTGGCTTTGGATAAGTCCTGGTAGAAGGACAATTGCGAGTCTTCAAATGCAAGTGGGGTCTTATTCCTATCCGCTGTCATTATTTGCCCCTTATCTTGTGGCAGTGTGCAGCGGAGTATGACGTCGCCGGGCGTTGTAGAAGTGGTTGTGGTGGGCGTCGGTAGGCGGTATAGCCCAGCGATGGTAATTTTTTTCGCGGTAGCGGGTGGCAGCACCGAGGCCAGCAGCCTTCTCACATAATGTGGTAGTTCCTCCTGAGAGACGGTGGTCGGTATGCTCCTTATCTTTATGTGGTTGCGGCGGTATCTGTCTTCCTGCGCCGCTACTTGTAGTGAGAGAGCCTATTGGGCTGCTTGTAGGTGGAGTATAGATGCTTGCATGGTAGAGGTGTCTTGGCGGAGCTCTTTAATACCTGCTTCAGTTGTCTCTATTCTGCCTGTCAGTTGTTGTATAGATGTTTTTAGAATGGGCAGGTCAGTAGTGAGGAGGCTTTGAATACATTTTTGTAAGCAGACAAGATGGTGTTATAATTGCCTGAGGGTGCTTAAGTAGGATTATTAGTTTCAACAGAGGCGATATGAAAATTAAAGTGAATGCAATCAACGTTGAGGTTTTTCTTCCTGTTGTTGTGGTTGACATGTTCGCTCTCTGCCAGTTTAGTTTTTTGTAGTCAAAGGAGAACAATAACAGAAAACAAACAAGCAAATAACCTTGGGGAGTGTTGCTTTCAATATGTTGTGTTGGAGTGGGGTTGTGTTTGTTGCAGTGGTGTTCAAGGGCTTTGTTAGCTCTTTTTATCGTGGGGTGTGATCAGTATCTGAGTGTGTTGAGTTGGTAGAGCAATGAAAGAGTGGTTATGTAGTCGGCGGTACATGTCAGAGTGACATTTTGTATTGGAAGTCATACAAATTTAGCTGCTTTACTACATTTAACAGATTTGCTTTAGTTATGTTTATCTAGTCATTGTGTGCTCTTTATGTCTACCTTGCTTTGATTGTTCTGCATCCCCTAAATCTATATAGGTTTGCCTTTCACCCCTCCCTCCCCTCAGATTTTTCCAACGTCAATAACTATTTACAATTACCGGTCCACTGGACATCCCCGTCCCCCAGGAGCCGTGTATAGGTTTATGGATAAGTGGCACTGGGCAGCGCCAATGTCTAGTGTGTGGGGGAGTCAGAGGGGTGGATATTGCCATTGTGATGGGTGAGATGATCAGATATCACTAACGATTCAATGGTTGTTTTTGGTAAGTAAGGTAGGAGTGTTGGGGTCACTAAAAACATATATATTCTAGAGAAGGAATTGTGCACCAGGGAGTGGAGTGTAGTCCCTTTCACTGCCATGGAGTATCCTCCAAGGGTCGTGTAAGTTATAGGTGGATACGAGTTGGGAGAGATTGCGGTCACTGTCTGTGGGAGCAGTCGCACCTCTTGATGATCTGTCCCTGCCCAGTTCCATTACCGCATTGAAATCCCCCCCCCAACTATAACTTGATCTACATCTATCTGAGCAAGCAGGGTCAGGAGTTTTGTAAAGAAAGGGCCTGATGAAGAATTAGGGGCATAAACGTTCACAATGCAGTAACAGATTGAGTTGATAGTAAGACATCATATTACATATCGACCCTCCGGGTCAACCTCGCATCTGTGTATTGCGTATTGAAGGATTGAGTGCAGTAAGATTGCCACCCCCCCGTGTTTTGGATTTATATTTAGCTGTAATACAGGACTGGATCCAAGGCGCTTTAAGCTGCGTGTCAGCCGATCGTGACCAATGAGTCTCCTGTAGAAAGGTAACATGCGGTTGCTGTTTATTTAAATATGTCAAAATCTTCTTTCTCTTTATGGGCGTGTTTGCCCCTTTTACATTCCAGGAGAGGAATTTGATAGTAGAAATAGAGAGAGGTCCTGGGTGAGAAGACATTGGTTTCCTAGTCGATACCTCGGCGTGGAAGGTGGTATAGTTGTGATTGTTAGTATAAAAGGGGATTCCCAGTCCAAGCGGACGGAGAGTCCCAGAGTCAGAGGTAAGCAAGGAGTCCAGTGGGTCCGGTGTGTGGAAGGCCAAGTGGCCCAAACTATAAACAGATAGGTAAACCAAATAACAGTGAAAACTGCGGGTTCATCACTCCTCCCTATGTGGTGAGGATCCGGCCGAGGAGGTTGGTGAAGGCGCCCCCCAGTTCGGGAGAACATTCTGGAGAAAGGTGGTGGCCTCTGATACTGAAGATGTAGATAAAGTACGATTTGCGATACGTAAGCGGAAAGTGGCAGGATATAGCAGGGCAAATCTTATGCCTTTCTTGTGTAATGCTGAGCAGATGGGAGTAAAGGCTCGCCTCCGCTGTGTGACTTGTACGGAGTAGTCTTTGAAGATTAGAATTCTTTTGTCTTGATAGGTGAGTCGGGACAGTTGTTTATAAGCTGTGAGGATACGAACTGTATCGTTGAAGTTGAAAAATTTAGCTATTATTGGTCATGATTTAGTGGTGTCAGTGGGCCTATCGGGCCCTAATCTGTGTGCTCGTTCAATAACGATGGGAGTGGATGTGGGGGTATTGAGCTGTAGGGTATCCTTTAGCCAGCCTTGAAGAGTGGGAATAATGTCAGCCGAAGTTATCGATTCAGGGAAGCCCACAAACCGTAGGTTGTTTCTCCTACTCCGGTTTTCGAGATCGTCTAATTTGTCCTGTAGGGTTGTTAAAGTATTGTGTTGTCTTCGTATGGTCGATTGTAGTTGGTGCAGTTCGTCTTCAGTTGCGCTTTTCTGGTTTCTAGTAGAGTGATTTGAGTGGAGTGGGATTGAAGTAAATGGACTGCATTATCAATAGATTCTTTAATGTCCCTGAATTGGGAATCAAAGATCGGTTTGAGGAGATTTGACACTTCACGGGCTGTTTCTGAAGCTCCCTGTGAGATGATGAAAGTAGATGCTGTGGAGGGCATAAGGGAATCCCCGCCGGGGTCAGAGCCAGCAGAGGATGTGGTTTCCCTTGGATGTTTCTTGGCAGGTCGTTGTGGTTTGCTGTTTTGTCGTTTAGAGGAGGATTTGTCAATGAATTTATCCATGACGTGGAGATAAAGGTAGGTTATAGTAGGTGGAAAAGAGATGGAAAGCAACAACACACAAAAAAAAAAAAAACACTTTTCTGATGCGCTGTCAACGCAGGCTTTCTCCTCTCCCTTCTCCTCCCGTTGTGTCCGGACGTGGCTATAGGGGAGCTACGTGAGGACCCCTGCACGTGGGGATATTAGATTTGGGGCTTGGAGGTATCCAAGGTTTTGCAGCGTTACAGGGTGCAGTAGAGGTCTACGGGTGAGATATGGCAAGGTAGAGCCCATAGGGGTGTCCGGGGTTTTGTCATGACTCAGGATTTGATGGGGGTTTGCTGATTAATTACAGCGAGGGATAGTTTTCAGCCACCGGTGTAAACCCTCCATCAGGTGGAGGTAGAGGAGAAGGAAAAAAAAAAGAGAACAAAAAATCGCCTCTCTCCTCTTCCAATTGGAAAAAGGAATAATAGAAGTCAACCAAAGTATGTACAGTCTGCGAGTGCCTATAGGTGTGGAAACACCACTATTTATGAGAGGAGTAGCTGTCAGACATCAGCGCTGTATAGCTGTGGTCATTTAGCAATGAGGTGAGAGATAGTGGTGACAGGGTAGGGTTTGCAGGAGTCTGATTGATAGGCACTGATTATGAGTGAGATGCCAGTTCCTTATTGTAGCACAGGAGTGCAGTAGGACCAGTGGGCGGGTTTGTCTTTATATTGCAGCTAATGAAAGGAGTAGAAGAAAAACCCAGGAGAGGGAAAGAATAAAATAAAGAAAAGTAAAAAAAAAAAAAAAGGAATAAGTACACAAAAAAAAACTCAGTTATTTCCACATGAAGCAGCTGTGTGGCAGCCTGGAGTCCAGGTGGGGGCCAATGAGGTATTTGAGACAGTGCCCCTTGGTAAGATGTTGGAGTAAGCAGGGACTAGGTGTGCCTGGTGTCCCATGCAGGACTGGGGCTCAGCTGTGGTTGTGGGGTTCTGTACCTGGCGCGGTAAACACGTGGGTATCCTTCCACCGTTGACGTCGGGAGCCCTCAAGGGGTCTCTTCTCCGTGCTGGGAGAGAAATCTAGCTGCTGCTGCTAGGTGGCGGCGGCAGCCCGTTTTACTGGCCTTGACGTCCGGTCTTCACTCTCTGATGACAGAGAGCAGGTCCCCAAATGAAGTCCGGTCGATCGGCAGCGATGCAGGAGCGGATCTTGTGCGCAGGGCAGCTCCACAAAGCCAGAGAGCGCCAGATGGAGGTGGATGCTGTTTTTCTCGAGCGGAGGTGCGATGAGGCGCGGCCAGCTAAGATGGCGGCGGAACCGGAAGCCCTTATTTTAGTTTTAATACGCTCTCTCACTTCTGTGCCTTCTAGATGTCAGTAATCTCTTCACTTATTAGAAATACTCTACCTAGATCTTGTCCTTCCCACCAGCTTTTGACCGGTCTCCCTTCTTCCTGTAAGGACATTTCCTCTAATGATGATTCTGTGTCAATCTGTCCACAGTCCCAGGGCTCTGCTTTCAAATGTTGCGCATCCATGTCAAACAAGAATCCCCAGCCAAAAATATGACGCAACCATGTCAATATCATCTCTTTTAACTCTGATACTCTGTGTGTGACAACCTGCCAGTTCGTTTGCTTGGAGAGGAACTCACTTGCAGTGGAACGGCAACCCCTTACAAACAAAACCTTCCCAAGTGCCTGAGAGTAATACAGGAACCTGAGAGATCTATGAGGAATGGGTTTTAATTCCTTCATAGATTTCTCAGGGAATTACAGAAAAAGTGAAAAAAGCAGAAAGGTGCAGGCAGGAGGTGAAGTCAGGCGATCCAATAGTCAAGGCTGGAAGCTAGAAGTCAGAATCAAAGTCAAATATCAGAAGCCAGGAAATCCACAAACAGGAGCTGGAAGGCCAGAAGTCAAAGGTCGGAGACTACGAAGCGAGGTCAGAAACAGAAATCCACAAAGAATATGAACTGGAATAACAGGAATCAGGAAACTGGGACAAGCAGCAGAACAACCAAAAACTTACCAGGTGAAGTGCTTGGGTATTTATAGGCAGACTCAGTCACGTGACTAGCCCCCACTCTCGTACAGGCAGAGCCCCTAGTGGCTATAAAAGAAGAGCAGGGACTCCACACCATATTGGATATACTGCAGTCTCTCCCATCTGTCTCTCCAAGCCTCCCTTCCCGATCCCCTCCGCATGCTGCGCAGGTGTCTATGTGCCGGGCACCATCTTGCTGCAGGGGCGCCTAAGTGGAGGCGTACACCTGAGTCAGGAGGAAGATTGAGCCATGGGAGAACCAGGTAAGTGCCAGTGGGCAACATGACACTGTGTCTACACAAACGAGCCATGTCAATGTAAGCAAAACTTTATCTGCACAAGGTAGCACTTGCAACATTCTAAAACTAACTAAACTTGAATTATGCAAACTGGCACCTTTTTTTAATTGGCTGGGCATGCATCATTGAAGTTTTGATGATGCAAGGGCCTATATATACATTGTTTTTTTTATTGTTCCAGTGCCCCTTCATGGTCTAATAGCCTAGAAGTGCATTATTATTATTCCTGTTCTTGATTCTTGTTATTTACCTGACTTATTTATTGACCCTGTTTTTCAGTATTATCCCTGTGTACCAAGCCTGGCTATGCTTGACCACGTCTTAACCTGTTCCTTTATAGTACTTGACCCCGATATATTCCTGTTCCTGCATGTGTACCAGACTCCTCTTGTTCCTGAGCTAGAGTTTCCAGTGATCCTGTCCCAGTGTAAGTTCATTATACACTGATTAGCCACAACAATAAAACCACCTGCCTATGTAATTCTTCCTCGTGCTGACAAAACAGCTTTGATGCATCAAGGCATGGACTCCACAAGACCTCAGATAGTGTCCTGTTGTGTCTGGCACCAAGACATTAGCAGCAGATCCTTTAATTCCTGACACATTGTGAGGTGGGGCCCCATTGGCTTGATTCATTGTTCCAGTTCATACCATAGTTACATAGACTGAAAAGAGACATGTGTCCATCAAGTCCAATCTTTATCACATCTGTTTTTGCTGTTCATCCAATAGAAGACAAAGAAACAGTTTGAAACACATTACAATTTTGCAACAAACTCCTTCTTGAAAATGGCAGTCAGATCTCTCATTGGACCAAGACGCTATTGGATTGATATTTGGGGAATTTGGAGACCAAGGCAACAACTTAAACTCTTTTTCATGTTCCTCACACCATTTCTTAACAATTTGCCATCAGAGAACACCAATGCCATGAAGGGGTGTACATGGTCTACAACAATCTCTAGGTAGAAGGTGCATTTCAAAGTAACATAAATGGCACATGCCACATGAATGGCAGGACCCAAAGTTTCCAAACAGAACATTGCCCAGAGCATAACACTGCTTCCGCTGGCCTGCCTTCTTCCCATAGTACATCCTGCTGCCTTCTCTTCCCCAGGTAAATTACACACACGTGCCTGCTCATCCACCTGATCTAAAAGAAAACGTGATTCATCAGACCAGGCTCCATTCTTCCATTGCCGCATGGTCCAGTTCTGCCATTTATGTCCTCATGGAAGGTGCTTTAGGCGGTGGACAGGGGTCATCATGGGCACTCTGATCATTTTGCAGCTACACAGCCCCATAGGTAGAAAACTGCAATTATGTTCTGACACCTTTAGTAGCTCTTCTTTGTGATCGGACCAGATGGGCTAGTCTTAGCTCCCCATGTTCATCAATGAGTCTTTGGCATCCATGTCCCTGATGCCGTTTCAGCAGTCTTTCCACTACTATTGGTAGGGTGGGTACTAACCATTGCATACTGGGAACACCTCACAAGACTTTACGTTTTGGAGCTCTGACCCAGTCATCTAGCAACCACTATTTAGCCCTGTTAGTGGTTTTAATGCTGTGGCTGCTCTGTGTATATTTGCCATTGCTGTTTATGTTTATATTATTCTCCTAATGGTTTGTATAAAATCTTTGTATAGTTCTGTTACTTCCTAGTTCCTACTAAGCATTAAGCTCAGTCACGGTAATATGCTTATCACTTCTTACTTTGCTTTTGGTAGGATTTTTGCCTTGCCTTGTAACTTGCTGAGGATCTGTCAGTTATAACCTGCATTAATATTGGAGCTAATAATCTAAGCTCCAGTATATCGTATCCTTCCTTTGTCAATTTTGATGAGAGACAACATGCTCATAAGACATTGTGTCCAGTGTTGAAATAGACAGAAGGCTACCTGCTTGCTCCGTGTCACTCTAGTGAAAAGACCGACACAAGGCAACCCACTTGTACCACGTCACGTTAAACTAGTGTTTAGATCGACATGAGGCAACTTGTCTTGTGTTTATCATGCATTAATAATGATGTGGACCATTATGTCCATGCCAGATTTACAGCTGAAAATGACACAGGTATGGTACCATGGTGTCACAAGCCAATGACGTTCTTGTATCACTCAGATGATATCAGACACTAGGGCTATTAAAACTCTACTAGCCCAAAACGGTGTATATGTTGTGACAGCTTATTTGGATTTTGACCTTAGCCAATTATTTGACTACTCTGATTTTTTCCTGTTCTCGTGTCCTGACCTTGGCTTGTCTCACTGTCTTGGTGACCTCCTGTATTCCTTGACCTTGATTTGTTGTTGACCATTCCTGTTACTATTTATAGCATTAAGCCTGGCCATCTCTAAAGAGTGGTAATATGTTTTCCTGCTATCATAGCATGCTGGGACCTATACAAATCCTAACAAGATGTGTTGTGACCTTCCCTTACTTCTCTAAACTACTTGAACATGTCATCTTAATTTTCAATTATTTATATAGTGCAGTACTGTACAATAGGTAGAGAAGACAAATATTTAATTCTAAAAAGACATGTTTAATATACAATAGGTGAAGAGGGCCCTTTTCAAATGAGCTTACAATCTAAAGGGAAGAGAGACAAATACACAAAGAGACAATAGGAAATTAAATGAGTGAAATGTACCTGAAGAATGGGGGATTTTTGGGAGGATGGAACACAGTAGATGGAAATGGAAAAGGGTTATAAGGATGAGGAGTTAAGGGGTGAGCAGATTTAATAAGGTGTGTGTGTGTGGGGGGGGGTTAATTAAAGTACTGCAGAGACTAGGAGAGTCTTATGTGCTGCGGAAAGGTATTACTTGAAGGGGCAACCCTCGTGAAGTCCTACGAGTCAGAGTTTTAGGTACGAGAATAAGATAGTAACAAGTTGTTGGAAGAGCAAAGAGCTGGAGCATATCTGCTAATCAGTGAGGAGGTGTAAACATTGGCATGGTTATTGAGAGCTTTGTAAGTAAGCATTAGAAGTTTGAACCAAAACTTGAATGAAACAGGAAGACTCACAAATGGGTGAGGTGTGGGAATTGCTAGACCTAAGGTAGATGAATCTGGAACGAAACACATTGCACATGTCTAGTGAGGAGAGACCACTAAGGGAGGGAGAGAGGGTGGAGGACATACCAGAATTCTTACGTCATACAAAGGCATTGGTAGGTGACCTTAGTGTATGCGAACAATACGACTGGGGAGGATTTTCAGCAGCAGCATGTCACTACGAACTCGTATGTACCCAATGCCTTTCATTTTGTCATCCATAATCTGGTTTAGGCCTCCCCCCTTAGCAGAATCTCAGACTACTGCAAAACACAGAGCATACATTGTTCATACAGGTACGTTCCTTAAACACTGATTTAATATAAGATTTCATTCCATAGAGGCGAGTTGATATGGCCACCTAGGTATTTCTCCCAGGCACCTCATGCCTTAGAGATAGAGGTCCTGCGAGGCCAACACCATCCTATTTATATTACTAGTGGCCCTAGTTTTGTGGGGCATCTGGCATGTATTATATGCCCACACAACACGTGTCACATTTGTTTTGACGTCACACTTGACGCATGCCCATAAGAAGACACCGGGTCCTATATAAAGCCCTTATAGCCTTTCTTCATTGTCCTGTCATGGTTGTTTGTAGCCAGAGAGTGCGTTCATTATTTCCCTGTATTTCTGGTATCTGACTTGGCTTGTATATGTTTATTCTGTATTCTGCTAAACTTACAGTCCTGCTTTCTCGATTATCAATCTTTGACTAATCCCTTAGACCAAGCCTGTATTTGACTACTCTATATCCTGTACTTTCCATAAACATTAGGCCCGACCAAGGTCCGGTTATAAGTCTTTTTTAAGTATAGGACTCCACTAGACCCATTGTTTGTGAGTTAGGGTGTTTAATCCTGACAGTCTTAATTACAGGACAAAAAAAGGTTGAAAATAATGGATAAGCAGGAGGACAATATCCTGTACAGAATTTGGAACATGGTGAGATGTGGCTTCCCAAACTTACACACCAGAGACAAGGACAGAATAAAGGACAAATAAGATGCTTTAAATGTCAGGAACTTGGACATTTTGCATGAAACTGTCCAAATATCGAAGAACCCACGTAATTCAACATGCGAACCAGGAATAGACTGAATACTGTATTGACTTGCACTAAGATGTCTGGGGTAACTAATGTTATGTTTACTAACTCTTTAAGGATTGTGCAGATTAAAAGTAAGAATATAGAAAAATCCAAAAAGGGGGGGGGGGGGGAGGGGGGAGATGAATATACTTTTCTCCTGCTGTTGCAAATATAATACCTCCTACTCCCAGCAAGATTTAAAAAAGTATTAGGGTACATCACAGTAACCTCCCAGAACTAGTTATTCAGCAATGGAAAGTCATGTGAGGGAACGTATTCAATAAAAAAAAATTAAAAAAGGAGGGATTGATGTTCACTACGAATTCATCATTGCTCCTTCCATAAAATAAAAAAAAACATTATTCCACAACTTGCATTATGATAAAATAGTTTTTAAACATACAGTGATACACTCCCAATCGCATAGGATCTAGCAACCTATGCGTTTTGTGTCTCTTGACACTATGAAGGATTTTCCATGTACTTGCCTGTGGGCCCTCAGTTAAACCCTCTCCCTGCTGTTTTAATGCCTGTATCCGTTCGGTTCAATATGTATAAAAGAAATGTATTAGTTTACCGAACAGAGACCACACACCCTGGGTAGCAATCAGCAACGGCAACTTAACTGCTACTAGGTGGCCGCCATTTGACATACGAATACGTGGTGAGAACAAAGGATGGCGGCCATCTTAGAACTTAGGGATTGCCTGGAACTAATTTCGGCACGGCAACCATGCGAACGCCCGGTCCCCATGGAAGTACTGGATGAATACGTTCCCCTCCACGAATCAAACTGGCATTCGGTAGATAGAATCTACCGAATGAGGGGAACATTCACATGTAACCAGCTGCACCATACGAACGGTGGTTTTCGTGTAGTTAGATGCGAACGGAGACCGGCTCTTGCTACTGATTCTATGGAACTCTAGATCGGATACCTCCACATGGCAAGCCGGTCAAACTTCCACACGATGCGACACGGAAACTACCGAACGGAAATTCGTGAAATTATGTTTGTATGTTGTATAAAAAGTACTTTTCTGAAATTGTTAAAAACTGTAAATGTTCTGGCCAGCAGATAATTGAGCTGTGTGTATTGTTAAAACTCAATTATCTAGCCTGGCCCAGAGGAGGAGTTTTATGTTGCATAGATTGTGACTTCTGCCAGTAAATGTGCTGTGCCAGTAAATCAGTCTTGTTCCAGCATTAAGCTTTGGCTCATGTGTGGATTATTCGGCGATTCCAGGGATATTTCTACTCGTGGAGTATTGGGTGATTTTCTTTTATGGGAAGAAGGGAATACTTGACGGAGTAACGGATTGTACCGTCACAGACACCTTATGAAATTAACTTGATAAAGTGTCAAGAGACACGAAACGAGTATATTGCTGTATCCTATGTGTTTGGGAGAGTATTACTGTATGTTGAAAAACTATTTTGTTATGCAATGTTATGCAATGCATGTCATTTAAAAAAAAAAAATTATGGAACAAGTAGTGATGGATTAGTAGTGAGGTAACATTGGTAAAAAGTGTTTCCTTAACCCCTTAAGGACACATGACATGTGTGACATGTCATGATTCCCTTTTATTCCAGAAGTTTGGTCCTTAAGGGGTTTAAAGGAACTTTTGGGTCAGGAACATAAACGTGTATTCCTGATCCTATAGTGTTAAAAAACATGCTAGCCTCCTTTACCCCCTTAAATGACTAGAAAACTCTCATGTGATAAACTGTTATCACTCCTTCTGCTAAAGCGTTGTTAGCTGTTGCAGTTACTTATTTTCTTTTTTTTTTAAAAATGCGCAGTCCACTATTTGACACTTACCTGATATAGTATATGTAGCATAGGGCTAGTCGACAGGTGAACTCTGAGCATTGTTAGAATTCCTGCTGTTCAGTCTACTACATGCTGCCTTTTGTTCTCTCACTCTACATGTCATGTTTAGACGTGCGCTACCATATTTCAAACTGTCTACTCTAATGCTTCTCTATCAAAATCTATGAAAGTATAATTACACAACAAAAATAGAAAGTAGAAATATTATCTTCTAGGAAGAATATTTAAACTGATTACCGATTATGCACCTTTGATGAAGCAAAATAAAGAGAAAAATGCCAGCATGACCAAGTGGTTTCTGAACCTTGAATCATTAAATTTTTCTACGGAACACAGGGCTGATAAAGCTCAGGGTAATACAGATGGTGTTTCTTTTGTGCACTGCTTATTGATGAAGGCTATCCCATAGGAATGAGGTTGGGGGGAGGATATGTTACACAGTTACAGAGTGTCTGGAAGGGTAATGGAGGGGAGGTATTTAGGACCCAGAATCCTTCATAGTCTCTACTCACTCACCTCTCCCTTATTCTCTCCTTATTTAGCAGCAGGTAAATTCTCAGCCTGCGGACTTCTAGAGAGAGAAGTGTGTTTTGTTTAAACTGCTGAGGGTAGGGTAAGGCAGGGCAGCAGTGAGCATCAAAACTTATCAGAAAAAAATAGGTATTTTGTATTGCCACACGCACGCCATGAAACAAGATCCTAATAGATGGCAGATAGAAGGGTAGTACTAAAACAAGACACTGGCACAGCGACCAACAAGAGAAGCACTACGACCACCCCAAACCACGACCCTGCTCCAGAACCTAAACACAATAATCCCCAGGGCTAGAAGAAAGAACTCGAAAGGACACCAAAGCCCTTGACTGGACTGGAACCATGGATAGGGAAACGCACAGGGTGGGAAGATAATAAAAGCTACTGCCAGGAACAGACTTGCACGACCTTAGCGACCAATAACACATGAGTTCAATTCAAACGCAACAGCAGACATGAAAAGCAAACAAATGCACAACATAATAAACTGCTCCTTACAGATACACTGAACGCTTCAGCAAATGTGAGTCTGTTTTGTCTAGTCTAGTTTTGTCTTGCTTTGTTTTTCCTTGTTTTGTTATATTTTATATTTTTTATATGGTTAAGTGGACACGATATGTCCACCAAAATTGAAAACGCGACATTGAGCGGCAGACCAAGAATGTTATTTAACCTGTAACACCATTTCTCTTCTGTAACATGCAATGTAAAACTTATCTATAACCGGCCCCTGCGTGAGCCAAAGTATACTGTGATGCCGTTCTCAGTGTCGAGACAAAAATAAAGAATTTTTTAAAAAAAAGTAGGTATTTTGTTTATTAGGTTATTCTATCTGGGATTGAATGTTTAGTTAGTGCTCTAAAAGAGCTAGGCTGTTCGTTGTAGTATTTTTGAAATATCAGTGAAAGTTGATTTATAGCTAAATTTGGCAAATTTATTCATGTTTATTCACACAAAACTTTTCTTTTCTGCAATTTCAAGTCTGTGGGTGTTCGAAGCATGGAGGCAGTGGCGTATCTACTATGGTCAATGTGATCGGGGCCGGCCACAATAAAGACCCCTGCGACTGTGAGCCGGGGCCCGCGGTTGCCGGCATATGCTGTGCTGCTCCCCTCCTGCTCTGTGTGTAGCGTGGCCAAGCGGTCTCACTGAGAGAGCACTTCCTGTCATACGGGAATTGCGGTGGTGAGCAGGTAGAGGAGGGGGGAGAGACACATGGAGAGGTTGGGGGGAGGAGGGAATAGGACACATGGAGGGTCTGAGGGGGAGGGAATGGGACACATGGAGGGTCTGGGGGTGGGACACATGGAGGGGCTGGGACAAATGGAGGGGCTGGAGGGAGGGAATTGGAACCAGGGCCGGCCTTAGGGGTGTGCGAGCTGTGCGGCCGCACAGGGCGCCATGAAGCAGGGGGCGCCCTGCGGCCGCACAGCTCACATATGGCCGGCCGGAATATTAAAAAAAATTTAAAAATTTGCGGCAAGGGCGGAGCTTACCATGCGGCGGGGGCGGAGCTAAAAGCGCCGGAAAACTGCTGCAGGGGAAGCAGGAAGGAGTCCCCACCAAACAGTCTCCAGGAGCTGCACTGCCTCCACAATGAACTCCACAGGTAACTGTGTGATTGTCAGTGTGAGTGTGACTGTCTGCTTCTGTGTGTGATTGTCAGTGTGAGTGTGACTGTCTGCTTCTGTGTGTGTGTCTGTGTGTGTGACTGTCTGCCTGTGGTTGTCTGTGTGTGTGTGTGACTGTTTGCCTGTGTGTGTGACTGTCTGCCTCTGTCTGTGTGTCTCTGTGTGTGACTGTCTGCCTGTATGTGTGTGTGTGTGTGTGTGTGTCTGTGTGTGACTATTTGCCTGTGTCTGTGTGTGTGACTGTCTGCCTCTGTCTGTGTGTATGACTGTCTGCCTGTGTGTGTCTGTGTGTGTATGACTGTCTGCCTGTGTGTGTGTGTGACTGTCTGCGTGTGTGTGTGTGTGTGTGTGTGTGTGACTGTCTGCCTCTGTCTGTGTGTCTGTGTGTGTGACTGCCTGTGTTTGTCTGTGTGTGACTGTCTGCCTCTGTCTGTGTGTCTGTGTGTATGACTGCCTGCCTGTGTGTGTCTGTGTGTGTCTGTCTGCCTGTGTGTGTGTGTGTGTGACTGTCTGCCTGTGTGTGTGTGTCTGTGTGTGACTGTCTGCCTGTGTGTGTCTATGTGTATGACTGTCTGCCTGTTTGTGTGTGTGTGTGACTGTCTGTGTGTGTCTGTGTGTGTGTGTCTGTCTGCCTGTGTGTGTGTGACTGTCTGTCTGTGTGTGTGTCTGTGTGTGCATGACTGCCTGTGTGTATGACTGCCTGTGAGTGTATGTGTGTGTGTATGACTGTCTGCTTGTGTGTGTGCGTGCGTGACTGTCTGCCTGTGTGCGTGACTGTCTGCCTGTGTGTGTGACTGTCTGCCTCTGTGTGTGTGACTGTCTGCCTCTGTGTGTGTGGATGTCTTCCTGTGTGTGTATGGCCGCCTGACTCTGTGTGTGTGTGTGTGTGTATCACATACAACCAATACACGCATATCACACACTGTTAATACACCCATTACAAATATCACACACAGTCAACACATAGCATACATATCACACACAGTCATCACACCTACTATCACATACACAGACAACATAAACATTACATCATACATGGATGATGGGGGGGGCGCTATGAAGATTTTTCGCACAGGGCGTCTAAAGGCCTAAGGCCGGCCCTGATTGGAACTTATGTAGGGGTTTGGGGTGAGGGAATCTCCCTCCCTGGGCAGCAGGCACATTGTTGGCAGCCGGCAGGGGAGGGAGGGAGAGAGGACACGGGGGAGCTTTTACCTGCAAAATCGCATTGAGGACACACTGGACGTCCATAGGAAAGCATTGAGTAATGTTTGCCTACGGGTGGTTTGCCTACGGGAGGACACCAGTGCCGAAGGAGGGGTTTTAACCCCTTCAACCCAGCAGGAGGGGGCCCTAAGGGAGGGAAGGACCTAATAACCCTATAGTGCGAGGAAAACTAATTTGTTTTCCTGGCACTATAGTGCTCATTTAAGGGTTATTAAGTATGTAGGGGTTTAGAAAAATACCCCTCCCTGTCTCATTAGAAATTTCTTTGCCTGAAGGTCAAGGAAGCAAGGTGAATTGTAAGCGTAGGACCCACCTAAGAGGTTTGCCTTGATGTAGCAGGTGGGCTTACATCTAATGGCCATTGGAGTTACTAAATAACCTTTATTTAAATATGCATAGGGATTTGGGCTAGTGCGCAGGTTACATATGTCATCCTGGTCCATTTGGTGCTCTATGATTGCCTGCGGCCCACCAGTCATGGGAACCCCTTTGACCTGGGGCAATGATTACAGTTGCACCGGCTTGCACTGCCTCTAGTTCCATTTCTTATACAGAACATGACACAGGATTTGAGTAACGAAGGAGCTCTGACAAAAGGAGACTGAGAACAAAAATAGGAGTAGGAAGGAAACAGAACTGAAAGATAAATATTGAATTTGAGATGTAAACTGGTTGGCAGGAGAAGAAAAGGAAGATAAAAAGGAAAGTAATTGCTGGGAAGGTGTCAGGATCGGGACAGGGATCCAACACGCAGAGTACAAACAGGTACAGGGTACGTATACCGGACCTTAGAATGGCCGGACTAACGTAAGTAGTAAGTAAAGAATGGTCTAGAGACAAGCCGAGGTCGAGGGAACGAGAGAGCAGGTAAGCGAGCGACAAGCCGAGTCAAAGGGTAATAGAGGTAAACAAGGTAGAACAGACAAGCCGGGTCAAAACCAAAGAAACTAACAGAATACAAGAGCACTGAGTGACTAGACAAGCTAGAACCACGACAGGGCAATGAACAAATGTAGAAAGCCCTATTTTATACCCTGGTTCCAAACAGGTAATCACGCCCCCGACGAATCCTCATTCGTGCTTGGGGCTTGAATGACAGATCGGGTTGGGTTGTCATCATGACGTCGGCTACTGAACGCCGCGTCATAAAAGGAAGTGGATCCCTCGCGGCCGGCGTGTAAACGACCGAGGGAACCGCGAGGAACGAGTGATTCAACCCTTTTGCGAGGAAGAACGTCCAAGTGTCTCACCTCCACAGAGGTAGAGACAACAGGTACCCTGACAGAAGGAAATTTGTGAAGGGTATTCTGAGGGGAGAAAAAATGGCGAGTGATAAAGAAAGAGGACCTGAAAATGGAAGACATGAAGAATGGAATTACGAGGTATGAGAAGGATAGGGGACATCTGGGATCTGATGATGGCAAAGGGTACTGATGGAAAGAGAGATGTGCATTTAAAAGGAGGAACTTTGGTGGTTTGCAAAAGCATATAGCGTTTTAGGGTGTGGAGAACATGACATTGTGGAATGGTATGCTTCTGTGTGAGGATTTAGGAAAGTGGAGCAGCTCCTTGAACTCTAAATACGACCCTGCTCTTCAGATTTGCTGAGTGGAAGTGAGGCTGGGTGTTGAACTAAAACATTCAAGGATCAACAGCTGAAGCTCAGAGAACAGTATTATAAGGTAACAGAAAAACTTTTCATACAGCAGCTTGCTGTAGTGGAATCAATCACTTTATTAGATGCAACAATAAAATATGCACCAGGGGCCCTGTGACGAGACCAATCTCATTATCTCGCCACTGTGCATTGGAGGAGCCTGGTTGCCCGCCTGCTGCATTTAGACTATGGCCCCATGTTGAAACGCTTGATTTTCCCCTGCAAAGACACGAAAGCCGGGTCATTCGGTGCTTGCTCTGTTTAAGCGGTGATACCCCAGATAGCTATGCCATGGAGCCCATTCGTATAATGAAAGACTATGGGAAAGACTTTGGCTCCATGGCAATTGAACTGTATGTGTGTGATCTGAGCGCCATTCAGTAATAATGTGCGCTCAGATCTGAGCTATCTGGGGATATGTTGAATGCGCCTGTTTTATGCAATGGCTGCACAGTTATATATTTTTATGTATTTTATTGTCTTTTGCTGCCATGTGTTCAATGGAGTTTTGCCTCTGTCCTTGGAGATAACTGGATTACTTCCCAATTATCTCCAGGATAGAAGACTCTGTGGAACTGGTTTTGGGCAGAAAAGCCATGCTTCATTGACATGCATGATTTTGACGTATGTTTATTATTTGGAGTATGCTGATTCTGAAAATGTAAGTTTTATGTGAATGTGATGCATACTTTTAAAGTTATGAATAATGTGAAAAAACTGTATTTCTCTGCCTGTGATAATTACCCATTGTGTAAGGTAATTGTATCACAGGCAGAGGAGAGGATTTTTTGTGGGAGTGTACTGTACGTGTTTATTGGTTGTTTTCCAAAACCTTGTGGGTGGTACTAATGTGTATATAAGAACAATAAACCCACAGCTCTGTCTGTTCCTGTTTTGACCCTCAACACGGAGCCTTGTCTCGTTCTTGGGGGGATTTATTGTATGCTGTTCCAGTTCGACTGCTACGAGTGTAAACCTTTCTTATGGTTTTTCCTATTCGACTGTTTACAGCATTCGTATGTGTGAGAGCATTCGTTCGGTGGATTGGTGTCAACAGTAGCTGTGCCTGTGTCTCTGGAAGGGGAAGATCTACTAAACGGCGGTTTAACCCTTTTATGCCTGGGGGTGCCGTTATTATAATTATTATTATATTCAATGCTTTCCTATGGGGATTCCGGCCACGCTGGAGGTCCTCATGCATAGCGTGAGGACGTCCAGCGTTGTTTAAAACACTTTTCGTGTACCGTCTTATGGATTTAAGGAGACGTTTCTGCACAAATCCAAAGCAAAGGGATAATAGACAGCAAATACATATAAATCTTATAAACAAATATTAAGATTTATACAAAATAATTCCAAAATTATCTAAATAAAAAATAAAGAAAATAATACAATACGGCTAAAAGTACAGTGGAAACTGTAAATGTGACTACAATATCAGTTTGAAAAACAAAACAAAAAACACATAAAAAATAACAATAATAAAACCGACAGTGGTGAATTATACAATTACCCTACAAAACAAGGGACATCAAACTCAGAATTGAAATAGTGTCCATCTAATATTCACACCCCTAACAGGCAAAGTCAACTTCAGAATTTCACAAAACTGTAGATATCTCAGATCAAAACTGTTACACATCTGAAAATGTTTAGCCACAGGTGTTCTTTTTATCTGTGACTTAATATCATAAACTGATCCTTTCTTTCAGGGACCTCGAGGTATGTCTGACGTATTGCATATTGCACCTATTGCACCTAGTGCACCTAGTGCAGGTGGGGGCTAAACTATATTTTACATATATCCCTGCCGTCTAGTCTGGGATGGAGCGTCTCCTGCTACTGCTAAGTGACCTAATAGTGACAGTGCCTATATATATTATGGATTTGCCCCCTATTCCAAACATTGAAGATTTTCTGCAGACGACTGTGGCTAGCATGTTATTATTATCATTAGGTTTATTTTAAAAGTCAGTGGAACCCAGGCCCGGACTGGCCATCGGGCAAATGCCCGGTGGGCCATGATGGCCATGGGCCAAGGCCAGCAGTTCTATCCCCTCACGGGCTGGTGGAAGGCTGGTGGAAGGAAGATTGCACAGTGAGCAAAACGCTCCATGCACACAGGACAAGCAGTCTGTCTTCATGTGAGTGACGATATTATCAGAGTGTTGCCATGGTAACCCACGGCAACACTCTGAAAAAATGGCGCTTGCGAGAGGCAGAGATGTGGTCTGTACCCTGCAGGGCAAAGACTAAAAAACCTGCTGACTGAACCACCAGGTATTACCTTCGGCATGCCCCCTCTCACTGGACAACCAGAGATC
Source organism: Pelobates fuscus (assembly GCF_036172605.1). Lineage (NCBI taxonomy): Eukaryota > Metazoa > Chordata > Amphibia > Anura > Pelobatidae > Pelobates > Pelobates fuscus. The sequence goes on along the minus strand of NC_086321.1, from coordinate 315,882,193 downwards.
TGTGTGCTCCCTCTCCGCCCTGCGAGGTAATAAGGGGAAGGAGGAAAAAATGTTTAGTTTTTTTAAATTGTATTATCTAATTACTGTATACTAACTATATCCACACACCCTCTCATACTTACACACAAGCAACCTATACATACTCTAAACTCATATACACACACCACAGCCCCTGAACTAACACTAAAACACACTCTACACACTCTAAACCTATATACAAACACTACAGCCCCTGCACTAACACAAAAACACACTCTAAACCCATATACATACACTACAGCCCCTGCACTAACACACAAACACATCACACACTTTATACCCAAATATACACACACTACAGCCCCTGCACTACCACACTTCACACTTCACACACTTTATATCCATATATACACACTACAGCCCTGCACTAACACACAAACACACTACATACACTCTATACCCTTATATACACACTACAGCACCTGCACTAACACAAACACCTTCACACACTCTATACCCCTATATACACACTGCATCCCCTGCATTAACACACTACACACACTCAATACTACTATATATACACTGCATTAAGACACTACACACACTTTATACCCCTATTTACAAACTGCAGCCCCTGCACTAACACACTACACACACTCTGTACCCCTATGATGCACAAACTACAGCCCCTGCACTACCACACAAAGACTTCACACACTTGCTATCCATATATACACACTGCAGCCCCTGCACTAACGCACAAACACACTACATACACTCTGCATGTTACTTTAACCCCTTCACGACCATTGACGGTTGAGGACCGTCATCGGAAAAATCCCCTTGAGGACCGGTGACGGTCCTGAACCATAATTACGGTATTATGTACTTACTCGATCGTCGTCGTTCCCCCCGGCAGCGATCGGCGTTGCTCCCAGTGTGGGGAGACTGCCTGACAGCCCAGGCAGTCTCCCTGCGGCGAGACCCGGCGGCCAAGTGATCGCTCAACAGAGTGGTCACATGGCCACAATAGCTGTCCAAGTATCTGCCTGCAGGGGGACTGTCAGTGCTGACATACGCACTACAAACTACATCCCCTGCACTAACACACTACACACACTCTATATCTCTATATGCACACTACACCACCCACACTCACACACTGCATCCCTGACACTCACATATACACACACACACACACACACACTGAACACTAGTCACACATGATATGCCACTAACAGACCCCTTTACACACACAAAACAACACAAATAGTCTGACCTATACACATGCAATCTCAAAAACAGCCTTCAAACACATACAACACCACAGGGAGCATCTCCACACATGCACAACACACTTTGACAGCCCTGTTCCACTTTTTTTCTCTGGTATCCCACTATTGAGAACACCACAGACAAGTCGCCAGCAAAGGCAGCACATAATTAGATTGCACAATGCCCTCTCCTCCCCCCACAAAACAGGACATTTACTTCACCCAAGAGCACTGGATGCTCTGGAGGGGCATAAAACTAACATACTTATTTGACAGGGTAGGAGGGGGACATGCTTGTCAATGGTGATGACAAAACACACCCTTTCTGGCCCCGCCCCTCCTAGTGGGCTGCTCTGTCTCCATGTGCCCGGGCCGAATTTTTGTCCCAGTCCAGCCCTGGTGGAACCATAGGATCTAGCACAGGTAAATCCGACAGATCTGGCAATTACAGACTACAATCCATATATATGTATTTTATTTTAGAAATTATTATGAAAGCATCCTATAAAATGATTCTCCAACACAATTGCCAGAAGTACTCCAATTTGGCAAATTGTCTTTATCACATCAGACTTAGCAAATTGGTTCATGTACAATATTAATTGTTAGGCTGCAAGACATTGAGAGAATGGTGCTGTCCCCTAGTGGTGAGTTTTATTGATCAAAAAAAGATTACAGTATACGTGAACTGGATATTCAAACTACAAACCAGAAAATAACTTGGTATTAATTCTAGCAACCTACTTTGATTCTAGCAACCTACTTTGATTCTTTTTGATGCTTCCAATTTAGAGGCTGCCTATTTGAGAGTCAAACAAAAAGAGTAAAATGCCAGATACCAGGTGAGTATATTTACACAATCCTTTCTGGATTTTAATTGTCAAAAGATATATGGAATCTGGATGAACCTTTAACTATAAGAACCCTTGATGGAAGTCTGTTTGGTTGAATTTTTCTGCTCTTGCTAGTAAGTTGAAAAGTTTCCAATGTGGTCGATTCCAAATTGTCTACAAGTGAGTATAAGTCACAAATGGTATAAGTCATTTTACACTCTGAACTAGACCAAGGATCTCTTGAGCTTCCGATCTCCTCCATTCAGCCTTGTTGTTGCTTTTAATGACAAACGCATGAGGAGAATTTTGAAGTGATCTTTGGTTAAATGAAGGTGTTATCACGATATCTGCCCCTCGTGGTGCTGTGCGATCACAAAAATGATGTGTTTTCTGAGTTCTGATGCACACACATTTATCCATATCTTCCTGGTGCCTTATTATGACATCATACGTAATGTTTAGTCCCATTAGTCCTCTTTTATAGCATAGACATATTATACATAGACGCCGCATTGACTTCTGAGGGGCGAGAAATGCGGGCGCCATTTTGGGCCGGTTGTACTTCCATGTGCTTCAAAAGACATATATGGTAGTATCGTTTTATTTAAACTTTATATACAAGCTAGAATGAAGTATAGGTATATTAAATTAAACATGTCACTCCAGGTTACCGATAAGCTGTAACAAGTCCCAAGGCAGTAAATATATAACATTATATGTAATGTAACAAGGATAAATTTACCGGTAAATATTTGCTTAGCGGACTGTTATAGCATTCCTTACTTTCTACACCTCAGTTCAGCACTTTCATTCCCAGAGGATCCGTGGGTACTAAACTGTTGTAACACCCACTGACTAAAGCAGGCAAGCTGACTTCACCATATTCCTCCTGCAAGCATGCAAAGTATGGTGTAATGACCCACCACAGCCAGGCTCAGCACTGACACCAAGTATGGTGTAGTGACCCATCACATCCAGGCTCAGCACTCACAGAAAGAAGTAGAAAGGACAGCTTCATTGCTAGTTATGAAGTTATGAACTGAAATGTTTATATACTTTTATTTTACAAAAAACACACATTCTTTATAGCTGTTGCTCAAAATGAGCAACTACTGTAGTACAAGACATTGTGACCTTATTTTTCTTTTAACAATGTGGCTCCATTGCCAAAAGAAATAAATGGGAAAGTTAAAATATGCCAAACCTATATGTCTATGGTGTCCTGTATTCTAGTGGGTGACCGATCCAAGATGGCGGTCCCGCGGCTCATTAGCACCAATAGGAAGTAGCGGTCAATGCGGCGTCTAGGTATTATATGTCTATGTTTTATAGTGTCAGCCCATGTGTTGCTTTTTGATGATGTGTACAGGCTTGTGACATCATGAATACAGAGAAAACAAACTCAGTGTTTTGGTGATCAACCCCACTACCTAGCATCCAGAAGTGCAGCGCTTCAAATAATATATTTACACTTACCCCATGGTATATATAGGGGATTTTCCACATGTAAAAAACAAATATATATAATAGTGCAATATTGTATGTTACTTTAAAGATATATATTAAGGTGAGTATAGAAAAAAATAAATTTTTTACAGCCTTTTTCGATATCGGCTCTAAACAAAAACTGTTAGTTAACTGGCTCCAAAATTTCCACTTAGTGTCAAATTCCTAGGGTAACACTTCCCTGTTGGAACCGGAGTAGCAAATGCAGGATAAAGATAAAAAAGGGGGCTTAACTTTAAAAACTATGATTTATTCCAAATCAAAATCTATATATATATATATTTTTTTTTATTTCTTTATTTTTGTTGTGCGGGAGGTTACAGACATTTCAACAGACGCCACAACAGCGTATCTCAGGATTCACATAGGTTAGACAGTGGCAGGATAATGCGCACAATTTTTATATTTTTCAAACTTAGCGAAACATTGAATCTAACAGAGTGAGATTTAGCTAAAATAGCTAGCATAAAGAAAGCACTTTTTTGTAAATAACGTGAAAACCAATGATGAAAACTAAAGAGTGCGTAATGAAACAAGTTTCGTTATAATGAATTCATGTCTTAGGCACTGATAGTAATTGCCGTCAATAATAACGAGCTTAATCAATTATATGCAGAGTAAGGTAAAGTGACTCCTAGGTTGTATAGCAATGCTTAGTTTGGTATCACTTTTGCTTGGAATGAAGGGTGCGTGCACCTCTGAGCCTTAGGTTGTGGGTAGCTTGTTAGTGGGGAGAGGTGCCTAGACATATACTTCAGCTAATATTCCTAAGAGCGTATGGCATTAGTCTGGCTTATAGGCGTTGCTAACTTTTACGGAGAGGATAGCTATTGCAGATTGGAACGGGAAACCTTACAGTTGAACAGGAGGACCGTGTTAAAACAGGTGTAGGTAACATGTTAAATGTAGGCACATATCAATCGTAGGTTCATATTAATTATTGGCACATAGTAAGCAGTCATCGGCACATATCAATTATGGGCACATAAAGGATGCAACTGGGGTACTCTTGCCTCCGTCCTTAGGGAAAGAGAGTCTCTGCTCTGTAGGCAAGGTCGCGGGCTGCAATCCGGGTTGCATCAGCCGATGCCCGTTCTGGATGCCTTGATTGCGTTCCCTGGAAGGCGATTCAGGTGTTCCTGTGGGTCCAGTCTGTGATGACAGGTGGATTCAGTGTCACCTCTATGCTGCGATTCCGAGCCTCCAACGGGTGTCAGTGTGGACACGCTTACCGTGATCCGGTAGGCGGCTGCAACTGCAGAGGGGCCCCGAGTGCCGCGCTGGGCTCTGATTCTCTGGCTCAGCGAGGAACTTGCTTGTGGGGCTTGCGCGTCACTTGGGTTCCTGCATGGGTGAGGTTGGGTGTTTGCGCCCGTACGCCCGGGTAATGTTTCCTGCTTTACTGGTCGTTTGCGGCCGGGCAGTTGTTCTGGGGGCCCTCGGCATGGCGTCGTAATGGCGGCGTCTGGTGGCCGGGCGAAGCCACGCGGTCACTGCTCTCATAGCTTGAACGTGTGTGGCTCCGTTGTTGCGGAGTATTGCCCAAAAGCTTTTACAGAGCCGATCTAGCGCTGCCATGGGCTGGAGTGATGGCTGGGTGTCTGTACCTTTCGGCTGGGGCCTGTGATGGGCCGCCATCTTGGCCTTGCCTTGGCTGTGTTGCGCCTCTACAGTCTGCTCAGCCCGTCCTCAAGTGTGCTTGATGTGGCTGGGGAGGACCGGGATGACCCCCACCGGTCCAGAGGGGGGGGTGGGAGGTTGTTTGCCGGGTTGTTCCGAGCTCCGGGGGAGCGGCCGTCTCGCCCCGGTTTCAGCTCCTCTAGGCCGCGGTGGGCGTCCAGTGCTCCCGGACCTGACGGGCGTCGGGAGTGTGTCCGTCGCTTGCTTGGTGCACCCCTAGCTTGGGGAGTGCACCCTGATATGTCTGTGGGATTTTTAATTGCGGTTTCTTCGATTGATTTTGCCCGTCGGGCAGGAGCTCATGCGGTCTGCGTCCACTCCGCTTGGCGGTCAAGCTCCGCCCCCTTAGGTTTCTTTAAATTGAACGATCAGTGACATTTTTGAAGAATATCCAAGATTCAGATAACCGGTAAACATCTCTACAAAGATAATGATCGAGCGAATGTCAACCTGACCTCTGGCGTCCCAAGCAATCGGTTTGAAAGAATGTTCCTCTTTCTTTCTGTTTATGAACATTTTATGTTTTTTTGAGGGTGTCACTTGATGGAAAGATATTCAAGCAAATCATTTTATGCTGTTTCTCATATGATGCTCTTTTCTTTTAAAACGATAGTAAAGAGTTGGCAAATTCAGTTCAATCCCGGCACAGTGCCAGGGCACACTGTGAGTTGGTGGAGAAGGAACACAGAGCGTTGCTTATGTTTGTTTCTGTTTCTCCTCCACTCTGTATGCTCTCTATAAGGTGACTGACAGGTGCTAGGGATGGAGCTTATAACAGTAACTAGGAAGCCAAGATAGAGGTAAAGAGAGCAGAGTGAATTTCCTACATTTAATTTTTAACACGTCAAACACATTTACTAAACATAGCAGTTAAGCAAATCTAATATTAAAAGTCCTTGGAATGGACTGTAACATCTCTGGTAGGCAAGCTCTACAATATCATTTAGATCAACAAGGCATTTACCTTGTCAGCGATACAAGAATTAGACTTGTGCATGGCGAGAAAATTCAGCTCACTTAGAAAATTTTCCACCCGAATTTCAGCAGAAGGTTGAGAACCAAATCAGTTTGCTTTTGGTTGCCTGGAGGTGACTTCCTGGGGATGGCTGCTGCTTATGGGAGTCTGCCTGCAGTGCTCTTCCTCCTCACTCTCTGTACCTCCTCCTGGTCCCCAGCCCGCGCGGTCAGTAACAAAAATCTATATTTTTTAAATCAACATAAAGATACAAATTAATAGGCAATAAGTCCTTCTTATCAGTCCTTCTTATGAGCCCAAGACGCGTTTTGCATTCCACTTAGGAATTTTACACTAAGTGGAATTTTGGAGCCAGTTATCAAATGGACCCAAAGAAATTAAAAACAGTGTTAGGATGGCCTCTGCCACTGGGTATCAAGGCTATCCAGAGATTTGTGCATTTTGCCAATTATTATCGAAGGTTCATCCAGGGATTCTCTTAGATAATAGCTCATATCAACAACATGACCAAGAAGGGTGCTAATACCAAGCAATTGTCCAAGGAAGCCAAGCAGGCTTTTGAGACTCTGAAACAAGCATTTTTCTCTGTTCCCGTGCTTGTCCACCCCGATCCTCATAAACCCTTTGTTCTAGAAGTGGACGCATCTGGAGTTGGTGTGGAGGCAGTGCTTTCTCAAAGGTCATCTCCTGAGTCTCCTTTACATCCTTGTGGCTTCTTTTCAAGGAAATTGACACTGACAGAAAGGAACTATGACATAGGGAACAGACAGCTGTTGGCTATTATTCTTGCCTTGAAAGAATGGAGACACCTCTTGGAGGGTTCTAATATACCAGTTATGATACTTCTGGATCATAAAGATTTGTCCTACATAAGCAATGCCAAAAGGTTAAATTCTAGACAGGCTTGTGGTCTCTTCTTTTATCACAATATAACTATGTGATGACATATAGACCTGGTAGTCCAGGCAATTTGATGCTCCTGACTCTGATAACCAAGAGGAGTCACCTATAGTACCTCATGACAGAATCGTAGCTATCCAAAAATTAATAAAGTAATAGAGGTCCAGACACTCCTTGGTTCAAGACAGGTACTAAGCACCACAGCAAAGAAAGAAGATACAGTTATTAATCTTTCTTCAAAAGAACTATCTAGTGAAGAACTGGTTTTGTTAGAAAAAGGTTTGAATTTGTGTCCTATGTATACTCCCAAAGCTCTAGATATTAATCTATGTAGATTCTTTCGTAGTCTGAGACTCAAAGTATTCTTAAGTAAGCGAAGGGATTAAATCAGGAACCTGACCTCATATCGTTAATTTTATTTGATTCTAAATTTTGGTTACTTATAAATAATTTTTTCTGTTTTATGTAATTTACTATCTTGTCTTTTTTTGTCATTACAGACATTCTTCAATTGATGGGATTGTTACTGGTGTTAGTCTTCTAGATACATTATATTTTATAATCTGACCAGTCTTATATTGTGAACATGAAATTCCTTAATATAATAGTGAGCATGTCATTCCTTAATATAATAGTATAATTATATGATTAATGTGTTTTTTACATCTTTATTCTTACTTTTCTATTAAGTATCCAGATTATGTTTGTAGTTGAACTGAGATGACCGTCCTCTATTATATCCTTTGTGGATATCTCTTTACTTAAAATTATACAACTGCCATCTCTCGTCATTATTTTTTTTGCAATATTTTTTTAACATATTTTATTATTTACACTTCCTTACACTTTGTTTGCACTATTAACACTTTTAATCTTTCATATACTTTCTTATTTTGTATGGTATTTATTTTAATTTCATAACCAATGACTTCATTCTTTTATATATATATATATATATATATATATATATATATATATATATATATATATATATATATAGCCACTTATCTAATTCTTTTTTTTTTTTTTTTTAAATTCTTTATTTTTGTTCGTGTATGAGAAAAGAACATTCAGGTCTACTACGCCACAACAGCTGTGGGAGACCCGGCAACAACAATTATGAACATGGCGTTTAGATTACATTACACAATTTTTAAGTATAATATATGTTAAGACCAAGCTTGTCCTATAGTGGGAAACACATATGGAGAGTTGATGGCTTGCTTAAGCTCAAAAAACGGTCTATTATATCGTATTAGGTTACATGCATTAAGTATGTGAGTAGCGGTCTGATCATCGAAACTACGTATGTGAAGTACAACAATGTATATATTATGCCTATTAAGCTGCATTACGTGGAGTGCTTGGCTCTAGGGATTCAAGTAGAGGCACCGTATATGATGAGAGATCCGCGTAGCGTGCACAGGCTGGAGCTAGGCTATACAGGGATATGTTTAGCTACTGGGCTTGTAATCTCAGGTGGTGCTATAGAGGCTGTGATAACTTATAAGAGCCTGCAGGGGGGGCTTGTAAGGTCGCTTGCATGCATATAGTCATCGTTCGTCCGCATGACGTGAAAATTAAACAAAGTAAGGTAAAAAGCAAAAAATACCGTTAACATATTAAGCAATATGGTACCACTAGGGGGACAGAGGTTACTTTGTGTCCTAACGTTAGGCAGGGTGGTATTAAGGCATGAATGGCGGGGTCCGATAGTCCAACATCAGGATGCCTGTCAGTAAGGTCGGCATTGTACACAACATCATGTTCCAACATTTAACGAGTTAAGTGTTTTAAAAGATAAAAAAAGTATAACCATAACGTGGGATATATAATGTCCGTGTCAATTGGCAACAGGAGCGGTGAGGTGTAAACGGATCGCCGCCACTGTTAGGGATATTATCTGGTAAGTATAGGTCAGTCAGTACCTCTCAGGTTGTGCAATAACTGTCCTGAGCGTGTCTTTATGGAAGATGGGTTACGTCCTGTGTTAAGCAGCAGGTAACTGGTGTCTCTCCGTCCTCATGTTGTGACCGTGGCGTAGGCGATCTCTTGGTTTCTCCGGGGTACGAAGGCTGTGACGTTCCCTGGGTCCCAGTTATGCTGTGTGCTCGACGTTTGGTGCATGACTTCGGGGATGGAGTCGGGTGGCAGGCCCAGGTTCCTTAGAAGTGCAGTCGCGTCCTCCATTTTGTGGACCGGGTATGAGTTCCCCTCGTGGGTGACCATCAAAGTTTGAGCTGCTCGCCACCGGTAAGTGATGGTGCGTGAGCGGAGTAGCGTTGTAAGGGGTTGCAGAGACTTACGCCACTTTAGCGTTTCCCCGGTTAAGTCCGCATAAAAAGTGAGAGCAGAGGCTTCAAATGTGTAAGGGGAGTGTCCCCGTACGGCAGCCATTACCGCCGCTTTGTCCTGTTTAGTCTGGAAGCAGATTATCAGATCCCTGGGAGCTTCTTTAGGAGCTTTCTGGGGTTTGGGTATTCGGAACATGCTCTCCAGAGTTATTAGTTTTGCTTGTTTCGGGGGTAATAGAGAGCACAGGAGGCGTCTCACGAAATGCGGTAATTCCGCGTCCGGCACTGTCTCCACCACTCCTCTGACCTTGAGGTTCTTGGATCTCTTTGCGTCCTCCATGGATGTGACTTTCCGTTCCAGGGCGGTATGTTGATCCCGCAAGGACTTTAACTCAGATTGCAAGTGAGTTGTCTGTTGTTTGACGTTGTGGGAGTCTGTTTCCAGAACTCCCATGCGGCCTGTCAAGCCTTGAAGGTCGGCACGGAGTGCGGCCACGTCCGCATGTATGTCTCGCCGAAGGCCCGCCAGCAGTTCTTGCATGTCGGCCTTGGTTACCGGCGATGAGTCTTTTTTAATCAGGGATGACGCTGGGGTCACTGTTGGTCGTGGAGGGTCTTGTAGGAGGTAGTCTCCGGACTCCAGGGTGTGTTCTTCCGAGAAGTCGGAGCTATCGTCTGGGTAAGACGCCATCTTGGCTGATGTGGCTCCATGTGCCTGCCGCCATAAATCCCCAATGTTCATACCAAAGTTAGGTTTTTCGGCTTTTTGTTTCTTTGTTTTGCGCCCCATGATGTCGTGTGTGTGTTCAGGGGTCCCGCAGGGATGTTTTCACAAATTTCTGCCGGGTTTATTGCTTGTTTCAGGCCGAGTTTGTCGGAGCTCATGGAAGATGCGACCGCTCAGGTTGGATGCTAGGCTCCGCCCCCACTTATCTAATTCTAATACAGTTTAACACTGGTTTAAATCCTATACACTTTGCACTTCGCGATCACCTACAGTGATTATAGTCAAATTTCTGTCTCTTTAAAAGTTTTAGGGGGCGGAGCCTGACTCTCACAGAGAACGGACGCACATGTGGAGGGCTCCCGAGTCCAAGGCCTAGATTCGGGGTTCATTGCCCGACCGCCTGACCACAGGGACTGCTGCACACGAGACTCGGAACGAGGAGACTGCATGGCACACGGGGACACCCGTTAATGGGCTCTCCGGGGCAAAGCGGACCTAAGCGAGGCTGGCAGCCTGTGCGGGCGGGAGCCGAGGTTCTCTGGCAGACAAGGGGGCACCCACGAACCACCTCAACCCCCCCCCTCTTTGGACCGGGGGGAATATCCCGGTCCCGGGGGACAACCTGCGAGCCCTGCAACACCTCCACAACATGCGGGAAAAGAAATCAAGATGGCGACCGCACCAGGCTCTACAGCACGAGGTCCGTCGTTGCCGCAACCGGCCTCAGCAGGCCCGAAGACCGTACACCAGACGCCCTGGGAATCGTTTCCGACACCCTTTGGGCTCAACAACTCAACTGGGCAGAGCAAACAGTGGAGCCAGGCAAGGCACACTGAGCGGGCAGAGGGAAACGGCCTGAGAGACCCCCCATGGGCCAACAATCATACCGCACTAACCTGCCAACACCACAGGTGAAAGCTGCACTGGCGGCAGAGATAACAAGCCGAGGATCGGCGTTCTACCCACCGCTACCACGAGACTCCGAACCTCAACGTTCCGCCACCAGCCCCAAACCACAAGGAAAAGCCCACAAGACCTCCTCAAGCCGCGAAACCTCAGCATACTTACTATAACAGGACCATAGGCGTGCGCAGCCTGTTGCATTAGGGTGTGCACCCTAAAGCACAAACACACGCTGCGTGTATATGTATTTTTATATACACATACACACACATACATATATATATACATACATGCATACACACAAATACAAATATACATAGGTGCAGTGTGTGTGATTGTAAGCAGTGCAGCGTGTAAGGGGTGCAGTGTGTGTGATTGCGAGTGGTACAGTGTGTGTGTGTAATTGTGAAAGGTACAGTGTGTTGTAATTGTGAAGGGTGCAGTGTGTATGATTGTGAAGGGTACAGTGTGTGTAATTGTAAGGGGAACAGTGTGTGTAATTGTGAGGGGTACAGTGTGTATGATTGTGAGGGGTGCACTGTGTGGGCGACAGGGTTTAGGTGGTTGGAGGGGCAGTAGCAGGGGGTAGGGGGTGGAGGGGCAGTGACAGGGGGTAGAGGGGTGGAGGGGCAGCGACAGGGGGTAAGGGGGCAGAGGGACAGGTAGTAGGGGGGGTCGAGGGGCAGTGACAGGAGGTAGCAGGGGTAGATGGATAGTGACAGGGGTTGGAGTAGAGGGACAGTGTAAGGGGTTAGGGGTAGTGACAGGGGTTAGGGGGTAGAGGGTCAGTAACAGGGGGTGTGGGTGAGTGGAGGGGCAGTGACAGGGGGTAAGGGGGTAGTAACAGGGGTTGGGGTAGAGGGCAGTGAAAGGGGTTGGGGGTACTGACAGGGGTAAGGGGGGTAGAGGGGCATTAACAGGGGTGTGTGGGGGAGTGGAAGGGCAGTGGCAGGGGGTAGTGACAGGGGTTAAGGGGTAGGGGGTAGTGACAGGGGTTAGGGGGGTAGAGGGGCAGTGACAGGGGTTAGGGGGGTAGAGGGGCAGTGACAGGGGTTAGGGGGGTAGAGGGGCAGTAACAGGGGGAGTGGGGGAGTGGAAGGGCAGTGGCAGGGGGTAGTGACAGGGATTAAGGGGTAGGGGGGTAGTGACAGGGGTTAGGGGGGTAGAGGGGCAGTGACAGGGGTTAGGGGGTAGAGGGGCAGTAACAGGGGGAGTGGGGGAGTGGAGGGGCAGTGACAGGGGGTAGGGGGGTAGTGACATGGGTTAGGGGGGTTGAGGGGCAGTGACAGGGGTTATGGGGGTAGAGGGGCAGTAACAGAGGGTGTGGGAGAGTGGAGGGGTAGTGACAGGGGTTGGGGGTAGAGGGGCAGTGGCAGGGGGTAGGGGGTAGAGGGGAAGGGGGTAGGGGCAGTGACAGGGGGTTGGATGGGGGGCAGTGAGTGACAGGGGGTAGAAAGGGGTGGGGTGGGGGGGCAGTGGGTAGAAGGGGGTGAGTGAATGGGGTGGGGGGACAGTGAGTAGATGGGGGTGGGGGAGCAGTGAGTGACAGGGGGTAGAAGGGGGGTTTATAAATACCTCTGGTGGTCCAGTGGGCGCCCTCTCTCTTCAGTCTGCAGTTCCGCTGGGAGTGAGCTGCAGACCTCATGGTGAGTCTCGCGATCTCCAGTCAGAGCGTTGCCGCGGCAACGCTCTTACAGGCTGGAGATCGCGAGACACCTCAGTCTGCTGCAGACTCAGGCCGGATCTCTGTCAGGGCAGACTGACAGGAGGGGCCTCGCACCCGGCGGCATTGTGGGCACGCCGCCGGGCCCCCTCCTGTGTCGGTTCGAGGACCCGACATGTCAGTCTGCCCAGAGGCAGTGCAGCACAGAGGTGTGATTAGGGTGTGCCCAGGCACACCCGGCACACCCCGTGCGCACGCCTATGAACAGGACAGTGTGCCCAGTGGACTGTCAGCGGTACCAGCGGTCGAAATGACGGACCTATAAACTAACACGTTCCAGCAAGTATTTTCTTAACAGTGTCTTTAACCCGGTCCCCTGACACTTGCTTTTTCAGACCAGACCTAGCAGTATAGTCTTAAACTAGAGTGTTTAATGTGTAAACTGTCTGTCTAATGTTTCTGCCTAGCATCTGACACAGCATATTAACCTACTACGTAGAATCTAAAGCGATGTTTTTATATGTTAGGTTTTCAAACTTTCTAAGCAATGTATATCATTACCGTTCATATCCTTAACTAAAAAAAAAAAAATTGTGTGCAAGATCTTATGTCTACCCCTGTTGAAACTGTGCCTAACATGTAGAGGACTGCCTTTGGGGTACCTCCTAAGCAACTGTTGTAACTATGCGCACTTCAAAAATAAAGAATGTAAAAAAAAAAAAAAAAGTTTTACATTATGCAGATATTATGTACACTTCGACTCCAAATGAGTCGTTATAGCCTATTTAAGGTTATTTTTCTATATACACTTTCTTCTATATATAACAATTCTGTGAATTTGATGTGTTAAGGATACTTAATAGCAATACTCTGTGATCTTGATCAAGGATCTCTAACCGATAATGGAAATAACTTACTTAAGGGCATCTTTTTTTTTTTTTTTGACAATCTTTATTTATTGGATTTTTCAAAAGATAATGTAACATTAGTCAGTCAGGTAAAGTACATTTAGTCTGAATGAACAACATTGTGCAATCAAGTTTATGCTCCTGCCACTACATAGACCCGTCTGTAGTTCTTTCTGTTGGACCCTCTAACTGTTGAGACTAGAGCCTGCGGTTACATAGCGCTCTTACGAAGCTAGGTCGGAATCACGGATCTTTGTGGCGATAGCCGCCTCGGGCTTTAACTGATTTAGACTGCGATTCTAGCTGTCCGTGTTTGGTACGCTGTCACTGGGATACTTTCCTAGCTTCTTTCGTAGCCTTAGAGGGTTACCCCTTAGGTGCACTGTGCTACTTGGAGTGCTGTGTTTACGGTTGGACCCGATTATCTGATTCCCGGTTCCTCGGTTTGGATCTGTCGTCCTAAGGTGTACCTTCCCCACTGCAGACTGCGGTGCTAAGTGTCGTGCTGGGAGGTTGCCTGTGCATCTCAGATTCGGGGGGAGCCTCCGTTTTACTTAGTGGCAGTCTACCAACTGCAGGTGCGGTGTTCGGGGTTATTTGCATGAGCTTTGGGGTCTTACTATTTACCGGGTGTCGAGTGAGCCTGTGTCTCAAACCTGTCTCTGTGCTACCGGCTGATTCAAGTTGTCCGTCCTGGATTGCTCCAGGTCTCGGTGGTGTGGGTAGTTTGTTCTGCTCTGCTCGGCCACGCTACACTCAGTGGTGTATACACACTGACAGTCACACACACTCAATGACAAACACACAGATGTCACTGACAGACACAGACTCACTGATCTGACACACACTCATTCATCGACATCTGGTAGTCTGTGTGGAGGGGGTAAGGGCTGTGCCTGGGGCTAGTACAGTAGTCTATAACAATAAGAACCAGACCAAATGGTCTAAATGGAGATAAAACAGCAAGTAGGCCTATGCGGATAATAATACAGTAGAGAAAAAAAAAAGTCTCACTAAGACAACAATAAAATAGGGGTGTGGTCCTCAGGAGTTGATCTGTCCGGATAAAAAATATAATATATAAAATCTAAAAGTCATATAAAAGTCTCACTAATATATCAGGATAGGTGGGGGTGAAATCCTCCGGACATGATCCGTCCGGATGGTATAAAATATCCGTATGTGGAGAGACAAAGGGGAAACACGACAAACAGACAATATTGTAATATAGCCAAGATCCAATGATAAAAAGGTAAAATTAAGGTAATAAACTCATAAGGTAATAAACTCACATTTGAGAGAGCTTTATATAATATAATTCCCGCTAGAGGATATAGTGGAGAAGTCAGTCCATTAATCCGGTCTGGTTTTTCAATGCTCCAGGATATATAAAAAAACATCAATAGTGCTCTCAATATATAAAGAATGAGTAATAAAATATAAATATAAAATATACTCACAAACATAGAGCAGAAGGTACTGGACTTGCTGTTTTATCTCCATTTAGACCATTGGTCTGGTTTTTATTGTAATAGACTACTGTACTAGCCCCAGGCACAGCCCTTACCCCCTCCACATCTGTTATCTTGTTTTAAAGAGTCTTAAGGGATTCCCTTTTTTTAGGTTGCTGCCCTTCAGTCTGTTATTTAGCGCTGACTCTTCCCCCCTGTTTTTACACACTGATAGTCACACACAGACTCAATAACAGACTCACTGATTTGACAGACTCTCACAAACACACGCTGACAGACACACACACATTGACAGACACACTCATACACTCACATGCACACACATACACTCACAGATACACAAACATACACTCATTAATTATTATTATTATAATTACAAATTTTCCACCCAGCCTCCCTATCTGGAGAGCTGGCGTGGTTCTCTCGTTGGGGGTCCAGTGGGGCTGCTGGGAGGTGTGCGGCTGTGTTTGAATCCGAGGTGGTAAGGGAGCTCTGATTTTTGTGCTTTACTCCCTCGAGGGCTGACTACTAATGCCGGGAGCCAGAATGAGGTCATATTCCGGCTCCTATGGCATCAGCAAACTGTGGGGTCCAGAAGGTGGCCTGGTAGGTGGGAGCGCTTCTCTCCTACCGGTCACTGAAATCTAGCGCCCCCAGAGCCTGTGCGCCCTAAGGCAGCCGCCTTATAAACGCGCCGGCCCTGCCCCTATCATGGCATTCCATTTGCAAAATTAGACAATCCAGGGTATTCAAATGGGGTATGTGTCCAATCTTTTTTTAGTCACAAACCCTGACCAAAGTTAGTGTTTTTTTGGGGGGGTTTTGACATTGGTATACCCAGTATTCAAATCATACCACCTTCAGTACATTAATTTCGTAGAAAGCTCCACTGTCTTGACCTACAGCAATTCTCCACCAACCTCCAAACTCTCCTGTTATCCATCTCAAACCTCACCTGCCCTAACTCTGCAACTCCCTCTAGAACTCAACCCTCTCATCTAAACTAGATATCATGGTACCTCCTATATTTTAACATTCTAATCGACCCTAGTTACAAGCTTGGCACACTAAGCTAACCTGCTACTTTCATAAATGCTCCAGAACTGCTGATTGCTGCTTGAGAAAGTCTCATTCTGCGTCTGAATTCCTCCCCTATAAATTTATGCTCATACAGTTTGGCTCTTTCTTCCGCAAAAGTAAACTTCTTCAGTACCCTCATTTCCACGCTTTCCCGAGAACCCAAATGCCACTTTCACACTATTAGCTTTCTTCTTCACCCTGTCGCTGCTCCTCCGCCTTCTAACTTGACCTCTAAAAACTTTGCAACTCCCTTTTCTGAGATGTCTGCAATCAGGGAAGAGATCTTAAATCTCTCTCCTACTCCTACCAATACTTCCCACAACCACGCTCCCTCCTATATTCTATGCTCACATGCACCCGCCACACCAGAAAAGGTTTATGCTTTGCTACAATCCTCCATCCCCACCACTGTTCCCTTGATCTTGTATACTCACATTTCACTTATGCTCTGTCTCATTCTATGTCCCTCACTAAAATATTTAAATTCTCCCTCTCCCCTGGCATATTTCCTTCACCTTTGAAGCATGTAACCATCACCCCGATTCTAAAGAAGCCCAACTTTGACCTTATGTCCCCATCCAACTACCGCCCTATCTCACTACTAATATTTGCTTCCAAGATCCTCGAGACATCTAGAGAGAACTAGATTGACCCACTCTCCAACTCTCTGCTCGTCCTGCTTCAGTCTGGATTCTGTACTCGTCACTCCATCTTAATGGCCCTGACCAAAGTATCAAATTATTATTTCATTGCTGCTAAATCTAGTGGTTGCTACTCTCTTCTAATTCTTCTTGACCTTTCTGATGTTTTATACATGGTTGTTCATCAAGAACTTCCTCTCATCCTCCATAATGTTGGTCTACGAGACTCTGCTCTTTCCTGGTTCTCCTCCCACCTCTCCCAGGGCTCTTTCAGGGTTTGTATTTCTGGGTCTTTCTCTCTTCCGCAACCAATCTCTGTTGGAGTTCCTCAAGGTTCTGTCCTTGGTCCTCTAGTGTTCTCTGTCTATTCTGCCTCCCTTGGTAAAATCATCAGATCTTTTGGCTTCCAATACCACTTCTAGTGGATGGCATACAAATCTATCTGGCCACTCCTGATCTCTAACCGTCCCTCTTGACTCGTGTCTCTGACTGCCTCTCTGCTATTTCTAACTGGATGACTACTAATTTTCTTAAACATACCCTTTGGTCTTTCCTTCGTCAAGTGTTGCTACTCCCGTGTCTGTCTCCCTACAAGTCAATGGCACTACCATCACCGCTACCTTGTAGGAGTTGCTTTTCAACTTCAAACTCTCCTTCATCCCTCATGTCCAGTCACTTGCCAAATCCTACTACTTCCAATTTCAAAAACATAGCTTGCATCTGCCCCATCTAATGTCCATGCCGCTATCACCTTGACTACTTCAATCCACTTCTTTAGGAAACCTCACCTTTTTAGGAAAGCATATCAATTAAACTGTTCATAGTTTTCCCTCCCCGCAACCTGATAACCAACGCTGCTTGTTCTCCTGCAAAAAAAACTATCCCTTCATTGTAAACTATTCTAATAACCTACTTTTTCACATACATGGAATACATCTTACTCTTACCTTTTGTGGCAATTTGCCCAACTCTCTTTAGAATATAAGCTTGTTTGAGCAGGGCCCTCAACACTGTGTCAAACTCATCTTGTTGCAATACTTGTCTATTAGTCCACCTATTGTGCAGCGTTGCAGTATTTGTTAGCGCTTTATAAATAATAATAGGCTTTTCAAGGAAACTCAAATATGACCTTCACTGACACACATGATCCCTGACAGATTGCAGGTGCCTTATCTCAAATTTAGTATTATTTTGTAATAATAATACAATTGTCTTATTTAATTAAAGGGATATAACGATTTCTTCTCCATCTCTGTTCTTTAGGCCTCACCTTACACTCACAAAAATAATACTGAAGCTCTCCATTTTTTTCTCAGCACTACCCACTCATCCTCCCTTCCACCATGGTACTAAATATATAGAATGCTCCTCCGGCTGTTTGAGAGTCTCACTCAATTACCACCTTATTCGATTTATGTTTTACCAACAGCTGCAACTAACTTCTTTTAGTCATCACTTCCAAATTCCCCCTGCTACCTCGTCTCAAATCCCCATTATATCCTTTAGATTGTAAGCTCATGTGCTATCTAGCTAAGTACGATGTATAAAAGAGCGTCAATGACTAGATCTAAGCTTACGGGCAGGGCCCTCTCTACCATTTGTATTTGTCTGTGTATATTGTATGTTCTCTCCTAATTGTACAGCGCTGCAGAACTTCTTGGCGCTTTATAAATATCAGAAATAAATAAAGGAATACTCCGGGTACCATAACAACAGCATTTGTTTTTTGTGTGAGTTGGTCACCAGCTTATCTCAAGATGAATGATTTAACTCAAAAGTTTTGTATCTGAGGTACGGTATGTAGTGTTTGCATAGGGCATATAGTGAATGTAGATAGTGAATGCAGTGTGTGTATATGGGTTAAAGTGTGTATAAGTAGGGTGCAGTGTGTATGTAGGAGTGGGGGCTTTATTTAATTATTAAATTTAAAAATTATAAAGAGAAATGTATTCCTCCCTCATGTTTACCTTGAAGGGATGGGTACTCTCCGATCTCTAGTGGTCCAGTATGTGGTGTATAATGAATGCATGTGTGTGTAGACTGCATACAGTGTGTATGTTTAGTGTGTACAGGGGATACAGAGTGTGTGTGTATGTATATAGTAAATAGAGTGTGTATGAGAATTTGTGGTCTGTTGGGAGGGGGCAGAGAAGCAGTTTTAGTTTATTAATTACAATTTTTTTTTTGTCTTTGTAAAGGTTTATCCCCCCTCCCTGCTTCTAACGTCTGGCAAGGAAGGGGGGAAACAACATTCCCTAATGGTCCAGTGGTCCCATGGTGACTGCACCTCTGCCGGGGGCACTGTCTGCTTGCGAGCCCGGAAATTGTATAGCATTGACATGTGGAAACCTGCAGCAATGCTCTGACATGCCGAAACTCATGAGAAAGTGAGTTGCAGACATAGAATCTCACAGGCTCCCCATCCAGCTACGAAAGCCTGCAATGGCCTTTCATCTCTCTCACTGGGCAAGACTGCGGCTGTGTGTAAACACATTTTCTCTGAAACACCTATTTTGGCCTCCAGACAACCACCAAACGTCCAACAAAAATGTATAAACAGGAAGCTACCCACTGATGGGAAGAATAAAGAAAATGGGACCAGACAATGCAAAAACCTCGCTGCAAACTGTGCCAGCACATATGCAGCGACAACACAGCCACACACAACAATAAAACCTACAACATTAAAGAATCATACTCCTGCACATCCAGCGATGTGGTATACATGATTCAATACACCAAATGCCACCTAGGATGCTACATTGGGGAAACCACCCAGCAATCAAATGGCAGAATGAATGTGCACAGACACCCTATTAAACACCACAATGAAGAATCCTACTGCACTCCTGTGGGACACCACTTTACCCAGCCTGGCCACTCAATCAAGGACCTAAAAATCAAAGTACTGAAAGGGGGTTTTTAAAATACCCAAGAAATAGAAGCTTTTGAAGCCAGAATGATCCAATTGTTTAACAGCAAGAATAGAGGACTAAATATTGATTTGGGTTTCCTGTCCCACTACCAACACTTTACATGAACACTCCCCCCTATATTATCTCACTGTTGTGTCATATGTATCCACATCTTGAATGGCACTCCAATGACATGTTTATTATTTCAATATACAAAGTACTATGTATAGAACTATGCTTTCTCATACTCTTATGCATGTATGCTTATATATGTAACTGTGCATTTATATTTGTGCATGTATGTATATGTTTGTGTATGTACATGTATATGTATGTATATGTGTTCATATGTGTATGCTTATAAATATATATTTGTGTGTGTGTATATGCTTATATGTGTATATATGTGAATAGGTGAATGTGTACATATACGGCCCTATGTATGTGTAGGCACATTTGTACAGGTGTAGGTATATGTATTGGTGCTTGTGTGTCGATGTACATATATTTGAGCATTGGTTGTATTTATATGTATATTGTTGTATGTACTTGTATATATGTATATGAGTGTGTGTCAGTGTATGCTGGATATAAGCCTTCATGCATATTCTGTAACTCTTGGATGGGAATTCAAGCATTCTTAATATAAGTAACTATTTTTTGCTCTCCCCTTTTAGCACCATCTTCTGCACTGTTTGCTTGTTTTTTCTCTCTCTCTCCCTCCTCACTCTGTGATCTTTACACAAGATACTTAGGCCCTCTGTGAGAATGGTGTCTATTTTCCATCAAACCTGTGTCTCATCTGCACTCATGTCGCTTTAACCCCTGTATCACAACTCAACTTTGAATTCTATGTGACGCCTTTTCTCAGAAAGAGAAATTCTATGTGACGCCTTTTCTCCCAAAAGATTGTCATTATAAAATTCTGTTAGTCTAATAAAAAAGGTATTACAAGATATTAATTTTATCTATGTTTTACATATGTGTCAGGGTACCTGTGGTCTCTACCTCCGAAAGAGGTAGTGACTTAGCTGTTCCTCCATCCAGACGGTCTGATGGCTCCCTTCCCCGCGGTCTATCCGGTCATGCTAGGCCGGCCGCGAGGGAGTGACTGCCTTTTACAGCATCTAGGCAGGAAGTAGTCATCAGGACACTCCCCCGGAACAACCTGTCAGTCAATGGCTGCAGGACCAATCAGGACGCCTTGGAGGCGTGGTTACTGCTCTGAACAGGGTATTTAACAGAGCTTCTTTCATTAGCTCATTGCCCTGTCGTGGTTCTAGCTTGTTCTAGTCACTCAGTGCTTGTGTATTCTATTATCCCTTTTGGTTTTGACCCGGCTTGTTTACCTTACTCTGCTTATCTCTGTTACCCTTGATTCGGCTTGTCTCTCGCTTACCTGTCTTCTGTTACCCTCGACCTCGGCTTGTCTTTGACCATTCTATACTGTACTACTTACGTTAGTCCGGCCATTCTAAGGTCCGGTATACGTATCTGGCTACTGTTTGTACTCTGCGTGTTGGATCCCTGTCCCGATCCTGACATTACGACAGGGCCAATGGATCCTGCAAGTACAAACAGTCAGCTGGCTGCTCCTGATCCTAGGTTTGAAGCCATGGATCACAGAATGGATCAGATGGCGCTTGCGCTACAGGCTCTATTAGCTTGTGCCAATAACCCACCAGAGGAGATACGTAATACCCCTGTTTCTCCTGTCGGTTCAGGTCTAGAGGTAGCCACAGTGGGTGCTTCTTCTCACATTACCCCCCCAGTACGCTATGGTGGGGCTCCTGAGAAGTGTCGTGGTTTTTTAAACCAAATTAGTATCCACTTTGAATTGCAACCTCGCTCTTATCCTACAGATAGGGCAAAAGTAGGATTTATTATCACCCTACTCATTGAGAAAGCTCTGAGATGGGCCAACCCACTATGGGAGAACGATAATCCATTAGTTTATAACTATGACGCATTTGTAGCTGCTTTTAGAAGAACATTTGACCCTCCAGGTAGAAAGGTTAATGCAGCCAGATTACTGTTGCGCCTGAGACAGGAGAACCAAACACTGGTGGATTATTCACTAGAGTTCAGGTCTCTGGCGGCAGAAATCAAGTGGAATGAGCAGGCGTATATGGATGTATTTTTGAATGGCCTATCTGATGTAATCCTTGATGAGGTTGCTACCAGAGAACTCCCTGAGAATTTAGAGGATTTAATTTTGTTCATCTCTCGTATAGATGAACGTCTAAGAGAGGAGGAACCAGAGACCTTCTTTTAGGTTAGCTCCCGCTGTTCCAAGTCCTGACTCCACGATATCTTTGCACTGAACCTATGCAGATAGGGTATACCCGCCTCTCTGAGGAGGAAAGACGGCACAGGAGAAGAGAGGGTTTGTGTATGTATTGTGGAGCCAAGGGTCATTTACTCTCGAACTGTTCTAACCGCCCGGGAAACGCTCGCACCTAAGTCTCTCTAGAGGACAGGCCTTGGGTGTTTCTATTTTGTCCTCTACTCCTGATTATAAAGATCACAGGCTTCTGCTACCAGTTTCCTTAACTTGGGGGAAGGAAGTAGTAAGGGCTATGGCATTGATAGATTCCGGTGCTGCTGAGAATTTTATCGACCAAGCCTTTGCTAGTAAGAACAATTTCCCATCCCAGCTAAGGGAGACACCTTTGGCCGTTGAGGCCATAGATGGTAGACCACTACTAGACCCTGTTATCTTTCGTGAGACCATACCCATTAATTTAAATGTGGGTATCCTACACGTGGAGAATTTATCTCTTCTGCTCATTTCGTCTCCTTCCGTTCCCATAGTTCTGGGGTACCCATGGTTGAAAAAACATAACCCTATTATCGATTGGGAGTTAGGAGAGATACTCTCGTGGGGCCAGGGCTGCCAGGATCGGTGTTTGTGCAAGGTTTCTCCATTAGCTAATATTAACATACCGGAGAATCCTACTCAGTCCACAGAAAGACAAATACCAGACCTTTACCTAGACTTAAGGGCAGTGTTTGACAAGAAGAATGCCGATTCTTTGCCTCCACACAGGTCATTTGACTGTAAGATTAAGCTTCTACCCGGCACTATGCCTCCGAGGGGCCATGTATATCCTTTGTCTGTTCAGGAAAACTCGGTTCTAGAGGAGTATATTCGGGAGAATTTAGAAAAGGGATTCATCAGGAGGTCTTCTTCTCCGGCCGGGGCTGGGTTCTTTTTCATTAAGAAGAAGGATGGCACGCTGAGACCTTGTATCGATTACCGAGGCTTGAATAAAATAACTGTCAGAAATGCCTATCCTATCCCACTGATTACCGAGTTATTTGATCGTCTTAAGGGCTCCAAAATCTTCACCAAGTTAGATCTCAGAGGGGCTTACAATTTGGTGAGAATCCAGCAAGGTCACGAGTGGATGACGGCATTCAATACCCGGTATGGCCATTACGAATACACTGTTATGCCATTTGGACTATGCAATGCTCCTGCAGTATTTCAAGATTTGATTAATGAGGTACTTAGGGAGTTTCAGCATGATTGTGTTATTGTTTACCTGGACGACATACTAATACACTCTAAGGAGATTGAGACTCACCATAGACAGGTCAGAAAGGTATTACACAAGCTGCTGCAACATGGTCTATATTGCAAATTGGAGAAGTGCAGTTTTGATCAGTCTCAGGTAGACTTTCTTGGATACGTGATTTCTGGGGAGGGTTTTAAAATGGATCCTGTAAAACTCCAATCTATTTTAGACTGGCCCTTGCCCAAAGGACTCAAGGCTATCCAAAGGTTTATTGGTTTTTCCAACTACTATAGGCGCTTCATTAAAGGATACTCCTCTATCATTGCGCCTATTACCAATATGACCAAACAAGGGGCTGATACTAAGTTCTGGTCTAAGGAAGCTCTGGGTGCTTTCAAGACTCTCAAGGAACTTTTTGCCTCGGCTCCCATTCTAGTCCATCCTGATACGACTCTGCCTTTCTTGCTCGAGGTCGATGCCTCTGAGACAGCAGTTGGGGCTGTTCTGTCTCAAAGGTTAGGGGTGGATAAACCGTTACACCCTTGTGGTTTCTTCTCTAAGAAATTTTCTGGGCCTGAGAGCAGATATGACATCGGGGAAAGGGAACTGTTAGCAGTCATTAAAGCCTTAAAGGAGTGGAGACATTTGTTGGAGGGGACCCTACACCCTATTACGATTTTGACGGACCACAAAAACTTGTCCTATATTGGGGAGGCTAAGCGCTTATCCTCTAGACAAGCTCGTTGGTCCTTATTCCTGACTCACTTCAATTATGTACTGACTTACAGACCTGGTTCTAAAAACTCTAAAGCCGATGCATTATCTCGCCAATATGAACCTTCTACTGTACCTGAACCAGTTCTTTCTTCTATAGTTCCGAAATGCAATATCATTGCTAATACGAATCTCAGGATTCATTCTCCATTACTGGCCGAGATCATTAAGTTGCAACATCTAGCACCTAAACAGACTCCTGCGGGCTGTCATTTCGTTCCTCCTGCTCTTCAACTGGAACTTTTACAGTGTTTACATAATAGCAAGATGGCGGGACATCCTGGTATTCGCAAAACTTACGCGTTGATCTCTAAGGACTTCTGGTGGCCTGCTTTACGGAGGGATATTGAGGAGTTCATCGCTGCATGTGAAGTTTGTACTAAAACCAAACAACCCCATACGCTTCCATGTGGATTCCTGCAACCCTTGGAGGTTCCAGAAAAACCATGGTCCTGTTTGGCCATGGACTTTATTGTCGATCTACCCATCTCTAAAAGACAGACTGTTATCCTCACCGTGGTTGACAGGTTTACTAAGATGGCACACTTCATTCCCCTGCCTAAACTCCCGTCTCCTTAGATATTCGCTAAGGAGATTTTTCGCCTACATGGGATACCCTCTCAAATTGTATCGGACAGAGGCTCCCAATTTGTTTCCCGCTTTTGGAGGTCCTTCTGCTCTCAACTTGGTATTAAATTAAACTTTTCTTCTGCCTATCATCCTCAGTCTAACGGAGCTGCTGAACGTACCAACCAGAAAATTGAACAATATTTACGATGCTTTGTTTCTGAACACCAGGATGATTGGGTCGGTTTGATTCCTTGGGCGGAGTTTGCACACAACAATCTCGTTTGCGATTCTACTCATTCAAGCCCCTTCTTCATGAATTATGGTTTTCATCCGTCTATTCTTCCTTCGGATTCCCCTTCCCAGGGGGTGCCGTCGGTTGATGTTCATGTTGCCAATTTGAGGAAGTTGTGGGATCAAACTCGACAAATCCTTGTGCACAACTCTATGTTGGTCAAGAAACACGCTGATAAACGTAGAAGGGCGGCTCCGGTCTTTGTTCCAGGTGATAGGGTATGGCTGAGCACGAGGAACATCCGTTTAAAAGTGCCCTCCATGAAGTTCGCTCCTCGTTATATTGGACCCTACAGGGTGCTGACCCGTATCAATCCAGTTGCGTATCGTTTAGCTCTTCCTAATACCTTACGCATCCCGAACTCGTTTCACGTTTCATTGCTGAAACCACTCATATGTAACAGATTTTCCTCCACAATAGCCCCTCCTCGCCCCATTCAGGTGGAGGGTCAGGAGGAGTATGAGGTTAACTCTATTATTGATTCTCGAATCTCCCGGGGGAGAGTACAATATCTGGTTGATTGGAAGGGATATGGTCCTGAGGAGAGGAGTTGGGTACCTCAGGAGGATGTTCATGCTCCCCGTCTCCGCAGGGCGTATCACTCTCGCTTCCCATCTCGTCCCGGTTCATTCCGCCCGGTGGGCGTATCTGAGAGGGGGGGTACTGTCAGGGTACCTGTGGTCTCTACCTCCGAAAGAGGTAGAGACTTAGCTGTTCCTCCATCCAGACGGTCTGATGGCTCCCTTCCCCGCAGGAAGTAGTCATCAGGACACTCCCCCGGAACAACCTGTCAGTCAATGGCTGCAGGACCAATCAGGACGCCTTGGAGGCGTGGTTACTGCTCTGAACAGGGTATTTAACAGAGCTTCTTTCATTAGCTCATTGCCCTGTCGTGGTTCTAGCTTGTTCTAGTCACTCAGTGCTTGTGTATTCTATTATCCCTTTTGGTTTTGACCCGGCTTGTTTACCTTACTCTGCTTATCTCTGTTACCCTTGATTCGGCTTGTCTCTCGCTTACCTGTCTTCTGTTACCCTCGACCTCGGCTTGTCTTTGACCATTCTATACTGTACTACTTACGTTAGTCCGGCCATTCTAAGGTCCGGTATACGTATCTGGCTACTGTTTGTACTCTGCGTGTTGGATCCCTGTCCCGATCCTGACAATATGTAAAAGGCCATAGGTCTGAATTTGTGGGAGGAGTTTTCCCTATATAAACTCACCCCACCTCTACATACCTATGCCGTTTTCCTGTTCGAGTGACTTGATGTTGTCATGACAACCAGCACTTCTGGTTCAGTCATTCCTGCCAATTTTCCAGCAGCAGCCCACGGACCCGGCTCTTAGTCTCTCTGACCTGTCCTGCAGCTTCTCCGACCGGCCTTCAGGACCTCCGACCCGGCTCCTGTATCACAGACACCAGCTTCTGGTCACGAGACCCGGCACGCTTACTTTTGTACTCATGGGAACCCGTTCGCTGTGTGCCCATGTTCGGGCCTACCAAACGCGGGGATTGGCTCCCATTACGTTCGCATATACGTACCATTCGTGTGCTTTCGTTTAAAATTCCTGTGCTAATACTCACGTTTGTGGGTTTCAGCTTGTTCCTATATAGCCTGCTCATTCACGTATCCTGTTCATTCGTCTGGTTCAAGCCGTACGTTTGTTTACTTGTCCCGTTCGTACGTTGGTTGAATCATGCGTTCATTTGTTTAAATCCTACCTAGATGCTGACACTTAAGCTTTCGTTTAAAACCGGTCGGTTGGGCATTCTCCTAATTTCACTGTTCGTTTGTTTTATAAACCATAGGGCTTGGTACAAGGCTCACTGTTCGTTTCAGCATGCGCTGAATTTCACTCAATTCATGCAGGCTTTTCTGTTCAGTTTTCCTGCACTTATTAATGGACATTTGGTTCGGTTAGATAAACCTGCTTTTCAGGTTCCACTCTTAAAAGCACACATTTTTCCCTACTGTTAGTCACTGTATTTTCCTTCTATTCTTCGATTCGCATCACAACCGCTAGTTTCATCAGGTGTCTTCTTCCTGTCCTTCTCTCTCTGATTCTATCCAGTTTGCTCACGCATGTACGGTTATGTTCACGTGCATCCACAAAGAGACAAGTCCCGCCAAGGGTAAGAGAACTCGCTTTTAGGGATAAGAGCTTGCTTTAGTCGAATAAATATTGAACATAACGGTTCTGTGAAGCCAACTCCCCACCTCAACACGGAGGTTCCGCCCAACGGCCCAACTCATAGTTAGTGCCTCGCATACTCTTCTAGCTAGGGCCTCACATGTCACGGTATTGTCTCATTTACCATCACCAAGAGGCCAACACCCCGCTACAACGCATTGTAGCTACGAGTCCACACGGCCCAAATCAAAGGTAGAGCCTCTCACAGCCACTTGGCAACTAGCAGGGCCTCACCTGTCACTGGGTAGTTAACTTGCTAACTAGTGCCTACTTTTCCCAATCATACTCCCGTTCTTTCCTCATATCCCATTACAACAATCTCCTAAGGCTTAACAAACAGACCAGTCTCTTTCATCCATTAAACTACTCATAACCAAACATACATTCATAAGCCTATCCAATTTATCGGATACCAAACCAGTCGATAGTAAGAACGCAGTTTTCAAGTAACAATTATATTGCCTTTTACATTTTATCGAGGCCCAGAGAATTCACGGTGGTACACCATACGAAGTCAAATCCGACCTTGTCACACACATCGTCTTTTACATTCTCACCCTTAAGGATTTCCAAATTAACCAGATCAACCATCTAACCACAATATCGCTACTCCTGACAGGCAACATCTGTCCCATGTTAATACTAGAGACACGCATACCCATACGAAACAGCTTCCACCTAATCTGTTGCAGTCACTTCATGGGCATCCACTCAGCCCAGTCCACATCCTTAAATCGAATAGATGGCTATCCCTATATTCAGTTCTTAGATTCTGCTTCATGAATAGAGCTCAGGGAATCACTCAAGTTTATCTTTGTAAGCATGCTAGAGGAGTGTTCTTCACCGATACCTTTATGGCCCTCTTTATACAGGCCTGAATTTGTGGGAGGAGTTTTCCCTATATAAACTCACCCCACCTCTATGTACCTATGCCATTTTCCTGTTTGAGTGACCCCACCCACCACTGCCTCTAGTAACTTATTGTCACATTATCTCTGGTGGGCCCTCTTTATACAGGCCTAACTGTACGTTGGTTTCAGCACAACACTACCAACTTTCTCCCTATCCTCTATTTTCATATACGAATTTAAGTTCCGAACACAAGTAAAAGGTCATAGGCCTGAATTTGTGGGAGAAGTTTTCCCTATATAAACTCAACCCACCTCTACGTACCTATGCCATTTTCCTGTTCGAGTGACCCCACCCACCACTCCCTCTGCTAACTAATTGTCACATTATCCCTGGTGGGCCCTCTTTATACAGGCTGGTTGCTGCACAACACTAACAACTTTTTCCCTCTCCTCTATTTTCATATATGAATTTAAGTTCCGACCACAAATATTTGTATATTTATATATATATATATATATATATATATATATATATATATATCTACAATACCTTGCACTCTGGATTTAAAATTCCGTGGCCGGGTGCACTACCAGGGCTCCAGTATTCAAGTAGTAAAAGTACATGGCTGCACTCTCAGACTTAAATAAAATGTAACTTTTATTTCGGCTTCTTAAAAACAGGATCAACATTTCAGTCCTCCTTGCAGCCATCTACTTTTACTACAGTGTATTGACTATATAGTCAATACAATGTTAAACAACTATCTGCATACCAGTCAAGCCATATGACTTGCTTTTCCCACAGAAATATATATTTGTGCTCGGAATTTATCTAATACGTAATGGAATGTAGAAGGAGAAGCAAAGTTGGTTGAGGTGTGCCGAAACCAACGTACGAGTAGGCCTGTAGAAAGAGGGCCCACAAAGGTGGGGACATACGGCTTGCAAGCCAAAGGTAAGTAAGGGGGTAGGGTTTCTATAGGATCATTACTCCTCCCACAAATTAAGGCCAAATGGCCTTCCAACTTGTGCTCGGAATTTATCTAATATGTAATGTAATGTAGAAGGGGAAGCAAAGCTGGTTGAGGTGTGCCGAAACCAACGTATGAGTAGGCCTGTAAAAAGAGGGCAAAAAAGGATTCAAAGAAACCACACTTTATTGCAAGTTAATACAGCATGAGTAATGAAAGCTTGTAAGGTGCTTCACTCTGATTGAGGTATGTAAGTACCTGAGCTGATGCTTCTTGTGACCCCATTGTTTGTGATGTAGACTGGGGTGTAAGTGTTTGAAGCTGCTGCTGTAGTGCCTTTGGAGACGTAACAGCTTAGTGACAGCATAGAAGCAATACTAGAAATATATTCAGCATATAGGATGCAGCCAGTTTTTTTGCCACAAATTTTGAGGTAAAAAGCTGCGCCCTGTATTCCAAAAGCTACAGTATACAATTTTGTGCAGTGGTTTTGGATTCTATAGAATAAATATATATATCAGCATGCCAAAATTTGAAAAGTGTTAAAACAGATATGTCACTTGTGACAAGACCAATCTCGCCACATTGCATTGGAGGAGCCTGGTTGCCCGCCTGCTGCCTTTGGATTATGGACCGGCAGTTAAAGGGTTAATTTTACTGTGCAGAAAGATTTATTTCTTCCTTTCTGCACAGCCGTTCGGTAGATTCTATCTACCGAACAAACAGCCTTTTTTCAACCTCCCCAGAGCCGTGGGAAGCCGGCCGGCGCTGTTAATGGGCCACCCAGAAGCTGGAGTGCGCCCTCCATTTACCTCCCTGAAGCCGCGGTTAACCGCGGCTTAACGAGCGTGTGCCGGCAATTGACCACCCAGTAGCTGCGGTTAACCGCAGCTTAATTGATTGTTACTGGGTGGTCACGGTTACACCTAGCCGCCACACGATGGCGGTGTTCTGGAGCTCCCCGGGCAGCCAGCGCTTTTCTGCCCGGCTTTCCTACGCCAAACCCGGACACTGTGTCATCTAAGCACCGCTGAGCCTCCAGCCCCTGGTTCTAATTCGTACTGATTTAACGAATGTATGTAAAATCGGTATTTTATGTTGGAGGAATGTTTTAACCCAGATAGCCATGCCATGGAGCATATTAGTGTAATTAAAGACTTTGGCTCCATGGCAATTAAACTGTATTCGTGTGGTCTGAGTGCCATTCACCTAATAATGTGCACTCAGACCTGAGCTATCTGGGGATATGTTACATGTATATATTTACTGTACCATTTGTCCCATTAAATATTTTAAAGTGATAGTCTGTCTTTGTGTCCCCACGTGCATAATGGCGATTTGCCTTTGTCCTGGGAGATAATTGAATTACTTCTCAATTATCTCCAGGGCAGAGGGGAGGAAGCCAGGATGCATTGTGGGGATGTTTTACTTCTGTATGTCTGTAATTGGTACATGTCTGTCTTTTGTTGCAGTCTCAAATTTGGTCCCCTAGGGGAGTGTCCACCAGGTGGGAGACCTGCATAAATACAGGGGTAGGTAGCCCTCATTAAAGAGACCACTGCTTGACCCTCAACACGGAGCCTTGTCTCGTTCTTGGGGGGATTCACTGTATGCTGTTAGAGACTGATTGCCAGGAGTGTAAGCCGCTTGGGAGCTTTTCCTGTTCATCTGTTAGCAGCTATTCGTGAGGTTCCAGTTCGGGAGTTTGGAGTGCTACCTTATTCCCTTGTATGCAGTTAGGGAGTTTGGTGCATTCACTTGTATCCAATTTGTGAGTTTTGGTGATTCTACAGTAGCTGTGCCTGTCTTTGAAAAGGGGATTATCGTCTAAGCGGTTTTAACCCCTTGTCTGCTGAAACGGTACGTTACATCACTTTTAGGGACCTTTTCATATTTCGGAAAGAAAAATCTGATGTGTGTCCTCTTGCCTCGAGGTGCAGTGGAGGTATGTTTTACTTAACTCATACTGCCATCTTTGGTTCCTGGCGCTTAAAGGACCACTCTAGTGCCAGGAAAACATACTCGTTTTCCTGGCACTAGAGTGCCCTGAGGGTGCCCCCACCCTCAGGGACCCCCTCCCGCCCGGCTTTGGAAATGGGAAAGGGGTTAAATCTTACCTTTTTCCAGCGCTGGGCGGAGAGCTCTCCTCCTGCTCTCCTCCTCCGATCCGCCTCTTCTCCTCCCCGTCGGCTGAATGCGCACGCGCGGCAAGAGCTGCGCGCGCATTCAGCCGGTCACATAGGAAAGCATTCATAATGCTTTCCTATGGACGCTGGCGTGCTCTCACTGTGAAAATCACAGTGAGAAGCACGCAAGCGCCTCTAGCGGCTGTCAATGAGACAGCCACTAGAGGACATAGGGGGAAGGCTTTACCCATTCATAAACATAGCAGTTTCTCTGAAACTGCTATGTTTATGAAAAAATGGGTTAACCCTAGAAGGACCTGGCACCCAGACCACTTCATTAAGCTGAAGTGGTCTGGGTGCCTAGAGTGGTCCTTTAAATTGTAATTGCCAGGAGCTGCAAGAGCACAACTCTGAGTTTTATGGAGGATCCTGAAAGACCCTCCAGTGGCAGAACCTGAATGCCACAGCAGTCATTTGAGACAAAGGTTTTCGACAGAGCTTTGCTTTTTGTCAATTTCAGGCTCTACCATGAGATAAAATTGTTTCTACCTTGTCTTAGGGTATCTTTGGATTGCATTGGACTTTCAATGAAATTAAAACGTAGTCTTGATCAGAATTTCCCAAAGAATATATCCTTATGAAATACTTAAAAGTGACAGGTTTTAAACCCATAATTAATTCCTTGCAAATGCCAAGTATGTCTAGGGTTTTAGTTAATTTTTAGATTCTAAAAATTAACTGAAACCCTAGACATACTGGGCATTTTATCAATCAGGGCTAATTAATTAATCTGTTTTGATTTCGTTTTCGTAAGTTGCCCTTGATATGCATAAATTATTAAAGAAACACTATAGCGTCAGGCATACAAACATGTACTCCTGACACTATAGTTATAAAAACACATTTTAGGTCACCGGCCTCCCTTTAAAAAGTTAATTTACTCAACTTTTTTCCAGCGTCCTGGTGCGCTTCGCCTCCTGAGCTGAGATCACCAAATTTCCAATCCAGTGCTTTCCCGTAGGAAAACATTGGAAGGCTATTGCACATCCGTGGCAAAATGCTTTGTCAATAATCATCTTCTCAAAGATACATTGAATTAATGCATCTCTATACGGAGTGTTCAGCGCTTCCATGCAAAATGTGGAGATGCTGAACATCAGTGCACTGACCCAGGAAGCACCTCTAGTGGTCCTCTGAGTGTCGCCCACTAGAGGTGTTCTTAGGTTGTAATGTAAACACTGCCTTTTTTATGAAACTGCAGTGTTTACATTAAAAGCCTGCAGGGACTGACTATAGAGACCAGAAACCACTACATTAAGCTGTAGTTGTTCTGATTATTATTATTATTGCCATTTATATAGCGCCAACAGATTCCGTAGCGCTTTACAATATTATGAGAAGGGGGATGTAACTCTAAATAGGACAATTACAAGAAAACTTACAGGGACAATAGGTTGAAGTGGACCCTGCTCAAACGAGCTGACAGACTATAGGAGGTGGGGTATTAGAAACTTTAGGACAGGAAATATCAAATAGGGTGGGAGTGAAGCAGAGCTGGAGAAGAGATTAAAGTTTTCCTTTAAATGTAAAACTAAAGTTTCAACAACAAAAAAAATAAATTTTTTTTATATTTTATTCCTATTTGATATTATATTTTGATTTTTATTATAAATAAATTTAAAGGTATTAAAAGACCGCCGTAAGTCTCCTTTAAAAACAATAAATAATAATAAGTGACATAAATATATGTGTATGAAATTATGGAAGAGTGTACGCCTGGCAAAAGTGTTAAAATGGCCTTTAGTGACAAACACGTCGCATCTCAGACCAGCTTTGGTCCTTAATGGGTTCAAGACAAAAAAAGCTTTATAGCGGACGGTTCGCATGACAAACCAAGTCCCTGCAGCAGAGCGGTTCTCCACTGCGCATGCGCGTTTCTAGGCGGCGCAAGGTGTGCGTCTGTTATCGTGCCTTGACCCGTGACGTCACGCCGCCGAGCACGAACATGACATGCGCGGCAGCTTTTGACCCTCCTGTCAGGTCTGCGCATGCGCGCTGGTAAAAAGCCCTTACCAATCGACAGAAGCGTCGGTGGCGCGGAGGAGCCGGGGCAGCAATTAACCCACTTTTTTTTTTATGCTCACCGGCTCGTATATGGATCACTTGCCAGCATGGGCGGGGCATGATGTGTGATACGGGTCTGTCTTGAACTTTGATCTACCTGCGTGACGTAATTTTTCCATGCCTGCCAGCGGGGGTCCCTGGAATATGCCGTCATTCTGACCGCTGCCGTGACGTCACGTGTGTCATAGTTGTGCTCTGCGCGAGGTGCGGTTTCTCAACCCCCACCCCCCCTCCCCCCTCCCCCCTCTCGGTGGCAGCCCCCTCTCCCCCCTCCGTCCCCTCTTTGCTCTGCGCCATGACAGCCCAGTGAGAGGGCTCAGGCCTGCGCCCGCCCAGCATGGATGAAGGGGAGTCTCAGGAGATCGGCTTCCTGAGGGACCTGTCGGTGGGGATGGACACTTTCATCCACCGCATTGACTCCACCGAGGTCATTTACCAGCCCCGCCGCAAGCGGGCCAAACTGGTGGGCAAGTACCTGATGGGGGACCTCCTGGGGGAAGGCTCCTATGGCAAAGTGAAGGAGATGCTGGACTCGGACACCCTCTGCCGCCGAGCTGTCAAAATCCTCAAGAAGAAGAAGTTGCGGAGGATCCCCAATGGGGAGGCTAATGTCAAGAAGTGAGTGTGGCTACAGGTGACCGCAGCATGGCTACTAATATGGGCCAGGCCGAGTGAAGAGCGAGTAATCCTGTTGCCTTACAAGCCTTCAGCCAAAAGTTATCACTTCTTAAACACTTTTGGCTGAATGCTTGTAAGGCAACAGGATTACAAATTCTAAAAAAATGTCCAAGGTCTACTTTTGGGCCTCCTCTTCCTTGAACCATCTTTTATAGATTTGATTTAAAAAAAAACAAAAAAAAAAAAAAAAACTCTGCTTCATTGTGGGGATTGGTGCACATGTATCTTCTGATACTAACCGTAAGAGTTAGCTTAAAATCTAGTACCAACAGGTTGCATACATTGACTTGTTTTAACGATATGAAAGGGTGTCGTTTGTATGCCTCTTTGGAATTCACAGTCCAATGTGTTCACAAACATGTATAATACACATTGTCTGTTGTCCAAGAAGTAATGGAAAAAGGCAGCATGGCTGCTAATATGGGCCAGGCCGAGTGAAGAGGGTGTTAGCCAGAATATGTTATCACTTCTTCTACCGGTTGGCTGAATGTTTGTTTGTGTTGAGATTGTCAGGCAACATAATTACATATTGATTTGTTCCCTTTTAATCCGAGATAGTCAGTTGGTTAATCTCTATAAGTTGCAGGTCTAAGGTCTACTTTCTTGCCTCCTCTCCCTTATATTGTCTTCTTTAGTTTTGATTTTTGAATGTAAAAAAAAAAAAAGCCTCTGCTTAACTTTATCAGGATTAGTGCACCCATCATTCAAGACTTAGGTGTGCTGAACATACATAAACCTTGTATTACAGTACGAGTTACCTTAAAATCTAGTACCAACAGGTTGCATATAGTTACACACATCACACAAGTTTATACAAACATAAAGCTTGCTGGCTTGTTTTAAAGATTTGAAAGAGTATCATTTGTATGACACCTTGGAATGCACAGTCCAGTGTGTACACAAACACACATAATATACATTGTAAGTTGTCCATGAATAAATGGAAAAAGGCTTGGTAGTTACTTTTCAATATTGGTGTAAACAACATCTCATCCATTAAGGGCTGCAAATATATATATATATATATATATATATATATATATATATATATATATATATATATTGTGTTTTTGTATTTATTTTATTTTTTTACAAGGATTCAGTGTACTGGAACACCATTTTGCCAATGGTTATACTTTGTTTTTAAAATAAGTACAATATACTTGAGAGTCCAGCAAGTCTAGTAATACAGTGAACTAATTTGCCAGTGTATTTGAAAAGTGCACATATTTGCAGTTTATTGATAAAAGCAATTGCAACTTACCCTTTATTCTATGCTTTTTTTTTTTCTTAATTACTAGCTTTTTATATATTGACCCTCATTTCATATATTCTATTGTATAAGCTCTCTGCAAGATAACTGTGTCCCTATCTTTCACCTCGATTTCTTTTATGATCTTCTTTTGCCACAAGGAAGCATTTTTTTTTCTAGTTGTGACTTCAGCACTCTTTTCTTGTTAGTCTTTTAGTACCCAACATCTAAAAATGATCATCTTATATTTGTAGATTTTGCACTACTAGTACAAATCCTCTCTGTTTATTATGTGCATTACACACAAGTTGGAACACTCCGACTTCAAAGCTTTTATATACTCATCTGCCAGCATCAATCAATTCTGTCTCTCACCACTGTTTCTTACCTGTGATCAAATTGTTCTGCCATTTTTTTCCCATCCTTTCATAGGGAGATCCAGCTACTAAGACGCTTGCGACATCGGAATGTGATACAGTTGGTGGATGTGTTATGCAATGAGGAAAAGCAAAAGATATATCCTTTTTTTTTATATATATATATATATATATATTATTGTGGCTCCAGGGAGTGTTTGACAGAGTGTGCATATCTATTGTAAACATCCATGGTAAACTCCCTTGGGGGGTGTGTGTGTATATTTATAGAAAGGTATAGAACCAGAAAACTGTCAGGGTTATTTACTAAAGTAATTTTAAAGGGACACTATAGTCACCAGAACTACAGCTTATTGAATTTGTTATGGTGAGTAGAATCATTACCTTCAAGCTTTTTGCTGTAAATACTGTCTTTTCAGAGAAAATGCAGTGTTTACATTAAAGCCTAGCGATAACTTCACTGTCCACTCCTCAGATAGCTGTTAGAGATCCTTCATGGGTCATGGCTGCCTAAAATGCATCCAAACATTCAGTGTCTCCTTCCTCTGCATGGAGACACTGAACTTTCCTCATAGAGATTCATTGATTCAATTCATCTCTATGAGGAGATGCTGATTGGCCAGGGCTGTGTTTGAATTGTGCTGACTCTGCCCCTGATCTGCCTCCTTGTCAGTCTCAGCCAATCCTATGGAGAAGCATTGTTGTATCAGGCCACCACTTCTGATGATGTCAGCAGACAGCTTGTTTTTCTGAGGCAAACAGCATACAGAGCTACAGTTTCAGGCTTGACAAGTAAGATTTTGCTATATTTATGGAGGCATGAGGGGCCCAAGGGGACTAGATGGTGGTTTTAACACTATAGGGTCAGGAATACATGTTTGTGTTCCTGATCCTATAGTGTTCCTTTAAGGTGAAAGTAATCAAA
Organism: Pelobates fuscus; assembly: GCF_036172605.1. NCBI lineage: Eukaryota > Metazoa > Chordata > Amphibia > Anura > Pelobatidae > Pelobates > Pelobates fuscus. The sequence continues at coordinate 315,845,790 of NC_086321.1, read as the reverse complement.
CTGAAAGCATAGCTGACTTGGATACATGGCCATGCTGTAATGAAAACGACAATTAAAAGTAAATAGGGCGAAAAACACCATAGAAACAGAAGGTTGAGATATCATTGTAGCACGGTTCAAAATTTCAAGTGCAATGCTTTCTAACCAGGTGTAAATGTTACTTGCCACAAAAAAAAAACACCCTCACTGCAGGAGGATAGATGTACTTGAGGAAAGGCTGAGGGGAAAACTTTGACAGCACTGAGTGCAAGGGGCTGTGCTGCCCTTCTAAGGATGTAAAATGCACCTTTACTTAACTTTTCACTTTTCTTTCCCATATATAAGCATATGGGGGCTAATGTGCATACACAGCAATCTCTATGAGACAATCTGATAGAAAGAGCAGAGTTTCAGAGGACATGCCTCTAGTGGCTGTCAGTGTCTTTTTAAGGAAAACTAAAGCGATTTGAACAAAGAGAAAAAAATACAGCATAGCTATTAGATCAATACCTTTCAAATGTACTTAAAAGAACACTCTCTAAGCATCAAAGCCATGACAGTGTGCTTCAGTGGTTATGGTGCCAGGAGTGCCCTTAGACACTGTTGCATTCCTACAGTTTAATCAAATAAGGTGGATAAAGAGCTGCACTTAGAAGGTTTGGAGCTGCGAGATAGCTCTGGTTGGATGCGCTCGAGCCGTAAATCCCAGCTTAAGACTGTGTTTTATCTCTTGATCCTGGTCAGTGATCCAACGTATGCAATTAAAAACACTGTTTAGTGTAGTAAATCAGGATAACATGGGCCTGTCAAATTGAATAGAAGTGAACTCACATGTGATGGAGCCTCCATAATGGCTCCCTTAAACCACGTGAAGTGCTATAATCCCCACTCTAGGACCTATAGGTAGGATGGTGTACTATCCATGATATATAGATCATATATAAATTAAGACCGAAATATAATGCACACTGTATGTAATCTCAGTACAATAAATAAAAAGGTACTTACTAGCTTTAGAACAAATGTATGGTTTTGCTCAATACATAGAACTTCAGTGGTACGTTCTCTACTGTGGAAAATAGTCCATAAGATGTTTTAGGAGTAAAACAAGATGGTCCAGGGATCTTGAGAATTTTTTATATTTAACTATAGTAAAAACAAGGTTTAATAGTAACCATAATGTGTTTCACAGGAGCATGGGGCATTTGACGTGATATATACATTTTATTTAATTTTCATTTCTTTGTGTGCTCTTCTACACGAATAAGATTAGCAGAAACCATGTTGTGAGTGTCCTGATAAAATGTGCTTACAACCTAGTTATTTAAACAGTTGCATCGTCCTGCTTTCACGTTAAAACTATAGTTAAATTATAGGATGGAAGTCAGCCTGTTTGGCTACACCAATCCCTTGGCCCCAGGTTTTTCCATTAAGTGGTGCTTTCATCAAGTGTATAAGATGATTTTTCTGTTATAGGGACTTTCACTACCTGGTTCCTGTGACTTTTTTTTTTTTTTCACTTGCATTTCTCAAAATGTTTGACCTTATATGACTTGGTATGTATATATTACATACAAGGGTTAGAACAATATTGGATAGCGGCCTTTTTACTTGGTTTCCAAGAATTTCACTTCCAGCTCAAAGAACAAATAATTACACCCCTGCACTTGGTTTTCTATTAATGGCCTTGCAAAGCAAGTGTGCTCCAAATAAAGATCTATTACGTGCACCAGTCTTATTTGTGACCTCCTTTTCTTTACCCATAATATTTGCTCCATTTTGCTTGTCTTGTCCTTTCTCCATTTTGGTAGCGTTTTCATCTCCCCCACCTGTCCTTCCTAGTGTAAATCGGTTTTAGAAAAGATACAGTTTTACATTGGTGTGCTTGTGTCTGAAAGGGGCACACAAACCAGAATGTCCCATTGTCAGCAGGCAGTCTTTTTACTCAAGCAATAAAATTGTAACTGCATCTCGGTATCCCCCAGCATTTGTCCCAGGTAGACCATGCATAACAGTTCTGCATTTCCACTCCTACACAGTTATTTACTAAACTGAACATTGTCAGGAATTCACAGTGAATTTCAAATTAAAGGTTCCTTTGCTTCTTTTGAATCAAATATAAAATTCACTTTATAATCCCCAAATTATTAATTTGTATTTAACTCTGTTATAGGCAGTTTTAATGTGTGTATATAACATGCCCCTGTAGTGACACTGCTCAATTCGATGTCATTTGGAAGCTAAATCACTTTGTTTATGCAGCATTAGACATACCTCCACTGGCTGTGACACACAGCCAGGGACAAAAACAACAAACCAAGCAGATTTAATTTTCGCATTGATCTTACAAAGCTGTGTATTAACTATAGAAGTTGCTGATTTTATAAGTTTTAAAATCTACAGCTCTGTTAATTAAACTTTGATCACACGCAGCAGGGCATTAGAGTGTTACTTTAATTTTATAATGCCATAATACTGTCATTAAGCATCAGGGGAGATGTAGTTCACAACATTTGGAGTTACCTAACTCTTGTTTATACCGGTATGGCTTCTACAGTGGATGTGCACAAACTTGATTCTTGTCTTAAATTTGGGTGTAGCATCCCAAGTTTGGGTATTTTTTCGTGTACTAAATGACTGTGTTTATTTGCTAAAAACCAGTGCTGCAGCCATTTTGGTAGAGACCGAAGGCTACTTACCCATATTTGCTACCATCTTTATCTCCAGTCAGATGAAGCCAAAAGGATTAGTTTTGGTTTCATCTGACTTTTAAGAGTGACTTTTGTGAGACTGTGGCCTATTCCTGAGCAATCACAATTCGAGGTCATTCTCACAAGTGCTAGCTTCTATGCAATGGCAATTTAGCTTGCTTTTGCATGTTTTGCAATTTAAACTCAATCTATGACATGTAGAAGTATAAGATAGAGAAATTACTTATCAAGGTTTGATAATGAACGTTAGACAGCTGGTAACAAATCAATTATAATTTTGGAACATAAAACTATTTTATTATAGAGACACTCCAAGCTCCTTACATAATCTGTTGTGCACTAGCTCATGATTTCACTTAAAGGACTACTTTAATCACCCATACTACCTAATGTCGATGACTTCAAGTATTTTTAGTCCTGCAATGTAAAACCTTGTAAAAATAATTGTACTGCAGTGCTTAACACACACCTAGTGGCAGCCACTAGATGGTGCTTCTGCTGCGACAACTGAGTCAGACTTGATTATGTGACGTTCAATGTCCTTGTGCATTGCAGTTTATTGGACAAATGCAGCACACACTGCGCATGCACTTTGCATCCCCCAGTGCGGTGGACTAGCAAAGGAGATTACCTGCAGGACAATGTCACTTTTGAAAAAAACATTTCCTAAATTTAATTTACAGGGGGCACTAGAAATAGGTGTTTCTATAATTGACAATATAGTATTTCTTTAATCCTGTTCTTTACAACTGAGTTTTGTAGCACCATATGATGTCAAGCTATCTAACAATAAATAGACATTTTATATATTTATGCTGTAATTTAATATTGGTAAGACTATTATAGTATTAATTTAAATATCTTAAAGGGAATATCTGTTAGAAAATTCATCTACTTAATGCATTTAATTTTCTTTTGAAAAAAATTATGTATTTTAAAATCCAGCATTTTTATAGCTGCAAAACTTGCTTCTGCAGGTGTTGTGATGCGCACCCCCTTTTTGCACAGGAAAAATATGTACTCGTTTTTGCTGGGCGGTGTCACACAAGAGAAGCATTATAGACACAGGTAGCATAATATAACATATGAACTTTTATTCAAAACAGTTTAGCATGTCTTTTTGATGAAATCTAGGGATTATTGCCATAGTGGAGCAACCCATCTCGTATATTTGTTTCATTTCTAGAATTAATTCAATTTATAATTTTATATTTTTCCCCTCTACGCAAGACAGACATGGTTATTTTAAAGTAATATACTTCCACTTCTAAATGTTCAACATTTTTGTTCATTCATGTTATTATTGGAGACAACCGGGGCCATTTACAAATTTTAAGTATTTTTGCGCATTACTTTATGCGATGTGTATTTTATACACACCTTTAGGTGCAAATTTGTTTATAGAACCTTATTTTAAATGCCTAATCCATGTATATTTGCCTTCCTTGACCTCAAATGTACGTATATGGTGATGGAGTATTGTGTATGCGGGATGCAAGAGATGCTGGACAGTGTACAGGAAAAACGTTTCCCTATTTATCAGGCGCATGGGTAAGTGCATCGTTATTTTTCCAGTTGATTTTGTTTCTTGTGTTTTTGTGATATCCACAGCTTATTTGTCTTATCAACATAAGGGTACACAGAGCATACCAGGATTGCTGCTTTGGTATTTCTGTTATCAGTTAACAGAGCAGTTCAGCTCATATGTTTAGAGGAACTTCCATACTGATGTTGTTAACCTGAGGAACATAACTATCACAAGATGCTAAATTTGTCACTTACCTTTAGTAGAGTACATCCACTGGATCCTTCCCTGTAGTGTTTTGTCTCCAAGTTAGAAGCTGCCCTTCCCAGAGAGCACTGTACTCTTCAACACACTAAGTTGGTGAGCGAGCTGGAGGAATTTCTAAGACTTTAAATATTGGACTCCAATTGAGGGTTACTTCTATGTGCCCCATTTTCTGTTTATTTTAGTTCTTAAACAGCGTTTCTATACCCTTTTATGTGTGTTTTTGTGATTTGTGTTCCAGTACTCGGGGCTCTCGGTTGTGCCTCGAGTTGTGGGTTCATTTTGGGCTGTTGAGGTTTGCCAGGTGGAGGCTCTGTAGGTCTGTGGCTGCCCGAGAGGCCCATGTGTTGTGGATGGGCTTAGCCGTGTGGTGTGGCATGCTGCGTGTGTGTGTTTGGTGGGGGGCGGGGGGGATATCCGTGTGCCGGTAGGGTGTGGGAGGGCTATTTTTTATCCATGAGTGGGCTCAGAGCCTGTCATGGCTTGAATTTGATGATCCTGTTTTGGGGGTTCGCCTGTGCGGGTGTAAGGTGGGGGAAAGGGGGAGAGGGTGTGTAGGTTTGTGTCTCTTGTTTTGATAGTGGTTTATGAGGGGGGGGTGGGAGCATGACCCTCCGTTGGAGCTTAGTTTTTCAGTCGGGGGCATGAGTTGGGGGGGGTCTGTGTCCCCTTCTGAGGGGCTTCATGCTTGGCCGTTCCCGGTGTTAGTCCCCGGTGGTGTGGTTCTGGACCTGGTTTTATGGCTCTTGTATGTGCCGGCCTTAGGTTCGGGTGTTTGGGGCGTCACCTACCGTGGTTGTGCCCCGTTCCATCCCATTCCGATCTACCCAGGTATTGTGTAGGGTCAGCAAGGGGGGTTGTGGGTGGCCTTGGGTGTGGGCTGGTCTCCCACCCCGCGCCAGCCAGGCCCTGGTGGTGGTGGGGGGGGGGGGTGCGGAAAAGGGGGAAAGGAGTGGGGTGCAGGAGGGGGGGAGGTTCCTTGTTGTGGTGTCTTGGCTGGGTATGCTGTTGTTGTGTCTGTTGCGGCTTTCGTCGCGTGCCGGGTCTTTCCTGTTTCGTGGAGATTTCGGTGGTGGAGTGGAGATAGGTAGTTAAGGGCGGATAGCCTTTTAGTTTACGTTTATTTTCATGTGGTTCATATCCCAGAGGTCCCAGATTTGGTGGAATGTGTTGTACGTGTCGTGTATCTGTGCCGTTAATTCGTCCAGGTCGCGGGTTTCTTTAAAGGACCACTCTAGGCACCCAGACCACTTCAGCTTAATGAAGTGGTCTGGGTGCCAGGTCCAGCTAGGGTTAACTAATTTTTTTATAAACATAGCAGTTTCAGAGAAACTGCTATGTTTATCAATTAGTTAAGCCTTCCCCTATTTCCTCTAGTGGCTGTCTCACTGACAGCCGCTAGAGGCGCTTGCGTGATTCTCACTGTGAAAATCACAGTGAGAGCACGCAAGCGTCCATAGGAAAGCATTATGAATGCTTTCCTATGTGACCGGCTGAATGCGCGCGCAGCTCTTGCCGCGCGTGCGCATTCAGCCGACGGGGAGGAACGGAGGCGGAGAGGAGGAGGAGAGCTCCCCGCCCAGCGCTGGAAAAAGGTAAGTTTTAACCCTTTTCCCCTTTCCAGAGCCGGGCGGGAGGGGGTCCCTGAGGGTGGGGGCACCCTCAGGGCACTCTAGTGCCAGGAAAACGAGTATGCTTTCCTGGCACTAGAGTGGTCCTTTAATTTTGCTGATTATGGTCGAAAGCGCGGGAATCCTTTTATCTGCCCATAGTTCCGCTATCGCCCTGAGCGTCGCCAGTGTGATCCGGGCGGCTAGTTTGTTCTCGCTCCTGGTTAGTGCTTCCAGCGGTTTGCTCAGTAGCATGGTCCATGGTTGCGGGGTGATCGGTTTGTCGAGTATCGTTTCGAGGAGGTCGCCCACCTCGGCCCAGAGTGGTTTGATTTTGGGACAGTTCCACCAGCAGTGTAGATAGGTGCCGGTTTCGCCGCAAAGCTTCCAGCACCCATCATTGGGCTTCTGTCCCATTTTGTGGAGTCTTTGTGGTGTCAGATACCAGCGGAACATGGTCTTGTATGCTTATTCCTTGTGCGTGACACACACGGTCAGGGAGGTCGTCGCTGCCCATATGTCGGCCCAATCGCTCGGGTCGTCTGGTGGTCCCAGGTCTCGTTCCCACGCCATGATGTAAGTGAGGTTAATTTGAGTAGCGTAGGTTTTTCAGGGTGTTGTAGATGTTGGAAATTTGGCCTGTTTGGAGAGGTGCATCGAAGCATTGTTTCTCGAACGCCGTTAGGGGGGGTGTGCCTGCTTGTTTAATCATTGGCTGTTGAGCCAGGTCTCTGAGTTGTATATACCGGAAGTGGTCTGCTGTGGTCAGCGTTTCTGCGTTCGGGAGGTCGTTGTACTTGCGGATCTCACCTTGGTTATATAAATGTAGTAGTCTGGAGATGTCACGCTGGTCGAATGCTATGAAGTGTTTTGCGGTCATTCCTGGTGGGAAAAGTTTGTTGTGGTAAATTGTAGTTACCGGGGAGAGAAAGGAAGATAAGTCTATCTGGGGTTGAGTTTGTCCCATAGGGTTAGTGTGTGGGTGATTGCTGGGGAGGTGGGCGGTGGAAGTGGTCGGTATGTACGAGGCACCCACATGTATGAGGATGGTAGGTCCCAGCCCATGGTGTCATGTTCCAGGTCCACCCACCTTTTGGATCCCAGGGGTGCGTGCCATTGTTGGATGTGGGCCAATTGGGCGGCATGGTAGTATTGCTGGAAGTTGGGCAAGCCCAGTCCTCCTCTGAGCTTGGGGACATACATCGTTGTCCTGCGTATCATGGGTCGTTTGGCTTTCCATATGAACCTGTCTATGGCGGCTTGGAGGCGTTTGAAATCTGTTTTCTGTATCGGGACGGGTAGTGTTTGGAAGAGGTAAAGGAATCTCGGAAGGAGATTAATTTTGACGGTTGTGACTCTTCCCAGCCATGACACTCCCAGTTTGTCCCATCGCTGCAAATCTGTGTGCACTGTTGTGAGTAGCGGTTTGTAGTTGAGGCTGTATGTGTCTCCAAGTGCGGGGGTTAGCCTAATGCCCAGGTAGGTGAGGGAAGTCGTGGTGATGTGGAAAGGAAATGAGTGGCGGAGCAGGTTAAGTTGTGGGGGGTCCATTGCTATCGGCATGAGTATTGACTTAGTCAAGTTGATTTTGTATCCCGAGATGATGGAATATTCGGCAATCAGGTTGAGTGTGGCCTACAGGGATGGGATGGGATCTGTCAGTGTTAACAGGACGTCGTCCGCGTATGCCGCTACGGTGTACTCTTCTTGTCTGATCTGTACCCCCCGAATATCTGGATGGTTGCGGATAGCTTGTAGTAAGGGCTCTAAAGAGATTGCAAAGAGCAGTGGGGAGAGGGGGCACCCTTGTCTGGTCCCATTGGCTATCTTAAAAGTTTGGGCTTCGATGTTGGGGAGTAAGAGTTTACATGTTGGGTGGTGGTATATTGCTTTGATGAAGTTTAAAAATCCAAGTGGGAATTTTAGGGGAGCGAGAACTCTATACATGTATGGCCAGAGGAGGCGATCGAAGGCCTTCTCTGCGTCCAGCGAAAGCACCACTGATGGAATATGCCTATGTTGGGTGTACCAGATTGTGTCAAAGGCCCTTCTGGTGTTGTCTGCTGCTTGTCGTTTGGGGATAAAACCGACTTGGTCTGGGTGGATCTGTTTTGAAAGGTATAGGTTGAGGCGATTGGCCAGAGCCTTCGTTAGGATTTTCAGGTCGGTGTTCAAGAGAGAGATCGGGCGGTAGTGTCCCGGGTCAAGGTGTTCTTTCCCCGGTTTAGGCAGGAGGCAGATGTCGGCTGCCAGCATGTCTGGGGGGAGTGAGTGTCCCTCCAGCAGTGAATTAAAGGCTTTGCAAAGTGGTGGTATTAATATTGCCTGAAAGGTCTTGTAGTAAAGGGCTGTGAAGCCATCAGGTCCCGGGCTCTTCATTGGTTTGAGTGTCTTGAGGACTTGGGCGATTTCTTCTGCTTCTATAGGTGCTTCCAGCCGTGCCTGCGCCGCGCTGGATAAGGTGGATAGGTTGAGGGGCCGTAGATGGCTTCCGATCGGTCCACGTCCCCCGGGGGTGTCGTGGTGTGGTTGTATAGGTTGGTGTAGAATTGGAGGAATTCATGGGCTATTTTTTCTGGGCTCGTCGTGATCTCCCCTGTTCGGGTTCGTATTTTCGAGATTTTCTTGTTGTCTTGCCTTTTCTTAAGGCAATGCGCTAGGAGTGAGTCTGCTTTGTTGCCCTTTTCATAAAATCGTTGTTTGGACCACATGAGATTTCTTGCCACATCTGCGGCCGCAAGTTGTTTGATGAACGCGCGTGTGGCCATGAGTTGCGTCATCAGTGTCTCTGTGGGGTGTTGTTTGTGGAGGGTTTCAAGCTTCGTTAGGTTTGTCAGGGCGTCCGTCAATTTTGACAGTCGTTGCCTTTTCAGGGCTGTGGCTATCGCTATGAGGTTACCTCTAATCGTGGGTTTGTGAGCCGCCCAAACTGTCGTCTGCGCTACATCGTCAGTGGTGTTGAGGTCAAAATAGGATTTGAGTTTCTCGGTTACCGTCTGGACTGTTGCCATGTCTCGTTGGATCCATGGGTTTAGTCTCCAACGCCATGGGAGTGCAAGTTGTGGGATTTGTATTGTCAGTGTGACTTCCGCGTGGTCTGACCATGCGATGTTGCGTGTGGGTGGTCCAAGGTTGGACAGCATGAGAAACGAGGAAGCCGTCGATGCGAGAATATGACCGATGTGTGTGGGAGTAGAAGGTGTAGTCCTTGGATGACGGGTGCTGGATTCTCCAGGCGTCCAGCAAGGATGTGTCGTTTAGGAATTCAGCGTACAGTTTGTCATTTCTGGTCGGGGCTGGTGTGCTTCCCAAGGCCGTTCTGCGGTCTGTAGCGGGCGAGTGTGTTGCGTTAAAGTCGCCCCCGATGATTACGTGTTTAGCGGATAGGCTGGTTTATTTTTGGTTCCGAGGAATTGGCTAGGTAATATCTTTTAAAGGGTCTGTTGACCAACGGAAAGTGTTTGCGGTCGGTGAAGTGGGTTTCCTGGAGTAGGACGATATCAGCCCCCGTGCGGTTGGCCCAGCGTAGGATCCCGTGCCTCTTGCCTGGTGAGTTCAGTCCTTTTACGTTGAGTGAGGTGAGGCGGATCTTGGGATTCTGTGGTGCCATGCCTAGTTGGTGTTTACGGCTGTGCGGGGGAGGGGTGATGGGGGACTGTAGGGGATGGATCCCTTTTGGGGTGGATGGTTAGTTAGTAGGTGGTTAGTTTGGTGTGGGGTCAGTAGGGAGGGCGGGTAATAGCAGGAGGGGGGGATTGTTTGGGCCCCTCCCGCGCGGCCGCGGCGGGCCGCCCCTTGAGGGTTGGTGGATTGTGAACTGGACATATCTAGCTGGCTAGTTGTGAGGTAGGCAGGGGACTCGGTCTCTTGACCTGAGGTCCGTGTAGTGGCTCCCAGGGGAGTCGAGGCCTGTATGGGAGGACTTCGCAAGCAGTGACAGGGTCCACCTTTGACCTGCCCCTGAGTGGTTTGAGTTGGCTGAGCCAGGGGTGGGAGTCGGGGAGGGGGGGAGGCGAGGAGACGGGTGGGGGCGCCATGAGGGAGGGGTAGGTCTTTCTATCTGCTATGAGGTTCACAGTTAGTGGCCACTGTGTGTGTGATCTGCATGTTGTGGCATGTCTAGAACATTGGCAACTATGCCGTAACTTTGTGCTACATGGGTGCGCTATCCTGTTGTCCGGAGGCTTAATGTTGTACAGGGGCTGCTGAGTGTGGGGTAGGGCTAAGTCGTGTCCTGTGACTCGCTGTTTCGTGGTGTCCCTTCGTGGGGTTGCGTGGGGCGTTTGTGTTTGGGGAAGCTTTGTGGTGGGTAGGGTCTACCCTGAGCTGTCTTTTCCTATCACTGTAGTTGTACCCCCTGTTGGTGGCCCAAGGTAGCGTGTCGTGCTGAGCGGGTTGTGGGGCAGTGTCTTATTGGCGTGTTGTCTTTTTTTTTTCTAATTCTTTATTTTGGTTGTGCATTGTAACATCAAACGCCACAACAGCGTGCATATAGATTAATAGGATTGACAGTGGCATGGGAAGTTGCACATTTTATAATTATGTAGTGAAGCTTAGCATAACATGAGATGTTTAAAGATAACGTTAACTATGCATAAAACTGAAGAATGTATTACAAGAGTATTATATGTTTTAAGCAGGCAAGATTCCTAACATATAGCGCAGATAAGCTATGTTTGTAGACTTAGATTATAATCAGATAGATAGATAGAGAGATAGATAGAGAGAGATATATATATATATATATATATATATATATATATATATATATATATATATATATATATATATATATATATATATATATATATATATATATATATATATAATCTCTCTATCAGATAATTTATAATGTTGAAAACATGTTAGACTGTAATGATAAACCACAATGTTAAACTGGCGAGCTGTGGTCTGCCCGGCAAACACATTAATAGAGGTGAGATATCTCCCAACCATACATGATGGTAGCTTGGCTGTTATCAGGTTAAATTATGTAATGACATGTAATTAGCCAGCATAGTTGTATCTGTACAATTTGAGCAATAAAACAAAAATGAAAGAACAAAAATAAAAATAATACTGCTTCTCTCTGGACATAAATGTTAAACACTAAATCACCCTGCTATAACCAAGGTCAAGCATAAAGTGTTACTGTAGATGTAGTCACATGTTGCCTACCGGCATATAGTCATTATGGGCTCTTTGTGTTTGAAGTCTTTTATCTCACTAAGGGTTTAACCGGCAGGTTGAGTCGGAGTGCATCCTTTAGCCAATTCCGCTTGCGGGCCATGCAGATGATGCCTCCGCCCGGCTTCTGCTGTTCGAGTGAGGGCTCTGCCGATGATTTTGGCTCGGTGGGTGCCTCAGGAGGTCGGTGCAGTGATCCTCTCGCCTTTGTTGTCGCTGCTGTGCTTCTCTGGGTCTCCGTACCGTTCGCCGTAGGGCCATGGGCTTTCCGAAATTCTTTCCCGGTGCCCCTCCGGGTGTGTGGGCGTTGGGTCGGTTTTCGTCCTCTCAGGCTTCCTTGCACAGTGGAAGGGTGAGTGCTTGGGGCAGTCGTTTGTGCCCACGGTGCATTGTGCGGGGTTGTGCGGTGTCGTTGGCCCTGCGTGCGCCGATTTGTTTTTGCGTCGGCCATTTTGTGCCCACCTCGTGGTTGCTTTGTTGGACGGACTCCATGTGTATTTTCAATGTGGCATTGCATGCGCCGTTCCAGCTTGTGCCAAAATGCTGTAAAGATCGCCTCTAGCCTCACTGTGTAGTCAGCCTGTTCTGAGCGGCAGTCGGCAGGTCCCTCTGTGCTCTCCCCGGGTTGATCAGGAGCCATCACGGTATCTGTCCCAGGGGCACTCAGAGTCTGGTAAGTTAGTCTTTATTGTGGGGGTAATCGTCCCCAGTGAGGACCGGGATGACCCCCGCCGGTCCATAAGGGGGGCTAGCAGGGCTGTGTTGGGCTCTCGTGTTGGAGCGTGCCCTCCGCCGGGAGATCGTCCGCCTCCCCCAGACATCAAGCTCCACTCTAGATTAGGCCGCATGGCCGGTATAGGCAGTTCTGTTGCGTATTGGTCCGAGGCAGGAATCGTCCTGTTCCCTGGTCGTTCCTTCATCGCTTTCTGGGCACCGTGCGCCAGTGGCTTTAGTAGTTTGGTCATAAATCGCTTATGTTAGCCTGCCGGTGCCGGAGCTCTCAGAATACACGGCCGGCCATCTTGGCATCTTGTACCCCTCCCTTCCCTGTCCCTTAGTGTTACCTGTCCCTTAGTGTACCCCTCCCTTCTCTGTCCCTTGGTGTACCCCTCCCTTCTCTGTCCCTTGGTGTACCCCTCCCTTCTCTGTCCCTTGGTGTACCTCTCCCTTCTCTGTCCTTTAGTGTACCCCTCCCTTCTCTGTCCTTTAGTGTACCCCTCCCTTCTCTGTCCTTTAGTGTACCCCTCCCTTCCCTGTCCCTTAGTGTTAACCCTCCCTTCCCTTTCCCTTAGTGTTACCCCTCCCTTCCCTGTCCCTTAGTGTACCCCTCCCTTCTGTCCCTTAGTGTACCCCTCCCTTCCCTGTCCCTTAGTGTACCCCTCCCTTCTCTGTCCCTTAGTGTACCCCTCCCTTCTCTGTCCCTTAGTGTTACCCCTCCCTTCCCTGTCCCTTAGTGTTACCCCTCCCTTCCCTGTCCCTTAGTGTACCCCTCCCTTCTCTGTCCCTTAGTGTACCCCTCCCTTCTCTGTCCCTTAGTGTACCCCTCAATTCTCTGTCCCTTAGTGTACCCCTCAATTCCCTCTCCCTTAGTGTACCCCTCCCTTCCCTCTCCCTTAGTGTACCCCTCCCTTCCCTCTCCCTTAGTGTACCCCTCCCTTCCCTCTCCCTCAGTGTACCCCTCCCTTCCCTGTCCCTTAGTGTACCCCTCCCTTCCCTGTCCCTTAGTTGTACCCCTCCCTTCCCTGTCCCTTAGTTGTACCCCTCCCTTCCCTGTCCCTTAGTTGTACCCCTCCCTTCCCTGTCCCTTAGTGTACCCCTCCCTTCTCTGTCCCTTAGTGTACCCCTCCCTTCTCTGTCCCTTAGTGTTACCCCTCCCTTCCCTGTCCCTTAGTGTTACCCCTCCCTTCCCTGTCCCTTAGTGTACCCCTCCCTTCTCTGTCCCTTAGTGTACCCCTCCCTTCTCTGTCCCTTAGTGTACCCCTCAATTCTCTGTCCCTTAGTGTACCCCTCAATTCCCTCTCCCTTAGTGTACCCCTCCCTTCCCTCTCCCTTAGTGTACCCCTCCCTTCCCTCTCCCTTAGTGTACCCCTCCCTTCCCTCTCCCTCAGTGTACCCCTCCCTTCCCTGTCCCTTAGTGTACCCCTCCCTTCCCTGTCCCTTAGTTGTACCCCTCCCTTCCCTGTCCCTTAGTTGTACCCCTCCCTTCCCTGTCCCTTAGTTGTACCCCTCCCTTCCCTGTCCCTTAGTTGTACCCCTCCCTTCCCTGTCCCTTAGTTGTACCCCTCCCTTCCCTGTCCCTTAGTTGTACCCCTCCCTTCCCTGTCCCTTAGTTGTACCCCTCCCTTCCCTGTCCCTTAGTTGTACCCCTCCCTTCCCTGCCCCTTAGTTGTACCCCTCCCTTCCCTGCCCCTTGGTGTTTCTTTTCCCTCCCTTCCCTTCCCTGTCCCGTGGTGTACCTCTCCCCTCTGTCCTCCTCCCTGTCCATTAGTGTTCCCCCGCCCACCCCTTAGTGGTCCTCTCTCCTCCCTGGTGTGCCTCATTACCTCTCTTGTAGCTTGGCAGGGCAGAGCGGAGCGCACTGCGGTACAGGAGCTTCTGATTCCTGTACCCGCCCAGACTGACAGGAAGTGCTCTCTCAGTGAGCACTTCCTGTCAGTCCTGCTCGGTACAGGAAACTGAAGCTCTGCTCCACTCGACCACACTACACCAAGTGACTGGCATGAGGGAACATGGTGCACTTCCTTCCTGCCAGTCACTCTGTCCTTGCGCCCCCGGAGCTGCAAGAAGCTGCCTTATGGACGTGTTCAGCTCTGCAAGTGCTGGGCCACCACCTCATCTCACATTATCGGCAAAATCAGTATCAATAGTGGCCGATACCGATATTTGCCAAAATCTGGAATATCGGCCAAACCGATAATCGTTCTATCCCTATAAATGATAACCAGAATGTTCCCAAAATTTTCTCATAGAATATGCAGAGACTTATCAATTTCTTAGACTTGGACATTACCAAAAAACGACGAGGGCAGATAGTTACCATGTTTTCAGTAAGATGTGTTGTATACACATTGTTGTCTAAGAAATTAATGCACATCTCCAGAACAGTGTGTCCACTGGCATCTGTGGATTACCCTAATCTCTACCTGCACTTCCCTGTAGACCCTATTCTATATTTTCCATCCTTTCTTGATTCTTTATTACCTCTATACCTTTATTGTATTTGATTTCTATTGTGTGGTGGTTCACTTATATTCCATGTAACCCAATGTTTCTAAAGACTGCTTACAAACAAGGGCTCAGTACTAGACTCCATCAGTTAACCTCCTACCGCGTGACTAAACTTGTATTTGCAATGCTGAAAAAAAATGCTTCATCTAATTTTAATTTTTTAGTTTAGTTGTTACATATGCTATACTTTAATTTATTTCTTACATAGAGTAAAACTATGTAGAATTTTACTCAGAATCCTTCTGGCTAATTGATGTATTGTACTTTTTTCTTATCATTGCATTTTATTTAATTTACCAGACAGTTGAGGCTTAACTTAGTATGTAAGCAAATGAAAATGACTGTCCAATCAAAACTAGAAGGGATGAAGCAATTAGCCTTTGCCCTAAGCAAGGAGATATGTGCTCTGAGGAGTAAGTCTCTGGAGGGCCGAGGTGTGGTTATGATTGATGGTTAGGTTATGGGCATTGCCAGCCACACAAAGTGGCATAAAGTCAAAAGCTGTTAAATGCCCCCTTTCCTATTTGTGTGGCCTCAGATTTCTATTGTGTACATGTATATATGTGCACAGTATTCTCTTTATTCTGTGCTTTCACAGACTAAGTTAATGGCATGGTTTCAATGCAGCCCAAGATTGCATTTTGCTGGTGGTCTTCGTGGTCTTGCATGTTGTTGCGGTCTGTGTGTGTGATTTTTATTTTCATTTTTGTTTCTTGCATCTTAATGATTATAATTCCCCCACTCCCCCCCCCCCCCCCCCCCCACCCCGCCATTGACATGCTTTTATTTATATATTTATTTATTTTTCTTCCTTATGCTGACCCACAATATCTGGGTGCCTTCTGTTTCTTCTCTCTGTCCATGATGTCTGCAATTTGCATTTCTATGGAAATCTTTTGATTGATGGATTGTGGGTAAATTAGCGTAGTAACTGAAACGGAACTTGGCTTAAGCTTTGCCCATTGCCAAAGGTCACTCTCCCCATGACAAAAATAGTGTCTACTTTGTGTTAAAGGAACACACCTTAGGGTCAGGAATACAAATGCGTTTAAATCCCATAGATGATCCCTGGCACCCTCCTTGCCCCCTTTTAATATAGTTAAAAACTCGCCTTATTTCCAGCGCCACAGGATTCTGCCAATGTTCACAGCCAATCACAATGCTTTCCCACAAGAAAACATTGGATTGGCTGAGATTGTCAATTCTGATTCCAATGAAGCAGGCCAGGGGTGGGGCCAAATGCTGCCCTTGCCAATAAGCATTTCCTCATAGAGAATACATCTATATGTAATAATACATCTCATATTGATACAGTGCGTCTCCATGGGGCGCAGGGCGTGGAGATGCTGATTAGCAGTGCTGCAAATTGTGCAGCCCTAATACAGGAAGCACCTCCAGTGGGCATCTAAGGAGTGGCCACTGGAGGTGTTCCTAGGTGCTAATGTGAACACTGCCTATTTTTCTGAAAAGACAATGTTCACAGCAAAAAAACATGCAGGGACATGGTATACACACCAGAGCAATTGCAATAAGCTGTAGTTTTTCTGTGATTAAAGTGTCCCTTTTAAGTCAAGAATGTCAAACTTGCGGCCCGCCTGCCCTGGGGCGGGTTTGTGCTGTGGCTGCGACCAGCCGCTAGGCAGGAAAGATCGCTGGCGTCCGCTAGTGCGCAGAGTGTCTGTCTTCAGAGCAGGCCAGCCACTCCCCCTTTCTTCCTGCTCGCAGTGCCAGAGGAGCGTATGGCCTCCTTAAATAGACAAGAGCATACCTGGAACTGGAGGACGGGCAGCTCATTCTAAGGTAGGGGAAGAGGTGCTTGGGGAATTTTCCTGTGTAGTGTGTCAATTTGGGGGAGGGTGAGGGCCAGTGTATTTAATTAAGGAGGGAGGGGGGCAGTGTGGCAAGTTGTATTAAATTGGGGGAAGGAGTATGCAATTTATTAGTGGTGATGGGGGGCAGTGTATTAGAGTGGTGGGACAGGCAGTATATTTCAGTCCCATTACCAAACTTTTCTTAATATGTCAAGGTAGCAGGACTGAAACATTAGTTATATGCAAACGCACGTCTCTAAGAAAAATGTTGAAGCCCTACGAGTGTGAGGACGTCCAGTGTCGGTTAGGCAACTTTTTTTTAATTTATTTTTTTATACTCTACTTTTTGAAATACACCTGCGTTTCTATGAAAACTACATTTGTTTTTTTTACTTTTTTTTGCAGCCCACATGAACGTAATCCTTGTTTATTTGGCCCATGTAAGCCTTTGTGTTTGCCATGCTTGCTTTAAGTATAACAAAATAAAAAAAATAAAGTGAATTTAAGAAAAAAAAATATATTTTTTTTTAAATGTTGCAATGGAGGGACAAAAAAGGACTTTGAAAATCTGCAAATTGATAATGCCACCTAAAGTTTTGACTGCTTTACTAAGCCTGTGTGATCCAAGTAGCAGCACTCTAATGCATATTTTCCTCGTAGTAGTATTTGCAGTATACAAAGATAGGACCCGTAACAGATGTTTTGGATGGGTTGTCTGCTTTATATCAGTTCTTGCTGACCCCCTCATGTCTGATGCATGCAGCAATAGCCCTTACATGCGGTGATTGAAATGTACTAGAGTTCACAGAGGCTCCCCAGTATCACTCTTTGGCAATGGACATTCTTTGGCTGTAGTATAGTGCTACATTGCTGCATCACTAGTTTGGTTCTCCGCAATAGCCACATCCCAACATGATCTGTGAGACATGCTGCATAGGCAGCCTTTCAATGGCAGATGTACTTCAATCCTCATTAAAACTGTTAGTGATGGCCACATGCACTGTAATTCAGCTGTCAATAAGGTGTTAATCAAGGTGTACCTTTTGTGTCAACTAGCTGTTTGCTTGCATTTAGTTCACCTTTTAATTTTTTTATATATAATCTGTTTTATTTTCTTGTTTTGCCATTTTATTTAGATTTCATTAATATTACTTTGGCTACCCTGCCCACTTAAACAGTATTTATTTATTTATATATATATATATATATATATATATATATATATATATATATATATATATATTTTTCTCCTATACAGTTATTTTTGCCAGCTTGTGGACGGTCTGGAATATCTTCACAGTCAGGGCATTGTCCACAAAGACATCAAACCTGGGAATTTGCTGCTTACAACAGACGGGACGCTCAAAATCTCAGACCTAGGAGTGGCGGAGGTAGGTTGTGAGGGATCAGGTGGTCACTCCCGAGGAATGCCGCCTCTGCAGTGGGGCATGGCAGTTTGGGGTCACCTCCTCTCTCTCCACAGGCCTTACACCCATTTGCTGAGGGTGACACATGCAGGACCAGCCAGGGGTCCCCAGCTTTCCAGCCTCCAGAGATCGCCAATGGTCTGGACACCTTCTCAGGGTTTAAAGTGGACATCTGGTCAGCTGGCGTGACGTTGTGAGTTTTCCATAGTGCACATGTCACCGAATGTTCCATGCCAAGGCCTCCTCCCCCACCTCTTTTCCTCTGTATCATCTGTTTTATAGCTTTCATCATTTTTAGTAGATACAGGAAACCTTTTGCACGTTTGACATCCTTCTTATTACTAAAATCCCTCTTAAGGTGCTTCTCGTTTAACTGCCTTCTCCTTGCACAGGTATAATATCACAACTGGGCTGTACCCCTTTGAGGGAGACAATATATACAAACTGTTTGAGAATATTGGTAAGGGAGACTACACCATACCTGAGGACTGTGGGCCCCTTCTTTCTGACCTACTGAAAGGTGAGCGAGAGGTTAAAGGCAACAGAACATTGACACCTAAAGAATTGTTGATTTTGGCAGGTCTGATGTTGCATTAAGTAAGTCATTTGGGCATTAATCAACAAGGAATCGTGCTGGGAATTATATATGTTGTAACATGGTATGAAGCATAACGTGACTTAAATGTAAAAAAGCAAATGCTAGGATGGTGCATAGTAAGATATATCGGATAAAAGGAACCTGTATGAAATGTAGTATTGGTGGTACTAGTGGGATTTTGCAAGTAGGGGAGAATGTGTGGGAGTGAATAAAAAGACAGCAGGAAGTTGGCCTATAAAGAAGGTGCTGTAAAGTATTGTAGCTGTAGGATGTAGATCAAACAAGTAGGTGTGGGAGAGTTAAATCTGAAAGACTAATCAAAAAATGAATATGTAGTAAAAATAGTTTAAAGGCGAGAAAGCATAGACTGTAAACTTCAAAGAGAACGGTAATTCACACCACTAGCAATAATGGATAGTTTTAAAAATACAGCACTTTTTAATGCGTTTTTTTTTTTAACTGCATTTATCATTTCGCTTTTTGAGAATGTTGTGCTAAGTTTACATCTTGTTGGAGTTTGTAGAGTTTGAAATACAGACTATAATATGGAAATGTTGACAGAGGCAGAGGAGCAATGTATGTGGATGAGCGAATTGGGCTTATGCAGGGATTAAGGTAGAGAGAGTTGTGATTGATACTGTAGTACCATACTTAGAATTGGGTTATAAGTGAGGAATGCAGAATTGAGTGAGTTATGGAGCAATTGGGGAAATGTTAGATGAAGAAGATTAATGTCTTTGGTAAAGGAGTGGAAAGGAATAAGAAAGTAAATGGTGTGTAGCTGAACGAGTTGGTATATACATGCATTGAGTAAACATATACACTGTTCAGGTAAACAGCAGACTGGTGATAACCGTTGATGCCCAGAATTGAAGAGTGGAAAGGCTGATGGCTTGTAAGACAACAGAAATATGTGAAAAATGGGCCTTTAGCTGAAAAGATCATAATCCTTAAGATACACTCTAGTTATATAAGAACACTTAGGAAATACTTGAAAACGAGCGAAATCTCAATGTATCTTTCCTGGTAAAATATTTAATAAATAAATACATTTTGACATTTTCAAAAAACATATAAGTTATGAAACACACACATTTTAGAAATTTATATAATTGCTGTTTAATGCTGCATGCACTGTGATTGGAATTCTGCCTTTATTCTGAATGCCTTTGGGGAGTACAGTTACTGACTAATGTCAAGGAAGTGATCCACGCATCCCTTCTTGTTATCCCCTTGCTTACCTGCTTTCTCTGATTTAGGATTACAGCAATACATTTTAGAAGATGCTAATCCTAGAACTAATCCTAGATGCATGTTTTAAATGTATGTTATCGTCTTTGTACTTTTTATTTTAATTTTTTTTATGTGTACGACATTTGTCATTAGGCATTGCCAATTTTTAAAATGTGTAATCTATACTGGGTAATAATTCTGGAGCACACTTTGTTTGACAGTCTCCTGCTGCTGATATTGGGTGTGGTACGCATTGCTACAGAATACATAGGGTCTCCCTTCTTCTCTGGTGCAGTACCAATGATGTGCAGTGTGTGGCGCTGTCTCATCACACCATACAATACCTGAGTATTTCATATGTACCCCAACACCTCCTACCCCCTCCCCATCTCGGTCTGTCCAGGAGCAGCTCTGACGTCTTCTCATTCATTGAAATTTCTGCTTCATTCAGTTTTGTAGAGCTGTGCGTGTGTGCGGGGGTGGCTGGCATACAGAGGAAGGGAGAGCCTTGGGAAGACGTGGGTGGATCCTTGGCCTGGGGAGGGAGAAGAGGGTGCCGTGTGTGAATATGGAAACAAAATACATATACACACCAACTTACAACCTGCTCAGTCACAAAGGGAATTAGATTTGACAGGCTGTCTTAGATTTAATGTACTCTATTGCAGCAGTGGTATGAACGGATTATCCTGTCTTCTGTAAAGAACATTTTCTCAGATCTCTAAAAAGCACAATGCACCCCCCTCCCCCTGTCATTCATTATTGGTGCTTCTGTTAGGATCCGTGGTTTAACCCATTGCTTACATTAGTAATGTTTATAAATGGGCTTAGCTATAATAGATAATCATGAGAACTGTGTTTCTCAAAAATGTCCTCAGGTCCTCCTTAACAGATGCCTGTCTGAGCACATCAGGCCTGCTTTTTTAAGACATTATTCAGAAACCGTGCTTGATGCGGAGACTGAAATCTCTTAGGGGAATAAAATAGATAATGTAAAAGCAATCCTACTTCACTGTTTTAATAGGAGAACATTTCCAATTCTCTGTGGTATAAAATGCTCTACCCTAAATATGAACAATTCTGGTCCCTTGCAGAAATCCACATTTGTTGACTCATGCCGCATCAAGAATTTATATGGTTGATAGTGGTGTAACTTGCCGAGTTACTTTGGGCTTTCCTAGAAGTTATGTTTTGAAATAGGATGACCAGTTACACTTCCCCCTTTCCATCTAAACAGCAATGTTTTACATTGAAGGTTAAAACTATAGGACCACTGTACCAAGACCACTTCATTGAGATGTAGTGAAGACCGTTTCATTATAATAATAATAAATCAAAGCCGTAAAACTGTGTACTCACCATAGTTAAACACACTTCTTCTCATTTATGTACTATGTTTAAGTCCAAGTGGCCTACAAGAACATGATTAGTAAAGGTAAGGAACGTTATAAATTTACACCAGAGTGGTGGTGTAAAGTATTTTCCACAGAAAAAGTGAAATGTTCACGTGTTGGTGAGAACAGAAAGGTGCACTTTGCGCTTTCCATTCCTATTCTACTAGTGATAGTAATTTCTATTTTGGACATAATCCTGCCTCCTCTTCTACGATTTGTTTTTTTTCTTGCTCCCCTCTAGGGATGTTGGAATATGACCCAGCTAAGAGATTCTCAATTCAGCAGATCCGCCGACACAAGTGAGTCCCGTGTTGCTTTGAAGTCTTGTATTTGTGTGTAAAAAAAAAAAAAAGAATTCTCTACACCTTTCTTTTCGTTCCCTTCAATCAGCTTTCCTTTCTCTCTTAACAACACTTCTTAGTATCCATTATATTGTATTGTTATTTTCAACCTTTTACTCTAATTTATCTATTGTTAGTCTTTAGCAAACCTGTATTCCTCTCCCCAATTCTTTTGTGTGTTTATTGTTGAAAAGCATTTCCCTTTCTCTTTTTAGTCCTTTCCTTTTCAAATTTTCTCCTCTTGCCATCTTTACTTTTGTTTAGCTGCGTTATCCTCTGATATTACTTTTAGCCTCATTTGTGTGTTCTCTTCTTATATTCATTTTCCGCAAACCATGCTCTTTCTGCGTCATCATTTTTTCCCCAAAGGGCACTGTAAGAATAGATAGTGAGCTCCCAAATGCTGATATTCGGTGCATACTGAGATTCGTTAAAGCTCCTACCCCACCACTCTTTCATGTTTTCTTCTCCTGACGTCTGAGCAACAGGAATAGCCTTGAACTGTATCCCTTTCATTTCTCCTTTCCAATGCTGCATACAAGCGTATAGACATCGAGTTGTTTATCTCACTGAATGCTGCATGCAGCTTTTAGTGTATGATTAAGCATCGTGCTTGCAGCCTTAATTTATTTTGTGTCTAACGGACTGCTTTCTGTCTCAGCTAAATATCCATTTCATCATTATTTCTGCAATTTCGGGATTCACGATTGTAGAGAGGAAATATTTGTGATTCACTGAAATGATGAGTGATCCCTTCAATATAACTTCCATTAGAGGTGTTCTTTATGGAGACAGCCTTTGTAGGTCATATAGTATTAGACATTGGTGTTCTGTACAAGACTACTGTCCTGCATGCACCTGGTTCTAAAAGAACCCACTAAGTTATTCTAGTTTGATTTGATCTTTCAAGGCAGCCCAGAGCAGTGATGGAGTTGGACACTGGATTAAAAATTACTGCTGGAGATTACGATTTAGGTTTATATTTAGAATTAGAGGTTCGTGAAGTTTTTGCATAAGCGGTAGTAGTTACTGTTGTAGGGATAAGGAATTCAATAACGGTTAAGTTAAATCTAAGGTCTTGGGCCAGAGGCATTCTGGAGTTAAAAAAGTGTTTTATTTTATTTTATTTTTTTTAATATAAATTATACAGATAATGCATTAAAAGTATTGCAATATAGACTGCCTGCTGCAGGCAAACCCGTCTCACACTAGGATGATATTCTCTTATTTAGGAGTGAGATTCTGATGGCAATAAAACAAGAAAAATGTCTGGGTAGGCTTGACGAAGATAGAGTATGAATTCCAAATTATTATTTTTTTTCTGAATGTTTATAGTGGGGCTCTGGTGTTTGGAAGGTATTGATCTAAGCTAAAATGATGATGATGGTTTTTATCTTGTGTTGTTTTTTTTTTTTTTTTAAATAATGTTTGGTGGTGTTTGGTGGGTGGGAGGAAGTCAGATAACTTTTATGGTTGATGATGAAATGTGTAAAAGGCTTGCAGAAATTGAAAAACAAGTATGCAGACTTTTGGGGAATTTGTGCTTGTTTATTGAATGAGGGATGGTTGCTTTGGCATTTAGGGAGTATAATCAGATATTTCTGCTCGGAAGTCATATTTCTCTTTTTTATTGTTGTAGTGGTTGGATGCTACTCGCAATGAGGGTACATTTAGTTAAAGGATTAGTTCAACCAAAAAATACTTTATTTTGGGTTAACCCTGCCTCCCCCTCGAAAAAAAGAAAATCTAGGTGTAGTTACATCTCTGGTAGCAGAGGAGTTTAACTTTGTAAATGCAGTGTTTAATGGCACAATGCTGCGGCACCATGACCACTTTAAATCTGTGAAGTGGTCATGGTACTTGGAGAATCATTTCAAGGGATTACTTATGAAAAAGGCTATCAAGTTTTAAAATCATTTACAGTGTGCGGATTGGGTGGTGGGTGGGGGTTAGAGTGGTGTTCATAAGGTGTTTCTTGGCTAAGAAACTGCAGACTAAATTACCTCTTATCAAACATTATCTGCAGAGCTCTCTGAGCTCTACTGCTAATACAAACTTTAAGCATTGTTTTTTTTGTTTTGTTTTTTGCACATATATTTTAATTTTTTTTTTAAACAAAAAGGGAAACGTGGTATGTTGTTACGTATAGACATTTTGAGGGTTATATATAAAGTACAGTAGTGATAACAATTCTAAAAGCGGAGCATTCCATTTTGTTTCCATGGTGACTGGTTCTAATGTATGCTCCACATTCAAAGCTTGCCCCAGATTTTCTCTCTTTAGTTATACATAAGCCTTGTCCTATTTCATTGCCACCACAAGTGTGTCTTGAGATATTGCACCAGTCTTTTTCTGACTATAGACATCTCAAGCTTTCCGAACAATGACCATCTTTGATGCTGCCCGAACTCCACCCATGTGCTAAGTTAGCAATTATCTAAATATTTCTATAATTGTAGAGGTGTTAAATATGCTTTTCTCTTTTTTCCCCCCCATTTCAAAGGGATATATATTTTATCATTGTCATCTCTACCAAATCTGATATTGTTGCATCCATTCAGTTCTGTCTTTCTCACATTTCCCTGTCTCATTCTCTCTAGCTACACCTTTCTCAAGCCCTCTATTTGCTCTGTCTATGCTCTCCCTCTCTATCACTGTTCTTCCTCCCCCCTCCTTGGTGACAGGGTTCTTATAAGACAGTGTGTGACTCATCCGTTGTGCGTGAAGTGATGTGCAGAGTAACTGCGTGCCCCCCCTCCCTCCAGTTGCCATAGCAACTGGGTCACCTCTCTGTATGCTTCTTTCCATCAGAGAGAATAGAGGGAGCGAGTAAAAGGGAAAAAATATATATTTTCTTGACTGTAAGCTCGCAGGAATCTTAGCGCAGCATTTCCTATTTCTGTCAACATTTGGTCCCCTATTTTTAGACCTGTAGAAATAGGACTGCAGTTACTAATTAAATAGCAGGATGTGGGGAAGGTACAATGTATCTACGTGCCCTTTATTTACATAAACCCTCAAGTATACATTTCACACTTTGGAGAAGAACATGACCGTCAATATTATAGCTGTTTATTAAACATGTCTGCACAAGTTGGAGAATCAGTTAGCTACAATTTGACATGATGGTGATGGGAGGTCCTTAAAATTAGTCCTATTACCCACCCAAAAAGGCTTAGGTGCTAAGTTTGAAACCTGGGCTATGAGTGTACATTTGGATTATAATTGCTAATATACACAGGGGTGTCCACTACAGAATTTGTGAGATTGGGAGTCCATGTTTTGGCCTGTCACATTTAGGCCCTATTTAAATCAAAGGTAAATGAAATTGATATCTGCTACATAGTCCACAGCTTTTTTACAGCGAGTAAGAGACTGGTTAATGAAAATAATAGATGGAGAGAAACAAATTCTCTCCAACCTGCATGCTTATAAATTGATAACCTAACCAGAGGATGCTCATTTAAAAATTAAAATCCCCCAAAAAACAAAAGGAAAAACACAACTTGATACTCTTTGTATCATTTTTTTTTTCAGTTGGTTCAGAAAGAAGCATCCCCAAATGGACCCCCTAGTCCCTATTCCCCCTAGCCCAGAAACAAAGGACCGCTGGAGGAGTCTGACTGTTGTGCCTTATCTGGAAGATCTGCACGGGTACAGTGAGGATGAGGACCTATGTGATTTGGAGGACGAAATCATCTACACACAGGATTTCACAGTGCCAGGTAAAGGCAAATAATGGTTGACTGTGCCACATATGAGAGAGATGTTGGCACAGAGAACAGATCAAACTATTTGGCTCAGTCCCTATTGCTGTCACAGATTGATTTCCTGCACAGTTACATCATCAATATTATGACCTGTACTAACCATAACTGGCTTACACTGAGCACACTACATTATAGTATTTCCCAGTTACTCCTTTACTACTTCAAGCATTAAAAAAAAGCTTGGACATACTTTAGAAAGTATCTGGAATTAACATTCTCTGCACCTGTGAGTCAGTTGGCTGCTTAGGCTCCTCTGCCTTTCCAGACGAATTAACTGGCCTGCTAAAGATCACTAGTCATGCTTTGTTGATACCTGGTAAACTACGTGAGGCCTAAATATCTAGTATTTATATTTCACTGGAGAGCAGAAATAGTTGTCATACCACACGTGAGCAATATATTTTACTTGATACATGCCAGATGACATGATATATCTAGCTGAGAACGTAGTCAGGCCAACAGCTGTAGACAAAAGGGGACAAGGCAAGAGGCAAACTCAAAAATAAGAATCTTGGACAGCAGCCCCCAAAACCTCTCAAGGACATACCATGACACAGATGGGTCAAGGAAATTAACTCTCTTAACCAAATGCATGGATAATGTAGGGTAATAACTGCTTGATCCAAGGATAAATCTGACTGCCATTCTGGGGTCAAGAAGGAATTTTTTTCCTAGCTTGTTGCAAAATTGTGCTTCAAACTGGTTTTTTTTTTTTTCCCCTTCTTTTGGATCAACCGCAAAAAAACAAATGTGAGGAAGGCTGAACTTGATGGACGCAAGTCTCTTTTCAGCTATGTAACTATGTAACCCCTTAAGGACACGTGACATGTCATGATTCCCGTTTATTCCAGAAGTTTGGTCCTTAAGGGGTTAAACACACCTACTCCTACACACTACTGCATATTTGGGGATCCATACATGCACCACTACCCCGTTACTATATAAATATATATATATATACCGTATATATAATATACACACACGCGGCATAATATGTGCGTGTATTCACTTTTTTTTTTATTTATTTATTGTTTTAAATGATTACAGTAGTTTTTTTTTTTTCTGTTTTGTGTCCCCTGCCCCCTCTAAGTTGTTGCCTTTCTTTAGATTAGCAGAGTTGGAAGGGTTGGGGGGCGCTTGAGGATTCAGTTCCTACACGTGCTCATGTAAATTTGTGCCTACAAAAAGATACCTTTTAGTTCTACAGACCAGAAGGGCGTTGTATAAAGACTTGCCAGTATAAGACTGACTTATATGCATGGTTTAAAATAGAGAGTGATTGAAGAAAGTTATGTACATTCCATATGAACTACAAGACCTTTTTTGACATATGAAGATGAAGTCTAAGGGGAGAGGGAGAAAGAGAAAAAGACAGAGTGCAAATGCATGGATAAAACCAGAATTGGTTGAAACGTAATAGGAAGAACTCAGTTTCGAGTCCTATGCTACTAGCCAGGCTTAAGTTACTTGCCTCTGCAAGCCAGGAGAGTCCATGGCAGACTCACAAGGGCTGACTTTTTTTCACCAATGACTTGTGCAGCGTGGAACAACAATTTCCCATAATTCTAAATATGAGCATCATAAATGAACAATTCTTATATGCAGCAAGTGCCGAACACGCATCCAAGCTTCCCCATAGTGGTGGGCTTCCTTGTCACGTGACCGACAAGGACTTTGTCAGTGCCGCAGCAGTGCTTCTAGTGGCTGTCCGGAAGACAGCCACTAGAGGTGGATTTAACAGTTACATTGCAAAACTAAAGAATGACTGCACCCAGACCACTTAATTGAGGTAAAGTGGCCTGGGTAAATTTGGTGGTCCTATATAAATACAGAAAAGAGCATGCGCTACCAGCTCATCAAGAAAATAGACAAAAATTACCAGTAGGCTAACCTTTTCATCTTAATTTCATATTCTTAAAGTCAGTAAGCCCAAAACGTCACATGAAGCAAGCAGAGGCAGCCATATCTTGCATGTTTTACCAAACCGGCCTTTTCAAATAAATAATAGACTACAGACTATAACTATATAGAATAAGCCTGTTTGGTAAAACGTAAGATTTTGCTGCCCCTGCTTGCGTCATCTGATGTGCTTGATTTACTGATTTTAAAACGATTAAAACTTTAGCCCACCGACGAGTTTTCTATATTTTTCTTGAAGGGCTGGGAGTGCAGGACATTTTTTTGTTTCTTTTTAAGGTTCACATGAATAAAACGTATTTACATATAGTTGTCTTAATAAACAAAAATAAAAGTATACATATGCAAATGTACACCGTGCCACATGAAATGCAGTTATTTTTTTTTTTAATAGACTGGTAACTACATTCAAGTTGATTTATGCTCACCCTATCTATCGTAACCTTTTAAAATCTTCTCTCCCATCACGAATCAGGACAGGTGCCTGAGGAGGATTTGTTTGCACAGACGCAGAGCCATGTTCCCTCCAAACAAGTGTGTATGAATGGCACAGAGAGCCAACTTAAGGCAGAAAGGAGGGTCAGCTCTGCATCACAACGCAAGACTAGCACTGCGGGGAGCAAAGTACGCAAATTATCAGCCTGCAAACAGCAGTGACCATAGGGATCGCTTTGTAAGGTAAGGATTTACCATCCAGCAAAATAATGTAGTTTTTGTGATGACAAATGTAGGCGTGACATAAATTCAGTAGCAAATTTACTGTACAAAAAATAACTGCTTACAAGCCTAAGATCTCACCGTTTTTCAATAAACCAATAGAAAGATTTATAGTGTACAAATAATTGCCTATTGGATGTAATGAAAGATTGAGTACTTGGTGGAAAATTTGATTGATAACATGACATGCATGGGTAGTCAAAAGCTCTGGGCTGTTAAACTAGACCCCATGATACACATCCAGGTTGCGTGTCAAGAGTATTGGAGTGTAGCATAATGCTGGAGAACTAACTTTTTAACTACCCCACTTTTTCATTATTTGCTTTTTTACTTTGTTGAGCCAGTGTGTGTTTGCAAGTTGAAGAGGTCTCCCTGTACTTGGACCCATTCTCTTTAATGTTTTTATTAGTGATATTGCAGAAGGTCTTGATGGTAAGGTATGTCTTTTTTGCTTTTGATACTAAGGTATGTAACAGGGTTGATCCAGGAGGGATAAGCCAAATGGCAATTGATTTAGGTAAACTAGAAAAATGGTCAGAGTTGTGGCAACTGACATTTAATGTGGATAAGTGCAAGATGATGCATCTTGGACGTAAAAACACAAGGGCAGAGTACCGAATATTTGATAGTCCTAACCTCAAAATCCGAGGAAAGGGATATAGGGCTGATTATTTCTAATGACTTAAAGGTAGGCAGACAATGTAACAGAGCTGCAGGAAATGCTAGCAGAATGCTTGGTTGTATAGGGAGAGGTATGAGCAGTAGAAGGATGGAAGTGCTCATGCCATTGTACAGAACACTGGTGAGACCTCACTTGGAGTATTGTACGCAGTACTGGAGACCGTATCTCCAGAAGGATATTGATACTTTAGAGAGAGAGTTCAGAGAAGGACTGATAAACTGGTTCATGGATTGCAGGATAAAATTTACAAGGAAAGGTTAAAGGATCTTAACATGTATAGCTTGAAGGAAAGACGATACAGGGGGGATATGATAGAAACATTTAAATACATAAAGGGAATCCACACAGTAAAGGAGGAGACTATATTTAAAAGAAGAAAATCTACCACAACAAGATGACATAGTCTTAAAGGACCACTCTAGTGCCAGGAAAGCATACTCGTTTTCCTGGCACTAGAGTGCCCTGAGGGTGCCCCCACCCTCAGGGACCCCCTCCCGCCCGGCTCTGGAAAGGGGAAAGGGGTAAAAACTTACCTTTTTCCAGCGCTGGGCGGGGAGCTCTCCTCCTCCTCTCCGCCTCCGTTCCTCCCCGTCGGCTGAATGCGCACGCGCGGCAAGAGCTGCGCGCGCATTCAGCCGGTCACATAGGAAAGCATTCATAATGCTTTCCTATGGACGCTTGCGTGCTCTCACTGTGATTTTACCCCTGAGAATCACGCAAGCGCCTCTAGCGGCTGTCAGTGAGACAGCCACTAGAGGAAATAGGGGAAGGCTTAACTAATTGACAAACATAGCAGTTTCTCTGAAACTGCTATGTTTATAAAACAATTAGTTAACCCTAGCTGGACCTGGCACCCAGACCACTTCATTAAGCTGAAGTGGTCTGGGTGCCTAGAGTGGTCCTTTAAGTTAGAGGGGCAAAGGTTTAAAAATATCCAGAAGTATTACTTTACTGAGAGGGTAGTGGGTGCATGGCATAGCCTTCCAGCTGAAGTGGTAGAGGTTAACACAGTAAAGGAGTTAAATCATGCGTGGGATAGGCATAAGGCTATCCTAACTATAAGATAAGGCCAGGGACTAGTTAACGTATTTAGAAAATTGGGCAGACTAGATGGGCCGACTGGTTCTTATCTGCTGTCACATTCTATGTTTCTAAATTAACACTGGAACAAGGTAGGAGAGGACTACTTGATTGATTTATAATAAAAAATGTGAGTCTATATTTGTAAGGGTTTCCCTCAGCAGCAATAAATTATGCTCTGGCTGAATTAAAAAAATAACAACCCATACTGTGACAAGCTTAGTGGGAGAATGTTACTCCTTGGTTTTCCAGGAGCAGCACTGAAACGGTTAGAAATCATTAACATGTATACCATGTTCTTTCCCCACTTCCCTATAGAGGTATGGGGGAGGGTCAGATCAGGCGCCTGGCACTGAGGCAGTGTGGGCGGCTGTAGGAAGGAGAGGCATCAGAAGAGATAATAAGTCTGAATAAGAGGTGTCTTCATTCACATCCTACAGAGAATGAGTCACAACCACTTCCAATAGCAGTGAGCCTTTACTGACGTGGATTCCCCTCTATCCCCCTCCATATCTATTCTGTTTTTATCTTTCATCCTTTATCGCTGTACTGTTTTTGTAACCCCTCCTCTACTCTCTGTCTCTGTACAGTGAGAAGAGAAAGAAATGAGGGTATACAAACTCCTTTAAAATCCTAGTGTCCATTCTTCTCTTTAATTCCTTAACTTCCTTTTTTTTTTTTTTTTTTCTTCTTAATATGATCTCAAGCTTTGTTTTCTATCTCCTGGAATCCTGATAATCTTCCTTTTTCCTATATTAGCAGTACTAATTTATCTTTGTTTTGTAATACTCTAATAATGGTCTACCAGCTGCTTTCTGTACTGGGTATTTCTCTCAACCTCTTATTTTTAACCTACCCACACTCTTATGTACTTGAATTACTTTAGTCTCTTGTTTGTCACTGAGAATCAAGTTCTCGTTCAGATATTTTGTTCTTGTAATGCCACCTTCTAATTTGAACTTTTAGTTTTATTTGTGTATTTGCCTCCTTAGTAGTGGCATACACTAATTAGTATGGGAAAACAAGGGGCTGGCTGCACTCACCTAAACATGCTTAAATGGGGTGCTGCTGGGGGCCAATAAGTACAGTAAAAATAGAAATCCAGTGCACTCACTTATCAACTAAACAGCTACTTTGATGCTGACAGATTTGACTAGTTTTATTAAAAACACCTAATCTAGGCAAAAAATAATGGGGGTTTAGTTACACTATATGATCATACATTGCATAAGCCTGCCACAAACGTCAATGTACCCCATCTTTGGCAGGTCCTACTCTCACTGCCAACTGTCTACTAAATGAGCTACTCACTTGGGGGAAATCCTTCCATCTCGTGTTCTCTGCAGTACAAGGAATTGGTATACCACAATTGCACTATTTCTTTAGTGTATGTGAAAACTGTGAAAGACAATCTGGTTGTCAAAGGAATGGAATAAAAGACTCTGGTAGAGAGGAAATAATAGTGTCAGAACTGTTTTGAGCCCCCTCAAACGTGTTTACAGGGCGGCCACAGCGGTCTGCCAAAAGATCATCTTTTCCCTTCCTAATGTAATCACTATTTTTGTTTCAAATTACCTGTGCCGTCTATTTCTTTTCGGTATTTCTTTCTCTGTTAAAGATGCACTCTAAATATCATAACTATTACAATTAATTAGTCATTGTGGTGGTATGAGTCTATTGGTGCATCGCCAACTGTTCTGTCATACTGTTTTGTAGTGATTTGACAAAAGGTTCTTCCAGACATCCATAGCCTGCTCCATCTTTAGCTCCTCTGATAATGGGGGAATTAGACCTATTCATTATCTAGTGTAAGTCCTACCAACCTTGCACAGCATTGATAGGTTGTGAGACAAGAGTGGGTTAGACTCCTAAAACCATAATCACAACAATGATCTTATAGTGGTTACTGTGCTTAAATGGTCTATTTAACACATTTGAACCCTTGCACCAATCTATTTTTTTTTTTAAATAGTTAAAGGACCACTATCTTGCTAGGTCCTGAAGTTGGAGGAAGGGGTTAAACACTTAAATTTCTTTGGCGCTGGGGACTCTCCTCCTCTTTTGGCCGTGCATCGGCTGAATGCGCATGTGCGACAAGAGCCGCGCGCATTCAGTCCATAGGAAAGCATTCTCAATGCTTTCCTATGGACGCTGGCGTCTTCTCACTGTGAAGAGGCTGGATTAACCCATATGTAAGCATAGCAGTTTCTCTGAAACTGCTATGTTTACAGCAGAAAGGGTTAACTCTAGATGGACATGGCACCCAGTGTGCCTATAGTGGTCCTTTAAACCACACTCTGAGGGCTTGAGTAGGATAAATAAACCTAATTAAATAAACTTAATTAGTCTATAAAATGTTGACGTTTCAGCTCCAACACAGAGTTTTCATCAGGACAAACAACAAACTTAAGTTTCACTCATCCTACTCAAGTCCTCAGAGTGTAGTTCAGCCTACAACTTTGCCAATACCAGCACCGGGCATTATCAGGATTACCAGGAGTGCAAGCCACTCTTTGGATTAGCTGTATTAGTGCAGTAGATTGATCAGTATTGCCTCAGACCTGAGGAAGAAAATATATATATATATATATATATATATATTTATTTGGGGGGGTTCCCTGCTCTGGTGCTTTCGTCTATGTTTGGGGAAGTTTCCCTGAACATAGACGAACACACCATAGCAGGGAATCCCTTAGTTTGTGTTTTATATCCCCTACTGGTAAGAATAGCTAGTGTGAATTGTGTTTTGTTGTAACATGTCTAATCATCTTGATTGGTGCTTTCTTCCCATCAGCTCACATCTGGAGACTTCGGCCCCCTCAGTCTCCACGGGGAGAGAGAATACGCTCCACTGAAGAAACATCAGATTGCTGCAGCAGAGGGATCTGCCCATTAATTCTGCTCCCGCAACCTTTGCCTCATCATCTTCCCCACACACCTCTGGACCTCTAGGACATGTTCAGTGTCCAGCATCTGCTGCACTTTATGACTTGAACTTGACCCTGCCCCATTTTGTTTGTTTGACTGTATACCACATGTATTATACCTAAATGAGGCAAGGGGAATTGCCAGGAGCCCTATCTGAGCCCTTATTACAAATAATGCGAATAGGGGCTGCTGGACTTTTTTTTTTTTCACACCAAACCCATCTGTTGCTTGTGTGTTTGGGGTAAAGGAGCCCTGTGTTCACTACCACAGGTTGTTTATTTTTTCCTTAGTGATTAAACGTTTATTTGGTTTCCACCATTCTGGTTCCCAAGCGTAGATTTAAAGTTCTTGCAGCTGTGCTGTTTTTGGTGTTTTTGCTTTGAGATTTTTATTTATTCTCTCTCTTCTCACAAAGTGGTTTAATAATATAAACTTGTGCATTAAATGACCGTTAATGAGAACAAGGATGAGATTATGGCTGGGAAATAACGGACATTGGTACATTTTGAGGAAATATTTCTTAAATTGTTTTATACCACTTTCTCGCATACACACATGCTCCCAGTTACAAGGGTGTTATATTAATAAGGAGAAATACACAGCAGAGGTGGAAATAGATTATTTAAAGATCTCCTCTAGTCACACAATCTGTTACTGTAAGACTACAGGGCAAGAACCCCATGTACCAAGAAACCTTTTAATAAATAAAAAAAAAAAAATCCACCCACCCTCGTACAAGAAAACATTAGCCCCTGATACGCTCCACTCCCCTCCCCCTTCGTGTGCCAACCATTTTAGTTTTTGAATAGACAGAGCCAGATGTGTAGTAACCACACTGAGTGAGTGCTGGTGGTCCACACTCCAATCTGCTGAGCTCATTATATGGGATCCAGGAAGAACAAGGATGGGATCATGGCTGGAGGAAAACTAAAATCACATTTTCAGAAAATATTGCTCCAGTTGTTTATACCACTGTCTTCACTTTCTTACATACACACATGCTCCCAATTATAATGTGCTGTCTTATGTAATAAGGACAAATACACAGCAGAAGTGGGAAGATATTATTTAAATACCTCCTGTACCCCACCATGTGCTACTGTGAGAATACAGAGGAAGAACCACTTAATCTCCAAATAACAAGAAATCTTTAAAAAAATAAATACATTCCACCCTCCCACCCTGGTGCAAAACAATCTAGCCCCTGAAGCCCTCCTCCCCCAACCCACCCTCTCTTGTGCCAGACAGTTCATTTTTTGGGTAGACAGAGCCGGATGTGCAGCAACCACATTGAGAGCTGAGGGTCCACACATTGCCACCCCAATTTGCAGGGTCCCTGAGGGGAGTGCTTATTATCCGGCATTCAGGAAGAAACTTCATATTGCTTGGAAGATAACTGTACCGCTTTCCATGAATGAATGCGTGATGGTGTTGATCTCCATGCTGAGTACAGGAGTGCAGTGTGTATGTGCTGTATGTCTTTACAGTCATGCTTTGTGTTTGTATGGCACAATGTGTAGCAGTGAGTGAATGGGCCTTCAGAGGTCTATCATTTGGCACTGTGCTTTCTAGTAGTAGTGATCTGTATATTAACTCTGACAACTCCTCACACATTTTGCTCCATGTTTCAGGAGATGACACTCCTGCCTTGTATGTGAGACTTGAGATGCTATTTTAACTGCCTTAAACAGGACTGTGATCTGGTGATACATGTGCCACTGTGCAGAGCCTCTCAGGGCTGCGTGCTGTCCTCTGAATGCTCTGATACAGATGTGCTTCAAGTCCTGCACCTATTTTATCAAGCAACTCTGTGGTTTGCGGCCCATAGCCATAGTCTTGCTCAGGGTCCTCTGGGACAATAGGGGGTTCATCAGGGGCAGGGATATGCTCAGAAGGCTCTTCCTCTATGGCCTGAATTTTCTCTTCTGGGGTAAGGGAGGATGGGCTCTGTGGACAGCCATCTGTCCCTTCCTCATCAGTAGAGCTTGCAATACGTGGCAAAGTGCTGTGGTATCGAGTGTCAGGTAGGTAATTGGCACTATCTCCCCTGCGCATTTGGGGAGCACGATGTTTTTCAAGTGCTGGGGGGAAACGAATGCCGGGATCGCTGTACTGCTTGGTTCTCTGCCATTGCTTGCGCAAGTGAGCACGGGAACGATGTTTCATACGAAGGGGAGAGTCATCATACTGTGGATCATGCCTTAAAAATTCATTAAATAATGCATCTGTTTTCTCATCAATGCTGTAATCTCTGCGTGACACTGCCTCTCGAGGAGTCAAGGTCTGGGCATGGTGTGGGAACCAGGCCTCCTCCTCCCCTCCAGAAGCTCCTTGTTCATACAGACGCCCTTCCAAGCTTTCAAATACTGTTCCTTTACGCCCAGCATGTGTAAAAAAGAGTCTCTTCTCAGATGCAGTTTTATCTCGATGTGGACTGCATGACTCTTCAGGGGGCCTGCAAGGAGCTTCAATGGAGGCATAACCACTGTCCATCTGTAAAAGCTTACGTGGTCCTGTTTCCGGCTCAGCACTCCGCGCAGGACGGCCATCTGGAAGGTCTTGAGAGGGGAGGCTAGGGAGACCACTTAAGGAACTTACACTGTCTGCATCACTGCGAACTGAGTCACGGTCATTGTTGCTGCTGCTTTGGTCGGAAGCACAGATCTCTAGCGATGCACGCAGGCTCCATATATCACACTGGGGAGGGAGCTGAGTTTGCTCGGTGGTCCCTATGTCTGAGAGAGACCCATCCTCCCCATGGTCTAACCTACAGATTACAAAAGAATCACAATTAGGGAAGAGAAAAGAGAATTTGGATGTGTGGCCAGCTCAGGATATATGTGACAAAAGGGATAGGAGAGGTTGCAGTTTTGGGAATAGAGGAGAGGGACTATTTAGGTGTGAAAAGGGTAATAGAAGAATACCTGCCGAGAGATTGTGGTGGGGTCCCGTGGTGTGAGATGAACGTTCCTTGGCTGGAAGGGAATGCAGTGTCTTGAGTATGGGCTATGTACTGTATGATATCATCACGTTCAGCACTCTCACTTGCTGCTCTCTGCCGCTGAAACTGGTGCCGCTTTGGAGACCCTGTAGAGGAAAGAGATAATAGTAGTATTGTATTAACTAATATAATTTTTTTTTTTTTTTTTAGGACAAGCTGGTTACCACCTTTCTACCTATTTAACATAGTTAAATAATGTGATCTTGCTTTAATCACCTAGTACAGTCACCTCCACAAAGCTACTGGATAGCTTCCATACACAGCTTTTCACTTCATAAAAAAAACATTTACAAAAACGGTTATTCTATTTTAGTTGTTCGTGTTAGCACTCTAGACTTGCGTTAGATTACATTTTTATTAGGGATGTGCATGGGCAAAAATTCAGTTTGGTTCGGAAATTCAGGTAAGAAAAACAATTGTCTGCTTCGGCAATTTGGACAATGGCATTCGGTTCGGCACTTCTGAAATTTGTGAATTCGGAACTTCAGTAATTCGGATCCTAACCCACTTTGGCGGTTATGTTCGGCAATTCGGACATCCGTAAGCATCCGAATTGCACGAAATTCGTCCGAATGTATATTCGAAACTAATTGCACATGTCTAATTTTTATTATGATGCAAACTTTCCACATGTGGTTAACACTAAAGCAACATTATTAAGTAGAATAAAAAAGTAGGGAGAAAAAAATAGCGCCATTTTTTGTGTGTCAAGGTGTGTATCTGTGTTTGTATGTGCATCTGTGTGTCAATGTGTATGTATGTATGTATCTGTGTGTCAAAGTGGGTGTGTCTGTATATTAAGGTGGCACACAGTATGTATATCTGTGTGTGTGTGTGTGTGTGTGTGTGTGTGTGTAAATATATATATATATATATATATATATATATATATATATTCAGACACACAGGCACAGTGGAACACAGATACATCGTGACATATATACACACTTGCACCCTCCCACTTTTACAGACACATACACACTCCCTGACAAGCACACATATACTCTTTGACAGACACACAAACACATACAAACTCCCTAATAGACACACATACAATTTTTTTTTTTTTAATTCTACTCCACCCAGCCCCCCCACCTTTGGGAGTGCTGGCATGGAGTCTATGTCCCTGTGTTCCAGCGGGCTGCTGTGTTTGCTGTGGAGGATCCCGTGGGCTTCCTGCAGTGATGTTGGCTCCTTGTCCTGAAAATAACCCGCCGGAGGAAGAGGGCGGCCGCCGCAAAGGACCGGTTCAGATTCCGGCTCCGGCATCACTGCTGTGCGTGCAAGGGAGCTGAGGAGGCATTGCCCACTGCTCCCTCGCTGCCATTTTGTTTGTTTTTTTAATTTTGACGGAACCCCAATTGTGTTCTCGCGGAACATCAATTGGGAAATGCTGCCTTAGCAGATTACAATACAGGCTTTGAAGCAGCAATGTTACTGGCTGTGGACTTTACAGAATTTGCAAAGAACCCCCAGTGGTGACTGCTGCAGGGAGTAGCAGGCAAAGGTGAGGTCTACTTATCTGAACCGGTCCTTCGCGGCGGACAGCCTCTTCTTCTGGCGGGTTATTTTCAGGACCAGGAGCCAACATCACTGCAGGAAGCCCGCGGGGATCCTCCACAGAAAACACAAATTCCCTGCAGCGGACTGGGGGGGATTGACACTTTAGAAGGTGTTAGCTCCGCCCAGAAACTAGAATCGTCAGGTATTGGAGAAATACTGAGACAAAGTAGTCTTTATTTTGTCTCAGTACATCTCTTGCCTAGGTTGGAATTTCAGTAGGAATCTGAAATACTTATTTTTCCATGGGGGTTGGTGACATTGCTGCTTTAAAGCTCTAAACACGTAAGAAAACGTACATGTTTCCTGAGCTTAGATGGATCAGAATGTTTGTTACAAAATTGTTTCAACATCTGCCATGACAAAAAGTTTTGAGAAGGGCAACATTGCGATATCAAACGTTACTCCTTAATGTCTTACCTCAAGTATATTGGTTGATTTATTCTGTGTTCTAGAGATTAGAATGTCCTCTTTTGGCATTGAATATAGAATTGAGCCCTCTCTGTTCCCTGACAGCCTCCCACCACCAGTTTCATATTGTTTATTAAAGCACATCATCTCACTTACCTCTGGTATCTAGGCTGCTTGCTCTCTGCACACTGCCTAGCTTCCATTTCTTGATTTTAAGATAAGGGCTTGCTCCTTCCAAACTTGCATGGCGCCGTAGACGATTGAAGAAGTGAAGGACAGCACCATGACTTCGAGTGGGAGCCACATCTGAGCTTCCATCTCCCTGAGATGGATGACTGCTTAGATCAAACTGAAGGAAAGAGGAGGTATATAAGGTTCATCTTTAAACACTTACATTTTGGCCCCATCATTAAGCATGTTTTTCTTCAGGTGTTCCTTACTCACCCTAGCACTGGCGGGGCTCTGTCTTGGGGTAAGTGGGCTGCGCTTTGGAGTATCCATAAAACTTGTGTCAGCCACAGAGTTATATGCATCTCCTGGAAGGGCAGAGCTTGGGCTGAGTGACAGACGCGTGAGTGGAATTGGAGAACTGCGAGGTGGCTAAAGAGAAGTCACATCAGTAGAATTACTTAACAATTAAATTAGATAGAACTGTATTAAAACATTTGTGGAAAGAATGTGCTGTGCAGTTCATGAAACATTGCCCAATGCAGTGAAAAATGCATTACAGGTGATCATGATGAAGCCATGCACTGTCCCCACACATACCTGATATATAGAGATGTTGGACTTGCTAGGGGAGGTGGGTCGAGTCTCTGATGTGCCACCACTACTGCTGCTTTCCCCTCCCTCACTCTCATGTATGGTTAGGATGTGTAGAGCAGTGGGAGGTAGAGAAGGAAGTGGGGGAAGTGTCAATCGTGCATTCTTAAGATAGTGGAAGTCTCCTTCAGTCAGAGTATACCTAAGGTGGATAATAATATTCAGACATCCTGTCAAGTTCCACATAGTGGATTCGCATAAACTATTAGTATCACTTTTTTTTTTTAGTTTCCTCTACTATATAATTTTGTTCTTACTGTTGTGCCCCGATACTGATCACTTTATGTTCTCTCTTATATACCCTTTTCATTTAAAACATTTTTCTTACTTTTTAACATTCTTCCTATTCATTAATTCCTTGCTAAGTCATCCCCTTTACTTTTTCTACACTTGTTTCAACTCTGGTTTACTGCACACGGAAGACTGATGTCTACAGCACATCATGTATTACAAACCTACCACCACCCACCATCTTGACATAACCTCACCTTCTGCCACGGTCCCTTTCTTTCTTCTCTTGTCCACACAGGGCTCCCTCATTGAATGAGACCCTTCTGCCACTTGAAGCTGTACACAAAAATCTGCCTGATTCTGCATCACGGAGACCTGAGGCCAACAAAGACTCTGCATCCTCAATGTGTATGGTTATGTCTGTGGGTTAAGAGCCAGGAGTCAGAAATAAGATCTGTCTGACAGAAGTCACATGCTACTATTATATAGTCCTTCGTACCATGGGTGGGTTGAGATTCATCCACATAAGAAGTGTTTGTTTTCTCTGCATCATCACTTGGCCTGGAAAAAGATGAAAACCTCTTAATTTCTGACCAACAAAACTATGGATAAAGGCACAACTAAGTACTACATAACAATAAGGCTAAACAATAAAGAACACAATGCAGGCAATACATGGAGCATCTCTTTGCACCTAGAGAATCGCAGGCGAGAATCACAGCAACGTCTGCAAAGAATCAGGACCCCGGTGAGCAGAAGTAGTGTTCCACCAATGAAGATGGAAAGCAGAACCAAGAGTAGCACGTACCCATCCTGAGGTGGGGTACTCGGAGCAACCTAGTAAAAGTAAATAAGAAATATGTCAATAGATTTTCATGTAATCTTAGCTCCTCTTGGCTGCAGGGATGAATTTCTGTTTTTGAAAATTCTTCAAGTTTGTTTTTGGCCAGATAATAAATACGTAATAGATATGAACTTTCATTTCATTAAATGTTTTATATTTAATACGTGCATTGGCGCAGGCCTTCAATTTCTCCACGTTGCATAAACTGTTAGAGCTAGGAAATATTTACTAACCATATCTAAGCTATTTTACTCAGTAAGAGTTGTTGAGCAATTTAGTTGGTCTTCCTCTGATTATTTGAACATACAAAGTGTTATTGGATTCTTATGATTTATTGCTATAGGTCCATTGGCTATGAGCCAAAACAGATTCCCCAATATTCTTTAAACAATAAAAAGGTGGATAATGCGGTTTGATATTAAATCATTAATCTCAATCAATAGAGAATTAAGCATATAACCGTTCTATTTGGTTTTTTTAATATATATATATATATATATATTCATATACATCAGCAGATCCTCACAGAACTCGTGCAATGGCTTATCTCTGTGTGTATATATAATATATATTTTACTTCTATGTAGAAAGCTGTTCTTACCGTGGAAGTGTCAGTTATATTCTCTAGTGCAGGTGACTCATAGCTCATGATCTGACACCTGCAACAAAGGAGAGATGATAAAATGGGGTGGTTGAGATGAAATTATGAGGACTTGTAATGAGTAGAAAATTAATTGGCGCAGAGTAATGACAAAAATAAAAAACAATACACGTTACAAGAATAGGTATGGGACCAAGGAGCAAATGAATGAGAAATGTAATACCCAAGATAAACAAGACAAATTCCCCTAGGATTTGATATAATCTATATCAGAATACAGTACTGTATAAGGTTAATAACATATACCTCCCATCATTAACCTGTGATAAGAGTATAAACACAACAGATTGACAGTATCATGACACCAAATCAGTGTACTTTTGAGCCCTAATTTGGGTAAAAATGTGCTGAAGACATGTTCTTGGAGTTTGCTTTATATAAATGTCTTCTATCAAAGACTACTTTTTTTTGTTTTAAATAAGAAGTGTAACCAAACCAAGCAATTATTTGGATACAAGACTTGCATTGATATTAGGGAAGCCCCACCATATTAAAAAAACAAACAAACCATAAAACAATGATTCTTACTTGTGACCTAAATATGTGAATATGCTAAATCGTTAATGTTTTATTGGATATATTGGTGGTCTTTGTATCTATAATAGCATTGTGAATATATGTATATTCTATATATGTAGGCTTTTGACAATACAGGGTCTGATTTTAGATTTATCACATTTATGAATAAGTGAAGAAATTACATTACCATTCAAGTTTGCTGACTGCTTCATTTTAGAACTCTGCCTTAGAATTGTTCTTTATAAATAACAACCAAACTAGCACTTTAGGTTGGTCTAGAGATTACAGAGGCTGCTAGTGAAATACATCCTGATTTTCTGAGCCTACAACCCAAAATAGTCACAGTATATGCAGTATTTAGTCTGGGGAACAGTGGTTGGGACTTGCCTGTTTGTTTTTGTAAAATATGTAAGTTTTGTTGGACAATGAATTTGTGTAAATGATGGAGACTTGCTTGTTCTGTGTGCATAGGAGGCTCTTTTGTAGAAGAGCTGTATGTATATATATATATTAGGACTACAGTGTGATGTGTAATGGATACTGTTCAGAACCTTGTCTGTTTTATATTCTAATACTGTAATAATTATCTACGAAATAGAATAATCTGAATTATTGACTATTAAACTGTATACATGTATAGCAAGTTATAGTTCGTGCAAACATATTACATATCAGTACATAGTGAATGCAGTAGAAGAAAAACAAAACAAAACATCTAACTAACCAATATATATAATCACAAAAATACACATGGACACGAAAAAAAAATTCTAAAACACTCCATATTACAGCCAATTTAATCAGCAATATTATACAATAATAGATATGCCCAGGGCATATCGCTGCAACACCCTGAGGATTCTCATATAACACCTATATAAAATATTATACTGAGATTGATAGAAGTCTATTGAGTTGTGTTGGGATTTATTAACTAACCGGTGAATTATGGTGCATTGTGAAAAGCAGAGTTGGAAAACCATTCACAGCGTGCCTATGAAGA
Source organism: Pelobates fuscus (assembly GCF_036172605.1). NCBI lineage: Eukaryota > Metazoa > Chordata > Amphibia > Anura > Pelobatidae > Pelobates > Pelobates fuscus. The sequence goes on along the minus strand of NC_086321.1, from coordinate 315,804,336 downwards.
ATCGGGTTTAAATTTACCACAGTATTTTTAGTAAACAACCCCCATGAGTAAATGTTTTAACATATCATGTATAGGCAAAGCCAATATAATGCCAAGTCAGGGATTCATTATCCACAGGAAGTGTGTACACAAAGGTGCCTATACGCTATTTTGTATACACAGGTTGGTGTATGAATATAAAATAACCAGAACAGTCACAACAAAGCATAATTCTACTCACAGCAATAGCCATCAGCTGCCCATAGAATGCCCAGGAGGTGAAACAATGTAACAAGGACCAAACAGAGAATTCTGGTTCAACATCATTTTCCCAGTGCCAAACAAAGCTCAGTCCATATAATACTCACTTATAGGGTTAATAATACAGCCATTAATTGCACGTGTATTTTTATAGCATCTCTCGGTAGTTTCTCTATAATAATGGCATTCGATGGGCAGTATGTGGGCATGCTATAAACAATGATGGTGTATGGGCACAGATACACGGACAGCGCCCACATTGTACCTGATTACAGCTGGTGGGGCCTCCAGTGACTGATTATACAATGCCCGGTCAGTGCCCACATCGTGCCCCATCAATTACCATGTATTGACACCCGGCATTGGCCACAGAATGCCCACACTTCTCCCAGGCAATGCCCACCCTCAGCAGCCTAGCAGTACCCTAACATTACCCACCTTCAGTACGGGCCCCGCTCATGCCCACTCCTCCCTCCTCCTCCCCCGGGGGATGCTGAATGCCCGGTACCCGGTTCTCACCTCCGGGTCCAGTTCTGAGCTGCAGCTCCGTCACCGGCCTGAGGATTTATGAATGAAGCCCGGAGAAAAAGCCTCCGCCCACCAGAGACCACGTGACTCGCATGGCTGCAGACAGCAGAGGGGGGGTGGAGGGGGTATGGACCCTCTGAGCATCTAACAAGAGAGAGGTGTATGGCAGGAGGAGAACAAGGGATCCAATAGTACCCCACAAAATATACTCTGCTACAGATGGAGCAAAGGGGTACATAAATAAAAATACGGAATATAGATAGATATTACAATATGTCTATATATATATATATATATATATATATATATATATATATATATATATATATACACACACACACACACACACACACACACATATACACATATACATACACACACACACAGCGTTTTATTTATTTTTATTTAATTTGTTCTTATTTATTTTTAATTCATAGACAATTATTATTGCTAGTATAAATCCTGGCACTGATAGGGTAAGCTTGGGTACAGACAACCACAATATGTTACAGTTTGTTAGGAACAGTGAGTGGGGGGGGGGGGGGGGGGCGGGGGGAGATTGGCACGGGGGCCAGCAAGTGAGTCATAGTGTGTGATTATTTATAGGCTGTGGCATATATGGAGCAATGAAAAAGGGAGAAAAGAGGGGGAGAGAAATACTGTGCAATGAGTAGAAATCAGGGGGTCTGAAGAGAAAAGAATGAGGTAGAATATGGCTAAATTACAGAAATAATGATGTAACTAATAAGGATAAAGTATGAACTTATGTTTAATACAATGTCGTATAATTTAATACAGTGTAATGATGTGCTGTTACATAGTGGTAAAATAATAAGAATGGATTGAATGTATTTCAAAAATACAATTTTAAAAAAATCAGAATGGTAATTGTAATAAAACACCCTGCTGTGATAATATTTGAACATGCAATATATACAATAAATGGCCACACCTATGTGGGTATCCCATCAATTTCAGTCACACCCACTGCTGACAATAGGTGCTTAAAATTAAATGCTGGTAATAGTTATGGCGCCTAGACTGCCTGTTTAGACGTACAGACGTGTAATCTCCGTAGAAAACCATTAGCAGTAGAATGGCCAATACTGCATGATTCATGAACACTCACTTTCATCTTGGCAACTCTAGGAGGCCACCTTTCCAACAAGTCTGTTATTCAAATTTCTTCTCTTCTAGAGGTGACCCTATCAACTCTGGAATGGAAATGTCCAGAAACACCAACAGGCTACTGAAGGAGATACAAACACACTTATTTAGCACATCAATTCTGTGGCCAAGTTATCCCTGCAGCCAAATCCTCCATCCATTACATTGCTTTCCCTCACTTCAAGGGGAAGGATGTCAGTTAGATGTGGCTAAATGATGCTTTTGGCTGCAAAGGCAGGAGTTGTCATGCCATTGAACATCTGTCAGCACCATGCGTGCTATTGAAGGTTGTATATCATGCACATTATTCAAATTAGCACTCAGAAGGTCTCGTGTCGGGGTGCTAATGATGCTGCCAGAGGTGATGTTAAACCACCATCAGCAAAATTTATTATTTGTGCAATTGCAGCATTTCTTCCTGAAATGCTTCACATACAGACTCCGAGCACCATGACTTCTTCCAATCACTGAAGTGGCAATATTGTTTAGAGTAACCCTTAAAGCTTTATTCTAAGCCAACTTGAGGTACAGAAGTATGCCGAGTCCTGTAATAAAAGACACTATGGGCACCAAGACCACATCATGTCAATGAAGTGGTGTGGTTGTCATGTCTCTGTCATTTTGTCACTGCAATGTAAAACATTGCCGTTCTACAGAATGGCAATATTTTCTTCTTTTTTTTTTTTTTTTTTTTTTTATGTTATTCTTTATTTTTTTGCATTTTAAAGGTTTATACAGAAAATCGGTATAAAAGTACCGAGATATGTCATGACAGAAGTGTACCATTGCAAACGTTACAATACACATTAAAGGAACACTATAGTCACCTAGATTACTTTAGCTAAATAAAGCAGTTTTAGTGTATAGATCATTCCCCTGCAATTTCACTGCTCAATTCACTGCCATTTAGGAGTTAAATCACTTTGTTTCTGTTTATGCAGCCTTAGCCACACCTCCCCTGGCTATGATTGACAGAGCCTGCATGAAAAAAAAAATGGTTTCACTTTCAAACAGATGTAATTTACCTTAAATAATTGTATCTCAATCTCTAAATTGAACTTTAATCACATACAGGAGGCTCTTGCAGGGTCTAGCAAGCTATTAACATAGCAGGGGATAAGAAAATCTTAAACAGAACTTGCAATAAAGAAAGCCCAAATAGGGCTCTCTTTACAGGAAGTGTTTATGGAAGGCTGTGCAAGTCACATGCAGGGAGGTGTGACTAGGGTTCATAAACAAAGGGATTTAACTCCTAAATGGCAGAGGATTGAGCAGTGAGGCTGCAGGGTCATGTTCTATACACCAAAACTGCTTCATTAAGCTAAAGTTGTTCAGGTGACTATAGTGTCCCTTTAATGCATTCTTAAGTCGTTGGTATCATCAGTTTCATGACAAAGGGTAAAACACAACTTAATACAATACAATACAGTATTTCTTGTAATTGAGACAAAGTAACATAAAACTTCATTAACATAAATGATTGAGAATGGCAATATTTTCTTTATAGAAAATGGCTGTCACTCAGAGGCATTTCCAAAGATATAGTAGAGCAAAACATGATCTCAGAGAACCATCAGATTGGTGCAGCGCGTTTTGCCATGCATCCTATAAGAAAACATTGGATTGGCTGCGATCATCGATACCAACTGGACTTTTTTTTTTGATAACCAGTTTTTAATTGTGAAATTGTTAGAAACATACAAGTGTATCATAAAGCAGTGAAGCAATGCTAAATTTTCATGTATAGTACAATTGTGCTGCTATGCTATTAAAAAATAACAGTATCCCGATGTATGCATTAAAAGTGTATATAAACACTGAAAAGTCAGTAGTACAAGATTAGTCCTCTACAATATCATCAAATAGCTCGTTCTCAGGCACAATATAACCGCTAATGGATCAGAGGTTGACGTTACAATATGAGGGTATGCTAGAGGGAGAGAATACTTAGCTAAAATGCATTATCAAGTAGAGTCTGCGAAACCATTGTTTGCCAGTGTGAAGAACTGGGCTGGCCATTTGACATATTTATTGTGTTTGAGTGGGTGTCCTCTACCCGGTGCCATAAGGAGTTGGGCATTCCCCTAGTGTTCACATCTTAAGGGTGTTTACTCTGCGTCCCCTGTCCATGATTTGTAAACTTGTGGGGTCCACGATCTATCTTTCTGTAAAGAAAAGTTATTACCGTAGTTATGTCCTGAGCTACGTTGTGGGCAATGTTTTCAAATCATAAGCATCTAAAATGATCCTACACCAGTCCTCATCCCAATCGTTTCTGTGTCCTGTCTAATCGTTCAAAGTCCATAGGCCCTTTACTACAGTCCGTGCGATTAAGTATAGTATCATGCTGAACTATGTAGTGGTTATCCCTCAGTGATAATATCGTTTTTTTCTTCCGAGTCATCTCCCTTCGTTTCCTCTGCATAGGGGCTATGAAAACCTACTGTAGATTAAGTGGCAAAGATAGAACAAGTGGAATAATAATAAGGAAGGTACATGAGAAAGGGAGACGACTGGACTTTTAACTATTATATTTTTCTGTCCCTTTCTCCGACCATCATTACAGAAGAGAAACAGATCATGTTTGCCCATCTATATGCCCTTAAATTATCTTGTGTTTTTAATATCTGTATTTGTGATTTCTACTACACTTGTGCAAAAAATTGTTTTGGCCAGTTCGTCCAAATCATCAAATTTCAATAATCAATCAATTCATTTTAAAACACGGGGCGGAGCCTGGCAGCAAGACGGGCTGGATGCCATTTCTGGGAGCTCCTTCCCGGCAATCAAAATCTGTCTCAAATCACCCATAAAAAGACCCCATCCAGCCCTGAACACAGCGGGTACGGGCTGGGGACATCCCGCGGCATCGCCAGATGCCCTTTCAATACATCCCAAGGCAGACCAAGCCGAAAAGGAGAACTGGGGCCTACTACGCGCCGACGCTCGCCGACCTCGAAAAACTTTTCGGCGGAGCGGACGCGCACAAAGCAGCGGACATCCCCACTTACCCCTCTACAACTCTCCATAGCTCCTCCACAGCAATGGGGCGCCGCTCCCAGAGACCTCAATCCGTTCCAGCAGCGGACCAGCAGGATATCGGCACTCTCCTACAACGTCAGGTACTATCCAAAATGGCGGCTGCCGGCGGACATGACACCCACATGTCCTCTGACTTGCCAAACCAGTCACACAATACAATATCAACAACACAAGGGAATCCAAACTCCATGACTGGGGATATCCCCGGAGGCACATCCCCTGCCACTAAGCAGGATCTGCACAACATGCAGAACACACTGCTGGAAATACAGAAGCTCCTAACTGCAGACATGGCCTCCCTAAAATCTAATATGCAGCAGCTCAATGATAGGACAACACACACTGAAGGGGACATAGGGAAACTACAGAATGAAGTAGCTGAACTGAAAACAGCAATGAACCACCTTAAAACTACACAGCAGGCTATGTCACTTCAGATGACTGCACAAGAAGATAGGCACCGCCGCAATCATCTTAAAATCCGCGGGGTCCCCCATGAGATCGACGCAGAGGAATTACCTCACTATATAAGAAGGCTAATAGCCTCACTGTTGCCATCAACACTAGCCAAGAAACGCACTATAAATGGACTGTACCGACTGCCCACCATCACCAAAACGTCAACCCCAATCACTGGCGACGTCATTCTTCGCTGCTGTACACCACAAGATAAGGGCCAGATCATGGCAGCAGTGAGGGGAAAAACCCCATTACCATTCAAAAACGCACACCTAACCTTCTACCAAGACCTCACTAAAACTACACTCCAATGGCGTAAATCACTGCAGCCTCTCACCAGCCGCCTGTGTTTCGCAGGGATAAAGTACAGGTGGGGTGCGCCAAGATCCCTACTAATCACACACAACGGGATGACCCACAAGCTCACAACTGAATCGGAAGCACCTGCAATACTCTACAAGCTGGGCCTTACAGAAGCGACAACCACAACTTCTGCTCTCCGAGTCGAACACGCCTGGAACCCCGAGTCAACGATCCCATTCGTACCGAGAGTCGCACCAACAACCTGACCGACCAAGGAGAGGGAGCAGCCACCCCACACCGACAAACAAACTATGACACATCACCAATGTTCTTGGTTCCCATCTTAATGGTTATCCTACTCTTACCTGGCACATATACTAAACAACCTACTATTACCCGTTCCACATACTAACGGACCTGGAGAGGGGCAGTCTCAGACCCGTCTCACATACATACATGATATACACCCACAAGAGGTTTACGACCCCCCCGTTACCCCCTTGGTTAGGGTTACCTACCCACAAGGGAAACCGAAACAATCCTCAGGTCAACACCACTCACACCTTGGCTACCCACACGCTTCCCTTATCAGCGCACTCATGATCTAACACATTACTACAACATAATCTACTAGTAACCTCATGTACAAACTTTAACCCACTCATGAATACCCAGTAAACTAACACTTAGCCTCCACTGACTCTTAAACAACATAGTATACTACCCAACTTGGACCAGAGGGAGGAAAACAACTTCCACACTGCAGAAACCACACATTTTACTCCCTCCTTCAAACATAGAGTTAACACCTCATAAACAAAAATGTGCGAAATGTTTATTATGATGCCTTGTCTACTAACCCAATATCTAACATTGTTACCCTGCATTACTGTTACAATGCCAGTCCTGGCTGTTGTGGCCGGACGGGTTTGTGTTAATCTGAAAACGCACCAAAAATAAAGAATAAAAAAAAATAAAAAATTAATTTTAAAACACAAGAATGAACCAATCCATCCAGGAATAATAACACTGTGTAAAAAGTTGTTTTCACCAGTCTGTCTAATCTCTGTTTTTGGGTTAATAAAAATAGAACGTTTTAAATAGTGGGAGGTATTGGATGAGGGGTTGGTAAGGTTATGACCAGGGAAGATCTCATTTTTTTACACAGGGCACCTAAAGGCCTTAGTCTGAAATCGGGACTGTTTGGATGCCTGCAAATGGGAAAGGAACTGCCATAGTCGGCCTGTTTATGATTTTGTTCCCCTGTGTCCACGGCAACCACAGAACTATTATCTGGCAGCTCAGTAGGAACGCTCTGCCGCTGTGAATTGGCACTAGGACCATTCAGAAAGTGCTTTAATTTGATGCCAGGCTGCCATGCCCCTTTAGTGGATGTGCCTGCCCTTTTCTGGACAGTCTGCCCATAATGGGCAATGCCAGTGACACAAGTCACATAACTGGTGATGCCCATTCAGGGCCTGCCCACCAGTTCAGATCTAATACCTCCCAAACTTGGGAGGTATTCCTTTGCTTTCCCCTGTTCTCAATTAATACCCGTCAATACATTAAAAATAATACTACCTGTATCCCCTTAACAAGTGTTAATGCCTTGATAATTCATCTTCGGAAGGATTGGAATAGCTTAAAAGCTTGACTGTTTAATATAAGGTATATTAAACTTGACAAAGCATTGGCAAGTTTTTACTGAACTTGACAATGGGGCTCTCAAAAAGCATCAGAATAGTGTGATTGCTTCGGCATTGCTCATCAGCAGTCATTAACATGCTGTTAGTGATAAAATTATTAATTGTTGTTAATGATCAAATCTGACAAATAATGACAATATAGAGCAGGGGTAGGCAACCTACGGCACTAGTGCCATGCACGGCACTCGAGGTGTCTTTGCACGGCACTCAAGGCTGCTAGAGTCAAACAGGCTCTGGCCTATCAGGAGTCCCAGTAAAACTTCAGATATCTGCTAATCCGAAAAGGTGGTGAAGGACAATCCTCAATTTATGCATTGCAGCACGTAGAGGTAGTGATCTCAGATCACTTCCTCCCAGCACTTGTCAATAGGAAGCCACACTGCAGTAGAGCAGCTCGCAGTTGCTGTTGCAGCTCCTGTCCTTGACATGTACCTGGCCGGACTAGTCCCTACTGGAACCCAGGGAAGCCACCCACACTGCTAGATATACACAGAAATGCAGAATAATCCTCCCCTCATACAAATAATACGGACAGCCCACACACAAACATACACACAATCCGCACAAACGAAACACCACTAACAATCCACATACATGCACACAACCCCACATGCAATACCCCAAACAGCCCCCACACACTACCAAACGCACACTTTCACATATCCATCCACACACACACAATACCACAAGCAGCACCCATACACAGCTTACATTCATATGTATCATACACAATACCATAAACTACTCATGAACATAAACAATATAATAGCTCATATACGCAGGGCCTTCTTTAACGCGGGGCAAACTGGGCAGCTGCACCGTGAGCCCTGCTGGCCTCAACTATTTCTAACCCTCTGGCTGGTAATCTGCACACTAAGGAGGCCCACCGGGTGGCCCATGCACAAAGGTCAGCAGGGACCCGGCACACGCTGAGGTGCTTTAACAGCGCGAGCGGGCCCCTTGCTTTTCGGCAGCAGGCTGGGAGTAAGTGACGGCCATGCATCACTTCCTCCCACAAAGAGAGGAGCGCGCAGGAAAGAAGAGTAGGCAGATTGGAGGGGGGCTGGCCAAGAGCTCTAGACCCCACCTCCCAACGCCTTCAGCCACCAACAGGAAAGGTAGGAAACTGGAGGGTGAGTTTTAAAGTGTATGTCTGTGTCAGTATGTCTGTCAGTGTGTGTGTGTGTCATATCTGTGTGTGTCAGTATGTTTGTGTGTCAGCATGTGTATGTGTCAGTATGTCTGTGTGTGTGTCAGTATGTCTGTGTGTGTGTCAGTATATCTGTGTGTGTGTCAATATGTTTGTATGTCAGCATGTCTATTTATGTGTCAGTATATCTGTGTCAGTATATCTGTGTGTGTGTGTCAGTATGTTTGTATGACAGCATGTCTGTGTGTATGTCAGTATGTCTGTGTGTGTGTGTGTGTGCTTGCAATCACGCCAACACCACATACAAACATATTCCACAAAAACACACAAAAACTGCTTAGTGCTAAATACAGACCTGCAAACATGAGTAAATGGTAGAGCCCCAGCTGTCAATGCATTTCTGGAGTTGCACGACAGATGGGGATCTACCTTTTAATCACCCGTGCAACAGGGAGACCGCCAAGAATTCTTGCACCTCTCTACTTTAGGTCCACCACTGTGTTGAGGTGTAGGACGTGATTGCATGCCTGGGAAGGGGGGGACAAGGTCCAGGGGGCCCTAAGCAAATGCTTTGCCCAGGGTCCAGTCATTATTAAAGACAGCCCTGCATATATACGCACAAATACAATGATACAAAGCAATTACAGTACAAACACAAGCAGAATACGGCAGCACACCCACCTCGATTTATAAAAAAAATAGGACCGGCACGCTACAGGACATCACAATCCTATATCGGCACAGTGCTGCTAAAAGGTTGCCTACCCCTGATATAGAGCAACATATATAGACCAAAACAACAATATAGACCAAATATGACAATATAACAATATAGACCAAAAATGATGATGTACACGTTTACTTTGAATGCCATGTCAGTTTTGTGGTTACTGGTGACAATTCTCAGTGACATAAATTCCATAAGGAGTGGCAAAATGTAAAGATTAAAATACCTACCAAAAGTATCACTGTCACTTTGCATTGGTCAGTATGATGGTACTGCATATCCTATCTCACTGCATTAGGCATCCCTCTTTATGGGGCCCTTATGCCCTCCAAGACGTCAAGCCACCCATAGTGTATAGCCAACATTACTTTATTTGTTTTTGCCGGAGCTGCCAAGCCTACTTATTATTATTATCACCATTAATATAGCGCCAACAGATTCCGTAGCACTTTACAATATTATAAGATGGGGGATTTAACTATAAATAGGACAATTACAATAAAACTTGTAACGATAGGTTGAAGAGGACCCTGCTCAAACGAGCTTACAGTCTATAGGAGGTGGAGTGTAAAACACAATAGGACAGGAAATAGCAATCAAATAAGGTGGGAATGAAGCATAGCAGAGCTGGAGGAGAGAGTAGAGTGCTGCCCTTTAGGAGAGAGCAAGAGACTGGTATGTGAGGTAGAGGCTACTCTTTCCTAAAGAAATTGGTTTTAAGACACTTTTTAACCGAATGAAGACTAGGGGAGAGTCTGATGGCGGTAGGCAGGCTATTCCATAGGAAGGGAGCCGCCCGCGAGAAGTCCTGCAGGCGTGAGTTGGCCTGTACGGGTGCGAGCAATGAACAGGAGAAGGTCATGGGCAGAGCGGAGAGACCGAGACGGAGCATACCTATGGATCTGTGAAGAGATATAAGAGGGGCTAGAATTGTTCAGTGCTTTATAGGTATGGGTTAGTACTTTGAATTGACTCCTATAGGATACAGGAATCCAAAGTAAGGACTGACAGAGGGGTGAGAGGACAGACTAGAGAGGAAAATCAGTCTGGCGGCAGCATTCATTACAGACTGTAGCAGAGCAATACGTTTTTTGGAAAGACCAATTAGGAGAGGGTTACAATAATCGAAGCAAGAAATAAGTACAGCATGGACAAGCTCCTTAGTAGCATCTTGCGTAAGAAAGGGGTGGATGCGGGCTATGTTTTTAAGATGGAATCTACAGAATTTAGTAACATACTGGATGTGAGGCCAGAATGAAGTATGATGCCAAGACAGCATGCTTGCAAGGATGGACTGATGTGGATACCACTAACTTGAAGGGAGAATGAAAGAGGAGGATCTGTATTAGGAGGAGGAAAGACAAGGAGCTCAGTTTTAGAGAGATTGAGTTTCAGAAAGTGGGAGGACATCCAGTCAGAGACGGAAAAAAAGGCAAGAAGTGACACATTGCAGGACAGCAGGGGAGAGATCCGGGGAGGAGAGATATATCTGGGTGTCATCAGCGCACAGGTGGTAATGGAATCCAAATGAGGTAATAAGTTTGCCAAGAAAGGCAGTATAAAGAGAAAATAGAAGGGAACCAAGGACAGAGCCTTGGGGGACTCCATCCAATACAGGACGAAGGGAGGAGGTATCATTAGAAAAGGAGACACTGAATGAGCGTTGGGAGAGATAAGAGGAAAACCACGAGAGGACAGAGTCACAGAGACCGAGTGTCACGGGTGGCCGTCCGGAGACTGGGACCCCTGTATGCCTGATGATGGTAGGAGTTACAGCGTAGAAATGAACAATCAGGGCCTGGTGCAGGGTGACCACACGCCCCCTGGTGTTGAGCACCAGGGTTTGTGTGACCACATACCAGGGCCCTGATGAAGCTTCTGCAGATCCCAGGAGCTTCATAATATGCAGATATGTATCCAGTACTAGAAACAAGGCAAGGCTAGAACAGGCACCAAACAAGATAACAAGACAAGACTAGAAGAACTCAGAACTGGAGCAGGACAGAAAGTAGAACCCAGAACATGTACACAAGACATGATGGAAACAAGAACAGGGCATGGACTGAACAGGACAAGACTGTACATGAACTAGGAATACAAGACAAGAGATGCAAGGCAAAACAAGAGGAGAAATAACCAAGTACTATATATGTAATAAACATTGTAGATTTAGACATGCATAAATGGCTAAGATGTATGCAGCCCACCACTGCGCCAAAGTACTCCAATTACGGTGGGTCCTAACTGCCTAGATATGCATGGCTAAAAGTACAACAATAAAACACACACAGTACTTACCTGCAGGGCCAGACTGGGAAGAAAATTCGTCCGAGGCATTTTTTAATTACAGCGGCCCACTAAAAAGGGGGGGCCAGGTAGGGTGTGTTTTGTCATCACCAATGACAAGCACGCCCCATCACAAAGTGAGCATGTTGGTTCAATGCTCTTCCAGGGTAGACCATGCGCAGAGCTCTGCTGAAGAGCTCTGGCATGAGAAAAAGACCCTGTATTTGTTCTGCACAGCGCAAGCAAATTTAATAACATGCTTGCACTGTGTTTGCTTGAAATTTGTCTCTGGTGTCTCCATAGTTGGGATACCAGGAGACAAAAATGCCAAGAAAGCATATTGTGCAGCGTGTGTGTGTGTGTGATGGGTGCTGTTTGCGTGAGGGTGCTATGTGGGTAAGGGTGCTGTGTGTGTGGTGGGTGCAGTATGTGTGTGCTGTGTGAGTGGGTGTTGTGTTTGCGTGAGGGTGCTTTGTGCGTGTGAGGAAGCTGTGTGTGAGGGTGCAGTGTGTGCACGTGAGGAAGCTGTGAATGTCAGGGGTGCACAGTGTGTGTGTGTGAGGGTGCTGTGAGTGTATGTGAGGGTGCTGTGAGTGTCAAGGGTGCAGTGTGTGTGTGTGAGGGTGCTGTGTGTCAGGGGTGCAGTGTGTGTGAGTGAGGGTGCTGTGTGTCAGGGGTGAGGGTGCTGTGAGTGTCAGGGGTGTAGTGTGTGTGAGTGAGGGTGCTGCGAGTGTCAGGGGTGCAGTGTGTGTGAGTGAGGGTGGTGTAAGTGAGGGTGCTGTGAGTGTCAGGGGTGCAGTGTGTGTGTGAGTGAGGGAGCTGTGAGTGTCAGGGGTGCAGTGTGTGTGTGAGTGAGGGTGCTGTGAGTGTCAGGGGTGCAGTGTGTGTGTGAGTGAGGGTGGTGTGAGTGAGGGTTCTGTGAGTGTCAGGGGTGCAGTGTGTGTGTAAGTGAGGGTGCTGTGAGTGTCAGGGGTGCAGTGTGTGTGTGAGTTAGGGTGCTGTGAGCTGTCAGGGGTGCAGTGTGCGTGTGAGTGAGGGTGAGGGTGCTGTGAGTACCCCTGTAAGTGTGCAGGGTGTGTGTGAGCAAGTGAGGCTGATGTGACTTGGGTGATTATTTCCCCCCTCCCTGCTTACCTTTAGCCTGGGAGGGGGGAATCCTGCTGCTGCCATCCATCCCTGGTGGTCCTCGTGGTGAGTGAACTCTAGCCTGTGGGGCTAGAGTTCACTTTCGTGAGACCCGGAGCGTTGCCATGGCAACGCTCCAAATCTCGCGAGAGGAACCCAGGGGAACTGTAAGTAGGAGCTCCGCCGGGTCCTCTCCTGGCTCCCTCACTCTCTCCCCCGGCGGCCGCAGTATACTGTATGTGGGCCGGTGAGGGAGAGCTTTGATCTCCCCACCGGCTTGCCGTGGACTACTGCAGGGCCGGCCCTCGGATAGTGCTGGCCCTGCAAAGACCGGCAGGGGAGATCCTGTGATCTCCCTGCCGGCCTCGGCCCATGGCCACTGCGGCCCACCGGGCATTTGCGGGTGTGCCTGATGGCCAGTCCGGGCCTGCTTACCTGCAAGAAAAGGAGCAGAGGAATGAGACCACTGCTAGCATGGAAAACTCTAAACAAAAAGGATAAATGGCAAAGGAACAGGTGTGGCAACAAAAAACAAACATTTAAAGGAATCCAGGAGACTGGGAATTTCCAGGAACGGAATAAAGAAATGAACCCAGAAAACCCAGCATAAAGAAAACCATTTAACATCCTGCACGAACTCCCACAACTCCCAGGCTTTACCTTATGCTCCCAGAACCAACAATACAGGAGCCCTGCATTTAACATCCTGCCTGAACTCCCACAACTCCCAGGCCTCAACTTACACTTCCAAAACCAACAATACAGCAGCTAATCATTTAACATCCTGCATGAACTCCCACAACTCCCAGGCCTCACCTTACACTCCCAGAACCAACAATACAGGAGCTCTGCATTTTTCCTGAGCACTACCCGTCCACCTAGGTTCACCCTAAATATATAGAATGCTCCTCCAGCTGTTTGAGATTCTCACTCAATTACCTCTTCATTGCCTTTACATTTTACCAATAGCTGCAATTCTCTGTGAACTCCTTTTAGCCATCACTTCCAAATTTCCCCTGCTACCTCTTGTCTCAAATCCCCACTGTATCATTTAGATCAGGGGTCCTCAAACTGCGGCCCTCCAGATGTTGCTGAACTACAACTCCCATGATTCTTTGAATTACATAGATAGCCAGAGAATCATGGGAGTTGTAGTTCAGCAACATCTGGGGTCCGGAGTATGAGGACACCTGATTTAGATTGTGAGCTCACGAACAATCTAGCTAAGCACTTTGTATAAAAGAGCTTCAATGGCTAGATATCAGCTTACGTTCAGGGCCCTCTCTACCTTTTGCATTTGTCTGTGTATATTGTGTGTCCTCCACTAATTGTACAGCGCTGCGGTATCTGTTGGCGCTTTATAAATACCGGTAATAAATAATAAATAAATAAAATAAAACCAGACATAGAATAGAAAACCAGACAAAAACAAGAAAAACTAAACAAGAATTGTAAAAAGAGTACTGGATACCAGAAACCATGGCCAAAAATGATCTGCATTTCAACATGGTCTGTAACCAGGGCCGGCGCTACCATTAAGGCGAATAAGGCATTCGCCTGGGGCGCCGGCCTCTGGGGGGCGCCCACCGGGTGGTTTCCTGGTGGGCTGCCCTGCTGCTGTCTGGGGATGCTGTGCTGGGTGAGCAGCTCCTTAGCCACCCCCCAGCGCAGCCATTCAGCTGCTGGGCTCCCTCTGCAGGCGATTACCTGCTCAGGGAGTGGGGTTTACTGTAACCCCATCCCCCGAGCAGAACACTGTGCTTCCTGCAGGCTGGGGGAAGCAGGGATGTAAACTGGTATCCCGGCTGCCCCCTGTCTGTGAACACAGGAAGCACTCGGAGGGGAACAGGAAGCAGCCTGTGCTCACAGTGCACGGCTCTCCTGCTCCCCCAGCAGCAAGAAAAACAACATCCTGGATCCTGCTGTCTGGAACTCTTCACAGCACCCAGGTATGGCATGGGGGATTGTTTATAGTTTGAATGTTTGTAAATTGATGTGTGTGTTAAATGACTGTGTTTGTGTGTGTAATTAAAGTGTGACTATATGTAGAGTGGTGTGATTTTGTGTTTGACTGACAGTGTGTGTGTTTTAATGAGTGTGCAAGAGACTGTGTGTTAGGGAGATTGTGCAAGAGACTCTGTGTTAGTATGTGCAAATGACACTGTGTGTGTGAGAGAGTGTGCAAGAGACTCTGTGTTAGGGAGAGTGTGCAAGAGACTGTGTGTATGAGAGTGTGCAAGTGACACTGTGTGTGTGTGTGTGTGTGTGAGTGTGAGTGTGCAAGTGGCACTGTGTTGTGTTAGTAAGAGTGTGTAACTGGCAATGTGTGTTGGTGAGAGTGTGTAGGTGACACTGTATGTCAGTGAGAGAGTGTGTGTGTGTTAGTGAGAGTGTGTAAGTGACATTGTGTATGTCAGTGAGAGAGTGTGTGTGTTAGTGAGAGTGTGTAAGTGACACTGTGTATGTCAGTGAGAGTGTGTAAGTGACATTGTGTATGTCAGTGAGAGTGTGTGTGTGTTAGTGAGAGTGTGTAAGTGACAATGTGTATGTCAGTGAGAGTGTGCAAGTGACAATGTGTAGGTCAGTGAGAATGTGTATGTGTTAGAGTGTGTAAGTTAGTTAGAATGTGTAAGTGTGTATGCCAGTGAGAGAGTGTGTGTATTAGTGAGATTGTGTGACACTGCAAAGGTAATTATTGCAATTTTTAAGAAACTGAAATAATTACTGTCCTGGGTTAACGTTAACTCCTCTAGTGGCTATGCATTGAGACGTCCAGCGTCACGCAAAACCTAGTGTCTTGGAAATACCACTGCGAGCGCGGCCATTAAGGAGCGAAGGCGGACCCAAGCCAGCACGAAAGACATGCTGGACCCAGGTAAGTGACAGAAGGGGTTTTAACCCCTTCTGCACCACAAGGGGGGTGCGTTTAACAGAGGGGGAAGCTATAGTGCCAGGATAATAAGTTTTTTTCCTGGCACTATAGTTTCCCTTTAATGCTTACTCAGTGCGTCTCTTTCCCTAAATGTCTCTTCACTGTAATTCAGAGTTTAGTGAATAAACATCTAAAGGGAATGTAGTTGCATTCATGGGGGGGGAAGGGGGGGGGGGAGGGGTGGCAAAATGGATTGTTGCCTAGGGCGGCAAAAATCCTTGCACCGGCCCTGTCTGTAACAAAACGTGGCACAGAGAGATTGAAGAGTTTGAAGAAGGAGAGCATCGTCAACGGTTCCAAAGGCTACAGAGAGGTCAAAAAGAATTAGTATGGAGTAGTGGCCTTTTGATTTAGCTGCGATTAGGTCGTTAGTAACTTTGATAAGAGCAGTCTCAGTAGAGTGGAGGGGGCTGAAGTCAGGTTGAAGGGGATCAAGGAGAGAGCTGGAATTGAGGAAGTGAGACATACAGGTAAAGACAAGTCTTTCCAGAAGCTTTGAGGAAAAAAAAGAACAAAGACTTGGATAGTTAGAGGGGGAAGATGGGTCGAGAGATTTTTTTTTCAGGATAGGTACTACAGTGGCATGTTTAAGGTCAGCAGGGACAATGCCAGAAGAGAGAGAGCAGTTGAAGATGTGTGTTAATGAAGGCACAAGGCAAGGGGAGAGAGATCTGATAAGGTGAGATGGGACAGGATCAAGCCAGCAAGGGGTGGGGCGATAGGACAGGAGAAGCGCAGCCACCTCTTGCTCAGTAGCCGGGGAGAAAGTCTTAAGGGTAGGAAAGGCATGATCTACGCGTGGTTGAGAAAGAGAATGGCAGGGTGGGGAGAAGTCTTTCCTTAGCTGTTCAATCTTGTCGGCAAAGTAGCATGCAAAGCTATTGGCGATAAGGTTAGTCTGGGGGATGGCCACAGGGCAAAGAAAAAAGTTAAAGGTGTCAAAGAGGGGGGCGGGGCCTGAGCTAGACATGTTTTCTGTGAGCTCCCTTCCAGATCTCAATAATTAGCTATTAAACTGACTTCCAGCACTCTATTAAAGCCAAGGAGTTAGCTGGGGAACCTCTGGAGTTAGCTGGGGAACCTCAAATTGTTTCTGTGGAGAACCCTCTTCCCGTCTTAGGGAGTCTCCTTTGTGGCCTGGTGCAGCTGTCGGGCGGGTGAGGTGGCTGATCATCTGCTATACACGGCGCTGGGCCCTCGCAGGGAAAACTTGCAACCCTCTCCCCCCTATGGACCGGTGGGGGTTATCCCGGTCCCCACTGGCCTAAAGCACACAGCAGCTTTGCACATAAGACCGACATCAGCTCAATTGTTGATTGCAGACCATTTATCGCCTGAGGCATCTAAGATGGCTGCCATGTCCAAGCCTGGTTACTGCCAGGCGAGACAAACATATAAGGAAGCCTTTGAAGCCAGATTCAAAGCACTCTGCCAAGCATTCTGGCACAGCTTGAGCAACCGACCATACACCCTTACCTCTCCTACAAAGATGATGATCCCGGAGGTCAATGCAACCCCACGCTCCTCTTATGGGCTGCGGGGTCACCTGGAGTCACATCCAACCCGTCGTCCACATACCCAAAGGGCCCGGATTTCTGAACTCCTGCGGGCCGACAATCCTGCCACACAGAATAGGGGGATCAGTGGATATGGGGCTCTGGCCCTCCTAAAGGCCTGGGCTCGAGCTGGTGGGGAGCAGAACCAACCCGGAGCAACTATCACTTGTCAGCAAGGAGCTTATCAAGCACTTATGAGATCTTGGGGGATGAGAGATGACAGAGAACCCTGCGTGCTTCATACAAAACACCACTGGAGATCTCAAGCTCCGCACAGATATCAGATCCGACTCGCAAACTCACCCTGCCTGACGGTATCTGAGACCAGCGGTATCTGATTCTGACCCTGTAGGCAGACTTACCACATCTGAAGGCAGCTGGGCCCAGAGGCATGCAAGACCTCAACACGCTGCAGGACTGTTCTGTACTTTCGGCGGGTATCGGCGGGCAGCAGCTGACTGGGCTTCCGGACTGTGCAAAAGTGGACAGACACCGTAAGTTACTAGTCTGGCAAACCCATAGCTTTTAATATTGTTTATATTGTTGACCACTCTTTCAATTTTATTTTCTCTCATGTTGCGTGCTGTATGTGTCTCACAGACTTTGATTGGTGTCCCAGTGAAATTTAATTACATGATTTTGCTATTTCATGACGAAAAGTCATTATTTTCTGAAAGACACGGAGGCGAGTATTGCTTAACCCTTCCTTTACTGTCCACCAATAGCAGCAAAGAACACAAATAGAAAAAAATATAACAAATACAGTGAGACACCAGCCAATCCCAATCCAAGTCCCAGTATAACAGCAAGCACTGCCTCTAAAGCTTCCTCTTTGTTTGGAGATGTGACACATCACGAGGAGAGACAGAAAACAGGAACCGACAGACAATGCGAACATCCAAAAAACACGGTAATGAAATCCAGTGAATGGCAGTCCATGGAACTTCTCAACCGGAAACAAACTTCAAGACGGTAACAGAATCCAGCCATCTTAAGCGAAACACACAGGGAAGAAGTGAGGACCATCGAGCAACACCGAATCAAGCTGTGAAAACACAAAGAACAGGAGCCCAACGGTTAAATCATTACTGAAACCAAATTTCAAATGCCAAGACACATGAAACCCCACAGATAGCAGGTCATATTACAAACAGAGCAAAACCCACATTACAAGAACATGAAAAATCAAACCAGGCCACTTGTGAACATAAAGCCACTAAATAAAAATAGTGCATACAACAGAATGCCTACCACACCCTGGAATCCCTATATGAGAGAAAAAATCAGCAGGGAGGGAGAAACAAGTTAAACAAACTTAGAAGGGTGGGACAATACTCGCCCCGGTGTCTTTCATAAAATCATGACTTTTCGTCATGAAATAGCAAAATCATGTAATTTTATGTCAAGACATGAAGGCTCATATTGCAAGTTTAAAGCTGACCAACAACACGACAAAAAACATGAGGGACCGGTCGAAAATAAACATTGATTCACGCGACCAGTCCACCACCCTCATCAAGTCTTCCAGACGCGCACCTGAAGCCACCATAGACGTGGCTGACGCCCCCCGAGAAGAATGAGCGCCAAAAACTGACGTATCCACACCAGCCTGCGACATCACCCACTTCACCCAGCGAGCCAAGGTAGTACTGGAAACAGGAGAAAACGGTTGTCGAATCGAGAGAAATAGTTGCAGAGACGATACAGAACGATGTGCACCCATCCGAAGCTCATACTCGCGCAAACAAGCAACAGGACACAACGCAGGAGAAGCTGGAAAAACCGGATACGATACCGACCAAATAGGCGTCTTAGTACGTCTGGAGATGTCAAAGGTAACCCCGTACAGAGTGAAGGACTGACACTGACAGAGTGAAGGACTGACGCCCCCCCGAGAAGAATCTGCGCCAAAAACGGACGTATCTACAACAGCCTGCGACATCACCCACTTCACCCAGCGAGCCAAGGTAGTACTGGAAACAGAATGTGCGCCAAATGTGCGCTAAAAATGGACGTATCCACCCACTTCACCCAGCGAGCCATGGTAGTACTGAAAACAGGAGAAAACGGTTGTTGAATTGAGAGAAATAGTTGCAGAGACGATACAGAACGATGCGCACCCATCCGAAGCACATACTCGCGCAAACAAGCAACAGGACACAACGCTGGAGAAGCTGGAAAAACCGGATACGATACCGACCAAATAGGTGCCTTAGTACGTCTGGAGATGTTAAAGGTCACCCCGTACGGAGTGAAGGACCGTGCATCGTAATCCAGGGCACGAACATCTGAAACCTGCTTGCACGAAATGAGGCAAAAGAGGGAGACCAACTTGGCTGACAATTGTCGTAAGGATAGGTCTTAGTTAGGAGGCCAGGAACTGAGGAGAGACAACACGGGAGCCCCGAAGCAACCGGCACACCAATGGGCGTTGGCCCGTGGGAAACCGTAAAAACCTTGATGAGCCGAAGAAATGGCCGACCGGTACAAATTAATCGTGCAATACACATGGCCAGTCTCGAATAACGAGGTAAGTAATTGAAGGATTGTAGTCACAGGTGCTGGAACGGGATCCATGTTCCTAGCCAGGCACCAGCCAGCCCAAACTTGCCAAGTGGTCCCACATGACCGTCTAGTACCGGGAGCCCATGCATCTGCTAGGAGGTGGGACATCCCAGGGACCATGGAACTCACCAATTAAGCAGCAGGAGGGATCCATCCAGCAAAAGCGGGTGCCGTAGGCTTGCTGGATCCAGAAGAAGGTCCGGGGAAGACGGCAACAGCCTGGGTAAATCCAGCTCCAGTAACTGTGGGAACCAGGATTGAGTCCTCCAAAATGGGACCAGCAGGATCAATTCAGCCTGTTGGCGGCAAACCTGGAGTAGGACTCGAGGGATCATGGCAAATGGAGGGAAGGCATAGTGGAGCGAGCCGGTCCAGTCTTGCTGGAAAGCGTCCACTGCTTCCACAGCCGGGTCTGGGCGCCAGCTGTAGAACCGTGTAAATTAGGCATTGAGTCAGGATGCAAATAGGTTGATGGCAACAGGACCCCAGAGAGACGAGATAGCTGAGAACAACCCCATGTCCAATCTCCAGTCGCTGCTGTCAGAACCATAGTGTGAACTCCAGTCTGCATGAATGTTGTGGCGCCCCGGAAGGTATTCTGCCTGGACCACCAGATCCCTGGCCAAGCAATACGTTGAAAAGTCCTTCGCCAGGTGAACCAGAACTGTTGACTGTGTGCCGCCCATGTGAACTGTTGACTGCGCAGCCGGATGCATGTGCTGGCAGTCCCGTTCGTAAAACTCAGAATCGCAAAAGAACCGACCAGGAGCTCCAGAGTGTTGATGTGGAATCAAGTTTCGTCCTCCGACCAACGTCCTCCTGTAGTCACACCGTTGCAGTGGGCACCCCAACCATGGAGACTTGCATCCAAGTTCTCTGTGAACTCTCGTTGGGAACCGAAGACGGCCTTGCCATTCCAAGCAGAGAGGTTGTGGATCCACCAAGTCAGTTCATCTCGCGTCTCAGTGTCCCGAGAGATCATGTCCGTGTTGGAGGTGCCATTGCGGAGTTGTGCGATCTTCAGTCACTGGAGGGCACGGTAATGAAGAGGAGCCAGGAACACGGCTTGGATTGAGGATGCCAGCAGGCCAATGATCTGTGCCAGATGGCGTAGTGTTATCTCAGGGCACGCCAATGCGCGGCGCAACTCCTTGTGGATGGTCCGAATCTTGGATGTTGGAAGGCTCAGAGACTCCGCTCGGGAGTCTACTGTGAAACCGAGGAACTCCATACATCTCGCAGGAACTCCATACATCTCGCAGGATTTCTCCCAGTTGAGGAGGAAACCCAGGCGAGAGAGGAGGTCTATCATCCATTGCAGGTGCTGTTGGAGGATGGACCTCCTGGGGAAACTGTATTCTTCATCAAGTACGTTGTCCCTACCCCATGTCAAACACTCTGGTTCAGCAGTATCTATTAGGCGGGATCATCATCACCTACATAGGACACAGCATAAATATATACTTATATGTTGCAAACGATTGAGTGTCATCAATACTATCCAGATCTTGATTCATGGAATACCTTTAAACACGGTCCTTACTTGACCTTTATTTCATTTGCTTCACAAGGCCCTCTATGGGCAACCCAATACAAGACAATTTTGGCCCGGCACTTGGGCTTGAAATAAGTATACCTGTCTGCGTCACAAGGGTTACATATGTCTTATCGTACTTTGTTCAGTTATACACTAGGCCTACACCAACCCAACCTATATGGCCCTCCTCATCCGTTATCCTTATTCCACATATTAAGCCACCTCGGTCTAGCATGGTATTGACAATGTTACATATGACACCTACATCTAGAAACTTAGTTAATAATCTATCAGGATGCAGAATCAGGATGCAGAATAATGCCGACAGAAACTGAAGCCCCTTGGTGGATATAACTCACAGCTCCAGCATCCCAGTCAGGTTCTCTGCCATGATATCCACCAAGGGGCTTCAGTTTCTGTTGGCATTATTCTGCATCCTGACCCCTTGCCTGGATTGAGCAGTACTGAGGCAGAGAACCTGACTGGGATGCTGGAACTGTGAGTTCAAACCCAGCCAGGTCTCTTAAAGGGGCAGTTACACCTTGCGGTCTGCAGGGTTTGTATGTTCCAACATGCTTTCTATCAATCCATTATGTTTCTATTCCCTACATTCCTTAGGGATAGATCAACTGGCTGCAAAGGGTTTGGTGAAGGCATTTTCTAGTATGTTCATAATTCAGTCCCGCAAGGCCAACACCTATCCTCACGCTGAGGTATTCACCCATCGGCCCAACTCATAGCTAGACCCTCACTTCAACCTCTACAGGGTTTTTGGTAGGGCCTCACCTGTCACAGTCAATCTCTTACTTGTCACTGAGAGGCCAACATTCGTGCCACTTCTTTCGGTGGCCTCAGTTCCTCAGCCAACATCACAGCTAGAGCCTCTCTGAGCCTTGTAAAGCTAATTTACTTAACGAGCTGCCAGTTGATACAGGGCTACACTCTTATCGATATGCCCATTACATTTACTCATTGTTTATTCATCATAGTATGTCTCTCACCATGGAACTAGAAGAGGGTATTTCATTCCCAACTACCCCGCCAGACCCTCCACCCCAGCTAGTTCATTGTACTCTGGTCAAGTACCAGGATACCACTAACACAGTTCCTAATTGCTGCCGAACACATGCATAAAGACTTACCGTTCCCAGCAACAGTACTGAAGCCGAACTGTACAGACTCATAATTGTCAACTCTTAACTTCCCAGCCGGGAATCTGCGCCCGTGCAAATATCACAGACAACATGGCAGAGCTGCATGCTAGGATGACATCCATCCTTTCATCATAATTATGTTCTATGATAGTCTACATAATTAGAGTCTCCTAACCCAGGAGTTCCTAACTCTCACACAGAGTACTCCACTATGTACCCCTTACTTTCATCCACTATGGGTAACATCACAAGTTACAGTCCGGCACACATTCCCTCCCCTCACGTTTTTTCAAAGACACATTTAATTCTTCCGTCATTAGGAAGTACATATTGGTAGGCAAAGACATCAATTTGGTCTCCTTGTAGGTTGTCTGATTTCACTAATTCATTCCAAAGTAATTCCCTGCAACATGCCACAGTGGACGTCTCTGTGGCATTTGCACAGTATTAAAAGAGGGAATCGGCACCCCGCATCATGAAAAAGTAAACATTTTCATTATTATTTTTTTTCTTCTTTAGATCAATTTCATTCATTTGCTATTGTCTGCATTTCCATAGTGACACAAATGAGATTTTGGCTAAACATGCTGTATCACATTCTGAAGAAATATAAACCTTGATGGAACTCATTTTACATTTTTAAAGGTGCTGTTCCAAATAGCATGACTCATATATAAGTTCTCCACCATGTAAAGGGAAACCAAAGAAACATATCTTGCATTATTTTTTGTTTCCTAATCCTCCCTGTTCCATAAAAAAAAAAAAGAATAGAAAGGAATTGAAAGTTCCTGAGGTTTCCTGCATTCAGGGCCGGTGCTAGGATTTTTAGTTACACAGGCGAAGATGCATTTTGGCGCCCCCAACCTTCATTTAAAAAAAAAAAAAATGCATCTTCACCTGTGTGTCTTTCCTCCCAAGCCACAGGCACACAGGCATAATTTTTCAGTCACACAGTCAAAGTCATACAGGTACACTGTCAAACAAAGACAGCAATAATCATACAGAGACATACAGACACATACAGTCAGAGACATACAAGCAGAGACATACATGCATACATGCATACCGTCATACAGACACATACATACAGACAGGCATACAGAAACATACATACAAAGACATTCAGGCACATACATACAGACATACAGGCATAAAGAAACATACATACAGAGACATACAGGCATGCAGACACATACATACATACATACATACATACAGGCATACAAAGACATACACACATACAGATACATGCATGCATACAGAGACATAACGTCATACAGACACATTCATATAGACAGGCATACAGACACATACATACATACAGAGGCATACCGTCATACAGACACATACATACATACAGAGGCATACCGTCATACAGACACATACATACATACATACAGAAACATGCATACAAAGACATACAGGCATACAGAGACACACAGACACACACATACGTACATACAGAGACATAAAGGCATACAGTTACATACATGCATACAGAGACATATATACAGACATTCATACAGAGACATACAGAAACATACGTACAAGACATACAGGCATACAGACACATACATACATACAGAGGCATACCATCATACAGATACATACATACATACAGACAGGCATACAGAAAAATACATACTCACTCACACACACACACACACACACACACGCACACAAACTCACAGACACATACTCGAACACACACACACACACACACATACTCACATGCGCACACACACACTGACATACTCACACACACCGACAGACACACTCACTCACACACAAACTCATAGACACACTTACACACACACTGACAGACACACATACTGACAGACACACACACTCACTCACACACACACACACTGACAGACACACACAAACTCACAGACACACATACACACTGACATACACACTCACACACACCGACAGACACACTCACTCACACACAAACTCATAGACACACTTACACACACACTGACAGACACACACACACTGACAGACACACACACACTCACTCACACACATACACACTGACATACACACTCACACACAAACTCATAGACACACTTACACACACACTGACAGACACTCACACTCACATGCACACACACAGTAATTAATAAAGTAATTACTAATAAATTACATTTAAATGTCCCACCCAGCCTCCCTACCTGGAGTGCTGGCGTGGGTCTCTCATTGGTGGTCCAGTGAGGCTGCTGCGCGGCGTGCGGCTGAAGTTGATTAGGAGGCGGCGAGGGAGCTCTCTGATCTCTCTGACCGGCTCCCTCGCAGGCTGTTTTCTGATGCCGCGGGAGCCGGAATATGACGTCATATTCCGGCTCCCGCGGCATCAGAAAACAGCCTGCGAGGGAGCCGGTCAGAGAGATCAGAGAGCTCCCTCGCCGCCTCCTAATCAACTTCAGCCGCACGCCACGCAGCAGCTCCGGGGATCCAGGAGGTGACCAGGCAGGAGGGAGCACTTCCCTCCTGCCGGTCACTGGAATTTTGCGCCCCCAGAGCCGGTGCGCCCTAAGGTGGCCGCCTGTGCCGCCTTATGGACGCGCCGGCCCTGCCTGCATTCACTCAAACCCTTTCGCACTATATGAAATCACTGTAAGGAGAACTCGTACACATGAAATAGCAAAGATCCATATACAATGCTTTCCCAAATAATGCCAATAATAATCTGTGTTATCAGCCTCAAATCATAAATATATATTTACATGCACATATTTAGACTTGTGTGATGATGGTGATGTGCCAAAGGAATGCTTGTCACCATATTTAACCATAGTAGAGGCACATCACACCTTATGACAAGCAACACAGGCCATTACACCTTATTGCAAACACAACATTAATGAATTACACCTTTTTACAAGCATAATGCTGGGACATCACACCATATCAGTGCTGGATTGGGGATAAAAAACAGCCCTGGAAAAAGTTTTATACCAATTCACAGGACTTGCCCCAGGACTTACATCAGCAAAGAGATTTTACTCACAGGACTTGCCCAAGCACTTACCCTAGCACAGAGATTGCGCTCACAGGACTTGCCCGAGTACCCATAACTTACCCAACACTGAAATTGCACTCACAGAACTTGCCCCAGCACCCATTACTTACCCTGGCATTTAGATTGAACTCACAGGACTTGACCGAGGACTTTAAACAGCCTCCTGCATGCACCACGCAGAAGGAAAAAGATGCCAGATATGAGATTTCCGGCGGCAACAAAAACGACATCACATTGGCCGAGAGAGTACTTTCTCACACTCTTACGGCCGCATCTGCATCCTGCTGATGTGGAATTATTAAAAAACTATTATTGTACTTGTATTGAATTATTGTACTAACTCCATTTTAACCTTATATTGTGACAATCCTCCATTTTGTCCTCCTAACCTGACTTCTTCAAATCCTCCATTTTGTCCTCATAACTTAACTTGTTCATTTTAAAACTACATTACGTGACTGAACTTCTCAACCCAATTAATATAGTAGACAAAGACTGTGTTTTCCTACAAGGACAAATGCCAGGAGGTGCTGGGTACTCCTTAAGACTTGCCGGCTACTCCTTAGGACTTGTAAGATAGTATAGTTTGAAGGCCACAAGAACACAGTAGTAATGAAATGTTCTATTCATAAGAGACCTTGCACCTGGACATGAAGTCTGATATTATTGACCGTGTAAAATGACGCTTAGGACCCCCCTTATCCCCACCCGTGTCCAGAATAATCCCACCTCTGATGGGTGGGCACGGGACTAACCTCTTTATTTTTGAACCAATAGGTAAGACACTAACACCGACATTTAACAATTAATCCAATTGATGATGTTTATTTGCTGATATTCTAATAATCAATGATGACGCAAAATGCCTCTTAAAAGGGCCTGCGCGCCCGCTTTTTACCCACTTGCCAATAAACTTTCTCGAAGTTATTTTAACCTGAACCTTGTGTGTCAGACTTAATTACTTCAGCGTATATACGCAATTTAATTTTATTGATTTGGACAGGAACAGATAGACATTTGAACATTTTGGTTTACTTTTAAAAAGTACCATAACAACTTGGCGCCCAACGTGGGGCATCGGGCTATGTCCGGCCGGTGAGCCGTCCTAAGGAAGACAAGGGTGGACGGAGGAATCCGGGGGGAAGGAAAGGAGATTGATCACCTCCAGGTACACGGTAGAGACTTCTGCAGAGCCACCGGTATGTTCCGGCCCCTTTGATTGACCCGTCCACGTGTCTGTGACTGCTTCCCGGGAGGACATCAAAGACAGGTAATATCTTGCCCGGTGCCTCGTTACTCACTTGTTTACCTGCATTTTAGTCTATCTGTTGCCTGGGTGTGTTTGAATTGTTTGCCTGTTTCCCCATTTTGAGATAAAGGGGGGTGGACCTGCAGGGGATTTGCCTGGGGTTCTGTCTTGCTTGTTTTCCCCTTTTTGGGATAAAGGGGGGTGGACCTGAGGGGATTTGCCTGGGTCTTCAGTTTGTCTGTCTATCTGTTTGTATTTTACCCCTTTTGGGATAAAGGGGGATTGACCTGTGGATGTGTTCCTGGGGGTCTTCTTTGCCTGTTTACTTCTTTTAGGAGCCTCGTGGCTGTGGCTGTATGGAAAAAGAAGTTTGTGGAACTGTGGGATCTGTGTAGAATCATAGTTTCCTGTGATCCAATTTTGTGTCACTTTGATAGCCCAGCTAGCTTCACTGTGCGCTTTCGGACCATCCAGCTCTAGTTGAGTTGGGGACGTCCTGACCCGGACCATCCAGCTCTAGTTGAGTTGGGGACGTCCTGACCCGGACCATCCAGCTCTAGTTGAGTTGGGGACGTCCTGACCCGGACCATCCAGCTCTAGTTGAGTTGGGGACGTCCTGACCCGGACCATCCAGCTCTAGTTGAGTTGGGGACGTCCTGACCCGGACCATCCAGCTCTAGTTGAGTTGGGGACGTCCTGACCCGGACCATCCAGCTCTAGTTGAGTTGGGGACGTCCTGACCCGGACCATCCAGCTCTAGTTGAGTTGGGGACGTCCTGACCCGGACCATCCAGCTCTAGTTGAGTTGGGGACGTCCTGACCCGGACCGTCCAGCTCTAGTTGAGTTGGGGGTCCACTGATTACTTAATTGTGGTAGTGGGACTTGAGGAAGTCATTCTCCGAGTGGGGACACTACGAGGTTGAGGGAGGTGACTTTGGAGTAAGCACATGTAAAAGGAAAGGGATTATTGTTATTGTTGATTTTATTTGAACTGTAATGCATGCACTGTATTTCAATTGTATTGTTGTATTGTCTGTTTAATTAGGAGTCTCATGAACTCCTGTGTCTGTCTCTAAGGATTTTTCCTTGCCTTTCATCTTTTCTAAAACTTCCTATATTATTATACTATCCACTCCCATTCCTCTTCAAAGAGAAGTGATTGGTTACACACTTCTCACCTCGCTCCAATCCGTGTCTACCACCTCGGGTAGGCGGATTCAGTGACCGGTCTACGTTTTGGGAAGACGCACTTGAGAAAGTCCTACGGTTCTCGGGTGGCAGTCGAGCATTGTAGACGTTCTTGTTCAGTTTTTCCTTCTCTCTCCCTATATCTAGGACGCTGGTATAGGGGTAAAGGGATTATGGGACAGGATTTAAGCAAGCCCAGTAAGGGCTGGTTAGCATGTGATTTAGTTGAAGACAGAGAGGGTGAGGAAATGGTTAAAGGTGTTGAAAAGATTGCGAAAGTATGTAGAATTGCTGTACCGACATGTGGAAGATTGCAACCAGAAAGTTGGCGTAGGTTACTGACAGAAAAGAAAGGCAAACTTACAGATAATGGTTTATTAAAGACTGCTGAAGCATGGTATAGAGTAGCGAAGGCTATTCAGCTAGAAGGTTGGGTTGAGGAAGAAATAAATCACAAAGGTGTGAAATTGTTTGTGTATCATCAGAATTGTGTTTCTGGGGTCTACCCTCAGCCAGCGCCCCAAAGTGGCACCCAGGGGACGTCTATCCCCAAGGTTCAGTCAGCAGTAGGTGATAGCCAGCTGACTATGTTCCCCACTCCCAATCCTCCTAACACCCATCCCACCACCTCCCCTGTTTGCCCGGTCCTGAATTCTGATGGATCTTTCTTTTCCCCCTCCCCGTCCCTAACATTCCCATCATCCTCATCCATCCCTACGCTACCTGCTGTACCTCTCCCTAACATTTCATCTGCCATTCCTTCCCTACGCTCTCTCTCCGTTAATGATCCCCTCCCCTCCTCATCCGCCCAGCTAACCACCTCTTCCACCCTTGCCCCGGCCCCTCCCTCTACACCCACCTCTACCAATCCCTCTCCGTCCCCTCCCATCTCCACCCCAGTCCAATACCCCACCTCCCTCCCCTCCCCAGCCTGGCCCTACCCCTTCCCATATCCCATGACCCTGCCCTATCCCGGATATCCACTACCCCTTCCCCAAGCCACTCCCCAGGTTCCGGTCATGCCCAGTCCGACACAGTCTGCCCCGGATGTGCCCTCATCCAACATGGCCGCCACTTCTTCCCTTAACCCTAATGTAGTACCTTCTCCGGCCACCAATATGGCGGCCCCCAGTTCGGCCCTGATGCCGGTAATCCCCGGCGACTACCTATCCCCAGGTTATGACTCGCTAGCCACCCCTGCATCTGGGGCTCGTTCCCAACCACCGATCCTTTCACCTCATGCGGGCCCTGCACCACGCAAAAGAGCCAATATCATAGAATTCGATGATGACGAGATGGACAGGGTGTCCCATGTCTCATCGGAACTTGCCGCGGGAGCCCCAACTCATCGTTCTATCGATGACCCCTTTGGCCACAAGGGTCGGGGAGAACAGGCCCCTCCTAAATATGTTGCTTTCAATCCCACTCAAGCTAGTGCTCTAATGAAATCACTCCCTGACCCAGAAAAACAGCCTATGCCCTTCTACCGAGGGATAGTTCAAATTCAAAAGACTTATTCCGCCGCATGGCGTGATTTGCTGAGCATTTGTGCTATTAAAGCAGGGGATGCATACTGGCCGAGCATGGCCCGTCACCTCAGTACAGATCTGCTTTCCAGTGATGTTGATTACCCCTCCGGGGTAACCTTTTGCACCCAATTAAGAGAATGGGCTAAAGACAAACTTGCAGATCAGGCTGCTGGCCTCACTGATGTTATTCAAGATAAAGGAGAATCAGTAGAAAGGTTCCATGCAAGACTGTATCAAATGTTCACAGATTTAGGATTTGATCTCACTGACAAAATTCATTCACAAATGCTGTCAGGTGCGTTTGTCCAAGGTGTTAAAGACTCTATACGTAAGGGAATCATTGCCGCACGCCCTGAATATAAGGTTGTTCCCTTGGATACCCTGCTTTTAGTTGCTAGAGGTTTGGAATCTGTTCAGACCCCAAGGAGACCAAATCCAGCTCCCCTCATGGTGGCCCGCGCTACCCCCATCACCTCCGGCACCAAGGGAGTCAAGATAGAGGATGTAATTTGTTTTAATTGTGGGGCTCAGGGACACTACAGAAGTGACTGTCCGGAACCTAAAAGGGAACCAGGGGCACCCAAAAAGTTCTCCAAGCCTGCCCCAGGCCCCAGGACCGAGAAAAAGGTTCCAATTGTTGAAGAACCAGATTATTAGGAAGCTGGCAAGCCTGTGTCTGTAATCCCTGTAATGGCAGTGTCTACAGGGGATAAAGGGGGGCCACTTGCCACAGTGACTTTGCCCATTGAAGGCCACCCCACCACATTTCTTGTTGACACAGGTGCAGCCCGTAGTGTTCTGCGAGAACAAGACCTGCCGGACCCATCTTTTCTGTCAAATATTGATGTCTCTTGTGTTGGAGTGGATGGCCAGCCAAGACATAGCCCTTTAACAACTCCACTACGAGTTGGTTCTAGCCTGCTCGCTCGCTTTGTAGTATCCTCCACATGCCCAATTAACCTGTTAGGTGCTGATGTCCTCTCACACCTGCAAGCATCCATCACCTTCACCCCAGACGGGCAAGTAGAAATGTTCACACCTTTATCTGTATCAGACACCTCAGCCCTATGCTCCCTGCCCTTGATGCTGCATTTGGAAAAGCCCCGTGAGAAAGCAGCAGAATTAAGGTCCAATTTCCCAGAGGAATTAAAAACACAGGTGCCCGCCAAGTTATGGTCCTCAGGCCCAGAGGACATAGGTCACCTAAATGTTCCCCCTGTGGTGGTAAAGCTTATTCCAGGAGCTAAGTTACCAAGGAAACCACAATACCCATTAAAACCAGCACAGTCTGCTGCAATCTCTGTCCACATCAAGGCACTCCTGGAGAAGGGTGCCCTGGTAAAATGTAAGTCTGAATGCAACACCCCGTTATTTCCTGTGAAAAAGAAAACTCCAAAGGGTGAGCCAGAGAAGTACAGGATGGTCCAGGATCTCCGTGCTGTTAATGAAGCTACCGTCCTGGATACCCCTCTTGTACCAAATCCCCATACTCTGCTCTCTGGAGTCCCACCATCTGCAAAATTCTTCACAGTCATCGACCTGGCCAATGCCTTTTTCAGTGTCCCCCTGGACCCTTCCTGTCAATACCTATTTGCTTTCACTCATGAGATGCAACAGTATACCTGGACTGTCATGCCCCAAGGGGCACAAAATTCTCCAAGTCAATTTGCAAAGGCCATGGGTACCATCCTTGATCCATGGCAAGCTGAGCACCCAGAAGTTGTCTTGCTTCAGTATGTGGATGACCTACTGCTGTGTGGAGATGATATACCCACTACTGAAAAGTGTTCAATTAGTCTTCTTTCCTATTTGGCAGAACAGGGATGCAAAGCTTCACTCATCAAGCTACAATTCTGTCAATCTTCAGTGATCTTCCTTGGACATTGCCTATCTCAAGGTACCAGACATCTTACTCGGGACCGGGTAAGAGCTGTTCTGGACATTCCACCTCCAAGGACTTCAAAGTCTCTTCATGCCTTCCTAGGCCTCATTTCCTACTGCAGAGCATGGATCCCAGAAGCCTCTCTGCTTATGCAACCTCTCTATGATGCTCTTAAGTCTGACCCGTTCTGTCTGACCAACGAAGCTCTGGACAATTTCGATGCTTTAAAACGTGCCATTGCTTCTGCTCCTGCCTTGGGCCTACCTGACTACTACAAACCCTTCAAATTATTTGTCTCTGAAAGACAAGGCCACGCAACAGGAGTTCTCACCCAAACGAATGACTTAAGAGGCCGCCAGAGGCCTATTGGATATTTCTCATGTCAACTAGACATTGTGGCCAGAGGGACTCCTTCCTGTCTCAGGGCTGTTTTTGCCGCAAGAGAGCTCATAGAAAGAACCTCAGACCTGGTCCTTGGCCACCCTCTGGTTGTTTTGGCCCCTCATGACATTTCTGCTATTATCACCCAAGTCCAGCTCAAGCACGTGTCTCCAGCCAGACACCTGCGCCTACAGTGCCATCTTCTTTTGCCTGACAACATTTCCATCCAAAGATGTCGAGTGCTTAATCCGTCCACTCTTCTTCCACTCCCTGAGGGGGGTATCTATTATGGATTTATCACAGATGAAACCTACATCTACCTGCTCTGTGGATGTATCAAGAAAGTCATGCATCCACATTTGTCATTTTATGAAGATGAGACACCTCTTTGTGAAGGTCCGGATTACGCCTTCTGTACCATGTGGTACAAACCAAACATTACTCCCGAGCCTTGCTATGAAGACGAGCTTTACCACTGGACTGATGTAAAGCTCACTGCACAAGACTTCTATTGTGACTCTGAAGGTAATAGCATGGTCTTGGTCCAGCTACCTCAACAACTTAACTACCTCTACCGCCATTGGGATACCGCTATCCCACATATTCCTGTTACCAAGTTGAAGACAAGGTCATGGAATGATCTTGGGCCCATGGCAAAACTATGGGCCACCATGAATGAAGAACAGCTACAGGAAAATGGTATTGCCAAATACCCAACAACTGACCTTCTGGAAGCATGGCCACGCCATTTCCTGGAAAAGGAATTTCAAGACCTAGTCATAAAGAATGATTATGACCCAGAGACACCTCATGACTGTTTTGAACAGATGAAAATGGAAACAGTACACTTACCAACTGTACATGAGAATCCATTACCAGATCCGGACTTTACCCTGTTTGTGGATGGATCAAGATATGCCGATGAAGGAGGAACATATCACACAGGATATGCCGTAACCACAACAGACGAAGTCATCAAATCATCATCCTTACCGCCAGCAATGTCTGCGCAAGAAGCTGAATTACAGGCTCTGACTTCAGCATGCAGAATTTCCGAAGGAAAACGTGCCAACATCTATACAGATTCAAGATATGCTCTGGGTGTGGCACATGACTTCGGCCTAATTTGGAAGACAAGAGGATTTCTTACCACCGCCGGTACACCAGTCAAACACAGCACTGCAATCAAGGAGCTAATGGATGCCCTCCTACTTCCCAAAGAAGTGGCCGTTTTGAAAGTCAAGGCCCATGGGAAATTGGATACAGATGAAGCAAAAGGCAACCATCTAGCTGATCAGGCTGCTAAGCTAGCGGCCAGGGATCTGCAGGAAGTGGATGAAGAAGTGTCCGGACAAGAAGAAGAAGAAGTCCCTATTTTTGCTCTGCAAACTCTTCCTACTGATTTGCGAATTTTACAAGAACAACAAGCTGCAGTCACTCCTGAAGACATCCAGAAATGGAAAAAGAAAGGAGCTGTCCAAAAGGACGGAATATATTACAACAACCTCAAATTTTGCCTTCCCAGAAATTTGTATCCAGCAGTTGTCCAATGGGCACATGGGCCTGCACACCTGTCAAAAGAATTGATGGCCGCCCTCATACAGAAGTATTATGAAGCACCTGGAATCACAACATTGATCAATAGCTTCTGCAAGGCCTGTGTCATTTGTGCAAAATGCAATCCAGGAAGACCAATTAAGGTGCCTGCGAAACACCTGGCAAAGCCCATGTACCCCTTCCAGCGAATTCAAATTGACCACATCCAAATGCCCAAGAGTGGGCCCCATGAATATGCACTAGTAATAGTGGACATGTTCTCAGGCTGGCCAGAAGCCTACCCAGTGGCCAATATCACGGCAAAAACAACCGCAAAGCGCCTACTTACAGATATTGTATGTAGATTCGGACTCCCAGAAGTCATTGAGAGTGATCAAGGCCCAGCCTTTACAGCAACTGTGACTAAAGAAATTTGGACTGCTCTAGGGGTGACTCTAGCCTTCCATACCCCTTACCACCCACAAAGTAGTGGCAAAGTGGAACGCATGAATGGCACTCTAAAAACCAGAATGTTAAAAATGTCACAAGAAACAAAGATGCCCTGGCCAGAAAGCCTACCAATAGCTCTATTTAGTGTTAGGCACACACCTAGAGGGAAGCATTCACTGTCCCCATATGAGGTTCTATTTGGGACTGCACCCAGACTAGGTTGTTATTATCCACAGCAGTTGCAGCTCCAATCAGATGTTTTAGTAGACTATGTAACTAAACTTGCAAGTGTCCTAAACAAAATACATGCCCAAGTTTTCTCTTCAATTCCAGATCCCGAATTGGATACAGGTTCCCATAGCCTACTTCCCGGAGATTGGGTCCTGGTCAAGAAGTTTGTGCGGAAAAATACCCTGGAACCAAGATTTGACGGTCCATTCCAAGTTCTCCTGATTACCGCAACCTCCGTCAAATTGGCCGGTAGGCCAAATTGGATCCACGCTTCCCATTGTAAGAAATCTCCTGCCCCAGAGGAAACGAATATCGCACAAACATGTATCTCTGGTACATCTTCTCCTTAATTAGCCTCATGGAGGCCCAGCAAGTAGCCATTACCAAAGACATTAGTGGATACACCTTCTGGTATAATTCATCGTGCACCCAGGTGGCTACTTATACCTTTGACTACTGTGATATTGTAGAATGCCCATTTCCCACACCACAAATCCAGAGCATCTATAGAGATATCCCTCATTCGAAAGACCCATATGTTTGTGTAGTTGACAAACAATGGGGGCACAATTGTGATCATTGGGGGGCGGCGGGATGGAATGCCGGGCCTGCCTGGGGTTATAGACCAAAAAGTGCCGTATCTAAAGTAGATGATCGTGGTAGATCCCTCCTCCAGAGGATGACTTTGAGGAAGCCTGGGGGGAGTACACCAATGAAATTAATTCTTAACATTGAGCATCCAAGCCCAACAGATGCAGACCAGTATGTGATGGGAATGTATTGGAAAAAGGGTTCCTATAAAAAGTTAGGGCATTTCTACCTTAAAGATATGTGCAACTCTTCTGAGTGGCAAGGGGCCACCCATATGGTCCCTAACCCATTAAAACCTCATATCCAGACCTTCCAAGACATGATGGCCATTGCTAACCCCACTTTTGAAGATACCATGGCCGCTGAAACAGGTTTTAATGATGTAAATTTATGGTTAGAATGGATGAAATATAATGCCAATAAGCATAATAGAACTGCATGTTATGTGTGTGGCGGTGCCCGGCCTCACTTGGGTACCGTGCCTTTAATCCTACCAGTAGATATAGAAGAATGTGTTTTAAGCCTTTTTGCCTACCACTATAATTTTAACAGGTCCATATGCATTGCATGGACAAAGGAGTATCCTCTTCTAGCCAAAGATGTCAAACCCCCTGATGGTATTACCGTATATAAAGGTAATTACACTTGCTATGCCATGTACGATGGTATTGGTAAATTTGTAGGTAACTTTTCTAAAGGTTATTGTGCTACATACAGAACTGTCCCTGTACGCTTGCTGCAACACCACACTAGGTCACTGGGAGACATTTACTGGTTGTGTGGGGATTTACAGCTAAGATCCAGAATGGACACGGAATGGTGGGGGGAGTGTACTTTGACTAAGGCCATTATGCCTATACACATTATCTCTGACACACACCTCAACACCCATGAGTCCAGCCACACTAAGGTTAAACGTGATGCCCCAGTGAAAGGAAGTTTTGATCCTCATGTGTATATTGATGCCATTGGAGTGCCCAGGGGGGTGCCCAATGAATTTAAAGCAAGGGATGAAGTTGCTGCAGGATTTGAATCAATTTTTACCATAGTTACCGCAAACAAGAATTTAAACTGGATTAATTATATTTATTACAACCAACAGCGTTTCGTTAATTACACCAGAGACGCCCTCCAGGGGTTGGCCGAACAGCTGCAGGCCACATCCCAAATGACTTTCCAGAATAGAATGGCCCTAGATATGATCTTAGCCGAGAAAGGAGGGGTTTGTAAAATTTTGCCCAACACCATGACATGTTGTACATATATCCCAGAAAATACAGGCCCTAATGGTAAAGTTACATTAGCCATAGAAAAATTAAATGACCTGTCTGAAGAATTAAAAAGGAATTCTGGGATAAAAGATCCCTGGGAAAGATGGTTTGGTTGGATGACAGGATGGCAAAAGGCTTTAATGCAGATTGGTGTGGCTATACTAATTTTTCTTTTTATTTTTGCTCTTCTCTTTTGTTGTATCCTCCCATGTCTGAGAAAATCCCTCATGAAGACTGTTGACCAAGCGGCACCCACTTTCACCCATCTCGAAGTTGATGACCAAGAGTCCCAAGACATCAATTCACCCTGTCTGCCGCTGCAAACATTCCCTTTTGTTGATAAAGTGCAGGAATTCTAGGAAGGGACTAGCTCAGGGACAGCATCTGTCAGTGAATGGTAAAGGCCCCGTGCGGAGAAGTGGTGGGTTAGCTGCCATGGGATACCCATGGGTGTGAAGTGTTCGAGAGCCATACTGATGGATGAGTTAGCCTATTAGGGTCAGTTCTAGGGACAGACTTGCACTTTGCATTAACACCTAGCTAGCGGCCACGGGGTTTCTGTGCCTTTGGGTTAACACGTCTTCTGATACTAACATAATAAAGTTTTATCTCTTAGAATCTAACATTTCATAGGGGGGACTGATGTGGAATTATTAAAAAACTATTATTGTACTTGTATTGAATTATTGTACTAACTCCATTTTAACCTTATATTGTGACAATCCTCCATTTTGTCCTCCTAACCTGACTTCTTCAAATCCTCCATTTTGTCCTCATAACTTAACTTGTTCATTTTAAAACTACATTACGTGACTGAACTTCTCAACCCAATTAATATAGTAGACAAAGACTGTGTTTTCCTACAAGGACAAATGCCAGGAGGTGCTGGGTACTCCTTAAGACTTGCCGGCTACTCCTTAGGACTTGTAAGATAGTATAGTTTGAAGGCCACAAGAACACAGTAGTAATGAAATGTTCTATTCATAAGAGACCTTGCACCTGGACATGAAGTCTGATATTATTGACCGTGTAAAATGACGCTTAGGACCCCCCTTATCCCCACCCGTGTCCAGAATAATCCCACCTCTGATGGGTGGGCACGGGACTAACCTCTTTATTTTTGAACCAATAGGTAAGACACTAACACCGACATTTAACAATTAATCCAATTGATGATGTTTATTTGCTGATATTCTAATAATCAATGATGACGCAAAATGCCTCTTAAAAGGGCCTGCGCGCCCGCTTTTTACCCACTTGCCAATAAACTTTCTCGAAGTTATTTTAACCTGAACCTTGTGTGTCAGACTTAATTACTTCAGCGTATATACGCAATTTAATTTTATTGATTTGGACAGGAACAGATAGACATTTGAACATTTTGGTTTACTTTTAAAAAGTACCATAACACTGCCACTGATAAATTCTTAAAGGCCACATCCCACAGCGGCCCCAAAGTAGTCTGACCCTGCACCCTATTACAAACAGGAGTATTTACTGTCTTCACTACATTTGTTTTATAGCTAACAAATACTTTGATTGTGACCGAACTCAGTCTGTCTGAGTATAGTGGGGACCAGCAACCACCAGGAGTGGCAGAGCCACCACTGGACCCCAGGGAAGTCACCCTTCTGCATCCAAAAGTTAGGAAAGAGGAGGGTGGCTGAAACATTTTGCATATGTGTGTTTGTTTGTATGTATGTGTGTGTGTCGGTATGAATGTTTCTCTGTATGTGTGTCTGTATATATGTATGTGTTTGTGTGTGTGTATGTATGTGTGTGTGTCTGTATGTATGTGTGTGTGTGTTTGTTTGTATGTATGTGTGTGTGTGTCTGTCTGTGTGTGTGTATGTATGTGTACTTGTATGTACGTATTTGTGTGTGTGTTTGTATGTATGTGTCTGTAGGTATGTGTGTGTATGTCTGTATGTCTGTCTGAGTGTGTTTGTGTCTGTACGTATGTGTGTCTGTATACATATGTGTATGTGTGTGTTTGTATGTATGAGTGTGTCTCTGTATATGTGTGTGTCTATGTGTGTCTGCATGTGTGGAGAGGCAACGTATGGGAGGGAAGGGTAGAGGTATGGGTGGTTGATGGGGGGTAGACATATGGGGGGGGCCCAGGGCAATTCTTTAAATGCTGCAGCCGCCTGAGCACTCTATAGAGAGCCTCAGGCGACTGCAGCACTACCTCTCTCCTCACCTCCCTTTCCCTGTGGGGTGGAGAGGCCACTAGGGGAGGGGGGTGAGGAGAGACCACTAAGGGAAGGTGGGGGGAGAGCAGAGACCACTAAGGGAGGGAGAGGGGGGGTGGAGGAGAGACCACTAGGGGAGGGTGGGGGGTGTGGAGAGACCACTAATGCAAAGGGGGGGGGGGTGAGAAGAGACCACTAAGGGTGGGGGGAGACCACTAATGGAAAGGGGGGAGAGGAGAGACCACTAATGGAAAGAGGGGGCAGAGGATAGCAGAGACCACTAAGGGGGAGACAAGAGAATACTAATGCAAGGGAGGTGGGGGGGGGGAGGAGAGTAGAGACCACTAAGGGACAGGGGAGGAGAGGAGAGACCACTAAGGGGCAGGGGAGATCTCTAAGGGATCAAAGGGGGAGCTCTATAGGACAGGGGGCAGGACAGGGAGCTCTTTCACACTACGCACACACACACACACACACAATGCATCCCTATACATACTCAGAAACACACAATGCATCCCTACACACACAAAAACACAACATGCTTCCCATACAGACAGAGAACACACAATGCATCCATTACACACACACACACACACAATGCAACCTTTACACATAAAGACAATGCATCCTTTGCACACATACACGCAAACACACTACTTCTCTTACACACAAACAGAAACACAATGCATCTCTTACACACACTCAATGCACCCCTTACAGAAACACATTTCGCATCCCTTATGCATACAAACACAGATTCTGTAGCGGTACTTACCCTCTCCAGGGGCCGGCCGGGGTCCTCTCTTCTCGCCGCGCGCGGTCCTGCGCCTGCACGAGCCGCGTGCGGCTCAGCCAACGATAAGATCAGTCAGGCGGGCAGTGACCGCGAGAAGCGGTCACATGTCCCGCCCGACACTAAGAGCGCGCCGCGCGTCTCGGGCGCGCTCTTAAAGGGACAGTGGGAGACTAAATTAGAATCAGTCTCCCATTGGCCCCTGTCATGCCACGTTCCCCATACACTCACGTTTTGGGGGCGTGGATATGACAAGGGCCAATCAAAGTGAACATTAGGGTATTTATACTCACCTGTTTCCTTTGCTCCTTGCCCTATCGTGGTTTCTGTCCAGTTCCCTTTAGTGCTTGTATCGTTCAGTTGGTTTTTTGGTGCTTGACCTTGGCTTTGTTCCTGACTCCGCTCTCTCCTTATCCTTGCTTGCTTATCCGCTGTTTTGTCCTCTGTGTACCAGTCCTCGGCTTGTTCTACGTTACGCTGTCTCTCAGTTCCCTTGACCTCGGCTTGTTCTAGACTCTGTCTTTCTTTCTCGTCCTAGTCCGGCCATTCTAAGGTCCGGTAAGACGAACCCTGGTTTCTTGTCTCTTGACTATATGTACTATTCCTGCCAGTGGCGTACACATGACCCATGGGGCCCCGGTGCGAAAATTGATCCGTGGGCCCCCCCCCTCGCGCTTACTCTGCGCGGGCCGGGGCAGCAACACATGGCGGCGGGCACCTGGTCGCAGGGGTTGCGACCGCGGTATGTACGCCACTGCATGCAGATGCACACACACTTAAAGGACCACTACAGACACCCAGATCACATCAGCTCAATGAAGTGGTCTGGGTGTCAGGTCCCTCTAGTTTTAACCCTGCAGCTGAAAGCATAGCAGTTTCAGAGAAACTGTTATGTTTCACTGAGGGTTAATCCAGCCTCTAGTGGCTGTCTCACTGACAGCCGCTAGAGGCGCTTCCGCCATTTTAAGACACTGAACGTCCATAGGAAAGCATTGAGTAATGCTTTCCTATGGGCGGTTTGAATGCGTGCGCGGCTCTTGCCGTGCATGCGCATTCGGAGCTGAGAGGCGGAGGGATCCCCAGCGCCATGGGAGTCCGGCGCTGGAGAAAGGTAAGTGCTGAAGACACACACACACTCTCACGAACAAATGCATACACACTAGCTAACAGACACACACATTTACTGACAAAGACACACTCAGCGGCAGACATACATACACACTCACTTACAAAACATACACTCTCACTGACAAACACACACTCACTAACAGACATCAAACAGACTCACTAACACACACACACTCAGTAACAGACACACACAGTAACACACTCACTGACACTCACTAGCAGACACACACTCTAACACAAACACCAACACTCACACTAACACACACACACACACTAACGCTCACACACTAACACACACACACGCTCACACACACTAACACACACACACTAACACTCACTCACACACACACACACACACTAACACTCACTCACACACACACTAACACACACACACTAACACACACACACTAACACACACACACACTAACACTCACACTCACACACACTAACACTCACACACTAACACACACACACTAACACACACACACTAACACTAACACACACACACACACACTAACACTCACACACACTAACACACACACACTAACACACTCACACACTAACACTCACACACACTAACACTCACACATGTTTTTTTTTAATTTAATCCCCCCAGCCTCCTTACCTTTTGGAGTGCTGAGGGGATTCCCTGGGGTCCAGTGGTGCTGCTGGGCTCCTGGGGGGGGGGGCGGTCACCCGGCGGGCTGGCTGGTCCTGCGGGCGCGCGAGGGAGCACTCTCCCCTGAGTGCTTCCTCTTCAGCTCCCTCGCGCGCCGCGTACTGATACCGGCGCCGGAAGATGACGTCATCTTCCGGCTCGTATCAGTGCGGTGCGCGAGGGAGCTGAAGAGGAAGCACTCAGGGGAGAGTGCTCCCTCGCGCACCAGCCGGCCGCCGGGTGTAAGCAGGGCCAGCCTCGGGGGGCCCGGAGGTGGCCGGCTCCTGGGCCCCCCAGGAGAAGAGGCTGGCCCAGAGCGTACATACCGGGTCGCAGGGGCGGCCGGGCCCCCTGGTGGGCCGGGCCCGGTCGCAGCCGCGACCCCTGCGACCCTGGTATGTACGCCACTGATTCCTGCGTGTTGGGGTATATTACCGTGACATTACGATAGGGCCATGGACCCCGCAGGTTTAGGACAACGGATGGCCACTCATGAGGCTAGATTCGCAGAACAGGATCACCGTATGGATCAAATGGCTCAAGCCATCCAGACACTGTTATCCAGATCAGCTCCGGTACCTGTACCTGCGCCTCCTGTAAACCCTATACCAGACACAGCTAATATGCCTAATGCTTCAGCACATCTAACCCCGCCACCTAGGTATGGAGGGGACGCTAAGACATGTAGGGGATTCCTTAATCAAGTGGAATTCCACTTTGAAATGTACCCACGTTCATTTCCCACTGATAGATCTAAGGTGGGTTTTCTTATGCACCAGCTTACGGATAAGGCACTAGAATGGGCAAATCCTATTTGGGAGGCTAATGGGCCTATGGTACACGACTTCAATAGCTTCCTCACAGCGTTTCGTAGAACATTTGACACGACTAAAAGGTCAAAAAATGCCGCCAGGGCATTAATGAGAATTAAGCAAGGATCTAAATCTGTAGCCGATTATGCTATTCAGTTCCGTACCCTTGCCTCACAGGTAGATTGGACTAATAATGGGCTTACTACTGCGTTTATGGAAGGTCTGTCTGAAACTATGTTGGATGAGGTAGCAGCTAAGGACCTCCCTGTACCCCTGGAGGACCTGATTGACTATCTTATCGATATAGATAACAGGATCCGTGACAGGTTATATACCAGGTCCAGAAATAGACGTTTTGTTCCCGTTAACTCACCTAAAGCTGAGACTCCCGAGGGATCTAAAGGTTCTGAGGAGGAACCTATGCAGTTAGGGGTTGCCAAACTTACTGACGCTGAAAAGCTTTATAGGAGAAAGGAGGGACTTTGTCTTTATTGTGGTAGGAGGGGTCATATGAGACAAGAATGTCCCGTGCGTCCGGGAAACTATCGCACCTAAGACCGTATAGAGGACTGGCCTTGGGTGTGACATCACAGTCCTCACATTTGCCTCTTAATAAATTACTTCTCCCTGTTTCCCTGCACCTTGGTAGTAACTGCATAGCAGGGAATATACTAGCCCTGGTTGATTCCGGAGCGGCCGAAAACTTTATTGATTCCAGTTTTGTCAAGGAGAATAACATACCCACCAGAGAGAAGGAAACACCCTTGGCCGTTGAGGCCATAGATGGTAGACCATTATGCTCTCCAGTTATCACACATGAGACTGTTCCACTACATATGTCTACAGGGGTGTTACACTCTGAGACTATTCGGTTTCAGATCATTACTTCTCCTTCCTCTCACCTCGTGTTAGGGTATCCTTGGTTACGTACTCATAATCCCACCATTGATTGGGAGTCAGGACAAATAGTTTCTTGGAGTGATTCTTGCCAAGAGTC
The DNA here is from genome assembly GCF_036172605.1 of Pelobates fuscus. NCBI lineage: Eukaryota > Metazoa > Chordata > Amphibia > Anura > Pelobatidae > Pelobates > Pelobates fuscus. Next base: position 315,761,942 of record NC_086321.1, on the reverse strand, counting down.
TTGTATTGTTAAAATCACCCCTTTGAATTCTACTAATATTCCTCCCGTGCCTACGGTCATACCCCCTCAGTACCTGTCTCTTAAGTCTGTTTTTGATAAAAGGGAGGCTGAAAAATTGCCACCTCACAGGCCTTACGACTGTGCTATTAATTTACTACCTGGTACGATGCCTCCCAAAGGGAGAATATATCCTTTATCTCCTCAGGAGAATCTGGTTATGGAGGAATATATTAAGGAATCTTTAGAGAAGGGATTTATAAGAAGATCCTCTTCCCCGGCAGGGGCGGGTTTCTTCTTTGTATCTAAGAAAGATGGCGAATTAAGGCCTTGTATTGACTATAGGGGCCTTTATAAAATCACCGTCAAAAATGCGTACCCCATACCTTTGATCACAGAACTATTTGATAGGCTTAAACAGGCCACAGTTTTTACTAAATTGGACCTTAGGGGTGCTTACAATCTCATACGTATCAAAAAGGATCACGAATGGAAGACCGCTTTCAATACCAGGAGTGGCCACTACGAATATACTGTGATGCCCTTTGGCCTTTGTAACGCCCCAGCAGTTTTTCAAGAATTTATTAATGATGTCCTACGTCAATATATACATACATTCGTTATAGTATACTTGGACGACATATTAATTTATTCTACTGATCTACAGACTCATCACATGCATGTTAAATTAGTGTTGAGAACTCTTCTGGTTAACGGTCTCTATTGCAAACTCGAAAAATGTTCATTTGATCAATCTGAAGTCCAATTCTTGGGTTATATAATCTCTGCCAAGGGTTTTCGTATGGATCCCAAGAAACTGTCTGCCATTATGGAATGGCCTCTACCTCAGGGTTTGAAAGCCATTCAGCCTTTTCTGGGGTTCTCAAATTATTATAGGCGTTTTATTAAAGGGTTTTCTGCCATTGTAGCACCTATAACCAGAATGACCAAGAAGGATGGTAATACTCATGTCTGGAAACCAGAAGCACTCGAGGCCTTTGAATTCCTGAAGGCTTCATTTGCCTCTGCTCCTATTTTACAGCATCCTGTCTCTTCACTGCCCTTTATTCTTGAAGTTGATGCTTCTGAGATAGGGGTAGGTGCTATCTTGTCTCAAAGAGATTCACCTGAAAAGCCGTTACACCCTTGTGGCTTCTTTTCCAGACAGATGTCCAAAGCAGAGAAGAATTATGATGTAGGCAATCGTGAACTCCTTGCTATCATTTTGGCGCTCAAGGAATGGAGACATCTGCTAGAGGGTACTAGGGATCCCATCCTCATTTTAACAGATCACAAAAACCTCTCCTATCTCAGTGAAGCAAAAAGATTGTCTTCTAGGCAGGCCAGGTGGTCTCTGTTTTTGTCTCGTTTTAATTACATAATCACATACAGACCAGGTGATCGTAATACTAAAGCTGACGCTCTGTCCAGACAATTCGAGACTACTGACAAACTCGAGGTCGATGTTACCCCTGTCATTCCGCCTGACAGAATAATAGCTACTACTGTTCTTTCTATTTCGTCTTCCCTCTTACAAGCTATTCAGGCTAAACAAAACTTGGCTCCTGGGGAGAGGCCTGCTGATAAGCTATTCGTTGATATACCGGAGAGACGAGACATCTTGTCATTATATCATGACACTAGAACTGCTGGACACCCTGGTATTTCTAAGACATTCTCAGCAGTTTCTAGATATTTCTGGTGGGCTTCCTTGCGCAAGGACGTCACCGATTACGTTAATGCCTGTAGTACTTGTGCCAGTATGAAGTCCTCCCACAGAGTTCCTTGTGGGTTGTTGCATCCGTTGCCCATACCTGAGAGGCCGTGGTCCAATATATCCATGGATTTTATTGTTGAATTACCTCCCTCTAATGGTAAAACTGTCATCCTGATGATTGTGGATCGTTTTTCTAAGATGGCTCATTTTGTGTCTCTTGTCAAATTGCCATCATCCAAGGAACTTGCCTCTATCTTTGCCAGGGAGGTGTTTCGGTTGCATGGTATTCCCACTTCGATCGTGTCCGATAGGGGTAGCCAGTTTATCTCCAGATTCTGGAGAACGTTTTGTACAGAGATGGGTATCTCCCTCTCGTTTTCTTCCGCCTACCACCCCCAGTCTAATGGAGCTGCTGAACGTGCCAACCAATCTCTAGAGCAGTATCTTCATTGTTTCGTGTCCCACCATCAGAACAATTGGGCTGACCTTCTTCCTTGGGCTGAGTTTGCTCGTAATAATGCTGCTCATGAATCCTCCGGTAACAGCCCTTTTTACGTTGTTTATGGCCGGCATCCCTTGGTTCTTCCAGCTGCATTCTCCTTACAGGGCATGCCAGCTCTGGACGAACATTTGGCTAGTCTACGTAATACTTGGGAGCAGGTTCAGTGTTCTTTGGTGGCTTCAGCTGCTCGCCAGAAGGTTCAGGCAGACAAGCATCGCAGGGCGGCTCCATCCTATGCTGTGGGGGACCGGGTTTGGCTTTCTACTCGCAATATTCGTCTTCGTGTGCCTTCTATGAAGTTGGCCCCTCGTTTTATTGGTCCTTTTCGTATCTTGCATGTGGTTAATCCTGTCTCGTATGCATTGGATCTTCCTAGGAATCTACGCATTCCTAACGTGTTTCATACCTCTTTGTTAAAACCCCTCCTGTGCAACCGTTATACTCGGCATGTCCCTCCTCCTCCTCCGGTTTCTGTGGAGGGCCATGAGGAATTTGAAGTGGCGGCTATAATTGACTCTCGTTTTCTTCGGGGTCGCCTCCAATATCTGGTACATTGGAAGGGCTATGGGTCTGAGGAACGCAGTTGGATTTCCGCTGACGCTGTTCACGCTCCTCGCCTTGTGCGTTCTTTCCACGCTCGTTTTCCTGCCAGGCCTGCTCCTCCCCGCCCGGTGGGCGTGTCTTCAGGGGGGGGTACTGTAGCGGTACTTACCCTCTCCAGGGGCCGGCCGGGGTCCTCTCTTCTCGCCGCGCGCGGTCCTGCGCCTGCACGAGCCGCGCGCGGCTCAGCCAACGATAAGATCAGTCAGGCGGGCAGTGACCGCGAGAAGCGGTCACATGTCCCGCCCGACACTAAGAGCGCGCCGCGCGTCTCGGGCGCGCTCTTAAAGGGACAGTGGGAGACTAAATTAGAATCAGTCTCCCATTGGCCCCTGTCATGCCACGTTCCCCATACACTCACGTTTTGGGGGCGTGGATATGACAAGGGCCAATCAAAGTGAACATTAGGGTATTTATACTCACCTGTTTCCTTTGCTCCTTGCCCTATCGTGGTTTCTGTCCAGTTCCCTTTAGTGCTTGTATCGTTCAGTTGGTTTTTTTGGTGCTTGACCTTGGCTTTGTTCCTGACTCCGCTCTCTCCTTATCCTTGCTTGCTTATCCGCTGTTTTGTCCTCTGTGTACCAGTCCTCGGCTTGTTCTACGTTACGCTGTCTCTCAGTTCCCTTGACCTCGGCTTGTTCTAGACTCTGTCTTTCTTTCTCGTCCTAGTCCGGCCATTCTAAGGTCCGGTAAGACGAACCCTGGTTTCTTGTCTCTTGACTATATGTACTATTCCTGCATGTTGGGGTATATTACCGTGACAGATTCACACAATGCATCCCTTACACACAACCAGAAACACACAATACATCCCTTATACACAAACACACACTGCTTTCTATCTCTTACACAAAAACACACTGCTTCCACTACACACAAACACACTGCATCACCTACACAAACTGGTATCCCTATACACTACATTCCATAAGATCACATTAGATCCTCTACATTAACACATAACACATCCCCTACACACTCCACTCTCTGTGAGCAAACTCATGGGTTGAACATGTAGGTGGACTTATGGGGCCCAGACCTTGAGGTGTGTAAGGGGCCCAAAAAAATTGAGCTGCTTCCCGTCCTCCCAGAACATTTAATTTTGTGACCACAGTTACAAACAGCCTCCAGAGATCCTGTTCTACACCAGACCGGTGGAGCCAAACTGCAGCCAGAGCCCATCACCATCCTCATCTGGTTGTAAGTAGGCAATGTAGTATATTATTAGTGACACTAATCTCTAATTTACCTCACATTAAAGGGACACTATAGTCCCCAGAACCACTGCAGTGGTTCTGTTTTTTCCAGGCTTTTTAATGTAAATACACACTGTGTGCAACACTGGCATTAGTTCATATGGCAGATCATATGGGTGGGGCATTGTGATGTCACGGGAGGGGGGGGAGGGGCTTTTAGTTTGCCTAGGGCGGCCAAAATCCTTGCACCAGCCCTGACTGCATGTGATGTAGTATATTGTCTGTGTGTGATAGGAATAGTTTGTGTGTGATGTTATTGAGCTGTGTGTTAGCATTGGGCTGGCTGTGTGTGATGAGAATGTGTGTTATCATTTATTGCTGTAAATGTGTGACGGAGACTGCTTATGTTTGTGATGGTTGTGGGCTTGCTGTGTATGGTGGGATGAACTGTGTTTGTCTTTGAATGACAGTAATAACCAGTGATGAGTAGATAGCATCATGTAACTGGTCATCTGTGACCTGTATAAAAGTTGCTGAATCCTAGAGCAACACAAACTAAAATTATGTGTTTCATTCTCACACAATATGTAATCCTGGGTACATACATATCATTTACTCAAAGGCTACACTTCGTTACATAGTTACATAGCTGAAAACTTGCGTCCATCAAGTTCAGCCTTCCTCACATTTGTTTTTTGCTGTTGATCCAAAAGAAAGCAAAAAAACTAGTTTGAAGCACAATTTTGCAACAAGCTAGGAAAAAAGTTCCTTCTTGACCCCAGAATGGCAGTCAGATTTATCCTTGGATCAAGCAGTTATTACCCTACATTGAAAGATTATATCCTTGAATATTCTGGTTTTGCAAGTATGCATCTAGTAGCTGTTTGAACATCTGTATGGACTCTGATAAAACCACTTCTTCAGGCAGAGAATTCCACATCCTGATTGTTCTTACAGTAAAAAATCCTTTCCTTTGCCTTAGATGAACTCTTCTTTCTATCAGTCTAAACGCATGACCTCGTGTCCTATGTAAAGTCCGGTTTGTGAATAGATTTCCACACGATGGTTTGTATTGGCCCCGAATATATTTGTATAATGTTATCATATCCCCTCTCAGGCGACGTTTTTCTAAACAAAATAGGTTTAAATGTGTTACCCTTTCTTCATAGTTGATATGTTCCATTCCTTTTATTAATTTTGTAGCCCGACTCTGCACTTTTTCTAGTGCCATAATATCCTTCTTTAGAACAGGTGCCCAAAATGGCACAGCATATTCAATGTGTGGTTTTACCAGTGATTTATAAAGAGGCAAAATTATATTCTTGTCCCGAGAATGAATGCCCTTTGTCATTGTAGTGTTACTTACCTTATCCAGAGGCCGGCCGCGGTCCTCTCTTCGAGCCGCGCGCTGTCCTGCTGCTGCACGAGCCGCGCGCGGCTCATCCGACGGCTTCAATAGGAAGGCGGGCAGTGACCGCGAGAAGCGGGCAGTGACCGCGAGAAGCGGTCACGTGTCCCGCCTGAATCTAAGAGCGCGCCGCGAGTCTCGGGCACGCTCTTAAAGAGACTGTGGGAGCCTAAATTGCCAAAAGGCTCCCATTGGCCCCTGTCATACCACACTCCCCATACACTTACCTTCTGGGGGTGTGGATATGACAGGAGCCAATCACATTAGTTTAGAAGCTATTTAAACGTACCTCTCCCTTTACTCCCTGCCCTATCGTGGTTTCTGTTTCAGTTCCCTTTAGCGCTTGTTGTGTTCAGTTGTGTTCCTTCGTATTGACCTTGGCTTTGTTTCTGACTACGTTATCTCTTTATCCTTATCTGTTCTGTTTGCCGGCTTGCTGTTTACTGTGTACCAGACCCCGGTTAGTCCTAGTTTACGCTGTCTCTCTGTGCCCTTGACCTCGGATCGTTCCTGACTCTGTCTCCTCTCATATACGTCGAGTCCGGCCATTCTAAGGTCCGGTAGACGTATCTCTCCTCTGTGTTGTCTTTTGTCGAGTTGAATCCTGAGAGTTGGGGTATATTTACGTTACAGTCATGCATGACAATACCTTACTGGCCTTGGCCACTGCTGATTGACATTGCATATTGTTGCATAGTTTGTTGTCTATAACAATTCCCAAGTCCTTTTAGTGTGTTGTTATCCCTTATTCGCTTCCATTAAGGGTATACGTTGCTTGTGTATTCTTTATGCCAAAGTGCATAACTTTGTATTTTGCAACATTAAATTTCATCTGCCATTTGAGTGCCCAGTCCCCCAGTCTATCTATATTGTCTTAGTAGTAATGCCACTATATGGAATGTCCACTCCAGACGCTCCCTCAGTCCTTATGCCAACTGCAGGTAGGTAAGGTGTCAAACCTTAGGTGTAGCCGCATTATCCGCTCTGCTCGCTCCCTACCTAGTCCCTCTGCAATCTCCAGGCAGGGTAAGATGTGACTGCACTCTCCGTTCACTTCTATTCCTCTCCCCTCCATGTCTCTTCAACAACCCCATTCTGTTCTCTGTTCCCCTCTCTTCAATGTCTCTCCCTCCTTCCATCCATCCATGTATCTTATCTTCTACCCATATCTCTCTCCCCCTTCCATCTCTCTCCTCCCTTTCATTTATATCTCCCTATTTCCATCCATGTCTCCCCATCCATGTCTCTCCCCCTTATGTCTCCCTTCCATCCATGATTCCCTCCCGCTTTCCATCTACATCTCTCCCTCTTGCCAGTCTCCCCCCATTTCATCCATATCTCTTCCCCCCTTGCCAACCTCCCCCTTTCATCCATTTCTCTCCCCCCTTGCCAACCTCCCCCTTTCATCCATATCTCCCCCCCCCTTTCCAACCTCCCCCCTTTCATCCATATCTCTACCCCCCCTTGCCAACCTTCCCCTTTTCATCCATATCTCTCCCCCCCTTGCCAACCTCTCCCCTTTCATCCAAAATATTCCCCCCCTTGCCAACCTTCCCATTTCATCCATATCTCTCCCCCCTTGCCAACCTCCCCTCTTTCATACATATCTCTAGAATACAAACAAAAAATTCCTGAAGAAAGATAACAAAAAATTCCTTTTATATGTGATTTTAATAAAAATAGTCGTAAAATAAAAATAATTTTTAATAAATTTTGGCTTATTTTAAAAATGATAATTTTTCAAAGCAAATTTTACCAGAAAAAACAAATAATTTATAGAGGAGCACCAAATTTAAGGAAGAAACTAGTTCATGGCCATATAAAGAGAGATCCCAAATCAGCATTTAAATAAAAAAAATTTAAAAAATGGTTTATTTGGCTGTGAGGTCTGCTTAGCATGTAGAAACACAACAAGCCCAAAGTGACACATTGCCAATTTTCAGGATCCTCATACAAACAATAAAAAATATAAAATTGCGCAATGGGGTGGCCATCCTTGTCAGAACCAGCTGCCCCTTTAGGAAAACGACCCAAGAGTCAGACCCGGAGGGGCGGTATATTATAGTCTCGGGCATCTTGCACTCGCATACGATTCATCTAATCAATGTGTATGCCTCAAACCAGCCGGACCCGGCCTACTGGCAGAATCTCCAGGAGAAAATTGCGGCGTTGCCCCATGGTATGGTTTATGTTGGAGGGGATTTCAATGCCACTCCGAACCCGGCAGTAGACAGGAGCACGAGGGACGGTACTCCGAGGTCCCAAGGCCGCGGGGGCCAAGACCGGTTGCTCAACCGGTTTTTGACGGACTCGGGTCTAGTGGATGTCTGGCGCGCCCACCACCCGGGGGACAAGGATTACACGTACTACTCGGCGCCGCATGGTACATATTCACGGATCGATCTCTTCTTAGCCAATGCAGTCGGGATGCCCAGGATAGTCGACTCGAGATTCGGTAACATCTCATGGTCGGACCACGCCGACATGACCATCACTTTGGGCAGCCTCTGCGTGGCCTCTCCATGGAACTGGAGGTTAAACACGTCCTTATTACAGGACCCCGCCTTGAGGGAACAGATCCGACTGGAAATTCTTGAATATTTTGACACGAACGATACCCCGGATGTTCCTGCGAGCACAATCTGGGCAGCCCACAAAGCTGTCATCAGGGGATCCCTCATAAAGCTGGCTACCAGACGAAAGAAACTGAAAAATTTCCGATTGGAAAATCTGCTGGAACGGCTGAGGACCCTTGAACTGAAACACCAAACGGCCCCGGATACGGTGACCTACGAACGATTGGAGGTGGTTAGGAGGGATATCCGGACTTTGCTGTTAGACGATGCGGCGCGCTCCATGGTATGGTCGAGGCGGTCTTTTAACGAAAAATCCAACAAAATGGACTCGCTCCTTGCCAGGACTCTGCGTCCCAGACAGGAACGTTCTCATATAACAGCCATAAGACACCCAGATGGCACGACCAAAACGAGGCCCGACGAGATCGCTCGGGTGTTTGAAAACTTCTATAAGCAATTATACAACCATATGCCGGATCAGCAGACATGTGATGAAAGTGAGGAAAGGACCATACTCGAATACCTCAATAAACTTGGGATGACTAAACTCAAGAGGGAGGCAGTGAGTACTCTTGCGGCTGATATCTCCGAGGAGGAAGTATGTAAAGCCATTTCTACCTTGAAAGGCAATAAGGCACCGGGACCTGATGGTTTTGATGGCTCCTATTACAAAATATTTAAGGAAGAATTAGTGCCTCCACTGACCAGGCTCTTTACCGATCTCAGGCAGGGAGGTCGGCTGGATCCGACCATGGCCCTCGCAACAATCGTACTGATACCCAAACCCGATAAGGACCCACTCGTACCGGAAAACTACAGGCCTATCTCGCTGATCAACCATGATCTTAAGATCTTGGCGAAAATACAAGCAGACAGACTGAATCCGTTACTGACCTCTCTGGTCCACGCCGACCAAGTGGGCTTCATTCCGGACAGACAGCTGTTTGAGAACACTCGGAGGAATATCGATCTGATCTGGCAGCAAGTGACCTCAAAAATACCGACGCTGGTGGTCGCTATTGACGCAGAAAAGGCTTTTGATAGGGTGCGGTGGCAATTTCTGTTCACGGTGCTGAAACACCTGGGGTTCCCGGACGAATTCATAATAACCACGAAGGCCATGTACCACAACGTACAGGCACAAGTGCGGATCACAGGAGCCCCTATGACGCCATTTCGGCTGTTTAACGGAACAAGACAGGGTTGCCCACTCTCCCCCTCCTATTTGTGCTGGCTCTGGAACCTCTGCTCCAAGCTATAAGGCACCATCCAAACATACAGGGAGCACGGGTGGGAGATAGTGATTTCACCGTATCGGCGTACGCCGATGACATCCTCCTTACCATTACCAACCCTCTGGATTCAATGGCTGCTCTACAAGAAGTCATCAGTGAGTATGGCGCGACGTCGGGTTATAAGGCCAACATGGGCAAGACCAGTGCAATGCCGATTCATTTGCCAGATACCGCCGTTCACCGCATTCGAGAGACCTACGGCCTTAAAATAGAAAGAGACGACCTGAAGTATTTGGGTATACAACTTACGGCTGACCCTCTACGCCTATACCCAGCAAATTATGACCCCATGCTTCGAACATTGACCAGAGACCTGGAGAAGTGGACGGACAAGCCTATTTCCTGGATCGGACGGATTAACTCGGTTAAAATGAACGTCCTCCCACGTTTCCTGTTTTTATTCCAAGCCTTGCCGATCCGAGTTACAAAAACCCAACTGATACCGTTACAAAGATCAATCGGTGCATTTATATGGCAGAATAGGAGACATAGGATATCTAGCCAGGTCCTCTACAGACGTAAGGATAGAGGGGGACTGGGCCTACCAAACATCTATTTTTACTATCTGGCAGCCCAGTTGACCCAGGTTGCGATGTGGCACTCGTCGACAGAGGAGAGGCGATGGGTGGAAATAGAATCCAAGATGACGGGGTGGGATGTCCCCCACTTTACCATGTGGGTCCCGAAGGAATACAGGCCTCCGACACGGGCACTTTGCCCGTCCATCCAAAATTCACTCCGCATTTGGGACGAGAACAATCGCAAATACGGACTGGCATCTTCCCCCTCCCCCTTAACCCCGATACTCTGGAATAGGGAATTTCCACCGGGTATGGCTCCTAGAGATTTTCGGAATCTGGAGGGAATAGGGTTACGGCGGATTCACCAACTTTACCACAATGGGCAGATAGTCCTCTTTGACGACCTTCAACGTGATTCCCACTTAACACCAACAGACTTCTTTCGCTATCTTCAGATTCGTGATTTCGCTAAAAAAAAACCACATAAAGGGAGCTGCGCAAACAGGGTTGACTTTCTATGAGAAGCTATGCCGAGAGGGATCCATCCCTAAGGGTATGATAACACTCTTGTACGCCCACCTTAGCACGGAGAACAAAGAATGGGGCCGTCTGGCCTACGCCGACCAGTGGGAGGCGGATCTGGGGGAGGTTCTGGAAGGAGTGGACTGGCAGGACATATGGGAGGCTAACAAGAATTCCTCCGTCTGCGTCACTCTCCAAGAACAAACATGGAAGACCATGTTCCGCTGGTATACCACCCCTCTCAAACTATATAAGATGCACAAACTGGATACAGATGATTGCTAGAGGGGATGTGGTAACCGGGGTACATATCTCCACATGTGGTGGGATTGTCTGAAACTACGTAGCTTCTGGAAGGCAGTTGAAGACCTATTGACACAGACCTTTAACAAACCCCTACTACTAGATCCGTGGGTATACTTACTGAACAGATCCCTTGACGGATGGACCAAACGGGAGCAGACTTTGGTACACAAACTAACCCTTGGGGCTAGACTTACTATTGCCACAGCTTGGCTCTCTCCTGAAGGTCCGGAGATCTCAGGCGTGATATCAAGGATCCGAGACTGCCGATTGATGGACGACCTGACAGCACGGGTGAAGGGTACGACAGAGAAGTTCATAAAACTTTGGGAGCACTGGGATAATAGTGTAGCAGGATCTGCGTAAATGGACCATATCAGCCAGGAAGATAGGGTATGGGGGGGCCTTGTGTTTTTTCCGGTCCCGCGATATCCCTGGCTGGTCGTCCCGCTCTCGCCGTGTCCCGGTTCCGACACCTCACCTCTTCCTCACTTCTCTCTCCCTGCACTTTTTACTCTTTTTCTTCTACGACCACCCCTGTTTCTCGGTTTCCGGGTTTCGGGGGTAGGTCTTTCTTTTTATCGAAGGTCTTATTCTCTTTGGTTCCTCATTTTGCCTGTCTAACCAACATCTCCTCAGATGCGATCAGTGTGATAAGGGACGGTGGAGACTTGGTATTCTCCGGATACCTTTTTCCTGACAGGTCCCTTATAGGACAAATTGTAAATGCCTGAGACTTATAAACTACCTCCAATTAGAGTCAGTTGACTGAGATGACCTGTACGGGGAAGCTCGGGGTGGTTTTGCATTTGCTATAAGTTGACATCTTGTATCACCACCGTTGGCTACTGCTAACCGGACACGTTACCTTGTGTTCCTGGTCCTTTAATCGAATCGAAATCGGAAGACGAAAGCCAAAACGTATAGCATAATACCAAATCCCCGATGGGGAGCAGGTGCCATGGAACTTCGGGATAGGCGTGTCTAGGGGACAGATGTCGACTAAGATTGTTTTCTTAAGATTGCTCTCTTACACTAAGGCTTCTGTGCAGGACACACAATCGTACCGTTCCTGTTATGACACCCTCGGGCAACAGTGAGGAATTTAAATACTGATGCTGTATAAACAATATAAAACCCTCGATGGGGGGCAAGTTGTATAGAATTTCCAAGGTGGCTTGTACTATGTGCTGTTTTTGCATTATTGCATTTACAAAACTGTTCGTGTGTATTTTGGCTTCTGCGCAAGCCTTCAAGTTGTATGATTCTTGCCTTAACTATCGTGTGCAAAAATAAAGAATAAAAAAAAATATATATATTGCCCGCTTTAAAATCTAAAAAAAAAAAAAAAAAAAAAAATAATAATATAAAATTAAAGAACTAATCACATGCCATACGAAAAAAGTTATTTATGCACTTAGATATCCGGGTAACCTCATGTATGTAGGCAAAACCAAATGCCCCATCCATACAATAATTGAATAACATACATGAAACATTAGAAAAGGGTATGAAAAACACAATGTATCCTTGCACTGTAAAACACATCATAAAAACAACCCACGTCTGTTAGAATTTTTTGGGATTCAAAAGGTGTGTACTAACTGGAGAGATGGTGACATAATGAAAGATTTAGGACAAACAGAGATGAGGTGGTTTTTTAATTTGGACACTTTGACCCGTCGTGGTCTCAGTGTGGATTTCGAACCATGTCATTTTCTATATTTTTTATATTTTTTATTATTTATTTTTGTTGTGAAAGGTATAACAACAACACTTGCGCTGCCATGAAAGGCATGTCATTAAAAAAACAGCACATTATTTTATAGTGGGAAAAGGAGAAATGCAGGCTAGTGTGTCGCTTAAGTACAGGAGTGTTGCATAGCCTGTTATGTTACCTGCTATCGCCTCCTATGAAAGAGTAGGTAGGTGTAGTTAGTGACGTTTTGAGGCGGTATAGGCCTTATGCCTCTTGGCTTAGTAGGGAGGAGGTCAATGTGGGTCTACATGTACAAGAGGTTAGCACCCACGGGGTGACACGATGGCACAAATGTAAGATCAGAGGGAGGGGGGGTTGTGTTAAGAGGTGTAACCCTCAATCCAGCAGATGGGGGAAATTATGTATCAGCGGATATCGTACTTAGTGTTAGGGTTCATACAAGATTAATGTAAAACATAATTTAAACTGTGAAACAAACAATTATACGCAAAATGGAGCTAAAACTGTTATGAGTTGAAGAGGTACTGAGAACTAATGAGTGTTTCAGGAGATAGCTGCCAAAGCACAGTTGCACCGTTTGGCAGCTGGCACAAATGAGTGAACCTTAGCTGGGTCCCAGGTGTGTGGTTTGCGGTGCTTGGGTTGTTGGTAACGCACCCTCTGGTGTCGTGGTCAGTTCCAGTTGCTGTAGGGTGCTTTTAATTTCCGAGGCCTCTTGGACTTTTAGATTCCCTGAGTCCCGAGGTATCAGCAAACATTTTGGGGTACCCCATTTGTAAGGTATGTTGTGTCATATCAATTCCATTGTCAGCGGTTTTAAGGACCTGTGCCACTCCAGTGTTGCTCTGGATAGGTCTGGATAAAACGTTAGCGTGTGTCCTTTGAAGTCATATGGTGATTTATTCTGCAATGCTGTTAGGAACGCTTGCCTATCCAGCCCATTTTGAAATCGGACGATGACATCCCTGTTCCCTTCGGTGGAGCGTGATGTAGGCGCTGGGAGTCTGAAGCATCCATCCAGGGCCATCATTTTGGCCTGCTTGGCTGAGAAGAGGTGTGACTAGTTTGAGTAGTTGAGGGATTTCGACTATGCCGATCTGCTCTGGTATGACACTTATCTTAAAATCTTTCCACCTCCTGAGGTCTTCCATCACTGCCATGCGGCTCTGAGTCTGGGCCTGTTCATGCCGCATCTCAAGTAGCTCTTGTTCCATGTTATTTAGGCGGGCCTCATGAGTGGCCGTGGTTATCTCTGCGTCGTGGAGGCGCTTCGACACTCCGCTAATCTCCTCCTTGAAGTAGTTAATATCAGCAGCTGGATTACGGCGGAGGTCGTCCAGCAGGGCCTTCAAAGTTCCCTCCGTCACCGGTGAGCCCTCTGACCGCTTTGCAGGTAAATCAGCTCTTGGTCTTCTAGAAATGGTGGCCAGCTCCTCCATGTCTGGGAGGGATGTTTCGCTGAATGAGGAATACAGCCCATCAGAGAAAGGCGCCATGACAGGCTTCACTGCTGCTTGCAGCCTTCTCAGGAGGTCTCCGATGTCGGTGGTTGTTGTTATTCTATCCACTTTATATTTCTTTGTTTTCCGCCCCATCGTTAGTGGGAATGATTCCTCTCTCTTGGCGGTCAGGTGCCGTGTTGGAAAGGCAAGTATTAGGGCTTTATTTGCAGAACGTCTCTCTCGTTATGCGTCCAGACAGTTTGGCAGCTGGCTCCACCCCCCCCCATTCCTCCCCATTTTTATTTTTTTATTTTTTTAGAATTCTTTTTTGTGGTTGTGCAGGTGATAACAATCATGCTTGTGATGCCACAATATCATTAAGAAGTATTTCAAAGTGGGCGGGGTCAAGCCGCTGAACTGCTCAGTCGCAGGTTCCCTGAGCTCCTGACTCCTGAAGCCTAAAATGTGGAAAATAAACGCTAACCAAGCGATAAGCAGACTGCAGACAGGGGAAAGGCACTCTGGAGAGAGGGCTGCCTGACCCCACGACAGACAAGTTGAAGCTCTGGTTGATCCAGCGACCTCCCGCGGATCGCGGCCTAGCTGAGCAAAGGACGGGGCGGACGACTGCTGCCCTGCCCCACTGCCACAGGCTGCTGCGGGCACAGACATGTCCCCCTACCTCTCTGGACCAGCGGGGGTTATCCCGGTCCCCACTGGCTGCCTCACCTATCCTCAACTCCAGCGAGTGGTGATGACGGCATGGGCCGGGACCACCATGCGCTCCCACAAAATGGCGGACGGACACACAGGACTGCACTTGTCTGAACCACCAAACATCTCAACCCTACATGCCAGCCTAGAACAAAGGCTCGACGAGCTCTTCCTCCGCTTCTGGGCAAAGCTTGAAGCCCGAACTGAACCCACACGTACGCAGAGCCGGGGGAGCCAACAAGGGGGTAAGGGGCAGCTGGCACAGGTACACCCTCCGGGCACTCAAAACCCACGACCCAAGACCACAAGCAGACAGGGCCCACCCGGGCTGAGGGCCAACAGGGGGAAACATCCCTCGCTCTGGCCACCACCACAGAAAGCTCCCCGTCACAAGAGGCGCAAGCACACCGGGGGCTTCTGGCGCACCCTACACGGGAAAGACCTGGACTCAGACAAGAGCCCCAGAGTCTGTGGCCATTTCAAGAGGGGCCCGGGGCAGGAGGGCCACCTCGAAGCATGCAGACCCAGCCCCCCCTCAGGTATACACTCACCTGTTCCCGATTACTGGGGTAGGGTGAACACCTCAACCCAAGCTCAGGACTGATACACTGCTGCCAGTCATAAGCAATACCCACCACCACAAATATACTCGCTTCCTGACCCGTTCCTTTGACCGTCGGACAGCACCTTACAGCCAGCGGAAAACAGGGACGCTTGATACTGAAGATCCAGCATGTAGGACTTTGTGCTTACCCAGGGAGGAGTCGTCCGTCACAAGCCATACAGGTCTCAAAGACTGTGATTGCAGCTCCAGTGGGAATTTAACCCTGTTCGTATACTGTTTAAGCATGATTAATACTCTTACGTAAAGCTATTTGACTAAGCTATGTTACACATACTTCATAAAGCATTTTCCGCATAAACTTTAACATAACTACTTATTCTAAAAGGTGCACGATAGAAATAACAACTTGCAGCAGCATTTGATGTCTAGCTAATATAATGTTAAATTGAATGCTCATCCAGGCTGTGTTAGCACTGTAAGCCAGATTAGCAACGTCTCAACCCAGTGGCGTACATACCAGGGTCGCAGGGGTCGCGGCTGCGACCGGGCCCGGCCCACCAGGGGGCCCGGCCGCCCCTGCGACCCGGTATGTACGCTCTGGGCCAGCCTCTTCTCCTGGGGGGCCCAGGAGCCGGCCACCTCCGGGCCCCCCGAGGCTGGCCCTGCTTACACCCGGCGGCCGGCTGGTGCGCGAGGGAGCACTCTCCCCTGAGTGCTTCCTCTTCAGCTCCCTCGCGCACCGCACTGATACGAGCCGGAAGATGACGTCATCTTCCGGCGCCGGTATCAGTACGCGGCGCGCGAGGGAGCTGAAGAGGAAGCACTCAGGGGAGAGTGCTCCCTCGCGCGCCCGCAGGACCAGCCAGCCCGCCGGGTGACCGCCCCCCCCCCCAGGAGCCCAGCAGCACCACTGGACCCCAGGGAATCCCCTCAGCACTCCAAAAGGTAAGGAGGCTGGGGGGATTAAATTAAAAAAAAACATGTGTGAGTGTTAGTGTGTGTGAGTGTTAGTGTGTGAGTGTGTTAGTGTGTGTGTGTTAGTGTGTGTGAGTGTTAGTGTGTGTGTGTGTGTGTTAGTGTTAGTGTGTGTGTGTTAGTGTGTGTGTGTTAGTGTGTGTGTGTTAGTGTGTGAGTGTTAGTGTGTGTGAGTGTGAGTGTTAGTGTGTGTGTGTGTTAGTGTGTGTGTGTTAGTGTGTGTGTGTTAGTGTGTGTGTGAGTGAGTGTTAGTGTGTGTGTGTGTGTGTGAGTGAGTGTTAGTGTGTGTGTGTTAGTGTGTGTGAGCGTGTGTGTGTGTTAGTGTGTGAGCGTTAGTGTGTGTGTGTGTGTTAGTGTGAGTGTTGGTGTTTGTGTTAGAGTGTGTGTCTGCTAGTGAGTGTCAGTGAGTGTGTTACTGTGTGTGTCTGTTACTGAGTGTGTGTGTGTTAGTGAGTCTGTTTGATGTCTGTTAGTGAGTGTGTGTTTGTCAGTGAGAGTGTATGTTTTGTAAGTGAGTGTGTATGTATGTCTGCCGCTGAGTGTGTCTTTGTCAGTAAATGTGTGTGTCTGTTAGCTAGTGTGTATGCATTTGTTCGTGAGAGTGTGTGTGTGTCTTCAGCACTTACCTTTCTCCAGCGCCGGACTCCCATGGCGCTGGGGATCCCTCCGCCTCTCAGCTCCGAATGCGCATGCACGGCAAGAGCCGCGCACGCATTCAAACCGCCCATAGGAAAGCATTACTCAATGCTTTCCTATGGACGTTCAGTGTCTTAAAATGGCGGAAGCGCCTCTAGCGGCTGTCAGTGAGACAGCCACTAGAGGCTGGATTAACCCTCAGTGAAACATAACAGTTTCTCTGAAACTGCTATGCTTTCAGCTGCAGGGTTAAAACTAGAGGGACCTGACACCCAGACCACTTCATTGAGCTGATGTGATCTGGGTGTCTGTAGTGGTCCTTTAAGTGTGTGTGCATCTGCATGCAGTGGCGTACATACCGCGGTCGCAACCCCTGCGACCAGGTGCCCGCCGCCATGTGTTGCTGCCCCGGCCCGCGCAGAGTAAGCGCGAGGGGGGGGGCCCACGGATCAATTTTCGCACCGGGGCCCCATGGGTCATGTGTACGCCACTGTCTCAACCCCTACACTTAATCATATGTAATTTCATATTGTATTTTTCTACTTAACCTTAAACCGCACCTTTACTGATAAGCGGAACTGGTGAAACCACCAGACACACGACAATAATATTTATATATAAAACTGTGCAGTGCCTCCTAATGCCTAACTACTGTAACACTACGTCTGCATAACTGCTTACTCCAGCTGTTGTGGCATTGTA
Organism: Pelobates fuscus; assembly: GCF_036172605.1. Classification (NCBI taxonomy): domain Eukaryota; kingdom Metazoa; phylum Chordata; class Amphibia; order Anura; family Pelobatidae; genus Pelobates; species Pelobates fuscus. The sequence goes on along the minus strand of NC_086321.1, from coordinate 315,744,551 downwards.
AGCCTGATGTGTTATCACCTTGCACAAATAAAATAAAGAATTAAAAAAAAAAAGTAGTAGTATGACACATATGAGTATTAGATCATTATAACATGTCTAACTATAAAGTAAGGTGTAAGCTGATCATAAACAAGCTAGGTGGTAGTTCGATTTAGAACGTTTATGCAAACATGCTGTACAAACTAGACATGTCGGTAGTTGGTAAATAAATGATTAGGGTAGTAACCATGCTAAACTATGCTGGCATTTAAATAAGAATAAGTGGACAAACAAATAGCAATTTCAATGTCCAACAAGATGTGTAACCCCTGGGGACTAATATCTTGGAGATACTGAGAAGAAACTAACATTGGCATCAATTACAGTGAGTCAGGGATAATAAGCTATTAATCTGGTACCATGAGTTGCCTTGTGTAAGAGGTGAGTCCCGTATCAGAGTCTGTGGATCATGGAGCAGGCTTCCAGGGTCACAGTACTGCGCAGTCATCCCATACCCTTGCGGGGCTGAAGTCCCAAGCTGGTGTACAGAGCAGCAGAGCAAAGCCCAGATAAGGAGCTGTCCCAGCTCCAGATTTGCCGGCTAGCAGGCACTGACTTCGCAGAGGTTTGAGGTCTGGCACGGTTCAGGCTCATCTCCAGTGTGGTAAGACGATGGGCTCTATGGGTCAGTCGTGTGGATCCCATGCCTTGCATCCCGGCATTTGCTTGCTTGGAGCCGTCGGTGTGCAGCCTTTGAAGCTTAAAAAGGCGGCGTGCACTGGGGTCTGAAGCCTGTGAGGGCCTCACAGCTGTGCGCACCAGGGGACGAGCAGGCTTCCCACTCTGTGTGGCTCTTGCAATAGGCTCCTTTACTTGCTGCTGCCAGGCTTCCCCTTCTCCTGCCTGTTGTTAACTTTGGTGTTTGAGAGTCTGCGCTGCAGGTTCAGCCAAAAGCGCCGAAAGATTTCGTCGAGTCTCCTCAGGGAGTCTGCTGTGAACTCATGTGGTGCCCGTCACTTGAGGTCTTCGCCATGAGGCTGCAAGGGACAGATCTCCACCATTTTGGAGTGCCAAGTGAGGCAGTGTGGCCTGAATAACATAGTAGGTTTGAGCAAAGTCTCTAAGTCGCTTGAGAGGGACCGGGGCTGGGGGGTGGGGGGGGCAGGGTAGGAGTGCCACTAGCTCAGTCCCTGGCCCGGAGCACAAGAAGATCGGTCGCTGGAGTTTGTAAAGGGATACAAGTAAGAAGATTCCTGTTGCTACCTTAAAGGCACAGAAAGCCAATATGTTCAGAGCGATAATGTCCAAAAGGCTCTTTAATTGTGAGCATCCCCTTTTAAAAACGTACTTTTATTTATTCAAATTGTAAACACCATTATATATTTTATTTGTTTTTTTCACGGTATATGTATGAAATCATTTTATGCCGTATGGGTAAACTCTGATTTTCTAGCGCTGCACTATACATTGTTGTGTCAGAAAGGGGTATTATCACATAAACCCCATTTTAGCACATTGTATTTTTTGTTCACTATTGGATTTCTGGGTAAATAGGAGAACGCATAGAGTGCTATAGCTGCTATTAAAAATAAAACCATTTATAGTATTATATTACAGCACCCGAGCACCCACATAAAAACATTAACCTATAAAAAAAAAAAGCCCTTCATCAATGAGAAGCAGGCTTAGGTTTGCAAAAACATAGACGACTGTAGTAATGACATCTTATCTAATGAGTCCAATTTTCAGCATTGCCCAACACCTGGCCATCTAATAGTTAGATAGAGACCTGGAGAGGCATATAAGCCACAGCGTCATTCACTGTGAAATTTGGTGGATGAGATCGGTGAAGATCTAGGGGGGCATTAGCAAGACTGGAATAAGGCAGGTTCATCTTTGTTAACCATGCATGAAGCAAGACACGTACAAGGTTATCTTGGAAGAAAACTTCCTTCTGCTCTGAGGGATTGTTTTTTTCCAGCAGGACAATGCTCCATGCCACACAGCCAGGTCAATCAAGGTATGGATGGAGGACTACCAGATCGAGACCCTGTCATGGCCAGCTTAATCTCCAGACCTGAACCCATTAAAAACCTATGGAATGTGATTGAGAGGAAGATGGATGGTCACAAGCCATCAAACAAAGCTGAGCTACTTGAATTTTTGCACCAGTAATGGCATAAAGTCTCCCACCAGCAATCTGAATGACTGGTGGAGACCAAGACGCATGAAAGCTGTGAAGAAAAATCAGGGTTATTTCACCAAATATTGATTTCTGAACATGTTTTCTTTGGATTTTTGAAGGTCTGAAAAACTGCCTCTTTTTTTAATAAATGCTCAAAATTGCAATATATTTATTTGGAATTTGGGAGAAAAACATTTCTGTAGTTAACAGAAAAAAACAAAAATGTTTATTTTACTCAAATACATACATATAAATAGTAAAACCAGAGAAACAAATAATTTTGCAGTGGTTTCTTAATTTTTTCCAGAGCTCTTTGGATGTATTTTCTGTAGCTTATAGAATGTAAAATAGAGCTAAAATACACAGTATATTAGACTTTCGGGAATGCATTAAAACATTCAAAACTGCATGTATTTTCTTTTTTCTTTGAATTGTAATATTCCTTAGCAGATCAAAGACATATATAGAAAGTATAAAATTACCCAATGACATAAACAAGGTAATATTTGGAGTTAGAGCTCTCTCTACTGGTGATACCAGTCTGAGCAGTGGATGGAAACAGCTGGCGCAGGAAGAAAAACAGGTTGAGAATTGTCAGAAATTCAAAGTGAATTTCTAATCTTAGACCAAAATAGCTGAACTGGAAGCATAAAGGACTGAGGATTTTTCCAGTTCAGTTATTTTAGCCTTAAATTTAAATGTTGGCCTTAAATTCATGACAATTCTCACTTAAGTAATAATTGTAAACCATTCCAAATCTCACAGGGTGATTCACAAAGATCTGATGTTTTGGGTTAATCTGTGGGAATTTTGAGAAAGAAATTAGAGATAATCCACTATAATTAAGCATCCTTCATATTTTTATTGAAATCTCTATGAATTAGCTTTTATTACCCCAATACTTCACCAAGATTTCACCATTCTGGGCACTGTAACAACTTAATCCAATAAAGTTGTTATGGTGTCTGGAGGTCCTAGACCCCAATCCAAATGGGGCAAAACCATCCGGCTGCATATGGGGCCATGTGGATGGCATAATCCGGACATTGTTGATTCAAATATTGTGTTTTATACTCCGCCTCGTATAGACTGTAAACTCGTTTGAGCAGGGTCTTCTTCAAACTATCATTCCTGTAAGTTTTCTTGTAATTATTCTATTTATAGTTAAATCCCCCCCTCTTATAATATTGTAAAGCGCTATGGATTCTGTTGGCGCTATATAAATGACAATAATAATAATAATAATAATAATGGAATTCATCCAGATTTTTGCAATTCAGCCCTGAATTTGGTCTGGATTTCAGCTAAACGCCGCTGGAATTAAAAGCAGATGTGGAAACTTAAACTCCTGGCCTACATAAATAAAACAATAAAGAACAAAAAACTATTTGCCCACTGGCAGCACTAGCAAATAGTTAAAAACCCTTGGCATGGCGTGAGGGTTAATTATATGGTGGCTGAAATTAAATATATAAAAATCCTCTGGGGTCAGTAAGACCTTCATATTACTAAAATGGAGGTTGCAAACATCCATATGCCCCAAGCTGCCATGTGATGGGGGGGGGGGGGGGGGGGAGCATACCAAGAGCCGTATTAACATAGGGGCTGATGGAGCTGCAGCTCCAAGCCCAGGCCCAGGCCCATGGAATAGGCCCAATTAAAAAGAAAAAAAAAGTTAAACTTTTTTTTTTACACACTACCACCTGGTATTTTAAGGCGCAGACGGTATTTGAGGCTGCCTGGCCGTGATGGTATTGCAGTAATACCGGCAATACAAATGCCGGTATTTTTCTCAGTATAAATGGAGATTACTCTGCAATACCAGCACCAGCCAGTAGGGGTCACTGTGTATGGAGAGAGGCATGGATAGGAAGTTACAGCATATCCCTGCCTCTCTCTAATCACTGATCCGCAGGGGAGCAGCTACACAGCACAGAGAGTCCAGACAGCAGCTTCCAGCCTGCAGAGACAGACTACAGTTCAGGTATGTGAAGGATGGGGGGAAAGGCGGCAGGAAGACATGGGGACACTGGGAGATGTGGGGACACTGAGACACTGTGAGACATGGGGACGCTGAGACACATGGGGACGCTGTGAGACATACGGAGACACATTGGGACATGGAGACACTAGGGACACAGTGTCTCCATGTCTCCAAGTTTCCCCTAGTCTCCCAGTGTCCTTTAGTCTCCCAGTGTCTGTGTCTCTCAGTGTCCCCATGTCTCCGAGTGTCCCCAAATGCCTGTGTCCCCATGTCTCCCAGTGTCCACATGTCTCCCAGCCAGTGTCTCAGTGTCCCCATGTCTCCCAGTATCACTATGTCTCCCAGTCAGTGTCCCTAGTGTCTCAGTGTCCCCATGTCTCACAGTGTCTGTGTCCCCATGTCTCTGTGCCCCCAAATGTCTCAGTGTCCCCATGTCTATGTCCACAAGTGCACCCATGTCTCCCAGTGTCCCCATGCCTCTCAGCCAGTGTCCCTAGTGTCTCAGTGTCCCCGTGTCTCCCAGTCAGGGCCAGATTAAGAGCCCAGTGGGCCTGGTGCTGACAATTATGATGGGCCTAATTACAAAATCTTATTGACCAAAAACACTAAAACAGTCCTTCCTCCTAAGCGTCATGTATCTGATGGAGATCGTGCTGGAGGGAATCTCATAGGATGCCGCTATGAGAAAACACATACCCTATGCTAATCTCACGCTTTCAGGTAAACCCATACCCCCTAACAGCAGTGTCCAGTAAAGCAGGAAGTCTGTGGATGGGGTAAAAGGGTGGGTCACTGACACAAATCACATAACCAGAACTGCCGAAAGGGACAAACATACACAAAAAGGGTGCATTTCTGTGTCCCCTTTTCTCCCAGTCCCTTAGTGTCTGTGTCCCCATGTATCCCAGTGCCCCCATGTCACTGAGACACTAGGGGACATTGAGAGACATTGCGACAATGGGAGACCTGGGGACACTGAGATACTAGGGAACACTGGGAGACATGGGGACACTGGGTGACTTTGAGACACAAGGGGGCACTGGGTTACTTTGAGACATGCGGGGACACTTGGAGACATGGGGCACTGAGACAATGTGATACATAGGGGACACTGTGATATATAGGGGACACTGGAGACTTGATAAAGACCTGGGTACAGGTCAAAACATTGCGGTGTCCAATAAACCTGTTTAAATCTATCACAGTGAGTGCCTGAGATTTTTTTCTTTTATACTTGGGGACACTGAGACACTAGGGGGCGCTGTGAGACATGGGGACACTGGGAGACTAGGGGATTCTGAGAGACTAGAGGACACTGAGACACTAAGGACACTGAGACACTACGGACACTAAGAGACACCAGGGACACTGGGAGAGATGGGGCACTGAGACACTCTGAAACATAGGGGACACTGTCCCAAATTCGGATCGAGTTGAGTATAGCTGGACAAGTTATCCGTATCGCAGGTCTATGTTCCTTGGGAACCCACATCGTAAACTGGGGGACATCCACCCCCACCATCATAGACTCAATGTCCACCCACCTTCTCTCTTCCGGCGGGAAGTGCCACATGGCCACCTGCGTCAATTGAGCCACGAGATAGTAGAAATATAGATTCGGGAGGCCCAACCTTCCCCACACAGACAGACAGTCACACATACACACAGACACAGGCAGACAGTCACACATACACACAGGCAGACAGTCACACACACACACACACACACACACACACGCAGACAGTTACCCACACACATATAGAGGCAGACAGTCACACACACACAGGCAGACAGTCTCACACACACACACACACAGACAGTCACACACACACACACACACAGGCAGACAGTCACACACACACACACAGGCAGCCAGACACACAGGCAGACAGTCACACACACACACACACACACACACACACACACAGACAGTCACACATACACACAGGCAGACAGTCACACATACACACAGGCAGACAGTCACACACACACACACACACAGGCAGACAGTCACACACACACACACATATAGAGGCAGACAGTCACAAACACACACACACACAGGCAGACAGTCACACACACACACACAGACACTCACACACACACAGGCAGACAATCACACATAGTTATATCGATTCATTATGGAGGTGAAAGTAGTGTAGCTCCTGGATTCTGGTTGTTGGGGAAGCAGGGACTCCTTCCTGCTTCCCACGCAGCAATTACCTGGATCTTCGAGCCCCGCCCCTGCCTCCGCCGCACGCTAAGCCCCCACAATGTTTTTTTTTGTTTGTTTTTTTTTTGTGAATATATTTTTATTCGTTTTTAAGTATTTCAAAAGTCAAACCAACAGGGTGGACTCGCAGGTCCACTCAGAAAGAAATGTTTTACAGTCATACAAGACATCCATAAGTTTACAAGTGGCAACCATAGCGGACTCGCAGGTCCTCATCGTTCCGTGATATGATAGATATGGCTTCAGGTTCCTAGTGTGAGTATTATACCCGTAGCTAGTGATCACCTTGGTGGTCTCGTTTGGGGTTTCCCCTGTTATGGGTAGGTGCCTCATTCCATGTGAGGAGGAAGGAGATATACCGAGTGTCTCCTCTCTTTGGGTTTTCTGGTGGCTATGGTTATATTAGCCGGTGTACATCCCGTGGACCTTTTTCGTTGTCCAGCTATCTCTTGTAAGTGGTCTCTTAGTATGTGGTCTCGGGATTGTCGATCTGTTTCTCTCCTCCCCTCTAATACTAAGGTGTTGGGGCACCCCTTTCGTCGTTTGGCTACATCCCTGTGCCTAATATATCCTGTGAGCCGTGCTTGGGCCTGTCTGTCCGCGGTGGCTCGCCACTTTCTCTTATCGTTTGCGCGCTCCCGCCCTCTGGCCCGCGGGGGAAGGGGGGGGGAGGGGGCGAAGGGAGGGAATAAAAGGGGGAGGGAGGGGGGATGGGAATGCCGTATCTCTCCAGTTTCGTCAGCAGTCTAGTCTGTGTGTGCATGGTTAGTTTAGCATGTCCTGGAAGTCCGGGCGTCCGGTAGTCAAGATCCAGTGCGTCCATATCGTCTGGTATGTCTGAGTCCTCCCCTCTGCCATTAGGGAAAGCTCTTCCAGTGCCCTGAGTTCCTCCATGCGTTGGTACCATGTTCCTATCGAGGGTGCGGACTGTTTTTTCTAATATATGGGGATGAGACTTTTAGCCACATTGAGTATTCTAATTGTGAGGGACTTCTTATATGTTGACGCTTTTATTGTGGTATGATGGATAAGGAATGTAGCAGGGTCTTTTAGCGGTGGTGTGTCTGTGAATCTCTTAATGATTTTGTGTATGTTTTCCCAGTATGGTTGAATGAGTGGACATTCCCACCATATGTGGAGGTAAGTACCCATTTGGCTGTTGCATCTCCAGCATGTGTCGTCCGTCGTGGGGTCGTACATGTGTGTTTGGTATGGGGTGCGGTACCAGAGTGTCAGTATTTTGTAAGCCGTCTCCTGTGTCCCGCTGGATGGTGCGCAGTGTAGTGTGAGAGTGCATATCTTGTCCCATTGGGCCGGAGTGAAAGTTGTTCCTAGCGCTACTTCCCATTTTCCCATGAAGCTCGGGGGTGGCTGTCTCTTCATTCGCCTGAGTATGTCATAGAGTGCGGAGAGGCCTTTTGCAAGGGGGTCTGGTTCCATGCATATTCCCTCAAATGCTGTCAGTGGCCTGGTGGTGTTGTGTATTTGGAGTAATGGTTGTGTGAACATTTGCAATTGCCGGTATCTGAACTGTAGCATGAATGGGTTGTTTGAGTTTCCTGTTATGTCTTCGAGGGACTTGAGGTGGCCGTTGGCAGTCGCGTGGCATAGTCTCGGGGTCTCACGTCCCAGGAGACGTGTCAACGTCTTTGGTTCCTCTCCCGGGGGGAAGGCCTCGTTGTGGGTCAACGGGAGTAGTGGGGATGGTGTGGTGGTGAGTGACAGCAGTGTGGCCACCTTATGCCACACTTGTAAAGTCGCTCTGATGAGGGGGTGTGGGACCGCCAGTCGTCTGGCCTGTTGGTGGTCTAACCAGGGGAGGATCGAGATGGGTCTGCCTACTTGTGCTGCCTCTACAGCTTTCCAGGGTTTGGTCACTCCTGGTTTAGTCCATTCTACTATCCGTTGGATATGCGAGGCATTGTAGTACCCTTTAAAATCTGGGAGGGCTAGCCCTCCTTTTTCTTTTGGCAGTGTGAGTGTGTCGTGTTTTATCCTAGCTTTTAGTTTCTGCCAGGCGAACTTAAGGGTCATAGTTCTTAGTGATACAAAGAAGGTCTCCGGGATGGCGCAGGGAACAGCTTGGAACAGGTACAACACCCGTGGCAAGATATTCATTTTAAGAACCCCTACCCTTCCGAACCACATATTGCGTTATACGCGCTTTCTTATCTACAAGTGCCCTGTCCGTTGTGTGTGGGTCTAGTGTATATAGGTCAGCATAATAGGTCCGTATGGCGTCAGCCATGTCCTGTGGCAAGCTCTGGGTCTTCCCCTGTTTGTCCCTGATTTTAGGGATGTATGCCGTTGCTCTTTTTTTGGCAATCATGTGGGCAAGGAGTGCGCCGCATTTGTTGGCGTTGGTATAGAAAAATGCCTTGGTGCGCAGATAGGCCCTATGGTAGTTGGCGTTGAGAATAGAGGAGAGCTCCCTGCGGAGGACCGTCAGTTGTGCCCTGTCAGCCGGGAGGTGGGTCTGTTTATGTTTGTCCTCCACTGTCCGTATATCAGTCAGTAGGGTAGTGAGTCTGGCGGCTTTAGCTTTTTTAAGGGCGGCTCCCTTCGCTATGAAGTGTCCCCTCATTACACATTTGTGTGCTTCCCATAGGCAGAAGGGCGTGACGTCAGGTGTGTCATTGTCTGTGAAATATTGTGCCAGCCTCGTTTCGGCCTCTGTCTTCACTACTAGGTCGTTAAGGAGAGAGTCGTTGAGCCTCCAGTTGTTGCAAGTGGGTCTAAATAGTGGGGATGTCAATGTCATCAGGACCGGGGCATGGTCAGACCAGGACGCTGTGCCGATAGCAGTCAGTCGGATGTCTGTCAAGTGGTAATGTGGCATTAGAAAATAGTCTATCCTTGAATATGTCCCATTAGGTGTCGAGTAAAAGGTGTAGTCCCGGTCCTCTGGGTGTGTCGCCCTCCAGCAGTCTACGAGTCGGTGGTCACGTAAGGTCTTGTCAATGTCCTGTAGGATATGGTGGGGCAGCGTCGAGGTGCCTGTGGATGTGTCTACAGTCGTTTTCAGGGCTACATTCAAGTCTCCACCAACTATCAGGCATCCCGTGGCAAATTTTTCTATGGTCCTGGTGGTGGAGCGTAGGAAAAGGTGTTGGCGTCTGTTAGGGGCATAGAGGCATACAAATGTGTAGGGTCGGTCAGCTATCAGTCCCTTAACGCAGATGTAACGTCCCTGTTTGTCGCTGAGGCAGTCAGTGAGGGCGAAGTGCAGTGATTTATGTATCAGTATCGCTGTGCCCTTGGTCTTCCCTTCCGGGTTATTACTGAGGAAGCATTGGGTATATTGTTGGTCCGTGAGTTTTGGGGCGTGACCCTCCTTAAAGTGTGTTTCTTGAATTAGCACTACATGTGCTCTCTGACTGTGGAAGTGGCGTAGTGCATTAGAACGTTTTTCTGGTACGTTCAGGCCTTTAGCGTTGATGGAAAGGAGGTTAATCTCCGCCCTTGTGTGTGCGGGTTGTGTGTACATCGTCTGAATACAACTGGGTGTGGCTCTTGGAGGGTGAGCCCGGGTGCTTGCCGCGCAGCTGGTGTGGGGGTTAGGTCCCCCCCCTCTCCCCCGGGGGCCCGCCGGGCGAGAGCCGTTTATCTTGGAAAGAATCAAAATTAACCAGAAACAATTAACAAGAAACCAAACTGTAACTAAGTAAGGTAAAGGTGTGGGCTAGGTAGGAGTCGGCCTGGCCGTACCAGTCGGCCCAGCCGAGTCCCCCCGCCGTGAACTGTACATCCCCGTCCGGTGGGAGCGTGGCCTATCTACTTGTCGTCTCCTATGTTCTATCTCCGTCTCTCAATTGGGGGCAGGAATATTGTGTGGTAGTGAAGTGTGCCCTACCAGAGGGCGGTGTGTGGGAGAGTGTGTCCTAACTGGAGTCATCTGTGCCCTCCGTCGTTACCCGCCTGGGAGATCGTCCGGCTAGCCTCTCTCTGTCAGGTATGTCTGTTTGGGTGGGGTGGGGCCCTCACGGGGTGGGGGTTCTTATGTAATTTAGGCATCTAGCATGACCTGTATGGCTTGTGTGGGTCAGTATGATATCGCGTGCCGACCAATCTCCCTATCCTCCCGTGTCCCGGCCTCCTGAGCCGTCTGCCTTGCAAGGGTGGTTTTTGTCGAGTGGGAGGTTCCCATTGGTGCTACCCCCGTGGGCCCCGGGTGTCAATCTATTGTGCTACCCTCCCTGGTCTACCTTGGAGAATAGGAAACTTCGTTGTTTCACGTTATCAGAGGGGGCCTACGGGTATGGGGACTGACCCTCTGGGACCCTCAAATCTGTGTGCTCATATCCAAGTGGTGACCTCTCTACTGGCCCTGTTGGGCTTCAACTCCGGGGGGGGATTTACTCCCATACCAACCTTCTCCCTCCCGCCAGTCCCCCCTCCCCAAATTGTTAACATCCTTATTTAGCCTTTCCACGGCCACCATAGTCCCGGTCAGGGAGAGCCCGTTCATTAGTCCAAGTTCCCATCGTGCCTCCGCTGGCCCCCTCCCCCATACCCCATCCCCGGCTGCCCTCCCAATGGTCTCAGCGAAATTTGAAATGTATGACCCATGTGCAGAGTACGTGTCTATGTGGGGCTTAGAGCCCAGGTGTGTGTGATCATATTTACGTGTCCTGTGTGGCCCCTCTTGTCGTCAGATTCGCTCCACATGGCTAGCGGGTCGCACCGGCTGGTCTCACTGTTTCCATCGGATTTCTTGGTCGTCGCTGTGGCTGTGGCTGTCCCCGCGGTGGTGGCGGTGGGTTAATATAGTAGTCCAGCGGGTCCGGCCAGCGCAGATTAAGTGGGGGCAGGTGGAGTTCCTCCGTGAGGTCCTGCAGGTCCTGTGCTGTGCGGACCTGTCTGGGGCCGCCCGTTGTGGTGGCGATTAGTCCTGTCGGGAAGGTCCATCTGTATCTGATCTTCTGTGCCGCCAGGGCTCTGGTGAGTGGTTTCAGAGCTCTGCGGTACCCCAGTGTGGCCGGGCAAAGGTCTGGAAATAGCTGAAGTTGGTGACCGTCGTGCATAATCTCTCCTTTGTTGCGTGCTTCGTGCAGTATCTCTTCTTTCAGCGCATATATCTCCAGGCAGCATATCACATCACGTGGGGGGGCTTCTGGCGGGCCTCTGGGTCTCAGCGCTCTGTGGGCCCTGACAAATGCAATAGGGGTCTCCCCGGCGCGTCCCAGAAAGCCATTGAATATGGACGTGAGCAGATCTATTAATTGGGCGGCAGTTTCATCCCCCTCAGGTAGGCCCCGGATCCGTAGATTATTTCTGCGGCCCCTATTGTCCAAATCCTCTATGTGCCGTGCCATGGCCTGCATTTGGGTCCTTTGTTGCGTCTGGGTCACTGCCTGTGCTGCCTGTGCTGCTGTGAAGTGGTCATGGTCTGCCTCTATTTGGGCCATGCGGTCTGCAATCCCCTGCATGTCCGACCTCATTAGTTGGAGGTCTGCCCTGATGGAGGTTTGGAGGGCTGTGGTGGCATCTGCCAAGTCTGCTCGTGTTGGCAGTGCCTTCAGCAGGCTTACCCAGTCCGGCGGTGGGTCCGTCACGTGGTCATCCCTCTCTGGGGAGTAAGATGCTGGAGTGGAGGCGTCTGACAGCGTGCAGGCCTCAGATGCCGCCTGGGAGTTCGGGTCCGGTGTCGCGGCCAGGAACTGCCGCATAGAGGTGTGCAGCATGGCCTGGCGTGTCCCTGAGGGTTTGGGGGTGCTCCCCTGTTTGGAATTTTTCCCCATTTCTAGGTAGGGCTGCGGCTTTCTCGCGGTTTGCGGGCGAGGACGGAGGAGCTAGAAAGTTATGCGGCCATTTCGTCCGCCAGGCCACGCCCCCCTGTTTGTTTGTTTTTTATCCCAGCTGGAGAATAATGAAATCCTCCACCCGGGTAGCCGGCAATGTGTGAGCTGTGTCTGGCGCATGGCGCTCCCTGCTCCATGGCGCCCTGTGCGGCTGCACAGCTCACACACCCCTAAGGCCGGCCCTGTCTCTAGCGCATCCTCACTTACCGACCCAATTCGTTTTACATCTGAGTCATAAGAACGAAACCCGGTCGGTAAGTGAGGACTGTCTGTATCTAAAAATAGCTTGCAAAAGCTGCCGTTCTCTTGTCTATTGCCTTTGCCAGTCCTCTTCTTTTTCTCCAGCCCAGAGTTTTTTGTAGGACCTGTTTGATTGACAGTCAGGGGGTGTAATAAGGTTAATTTATAAAAGTGCAAATTTCTATTTAAATCTGCACTTTCCGTGAAATGAAAAAAAGAGGACAAACTCTTCACACATAAAGCATTTCAGCAACCTGAAGTGCTCTAGGGGTCTGAAGTATCCCCTTAAAGTGTATATTTTGGTCCATTTAAATATTGGTTAGAATGTAATATATTGCCACTGTAATAACCGAGTCAATCTCTGTTATCGCAGATAGACTTCAATAGGAGCGCAGCTCTACCGCGCATGTTCTTTTAGTGGATTGGACAGTTAGATGCGAGACGTCATGTCGCGGCAGGCAGGACAAGTTGAATTTTGGAGCTTGAAAAAAATTAATACCCCTTTTTTTCCTCAGTTTTAACTTAAGAGTTAGGGGGTCCTTGAATCTAAATAAAGAGGAGAACACTACAGCTCTAGTGCTACAAGTTTCTATTTCTAACTTTGTCCTGCTTCTTTAAAGTGTCTCTTTTTATTGTAGAATTATGCATTCAGGTGACACTACGTCCTATTGGTCTGTTACGCTACATGGGAATCGAGTTGCATTTCGGGATGTGTAGTTTTTCTTTGCCAGTGGGCGGTGCATTTCCCCACCTATCGTACTACATGTCCCGTGATGCTCTGTGACCGGGCCCTGTCTTGTATCCGGTGTCCTTGCCTTCGGTCACAGTGATCCCGGCTTCACCATGCTATCCTCCCGCGCTCTCCTCCTTCTCCGCCGGGCAGCATTAGCCCAAGTCCGCGGCTATGCTGAGGCAGCACCGTCAGGGGCCCCAGCAATGAGCTTCACCTTCGCCTCCCCGACCCAGGTCTCGCCATAACTATTCTCTGTAATGTCTGTGTACTCTGTATGCGTGTGTTACCTGTACATTGGTGTAACATTGTGTGAGTAAGAGAGGTAGTGGTTATGGTATGCAAATTATATCCTTTTGAAACATTTTTTTTTATTATTACTAATTTTTTTTTACCATCTACATGTGTGTTATATTATATTCATTTATGTGATGCATACCTGAGTTTGTTTTAAATATTTAGAAATATTGCCTATTAAAGTTAATAGTTTAATTTGCTAAAAGGGACTGCAGTGTAATAGTTGGATACAGCTGCTCCAATGTCACTCATTGATGTAGCTCTGCAGTGTATGTAATACAGGAGATAGAGGCAGGGATCTGACAGCAGCCAGGATTATTGAAGGCCTGTCTAATCTCCTATCCTTTGCATTGCTTAATCTGGAGAATAAAACCCTAAAATCTGGAAGTGAATATATTTTCAGCTGTGAAACGGAGTGTAACCCACAGTGGTGTCTAAGGGAGAGAGAGTAGAAAGAAGAGTTGAGTTGTAGCTTAAAGGGCCACATGTCACCTTCTGTTGTGTGACATTGAAGTGCAAACCAATGGTTGTTTTTGTTTGTAGTATTATTCAAACTTAATCAAGTGTACACACCCATAGCCAGTAACACATTTTGACCATGAAATGTAATTTCAAGAACACATGTATGTGTGTGTTCTTGCAATACGTTTTTTTATTTTTTTTTATTGGGCTAACAGAATTTATTAAGGACAAGCTTTCGGGAGAACCACCCTTTCTCAAGTCTAAAGCATTTCTGAGCAAGACGAATTACTGGACTAATACGGCTGCAATCTCTACTTGAAATATATATATATATATATATATATATATATATATATATATATATATATATAATTATTTTCGCCAAATTTCACAGCGCTGTATAAAAGCCCTATGCTACTAGCCAGGCCTTAACCCCATAAGGACACATGACATGTCATGATTCCCTTTTATTCCAGAAGTTTGGTCCTTAAGGGGTTAAAAGTTACTTGCCATGGTATGCTCACCAAGAGTAAATTTCTACTCGTCAGGAATACATTTTCCCTCGCTAATGTTTATTTTTACTTACCTGAACCTCTCCCTCATGGGTGCCACCCTCATCTGACAGCCAGTCCTCGACTGTTGGCTGAAGTGCCTGGAGTTGACGTCACTGCTGTATTCTCACACATGCGCGAGAGTTAAGCATTAAAGGGACACTGGGCACCGAGACCATTTCAGCTCATTGAAGTGGTCTGGGTGAAAACACCTTTCACCCTTAACCATGTGCATGAAATGAATTACCTGCTGGGGTTAACTCATCCTCTAGTGGCTGTCTACCAGATAGCCACTAGGTAGACTTCCGGGTGGATAGGCTGCTTTTGGTCGCTTAAACTATGCTGACGTCCTCACACTATATATATGAGGACTTCCAGCGTCACCCAAATCCCCATAGGAAAGCATTGAAATGCTCTCTTATGGGGAAAACATAATGCTAGCGCGACAATTGAGGGATATCGGCGCTGGACCTAGGTAAGTGACAGAACCCCGCAGAACATCCTGCGATCTTTTGTACTTACCCGGTCCTCGGCGATCCCACGCCGGCGATCGTGGTATGGGGGACTTAATTGGGAGCCCAGGGAGTCCCCCTCTGTCCTCTTCGGCCCCCCAGGGCCATGTGATCGCGAGGTCCTTGTGAGGACCCCGCGATCACATGGACGGCATAGCCGTCCATGTCAATGCCGGCAGGGGGAGTGCCTGTAATGACAGGTACTTCCCCCTGCTGTCTGGAAAAAAAAAATGAAACGTTAAATAAGTGTAAAATTAAATAATATATACTTAGATCATATATATATATATATATATATATATATATATATATATATATATATATATATATATATATATATATATACACACACTGTCTACGTGTATTTTAATATTAATATATACATAATTATATATATTATCAAAATACACGTACAATGATATTGATTAAATATATATATAATTTTCATTATATATATATATTTATATATAATAAAAATAAATATGTTAAAAAATAAAATTAAAAAAATAATAAAAAATAAATAGATTAAAAATATATAAACATGCGTCATTTCGTTCTAACTGTATTTTAAAATTAATATATATATATATATATATAATATATATGTATAGACGTATATATCACTATATATATATATATATATATATATATATGTATATATGTATATATGTATATGTATATATGTATATGTATATATATACATATATAAAATTATATATATATATATATATATATGTATATGTATATGTAATAATTTTACATAATTAAGTCATTTCATTAATCACAATTTGCATAACCTGCCTGACAACCCAGGCCGAAAGTTCAGGGAATTAAATTTTCTAGCACTATATTTAACCCTGTAACTTTCCAAGACACCATAAAATCTGTACATGGGGGGTACTTTTCGCTGAACACAAATATTAGTGTTTCAAAACAGTAAAATATATTATGATTACGATAACGTCAGTGACAGTGACATTTTTTGCATTTTTCACACACAAATGGCACTTACACTGACGATATAATTGTTGTGATACGTTTTACTGTTTTGAAACACTAATATTTGTGTTCAGCAAAGTCTCCTGAGTATAACAGTACCCCTCATGTACAGGTTTTATGGTGTTTTCAAAAGTTACAGAGTCAAATATAAGGTTTGCGTTTCAGTTTTTTCACATTTAAAATTCGCCAGGTTGCCTTTGAGACAGTATGGTAGCCCAGGAATGAAAATTATCCCCATGATGGCATACCATTTGCAATAGTAGACAACCCAGGGTATTGCAAATAGGGTATGTTCAGTTTTTTTAGTAGCCACTTAGTCACAAACACTGGCCAAAATTTGCGTTCAAATTAGTTTTTTGCATTTTCAAATATTAACACTAACTTTGGCCAGTGTTTGTGACCAAGTGGCTACTAAAAAAGACTGGACATACTCCATTTGCAATACCTTGGGTTGTCTACTTTTGCAAATGGTATGCCATCATGGGGGTAATTCTTATTCCTGGGCTACCATATGGTCTCAAAGGCAACATAACCAATCTGGCGAATTTCAATGTGAAAAAACTGAAATATGTAACACGCTATATTTGACCCTGTAACTTCCCAAAACACCATAAAACCTGTACATAGGGGGTACTGTTTTACACGTGAGACATCGCTGAATACAAATGTGTATTGTATTGCAGTAAAAGCAAACAGTATTTTGACATTCACAGTTAAAATGTCACGTAGAACTAAAACAATTAAAAAAAAATCTTATTTTTTTTAATATTTTTTTCATATTAAATTATGTTCCATACCTAAATATTTGATGTTTGAATGTTTCCCCTGAATAAAATGATATATAATAAGTGTGGGTGCATTTAATATGAAAGAGGTGAATTACGGTTGGACAGACATATAGCGCAAATGTCAGGTTTTGTTTACAATTTTTTTGGATCACAACTTGTACATTTGGCTGCGGTCTTAAGGGGTTAACTTAGAGCTGGTGTTTTAATCTCAGGGCAGGACTGAAAAGATGCTGGGAGAGAACTGCACTGTCTGTCTTCCAGGCACCCCTTATGGCATATGAGTATGAGTATAGATTCTAAATTAAGCACTCTAAGCAACGTAACCTCAGTAGTCTGCTGCAGTGTTTATGGTGCCAGCGGATCCATGGCACCATCTATTGTTAGGCGTGTCAGTTGATGATCCAAGGCACGAAATTCAGTCCAGAGATGAATGGAATTGATATGGCTAATGTGTAGTATACTTCTGACATCACTGACTACTCCACTGCCCTCTCCCGTGCATGTTCGTTTCTGTAAAAGGGAAACAATAGTGATAGGAAAACAAAGTTGTTTTCCTGGCACTATAGTGCCCCCCTTCGTCCTTAAAAACCTTTTCTGTCACTTTCCTGATTTCATCGGGATGTCCCTTGATGACGGATCGGGCTCTGCCTCCGCTCCTCACGTGCCGGCGATGGCCGCACTCATTTTTTGGACTTTTCCCATAGGAAACCATTATATAATACTTTCCTATGGATTATTAGGTGACGCGTGAGGGAGTCCAGCGTCAGGTGACCAAAAGTTGCCTTACGACCCGGAAGTCCCTCTAGTGGCTGTCTGGTAGACAGCCACTAGAGAAGTTAACCCTCAAAGGTAATTATTGCAATTTATTTAAAACTGCAATAATTACCTTTGCAGGGTTAAGTGACCTGGGACATTGCACTCAGACCACTTCAATTAGCTAAACTAGTCTAGGTGCCTATAGTGTCCCTTAAACGCAGTCGTAAACACTGATCTGGTGTGCACAGGAGATGGAAAGTCAACATAACATCTATGTGCACATAAGACTTTATATGATGTCACTGGAACTGCTTGCATAAATGAAAATACCCTTGTGTTTTATTCCTTATCTAACATCATAGTCTTTAACGGGATGTGGGCATTTTACTGGTTTGCTGTCTTGAAATTACTACTAAATGTAATAGCAATTGCAAAAGAACACAAAACACAAGAACCTTCTTAATCCCTTAAGAATGTGTGATGGTATTATTCTGTCATGGATATCCTTCTCTTAAATTCATATTTTGGAATCCAGCTCGAGCAGTGGCTCCGCTGAATGGCTGAGAGCAGTCAACTGATGTTCTCAGCTAATCAGGGAGTGCCCTGTAACGGATCGCCTGGCACCCCGACCGGGTACCTCCGTTAATGGATGCTCCTAGTGCTTCCTGAGGACTCCAAGCACTCTGGCAGACACCACAATCACCGAATCCGAGAAACCTTTTAAATTCTCCCAAGCATATGAATGCTGTAGACCATTGAATAGGAACCATACGAATAGGCTTGTACTCCTAGCAGTCAACTGGAACAGCATGCAATAAATCCTTCCCCCCCCCAATAATGAGACGACACATCACTTTGAGGGTAAAACAGGAACTCTGGACTGGCTCATCCAGCCTGGCTTTTATTTCCAACTCACACATACAGGCCACACCCAGGGGGAGGCATAAAAGAACCAATGACATAGATGTTACCTCCCACACATCCCCTCCCCTTAGTGTGACACATAATCCCATTATGCATACAGTGTAAAATATACTTTTACACAACTTTCATAACTTTAAAACCATACATCACATTCACATAAAAATACATATCCACAATCAATCCATTCAGGGGAACAACATATTAAAAAATGGCATGAATCCGACCAGGGGTTCAAAAGTTACTAAAAGTATCTTTTGTTCCTTTCTGGCTGGCAGAAAAACATCCCCACAATGCACCCTGGTTTCCTCCCTTCTGCCCTGGAGTTAATTGGAGAAGTAATCCAATTACCCAGGACTAAAGGCAGACTCCATTAACCACATGGTTGCAAAACAACATAAAACACTTTAAAATACATAAAGTCACATTTACACATAACACACAGACATTTCACCTATCCCCAGATAGCTGGGATCTGCACGCACAAAACTACCGAATAGCGCGCAGATCCTACTCACACAGTACAATTGCCATGGAGCTAAAGTCTTTCCCATAGTCTTTCATTATATGAATAGGCTCCATGGTATGGCTATCTGGGGTATCACATTCCCATAAAGTCTGGTCCATAGTCCAAAGGCAAGAGGCGGGCAATCAGCCCCCTCCAAGGACACGTGGCGAGGTCGGTTTCGCCACACTTCTCCCCTTTACCCCCCAGACTAACAGGGTACTTGACCTCCTGCCGGTCAGTGCCCTTGTTAGTCCAGCAGCCCACCCACAAGACAGAAACAGCAGAGCAGCCCACCCACAATAAACAGTTACTACACCTGGGTGGGGGAGAATCTTGTCCAGGTTCAGGTGCCTCACCACGGCTGTGTGGGGGACTGGTAGGCTGCCTTGGTAGGTTGCTGAGGGGGCAGAGACCAGCGGTACTCTGTCCTGTTGCCAGCACTACCACGGGAGTAGTCTGGTTGGAGCCTGGTTGCTGGAGACCGACTGTCTCCCCTTTAAATACACCGCTCTGCTGCTGGAGACCGACTGTCTCCCCTTGAGTTACACCGCTCTGCTGCTGGAGACCGACTGTCTCCCCTTGAGTTACACAGCTCTGCTGCTGGAGACCGACTGTCTCCCCTTTAGTTACACAGCTCTGCTGCTGGAGACCGACTGTCTCCCCTTTAGTTACACAGCTCTGCTGCTGGAGACCGACTGTCTCCCCTTTAGTTACACAGCTCTGCTGCTGGAGACCGACTGTCTCCCCTTTAGTTACACAGCTCTGCTGCTGGAGACCGACTGTCTCCCCTTGAGTTACACAGCTCTGCTGCTGGAGACCGACTGTCTCCCCTTGAGTTACACAGCTCTGCTGCTGGAGACCGACTGTCTCCCCTTGAGTTACACAGCTCTGCTGCTGGAGACCGACTGTCTCCCCTTGAGTTACACAGCTCTGCTGCTGGAGACCGACTGTCTCCCCTTGAGTTACACAGCTCTGCTGCTGGAGACCGACTGTCTCCCCTTGAGTTACACAGCTCTGCTGCTGGAGACCGACTGTCTCCCCTTGAGTTACACAGCTCTGCTGCTGGAGACCGACTGTCTCCCCTTGAGTTACACAGCTCTGCTGCTGGAGACCGACTGTCTCCCCTTGAGTTACACAGCTCTGCTGCTGGAGACCGACTGTCTCCCCTTGAGTTACACAGCTCTGCTGCTGGAGACCGACTGTCTCCCCTTGAGTTACACAGCTCTGCTGCTGGAGACCGACTGTCTCCCCTTGAGTTACACAGCTCTGCTGCTGGAGACCGACTGTCTCCCCTTGAGTTACACAGCTCTGCTGCTGGAGACCGACTGTCTCCCCTTGAGTTACACAGCTCTGCTGCTGGAGACCGACTGTCTCCCCTTGAGTTACACAGCTCTGCTGCTGGAGACCGACTGTCTCCCCTTGAGTTACACAGCTCTGCTGCTGGAGACCGACTGTCTCCCCTTGAGTTACACAGCTCTGCTGCTGGAGACCGACTGTCTCCCCTTGAGTTACACAGCTCTGCTGCTGGAGACCGACTGTCTCCCCTTGAGTTACACAGCTCTGCTGCTGGAGACCGACTGTCTCCCCTTGAGTTACACAGCTCTGCTGCTGGAGACCGACTGTCTCCCCTTGAGTTACACAGCTCTGCTGCTGGAGACCGACTGTCTCCCCTTGAGTTACACAGCTCTGCTGCTGGAGACCGACTGTCTCCCCTTGAGTTACACAGCTCTGCTGCTGGAGACCGACTGTCTCCCCTTGAGTTACACAGCTCTGCTGCTGGAGACCGACTGTCTCCCCTTGAGTTACACAGCTCTGCTGCTGGAGACAGACTGTCTCCCCTTTAGTTACACAGCTCTGCTGCTGGAGACAGACTGTCTCCCCTTTAGTTACACAGCTCTGCTGCTGGAGACCGACTGTCTCCCCTTGAGTTACACAGCTCTGCTGCTGGAGACCGACTGTCTCCCCTTGAGTTACACCGCTCTGCTGCTGGAGACTGACTGTCTCCCCTTGAGTTACATAACTCTGCTGCTGGAGACCGAGTGTCTCCCCTTTAGTTACACAGCTCTGCTGCTGGAGACTGACTGTCTCCCCTTTGGCTAAACAGCCCTGTTGTGGGGGGGCAGGACCGACCGTCCCTACCCCCTGTGCTGGAAGTGCAGAGACCACGGTCCCATCTGCACAGGTGTGGGGCCTACAGTCTCCCCCTGGTACATTAAGCTGCCGCTGGGGAGAGGTGGTAACCAGCTCCTCTCCCATTAGAACACTCTGCCGCTGGGGAATGGAGACTGGGCTCTCTATTCCCTGTACATTAATGATCCGCCGCTGGGGAGAGGTGGTAACAATCTCCTCTCCCATGCATACTTCCCGTCTCTGCGGAGGGAGACCGACTGTCTCTCCTCCCAGCACAGAGTCCTGCTGTGGGGGAAAGGGGGCTGGGCTCTCTATTCCCTGCTGGATACTCTGCCGCTGGGGAATGGAGACCGGGCTCCCAATTCCCAACAAATCACACTGCCGCTGGGGAGGGAGGACGGCTCCTTCAGCTCCCTGTAACTTGGGCGCAGAGACCACGGTCCCATCTGCGCTGGTGTGGGGCTTACGGTCTCCCCTTGGTGGGTTAGGCTGCCGCTGGAGAGAGGGTGTAACAAGCTCCTCTCTCTGAACTGTAACCTGCCGCTGGGGATCTGGGCCGACTGCCCAGCATCCCTGTAGGGCCGGTAGAGAGACCTCGATCCCATCTCCACCTGCCATCTGTGGGTCTCTCCAGGACCAGTCTATGAGGTCCCCTACTTCTGCAACTGGTAGTGAAGCAGGGGGTACCTCTGCCGCGTTTTCCCAGCTATAGACTAGCAGGTCTGGGTCTGCCACCCAGTTTTCCCGGTCTGCGTCCCTGCTCTGCGGCTGGCAGGAATTTAATAGTTCTACATAGTCCATCTCCAGCTCTCGTTCCATGGCAGCGAAACGGCGGAGGTCTTCTCCCAGTCCAATAGATCTCGGGCCCTGTATCATCTCACCTCGGTAATGAAAGATAGCCCAGTACTGTGACTCTGCTGGACTGCCGAAGTCGACATCCTCCACTAAGGCTTTCCACAACAGGCCAGGGCTTGTGTAGTTCTCCCCCTCTGGCTGGATGCCCTCTGCCCTCCACGTCTCTGGCTGGACAGTGCACCACCACAGTGCCCGGTATGAGGCGTCCAGGCTCAGTTCCCTTTCCACGAGGTACTCGAGTTGTCTTACCCGCTGCCCTCCAGGTTGGTCTCCCAGAAGCGGCATCCGCCAGGCCATTTGTTCCTCCAACTGGTATGCGACACCAGGAAGGCGCTGCTGCCGTTGATACTGGACTTCCTCCAGGGCATCGTACCATAATTCTTTCCGGGCATTATCTCTCCATTCTAATTCACTCTCTTCCTCAGGTGTGTGTGTTGCCCAGGGGTCTACGAACCCCATTTTCCCAAATCTTTGTGTAGACAGGGATGCTGTAGGCACACTAGCGTCGCCCTCAATTTGTAAATCCAAACGTACTGTGTCTCCGAGCTGCTTTACCTCGCACTAGGACGCCATCCCACCGCTTGCCACCAATGTAACGGATCGCCTGGCACCCCGACCGGGTACCTCCGTTAATGGATGCTCCTAGTGCTTCCTGAGGACTCCAAGCACTCTGGCAGACACCACAATCACCGAATCCGAGAAACCTTTTAAATTCTCCCAAGCATATGAATGCTGTAGACCATTGAATAGGAACCATACGAATAGGCTTGTACTCCTAGCAGTCAACTGGAACAGCATGCAATAAATCCTTCCCCCCAATAATGAGACGACACATCACTTTGAGGGTAAAACAGGAACTCTGGACTGGCTCATCCAGCCTGGCTTTTATTTCCAACTCACACATACAGGCCACACCCAGGGGGAGGCATAAAAGAACCAATGACATAGATGTTACCTCCCACACATCCCCTCCCCTTAGTGTGACACATAATCCCATTATGCATACAGTGTAAAATATACTTTTACACAACTTTCATAACTTTAAAACCATACATCACATTCACATAAAAATACATATCCACAATCAATCCATTCAGGGGAACAACATATTAAAAAATGGCATGAATCCGACCAGGGGTTCAAAAGTTACTAAAAGTATCTTTTGTTCCTTTCTGGCTGGCAGAAAAACATCCCCACAATGCACCCTGGTTTCCTCCCTTCTGCCCTGGAGTTAATTGGAGAAGTAATCCAATTACCCAGGACTAAAGGCAGACTCCATTAACCACATGGTTGCAAAACAACATAAAACACTTTAAAATACATAAAGTCACATTTACACATAACACACAGACATTTCACCTATCCCCAGATAGCTGGGATCTGCACGCACAAAACTACCGAATAGCGCGCAGATCCTACTCACACAGTACAATTGCCATGGAGCTAAAGTCTTTCCCATAGTCTTTCATTATATGAATAGGCTCCATGGTATGGCTATCTGGGGTATCACATTCCCATAAAGTCTGGTCCATAGTCCAAAGGCAAGAGGCGGGCAATCAGCCCCCTCCAAGGACACGTGGCGAGGTCGGTTTCGCCACATGCCCTTTCAGTAAACTGGTTGGAAAAGGAACGCAGGGAGATCCGGTGCTGGAAAACAGACTTTGGTGTTAAACCGTTCAAGAACAGATTAACCTCCCATTATATATGCTTTTTCTTCACCATAATATGTTTTTACACATGCAAAATAGTATTGCATCGCACAAATAGAAGCGGAATGTAAACCTCAAGGATTTAATACATGGCTAGCTGATGAAGTAGTTTAATGCATGTGAATCATTGATTTTTAAATTGGTGTTTACAAATGACATGCCTGTACTGTAAATTTATGGTAAAAAAGAAAATAAAGATTGTCAAAAAAAAAACCTAAAGGTGAGCCAGTCCAGTTGCCTCCTGGCATCAGAACAACTTCAGTTCAATTAAGGAGTTAATTGCCCAGGGTATTCCTTTACGTACAAAACAGAACCTGTGTCCTTAAGGTGTTAATGTTAAACTTTCTATATTGTGCCCATGTTCACTTAGTTTTGTTTTGAGATGGTACCAACTACGAGTTTTTCTATCCACAGGTGTTTTATAGTAATGCAAATGTGAAACAGGTGGATGTCCCTACTTTAACAGGAGTATTTGGAATCCTTCAAGCTCACGTCCCAACGTTACAGGTACTGAGGCCGGGTCTGGTTACAGTGTTTGATGGTGAAGGAAACCCAAGCAAGTACTTTGGTGAGAACATGGAGTTTAATCTCTACTTTACTATGTCATATTTTCTAAAACTGTCTAACCTTTCTACGATCTGCAGTTGTCTGTGTCCATATTCTCTTGTTGGCACTATGCTGCTTGTTTTGCTGTTCAAACCCGGGGCTTAAAATTTTAAGTCCTTCTATACTAGTCCATAAATTTATTTCCACTACAAGCCTGGAAGGTTTATGTCATACTCACCAGAGGCAAATTTCTACTCGCCATGGCTACATTTTCACTCAAATTTTGAGCCTTGCAAATGTGCTTCCCACCAATGGAATTGCTAGTGTCTGTTAATTTTACCTTATTTTCTAGCTCTAGGAACCAGTTAAAGTTAACATCCAGTTTATTTGTATTTTTTTTTTATTCTTTATTTGGTTGTGCAAATGATTACAAACAAGCTTGCATTGCCACAACAGCATGGACAAACATTATACTGTCACTTAGTTAGAAACAGTAGCATGGCAAGTGTAGGTGCTGCACATTTCTTATCTTTAAAAAAAAATAAAAAAAAATGTTATTGTGACAAGAGGAAACAGGTAAACATAACACATGCGGTTGGGTTTTTCACCATGAGTTAGCGTGATGTATCATAAGGGGTGATGCATTTGTGAGAAAAATTAGACATGGACACAATTCTATGAGGTTGAACAGAGAGAGCGTGAGAAATGCTATTTCATAGAACTGTAGTAGGTAACATAAGAGAGATTCCACTGGACGGGTCGAGTTAAAGGGACACTCCAGGCACCCAGACCACTTCTGCCCATTGGAGTTGTCTGGGTGCCAACTCAAACTACCCTTAACCCTGTAACTGTAAATATTGCAGTTTTCATAAACTGCAATATTTACATTGCAGGGTTAACTCCTCCTCTAGTGGCTGTCTACTAGACAGGTCACCTGCAGGCTGCAACGCACTTTCACAGTTACCCGGTGCTCTGAGAGCGTGGTCAGTACCACATGCCCAATACAAGTAGGGTGCAGTGGTCTCAGGATCAGTGCTCCTCAATGTGGGGTTTTCCCCAGTTAATTGCCAAAGTTAGCGGGAGCTCGTGCGGCATGCGTCCGCTCAGCTAAAGGTCTCAGCTCCACCCCCCAGTTTTTTTTTAGTTTTTTTTAAACTGACAAATCATCATGTTTAACAGCTGATGCCCGACGCAGCGCCTGAGTATCCTGTGCGCTGGTATCAAGTGAGTGTGAGCAGGGTTGTTTTTAACCCTTTATTTCCTGGACGAGGGGGCAGAGAGACACTATAGTGTTGAGAATACAAAACTGTATTTCTAACACTAGTGTTCCTTTAAACAAGGGCTCAGCAAATCCTAGGTCACCATGGCGACTAGAAATTTCGCCCTGGCACCTTGGATGTTAAAGCCAGCCACCCTGGTGAGCATGGAGGCGGCCGACTCAGGAGGGGGGGGGGGGGGGCGCGAGGGAGCAGTAATGTACCTACGGCATCTCTCTGCTCTCTCGCGCTGTTTAATGATGTCCCTCTGGCAACAGCATCACTGCAGGCAGCAGAGAGGAGCTGCAGGAAGATTAAAGAGCAGCCCCACTGGACCCCAGGGAAAAAATCCACTCTGCTCTCCCAAAGGTAGGGAGGCTGGGTGGATTTCAGTTAAAATAAAAAAATGTATGTGCGTGTGTGTGTGTGTGTGTGTGTGCACGCGCACCTGCCAGAGAGAGAGACAGTGTGTGTGTGTGTGTGTGTGTGTGTGTGTGTGTGTACCTTCCTCCCTCCAATCGCACGGCAAAAGTGTTTTTGCTCAAATTTAATCCCACACCGTGGGATCCCAAGCCAATACTTTTCTATAGGAAAGCAATGGAAAGATATTGCGTATGCGCAGCAAAACTGTGCCAATCAGCATCTCCTCATAGAGATGTTTTTAATCAATGGTCTCTATGGGGAACAATCAATGCCTCCATGCAGAGCGTGTCAAGCCTGTCATTTTCATTTATCACCAGTGATGACTGTAGGTGGGGGGAACTATCCTCTTTCTGTGGAGGCTCCTACAGTCTTGCATAGACCTCAATGCTACACTCTTGCGCAATCGTTGGAGTACATCACTGACTTCTGCTCCTGGCAGCTGTAGTGTCTCAAACATCAATGTCACTGTCTGGGATCTTTGCAAATTACCAGTGACAACTGTAGTGTTAAAAATGCTCCTTGTATGGAGGATGCTTCTGTCTAAGGGTATCCTCCATAGACCTCAATGTTGTAGTTTTATACATTACTGAGAGAATAGTACTGACTGTGCCTCTTGGCAGTTAAAGTACCAAAAGCTGAAGAGGATGGAACAGAATATCATGGTGGCACCTGTGAGGGAAGTAAAACCTACCATCCCAGCACCCCAAGCGGAAATGTCACCGCGTGGGGTTTCTGCAAATTATGTAAAGACCCCAAATGGTGACCGGCGCTTTATAATTTCTCTGAAGAGCCCCGCCATTGATCACAAACCTAAGAGTAAAGTCAATTTGGCCATCTAAAATGTTAAGAGGTAAACTTTGTTGCTTTCTCCATCTGTTTCTTGTTTGATGTACAAAGATATATTTGCAGTGTCCCATAGGTTACTGGTTAGCCAAACTGTTTCTTTCAGTTATTGTTTAACTCAAACTTCTATGATGCACTGATGCATAGACAGCCCACACACTCGCTTTAAAAAAAATGATGAGCATCAAGAATGGATTTGGGGGGGGCGGAGCCAACAGCCGAACAGAACGGTCGCATCTCCAGTGAGCTCCGTGATAATACCAGCTTATTTCAACAAAACTACAAATTATTATCCCCCAAAAACCATACGACCAAGCTGATAGCTCCTACAACCTAGGTAGCATGGGAAAGAAGAATAAAAAACTGAAATCGGACGGAACACGTCCGGGAGCAACTATTGGAGAATTGTGGCGGAGAGCGCAGGGGGCCCTGGAGCCCAACATGGCAGACTACACAAGCTACGTAGACGACTTTACTAACTCCGACCCATTCTCAGACCAAGAGGAGATTGCCTTACCCGTTCCGAAACCGCCGACAACACCCTAGGCACAGACGGATGCAACTCCGGTCACAAAGGTGGAGATGAGGGAGCTGCTGGCCGAGCTCCGACGGGGCATCCAGGCCGACCTGGCGGAAATGAAGAGAGACATCCAAGGCCTGTCGGACCGTGTGGATGTTGTTGAGCGAAACACAATGAGCCATACGCAGCAACTTGCCACTCTGCAGAGAGATGTCGCCGCCCTACAACAGCAGCACATCCAAGCGGAACATAAAATGGCGGCAATGGAGGACACGCGGAGGGCCTAAAACCTTAAGATCAGGGGTGTAGCGGAGTCTGTCTCGGATGCCGAGGTGCCTCATCTCATTCGGCGGCTGGTAAGCACGATCCTCCCAGTGAGACAGGCCAAGGGCATAAACATCGACGGCGCATTCCGTATACCCAAACCCACAACAGCGCTACGGACGGCACCCAGGGACATCATTGTTAAATTCAATAAACGCCAGGACAAAATGGCAGTAATGACAGCCACCAGGGGAATCGCGCCATATGCCTTTGAGGATATGTCCCTCCTTTTTTACTCGGACCTGTCTAGAGGAACAATGCTATGGCGCGCGGCCCTCAGGCCACTTACCACCTTACTCCGCGCACACAACATACAATACCAATGGCGCCCACCCCGTAACCTAAAAGTACTTCACGGGGCTGACACCTATCTCATATCTGACCTCCCAGAGGCAAAATAGCACCTGGCCGCATCGGGCCTCCCTCAGGATGCCATTCAGCAGCCTAGCAGGCCCTCCAACTCCCGTATGGGGAACCCGGACACCTCCAAGATATTTGTCCCGAGAAACGTCACCCAATCGACATTATCGGCAGACTCTCGCTGAAACTACAGGCGGACTTAAGGCTCCTCACTTGCCTTTTTGTTGTTGTTCCTGGGACTATGAGGACTAATGGACACGAGGTACAACTCAAAGATCGTCCCATGAGATGCACCTGGAATACCGGCCGAACGACACCTGTGGCCTACACCCAGGCTGATCGCCTGGATGCAGCATGGGACCCCTAACGTCCTTGTCGAAATGCAACTGATGGCACATCCAGAGACTTACACTCTCCCTTACGTTTTGTTTTATTAATGTTTTGTTATCGTTACTTGCTTTGTTATTTACTCTTACTCAGACACCAAGATACGAAGACGCATAAGTTTAATGTTTAAGGGCAACTCTCCGGCCATTCTTAGGGATATCTGACCTCTTTTAGGATACTTACTAGGGATCGGGACGGTTATGTAGGCAAGTTAACCTCACTGCACCCACAGGGCCTTTCCACAGACACCTACCTCTACCTTGTGTCTTGCCACTTACACACCTGCTCGACCTTCAAACTATCACTTCTAGGCCTCCTACTGTGTCAGACTGCCCCTAGATAACCCAGGCAAAACACTGGGCTCAAGACAGGGTAGCTACCACATAGACGGGCAATTCCAAAAATAACGCCATCAGCACAGGCAGAACCATTCCGAAGTCACCGCCTCACAACTACATTATGCTTCTATGCTGACTGTATGTTTTAGCCCCTTCTGTTAAGCGATCACAGTACATAGCCCGACGCTAGCCTAACACGGACAGCTACCGTTACGAGTAAGATCCACGGCATACAGGGGTAAATTGTCCCCCTTGGGCTTACGGAGTGCCCGAGCGCTCCAACCACGAGCCTAATTCCCCCCCAACCACTTATTGCGTCCTAGACCCGCTAAAACCCACACAGAACTTGACCGGACCGGTGCGGGTAGTATGAGGGATAACAAGAATTACCACAAGCCCCTATCTGCCCGCCCTGAACAGCAGGACAGGGTACACACTCTCTCACTTTCCCACTCGGTGAGGGTAGCAAGGGATATAACCTAAGCAGCTTCATCTCATGCCTGCCTAGTGAGAACTCAGCTCACATTCACAATTAAGCACACTGAGCGCGCACAGTCATTTTTAGCAACAGCCACATATCTCAGAACCTAGAACCACTCTCTCGTTCATCAGCATTGTTTTTGTTTCTTGTTTTATATATGTTTATCGTCAATGTACAACCTGGCAGACTCTTATGCGAAATGCAGCTGTAAAGCGTGACTTTACTCCTCTCACTTACTTTATCACTCTACGCGCAGCTAGCCACATTTCAAAGCAGGTTGTGACATGCAAACGATGCCAACTAGTCTGACATACTCGTGTAATTTGCACTATTGCCCTACGCTTAAGCCTGTTTCACTATGCAACACTTAAACAAAAAAAAGTGCTTTGTCTGCCTAATACCCACTGTAATGAATAATACTCAACGTATGGATTGCCGTTGGGGTACCATACGTACGCCTGTAACCGTTGCAAGCACTGCAAAAATAAAGAATTGGGAAAAAAAAAAAAAAAAGTGGATTTGTGACAAATGAATGCTGCAAGTGGTATCAGGACTGGTTTGTGAGCATGTTCTAAAAATTAGCCTTTTGTATTTTTGGAGTGACTGTATCAAAGGTCATGTTGTTTGTAAATAGTTGACATTAGCCTAATGTAACAGTGGGTTAAAGAGTTTTGGAATGAGAAACCTAAATATTCTTTCAGAGGACTAGCCATGTGCTCAGTTTTTCATTGGCTGCTTCTACAAAAACTTTGCAATGGGATTCATCAGCGAAGATAGAAATGACAACTATAATATTCACTTTGTTAGTGTAGTTGGTCATGTGTTTCCTTATGTACAGTACTCACTCTGTAAAGGGACAAAAGTAACATTGAATGCTGTATTATGGTGGCACAGGCCTGGGGTAGGAATCAGTACCAATCTTATGTCAGAGAAATTATTTGGTTTGTTCTATGAACCTTGTGCAAAAAATTGTACATTTTCATCTTGGAGAAATTATGTAGTTTAGGGTGACAGTGACTCCATGCATATGTCACAGCATGGTGCCATGAGCGTAACTGTCAATCTTCAATCTTGCCTACTTTTTATTTTTTTTAAAGGAAGGTGTAAAGTTAATTTGTGTGTCTGACACTTGGGAGAAATATGTCTGTGAGAAACAGTATACACTGCACTCTAGTTCTGCATGAATGCTGCGGCCTTCCACCAAGTAGGCACCCAGTGTAAAGGATGGACACCGCTGAATCCACCAATGCAGTATTAAAAGAAGAACACAGGCAGCACTCCAGGATAATGAAGGTAAGTTTTATTTGTGGGTTCACCACCTCACCAAAAAATAAGTGCGATGTTTCGGCTCAGCAGAGCCTTAATCATGCTAGATCACCAAAAAATAATTGCGACGTTTTGGCTCAGCAGTGCCTTAATCATGCATGATTAAGTCTCTGCTGAGCCGAAACGTCGCACTTATTTTTTGGTGAGGTGGTGAACCCATGAATAACCCTTACCTTCGTTATCCTGGCGTGCTGCCTGTGTTGTTCTTCTTTCAACACTTGGGAGAAATATGTGATGGCACATGTTATTTTAAACCTGCTATTAACCCCTTAAGACCGCAGGACGTACTATGCCGTCCTTATTTGGGCGGCTCTAAACGCCGCAGGACGGCATAGTACGTCCTGGGCGGTCTTCAGCCCCACGTGGCCGGCGGAACATGGCCGCTGCAGATCGCGGTCGGGGGGCATGCCTGGCCCCCCAGGCAGCCCCCCTGTGCCTGGGGACCGCGGTCTGCAGCTTCTGATCGCAGTGACAGGATGTCACTGCGATCGGTATTTACCATGTGTCAGCCGATTTGAAATCGGCTGACACATGGAGCCGGCTGCATTCTTCTGCAGCAGATCGCGGTCGGGGGACATGCCTGGCCCCCCAGGCAGCCCCCCTGGGGTCAGTGACCGCGATCTGAACTGTCAGGCTGCAGTCTGATCACACTGACAGGCTGCCATAGCCTGTCAGTGCGATCAGTGTTACTATGTGTCAGCCCATTGGCTGACACATGTAACTGCAGCCATTAGCCCCCTACAGATCGCGGTGGGGGCATGCCTGTACCTCCCAGGCATCCCCCTGTGGCCAATTACCGCGATCTGTAGGAGGTGATCACAGTGACAGCCAGTCACTGTGATCACTGTTAGTATGTGTCAGCCAATGATCTCAGATCACTGGCTGACACATTGTCTCTGCCCCTCTCCTCACCTCACTTCGATCTGAGAGAGAGAGGCAGAGAGATCGTGGTTTTTGCAGCTCCTGTGGAAAAAGAAAGTTTAAATTTTTTTTTAAAGTTTTAAAATTTATATTTTATTTAACCCTTTCAGTGCTGATCACAGCATATTACTGTGATCAACCTGATTAGGGTATTTATTTATTTATTTTTTTTGGATCAAAAAAAAATTATTTCTAATTTTTTTTGATCCTTTGTGTCAGTCGCAGCAACCCAAATCTCCATTACCCTTTCCCCGCTGCCGTGATCACTATACTGTACAGTATATCTGCTGTACAGTACTGTATCAGTGATCACTGTGATCAGAGGGCTCTCTGATCAGACTGACCTTTTTTAGGGTTATTTTTACAGATCAAAAAATAACCCTTTCAGTTTTAAAAACTTTTTTGGGTCAAAAAAATTATTTCTAATTTTTTTTTACCCTTTGTGTCAGTCGCAGCAACCCAAATCTCCCTTAACCCTTTCCCCGCTGCCGTGATCACTATACTGTACAGTATATCTGCTGTACAGTACTGTATCAGTGATCACTGTGATCAGAGGGCTCTCTGATCAGACTGACTTTTTTTTTAGGGTTATTTTTATAGATCTGAAAATAACCCTTTCAGTGTACTGATTGCAGCTGCCTATACTGTGATCAGTACATTTATATTATTTTTTGAGGGCGGGTAGTAGGTGTTAGGCAGGTAGATAATTAATTACCCACTTTAGTATATAAATTAATTAATTTGTCCCCCTAGAATGGCACGTCGCTACTCAGCCGAGGAGGCGTATGCCATTCTGGCAGGCAGTGATAGTGACACTCTGCAAGACAGTGACACTATCACTGCCTCTGACATTGAGCCTCTGAGTGAGACCTCAAGTGATGGTGCCCCACCACCACTCACAAGAGGACGCTCAGCAAGCCCAATGCCAGGCAGAGACTGGGTGCCTCCAAATATGATGGCCCCAGAAATACCGCCGTTCACTGTTACACCTGGCATCACTGTAACAGTGGACGACTGCGAGCCAATTCGTTTTTTTGAGCTCTTTATGTCAGACGATATATTTGAGCTCATGGCTCAGCAAACGAATTTGTTTGCTATGCAGTATCTCTCTGCACATCCGGGGTCCCATCATGGTCGCAGGAATATGTGGAGACCCACGGATGTCGCAGAGATGAAGCGGTTTTGGGCTTTAACCCTAATGATGGGTATTGTAAAAAAGCCCAGTATCAGGTCCTACTGGAGCAAGCAACGTATCCTGGCTACACCTCTTTTCCCTGAGGTTATGTTGAGGGATCGCTACCTGCAACTGCTGCGATTCCTTCATTTTAATGATAACTCGCTGTGTCCCCCTAGAAACGACCCACTGTTTGACAGGCTATATAAAATTCGGCCCTTTATTCAACTCCTGTCAGACAAATTTTCTGAAAATTATGTCCCCGATAAAGATATTTCAATTGACGAGTCCCTTATGAAATTTAAAGGTCGACTGCTATTTAAGCAATATATTCCATCGAAGCGGTCCCGATATGGCGTTAAATTTTATAAATTATGTGAATCCTGTACTGGTTACACATGGGCGTTTCGCATTTACCAGGGGAAGGATAGCCATCTTGTACCCACAGAATCAGGGCATCCTGGTGGGTCAAGTGGCAAGATAGTTTGGGATCTAATCCTTCCCTTGTTGAATAAGGGATATAGGCTATGGGTTGACAATTATTATACCAGTATAGAATTATTTAAAAATTTATATTGTTTTGAAACCCTAGCCTGTGGCACAGTGAGGAAGAATCGCAGGGGTTTCCCCCAAGCCCTGGCAAGTGGCAGAAGCAGTAGAGGTTCCTCTTCAGCTCTCCGCCAGGATGAGTTGCTTGCTCTTCGCTTCAGAGATAGGAAAGATGTATACATGCTGTCTACGATGCATGACGAAAGTACAGTGCCAGTGTCTGTGAGAGGTAGCACTGAGCATCTGGAAAAGCCGAAGTGCATTGTAGACTACAGCAAGTTTATGGGGGGAGTAGACTTGGCTGACCAATGCATACAGCCCTATCTGATGAACCGAAAAACTAGGACCTGGTACAAGAAAATTGCAATCTACATGAGCCAGATTGCAATTTTCAATGCCTATGTCCTCTATACAAAAGAGGTCATAGGTAGGCCCTGCCCTTTCCTCGAATTCACATTAAGCATTTTGTCCCGTATGTTATTTACCCAGCCCCCCAATCCCACTTTGGAATCAGGAGATCTCCAAAGACTTTGTGGCAAACACTTCCCTTCCCGAATCCCATCCACCCCTAGTAAAAAAGCTCCCCAAAGAAAGTGCCGTGTTTGCTACAAGAAAGGAGTCCGAAAGGACTCCAGTTTTTATTGTCCAACCTGCCCATCTCTACCCGCCCTCTGCATAACAGACTGTTTCAAAGTCTACCATACAGAGCTGAATTTCTGAATCACTCTGTATGGGACTTTGGCAGTTTGTTTGCTTGATTTACCTGGATTTCTGACCTCGGCTTGTCCTGACTACGCTTTGTTAGCTGCCTGTACCGACCCATTGGCTTGTTTTACCGACTACTCTGAATTCTGGATTCCCCTGACCTTGGCCTGTCCCTGTTTACGCTAGCCATTCTAAAGTGGCTACACCAAACAACTCAAAATACTACATTTGTAGTACTTGAAATGTGACTTCCCAATAAAAAACTGATCACAGGGTTAATGCTGTGATTAGCACTGAAAGGGTTACAAAAAAGTTTTTTTTCTTCTTTTTTTTTACTTCTCAAACTTTTCGCACAGTGACTCTCTATGTGATATTAAAGATCTATCTGCCTCTCTCTGCCTTCAGATCAAAGTGTATGTGGGGTACTGTTCTATTCATGTGATATAATAAAAACCTGGAAACATGGTACATGTAGGTACTGTTATATTCAAAAGACAGTGTTAAATCAAAATACTAAGTCTCTAGTGCACTAACTAATATCAGGATTATGACATTTCCAGTGAAAATGCTATTTATCTGATTAAAAAGACAAAAATCAAAGTAGAAATCGCTACATGGGCCCAGCATTTCTGTTAAAATGGCTAGACCTAACATCTCAAATTATGCCATTTGTTATACTCTGGGGTGCCTACTTTTGAAAATGGTTTGCCATAACGGTGGGAATGTTATTACCCAGGCTGCCATACTCTCTGAAAAGCTACATAGGCCCAGAAAATAATATTGGCAAACTTACAAGCTGAAAGGGCATCTAATATATTTCGCCCTGTGACTTATCAGTAAAATCTGAAATAATAGTACGTGGGGGTTATATTCAGAAGACAGTGTTAAATCAAAATACCAAGTCTCTAGTGCACTAACTAATATCTGTATTATGACATTTCCAGTGAAAATGCTATTTATCTGATTAAAAAGACAAAAATCAAAGTAGAAATCGCTACATGGGCCCAGCATTTCTGTTAAAATGGCAAGACCAAACATCTCAAATTATGCCATTTGTTATACTCTGGGTTGCCTTCTTTTGAAAATGGTATGCCATAATAGTGGAAATGTTATTACCCAGGCTGCCATGCTCTCTCAAAGGCGAGAGACCCAGAAAATCACTTTGTTAAATTGCCAACTTTGAAAAGGACATCTAATATTTTTGTCCCCATGACTTCCCCCCCCAAAACAGAGAATCTAGTACATGGGGGTACTGTTACATTCAGGAGACAATGTTAAATACAAATAGTGAGGCTTTGTTGCAATAACTCATATCAGTAATATGAAATGTCCTGTGAAAATGGAGTTCATATGCGTGAAAATGCACAAATAAAGCTATAACCCCTATGTGGGCCCTTCATTTCTGATAAAGTGGTTAGACCAAACATCTTGCAATGCACCATTTCTTATACTCTGGGTTGCCTACTTTTGAAAATGGTATGCCATAATAGTGGAAATGTTATTACCCAGGCTGCCATGCTCTCTCAAATGCAATATAGGCCCAGAAAATCACTTTGCCAAATTTCAATGTAATAAAGCCTAAATGGATAAGCCGTATATATGACCGTGTAACTTTCCAAAACACCATAAAACCTATACATGGGGGGTACCATGGCGCTCGTGAGACCTCACTGAGCAGAACTAGGAGTGTTTCAGGGCAGTAAACTATATACTAACAATAATATCAGTGAAAGTACAGATTTTATGTGAAAAATGCAAAAAAAACAAACACTAAATTTGGCTAGGGTTTGTGCCCAAGTGGCTACTACAAAAGACTGGGCATACCCCATTTTGAATACCCTGGGATGTCTACTTTTTCAAATGGTATGCCATGATGGGGGTAATTTTCATTTCTTGGCTGCCATACGGTCTCAAAGGCAGCCTGGACACTGCAAACTAATCTGACAAATTTCAAGGTGAAAATGCATAAATGGATAAGCCGTATATATGACCCTGAAACTTTCCAAAACCCCATAAAACCTATACATGGGGGGTACCATGGCGCTCGTGAGACCTCACTGAGCAGAACTAGGAGTGTTTCAGGGCAGTAAACTATATACTAACAATAATATTATCAGTGAAAGTACAGATTTTATGTGAAAAATGCAAAAAAAAAATAAACACTAAATTTGGCTAGGGTTTGTGCCCAAGTGGCTACTAGAAAAGACTGGGCATACCCCATTTTGAATACCCTGGGATGTCTACTTTTTCAAATGGTATGCCATGATGGGGGTAATTTTCATTTCTTGGCTGCCATACGGTCTCAAAGGCAGCCTGGACACTGCAAACTAATCTGACAAATTTCAAGGTGAAAAAGCATAAATGGATAAGCCGTATATATGACCCTGAAACTTTCCAAAACCCCATAAAACCTATACATGGGGGGTACCATGGCGCTCGTGAGACCTCACTGAGCAGAACTAGGAGTGTTTCAGGGCAGTAAACTATATACTAACAATAATATTATCAGTGAAAGTACAGATTTTATGTAAAAAAAAGAAAACACAAAAAAAAACGCTAACTTTGGCTAGGGTTTGTGCCCAAGTGGCTACTACAAAAGACTGGCCATACCCCATTTTGAATACCCTGGGATGTCTACTTTTTCAAATGGTATGCCATGATGGGGGTAATTTTCATTTCTGGGCTGCCATACGGTCTAAAAGGCAACCTAGGTCACTCAAACCAATCTGTCAAATTTCTATGCAGAAAATAAAATAATGGACAAGTCGTATATTTGACCCTGTAACTTTCCAAAACCCCATAAAACCTATACATGGGGGGTACGGTTTTACTCGTGAGACATTTCTGAATACAAATATGTATGTTTTATTGCAGGAAAACCGAATAGTATTCTGACATTAACAGTTAAATTGCCATGCTGAAATTGAAAAATAACAAGATTTCATAATTTTTTCAAGTTTTTTAGATTTTATTCATATAAAATGGAGTTCCATACATGAATGTTTGATATTAAATGAAAGCCCTGTTTCCCCTGAACAAAATGATATATAATAAGTGTGGGTGCACTTAATATGAAAGAGGTAAATTATTGTTGAACAGACATATAGTAAAATTCTGTGGTTTGTTTACATTTTTTTTGGATCACAACTTGTACATTTGGCTGCGGTCTTAAGGGGTTAAACAGACCAAAATACTGTACATTAAAGGGCAATTGGCAGCGAAATATGTTAAGGTAATATATTGTGATTCACAGCTTAGATCAGAGTTCAAATTTGGACTAGCTATTGGCGATTTAAAAAAAAAAAAAAATCGGCAGTGGCAAATGTGCCACATGGACCCTCCAGGCTTGTAGTGTGGCGTAACTTTTAGGCCTGGCTAGTCACATGTTAATCTCTGCATCCCCCCACCTTAAGTTATTTTTTTTTTTTTTTAAATGTATAATCCTTTACACCCAAAAACATTTTTTTTCTTTTTTTCTCCCCTAGTAAGCAGTGGGTCAGTGACTGTGAATGAAGATTCCACTGTACAGCTGTTGGCAGAAGAAGCAGTGCCTCTTGACATGTTGGACCTGAGTGTAAGTTCCCCAATGTTGGCTGTTTCACAAGCGGCAGATATAAAATTATATAGCAGGGGATGCTCTTGATCAGATATCTAACCAAAGAAAAAAATAATTACGTATTGACTTTAATAATGCTGTTTTCTGTGTAGTTCTGTCAGGGTTTAAACATGTTTCGATTATTCATCAGGCTGCAAAGTCAAACCTGGAAAAGGCACAAGCAGAACTTTTGAAGGCATCAGATGAAGTGGCAAAGGCAGAGGCTCAAATCACTGTGGAGGCAAACGAGGCCATCGTTAAGAGTTTAGAATAATATCAGGTCTGTATAAACTAACCTTTTTGCAATCTACACTAAATTACTTTATAGGTTTTTGTCGGTACATTTATAATGTAATAGGATCTCCTATTTTTCTGTGCATGTGTTTGTTTTGCCTGTGAATATAATTCTATAGCACATAACCTTACTATTTCTCCCTCCTACATGCATTGTGCAAGATTCCTTCTCTTGCATCCAAACATCTGGATGTCTGCAGTCCCCCACCCACTCACATTCTACCTGTCAATTTTCTATACACACACTCCACCTCCTGATGTGCTCTGCTGCTTCTTGTGTGTGGTGTTTAGTTTCCCAGATTTCTTTTTGCACTGCAATTATTTCTCCTCTGTTGTTTTGCCAGAAGCTTGCTCTTGGAAATATTCGAGCCTACACCCATATGTATCAGAGCTGCTTATTCTTTAACCTTTCTGTATGCTAAACTTGCTATACTCGCTTACTGATGACAGACAACAACAACAACTTTTTTAACAGATGCATTTAGAGGTGATGACCTGACCATATCTTTATTTATTCTTCATTCCTGACTCACCTTGTGGACACAATACATGCAATTCCCCACTGGGTGGCAGTATTAATTTGATTCTCGAAACCTCTGTTGCAGACCAGTATTACACTTATCAAAATGAAATCTCACGATTTTCTTATGGGAAATATTTAATTCAGATCTATTTTAAAGTCATTGGACAGTCCAGTATTGATATATATTTTTCAGGTACCATTTATGTTAAAGGATTACTATAGGGTCAGGAACGCAAACATTTATTCCTGACCCTATAGTGCTAAACCCACCATTTAGGTGGCTTGCCCCCTATAAAAGTTTAAAATTCACCTTTTGCCGGCGTTCGATCCGCCACCTTTGTGACATCATCAAAATGGGCGATTTTTTTTTTTTGACATTTTTTTTAGCCAATCTATGGGAAAGCATTGGATTGGCAAAGGGGCGGGGCCATTTTGCCATTTTGACTAATCAGGACCTCCTTATAGAGATGCATTGAATCAATGCATCTCTATGAGGAGTATTCAGCGTCTCCGTGCAGAGCGTGGTGACGCATAATGGCAGGCCTGCTTACTGTGCAGCCCTGAGCCAGGAAGCCCCTCCAGTGGCCACTTTGAGGTGTGCCTAGGGGCAATGTAAACACTTTACATGAAAATTCCTGAAGGGACCTATTATACTCACCAGAACAACTACATTAAGCTGTAGTTGTTCTGGTGACTATAGTGTTCCTTTAAGTGAAAAGCAAATTCATCTTGGATATTCTTTTTCTACTTGATAACTTATTTTCATTTAAAAAAAAAAATAATTGATTTTTGACTTTTTCTTTTTTCTTATTTGCAGATTTTGCTTTTTATGTCAACTAAGGTATCCAGCACACACCTACCCAAACAATAAAAATATAATACAACCAAACTGTGTTTTTTTTCTTTTTTTTGATAGGAGTGCTTATATGGTATGGAATATTCCTAGTAATTACACTGATATTAAAGTTTTGCTCGATGATTATGTATTATTTAATTACAGCCTGATTTCTCTTAATTGTGGGTCCCCTTATGTCTGTACACCATGCATTGGCATGGTTTGCTAACGACAAACTAGCCCAGATGTCTGTAAATTTTGACATACTCATGTGTATGACACATACTTGAAAATGTGTAATTTCAATGTATGCTTCCTGGTAATGGGGGAGGGAAGATGCACACGCTCTCTCTTTGACTTTGTATGGGTGACACATTGTTCTAGGTTAAAAAGAACATGAATGTGCGGGTTTGTGAAATCCATGGCACTCTAAAAGCTTTGTATTTCTCTTTCTCCTATTCCTCTAATGATCTGGGTTGATTTAAATTGACAAAACTGAACTACGTTAGCAAAGCTGTTCTACTAGGAAATTGAAATAGGCCTGTTTTGTGTCCTTTTATTTAGACATTCCTGGCATGCTCAGTTGGTCTGTTTTGCTTTGGTGTTGGAAACCGACCTCCCAAGTGTGCTTGACAGTCTTTTGGGGTTACTGGCACTGTGGATGATAAATGTAAACCTGTATCTTTCCTATATCAAGTATAAAAATCCTATGTGTTGACTTTTACTCTCATACATGGCACTTGAATGGTTGTCAAGGTTGGAATGTGCCGACTAAGAATCTGGTAAAATGTTTCATATATATATATATATATATATATATATATATATATATTTTTTTTTATGTTGGACACTCATGTATTGCCCTTTGTCTACCCTGCATTTTGCTGAGGTCATATCAGGTCCTGTCAACATTTCCTTATGCGCACTGTTACATGTATGACTCAGTCAGGCCATGACCAGGGATATTTAACACCTTCCATGTCAGAAAAAAACCTGCCTACTGATGACTAGACTACAGACCTGCCTAGTGGCTAACACTTTCCCAAGCCAGGCACGTGAATTGCAAAGCGGTGACTCATTCTTCCGGCAAAATAGTTAACCCTCTTCCTAGGACAGAAATACGGGACAGTGATTTCCTTAATAGGCATTTCAGCGTAATCCTGACATTTTTCACTGCTCAAACAACCTGCAGAGCTACTGTGTACAAAAGCCAAATCCTTTGTTTCCAAAGAGGAAAACCACCAGAGCACCTCAGCTGCTAAATGCATATGTAGTGTAGGTTTGCACAGGCAGTGAAGATGTTAACGCCCACTCTCATTTGCCCCCCTCCTTTTGTCCTCTCCTTCACAGACTGTTCTGCTTTTTCTTGGAAGACCTTCCCTCCTTCCCTCCCTCATTCTCTACCCGGCTCTGTCACCCTCCCTCTCTTCAATCACCACCTCCTTTATTCCTTTACTCTCCACCCTTTAGCTCTTCCCCACCCCCCTCCTTCTTTTCTTTCTTTCTTTTTTTTTTTTTTTTTTTCCTTCTGCTTTGTGCTCCACCCATTCTGGTCACAGCTCAAGAACTTTCCTAACGAAGCTTTACTAGCGGTATAGAATAGTGTACGGTCTACACATTTTTCTTCTGACCAGATATGGCAGTGAAACACCTGTTTCTAATGCAATGACTGTGCAGTGTAAAACATGCCCTAGCCATATTATTTGAGCATTCTATTGGTAAAACTTGATCAGTGAAAAATCTCTAGAGAGGATTCCAGATGCACAGTGGTACACACACAAGAATATTAGGAGAAACACATATGTCTTACACATGTTGGAATGTAGCCTGTATTGCTCACATATATCCTTAGTTGGGTGTTCGTTTGGGAACACATTCTTAAATTCTTTGTCATTGGCATGTTCATATCCTGTGTGTCACCACCACCCATGCCTCTCACACACACACACACCTGGGCAGGTGACAGGATTCAGCGATGACTCACTGAAGACATGTTTAGCTATACCTTTTTGTATAAACACTGCTACCTAGCCAGAAGGGGCAATGTCTAACTGTAACCCTTTATTTGCAACTGTAGCTCCAAAAGGACAAAACAAAGCCCAAAGGTCTCACCTTTCAGAAAAACAAACCATGAAGAAAACTTATTTGCTTAATCTGTAAGTGAAACATAAAACCAAATCTACCTTTTGTGTTGAGATTTTTAAGGTGTATACACTTAACTGTAAATAATGAAAAAAAAAAAAATTTGAATTGCAAAATGAATGCTAAAATATCTGATCTGAGACTTTGAATTAGACTGTTCTGTTTCACTTGCTGCATAGTGAATAAAAACCCTATATGTAACAGCTGTTTTGTTTAGTGATAATTCGCACCTGAGACTGTTTGTTTATAATGGGGAAATATTGCCATTGAGGCGTTTTGAAAACCAAGAGATACATGTGAAGTGGTTTTAGAAATGTCTGAGTCCTGAGATGCGTTTTCACGTAATACATGTTTGCTGTTAAACACCTGTTCTGTGCCGATATTTTGACACACAATCCCAGCAACTTGGTTGTTCCTCTCAGTGGTGTGTGTGTGTGTATATATGTATGGATGTATTATTATGTTATATATCGCCATCAAATTCTGCAGCGCTTTACATTATGTGTGTGTATATATATACATATACACGTGTGTGTGTGTATTTTTTTTTAAACTTTATCTAATAAAGAATCTACATTTTAAGAGACCGGTGAGCAGCCATTCTATATTGTGTGTGTGTGTGTGTGTGTGTATATAATATATTTAATTATTGAACAAAACAACACCCCTTGATCCAGAATGAACTAGGTCAGGGATGAAGAAACTGGTTATAGAGGTAGTAAGGGCCTAACCCTTGGGAAGAAACCACTAGAAGAACAAATGGAAACTGGAGAGGAGAGAGGACCCTTGCTAGCAAGGGACAACAACCACCTCCCCAGTACTACCTCCTATATTAAACTATAGAAAAACTTGCACATAATAATCACATTTTATTAATAATCAAGTGGAAGACCGTCTAGTGGGTCTGAGGTGTGAAAAGAAAATTAATTAAAGACTGCTCAAGTGGAAACAAAGATATTCACCATAAAAGAGCATCACCTTATATATAGATATAGTAGTGATACATATTATGGGAATATAGTCCCAAATAGATTCAATCTGGAGCACTAAGGTAAAGGACTAAACATTTTGCAATTCTGTAGCTGTATACTG
The DNA here is from genome assembly GCF_036172605.1 of Pelobates fuscus. NCBI lineage: Eukaryota > Metazoa > Chordata > Amphibia > Anura > Pelobatidae > Pelobates > Pelobates fuscus. Next base: position 315,702,277 of record NC_086321.1, on the reverse strand, counting down.
TTGCAATCTAAACAATCACCTGTGAATTTATCTATAGAACATAATGTTAGAAAAACAGAAACTGTTGCGATTCGTATTCAGTTACTAGAACCGTATACTACAGTGCAAAATCTCCTGGAAGAATGCCAGAAGAGAGTCCAATTTAGGCAGAAGATTCAAAATAAACCTCTATGGAGCAATGGGGATCAGGATTATATATACAGTATAAATCCTCACCTTCCATGTGAGAGACTAGAAAGGAGACTAGGGTGTACAGAGTATTAAATCATATATCGGACTGATCCCATAATTCCCTACAGTTAAGGAGCCAAATACATACTGGGATGTACCGAGTGTTAAATCGTATATCGGACTGGTCCCATAGTCCCCTACAAGTAAGGAACCAAATAAATAATGATGGAATCCTGCAGTGTCTCACATCTCCTGTCCAAAAAACGACTAGTAGTCGTCAAGAAAAAATACAGCCATTCTTAGCCCGTGTGGTGGCAAACTAAGGGTCTATTTAAATATAACTATAATAGTTGTCACACATAAGGGTGCCAATTCCCTAAATCCCGCTACTAGAGTGTAAAAGACCCCAAAGAATACCACTAAATGGGCAAGGGAGTAATCCACTCAAACTTGTAGCAAAAGGAGGGTGAATCGAAAGGACAGGAGGTTGAGGATAGTTGAAAATAAAGTAGGAAAGGTAGCTTGAGAAAAGCCAGGTAGCTGTAGATAAAACCCAACAGTTCAATCCCCATGGCTCTATGGGATAGTCGGGGAAAGGTCAGCTGGCAAAAGCCACCCCTAACTATTAATCAAATAGGTAGATGGTCTAGCACTCTACTAGTGCATAATAAAAACAGGAACAGCATCGGAAGCCCCGATATTTAATTATAAATACACAATTTGAAAAAAAACAAAAAACTGAACACCTCTTTATTCTGAAACTTAGCATATCCATCTTGTCCATTTGCCAAGTCTTAAACATTATTTACAAGAAAACTGAGAATCTCATGAAGAAAAGAAAAAAGGCTAACACAAGTCATAGGTGATATTTAATGTTTTAAATGTTTTTTTGTGTTGGAAAAGGCCTTGTACGGCATGAAGTGCGTTAGTGTCTCCCCGCTTTGTGCCGCCCTCTGCACATTGTGTGTTAATGTATTTGTAAAACTTTGTGTTCAATAAAGCTCAACTCTTAACGGATCATATTAAGTCCGATATTTTTGTTCAACATGTGGACCTGGCGCTATGGAACAATTTGCATGTTAAATGGACAAAGAACCCACACACCAGGACTCTGTGACAGCAGAACCATTATTTTTTTTACCTGCTTTGACACTTGTCTACTACATTTTATGTTATTAAAAATGTTATATTTATTTACGGTCACTACAACTGAGCATATGGCGAACACATGTTATGAATGAAGTTAAAGGACCACTATAGTGCCAGGAAAACATACTCGTTTTCCTGGCTCTATAGGGTCCTTGGGTCCACCTCACCCTCTGGGTCCCCCTTCACGCCGGGCTGTAGGGTGAGGAAGGGGTTAATCCCTTACCTTTTTCCAGCGCCGGGATCTCCTCCATCTTCTGCCGTCATCGGCTGAATGCACTGTGAAAATCACAGTGAGAAGCACCTTTAGCGCCTGTCAATGAGACAGCCACTAGACGCTGGATTAAACCATTTGGAAACTGCTATGTTTACCGCAGGCAGGGTTAATCCTAGATGGACCTGGCACCCAGACCACTTCATTGAGCTGAAGTGGTCTGGGTGCCTATAGTGGTCCTTTTAATAGTAGATTGTGCAACTAGCCAGACAGTCTTCCATCCTATTTCCAAGATGTCTACAACTATCCCAACACTCAGATGAGTTAACAGTAAGAAATCTTTAATCTGCCTGTTGTGATTGTCATGTCAACTGTTCTTGCAGCCTCCTTTTTCTACACTTGTCATAAAAGTGTTAATTTTGGTGCACACAGCCATACACCAGCTAACCCTGGCCCTTTTGGAATTTGATTCCTTGGCTTGTCTTGACTACACTAGCTTCTGTAACCCTTGACCTTGGCTTTGTCTATCGTCATTGGGGCTCACTGTAGTTTTTTACCTTTATTTGTATGAATGAATTTTCTATTTATTTTTATTGTTGTATTACCTCTAACAGGCAATACATTGCTATGTATTATACTTTTGCTTAGTCTAACATAGCTCTAACATATTGGGCCAAGTCTAATCTGACAGATTTTAAGGGCCTCCTTCACATGGTTAATTCAATAGATTTTCCTGGGATTTGGTGTTACGTGTTTGTTTTGTTTTTTTGTTTACTTGTTTGTTTGTTTTTCTTCATTCAAATGCAAACTCTCCAATATATCCATTATGACTTATTCCCATCCTGGATTTCAGAATACATTCCTTTATTGTTAATGGGTTCCCTCATTTTCTCCTCCCTTTTTGTGAAGGGCAGGATTGGTCCAGTTGAAGAATTTGGTGTCAGCGATGCTGATCTCCCCAAGTTTGGTAACTTTATTAGTTCAAGATTTACAAATTCAAACCAACATATTTCTGGATTTTGCACCATGCCATCTTTTGTCTGTAATTCTATGTGCTCTTTTTCATTAAAGGACCACTCTAGGCACCCAGACCACTTCAGCTTAATGAAGTGGTCTGGGTGCCAGGTCCAGCTAGGGTTAACCCATTTTTTTATAAACATAGCAGTTTCAGAGAAACTGCTATGTTTATAAATGGGTTAAGCCTTCCCCCAAATCCTCTAGTGGCTGTCTCATTGACAGCCGCTAGAGGCGCTTGCGTGATTCTCACTGTGAAAATCACAGTGAGAGCACGCAAGCGTCCATAGGAAAGCATTGATAATTCTTTCCTATGCGACCGGCTGAATGCGCGCAGCTCTTGCCGCGCGTGCGCATTCAGCCGACGGGGCGGAACGGAGGAGGATCGGGGGCAGAGAGCTCCCCGCCCAGCGCTGGAAATAGGTAAGTTTTACCCCTTTTCCCCTTTCCAGAGCCGGGCGGGAGGGGGACCCTGAGGGTGGGGGCACCCTCAGGGCACTATAGTGCCAGGAAAATGAGTGTTTTCCTGGCAATATAGTGGTCCTTTAACCCATTCTCCTCAAATAAAGTTTGTTGTGTGCAACGCAAATTTCACTTCCCTAACAATAAGGGTAATCTTTTTTTCTAGGATAAGCACTTGAAGGTTTTCTGTGTTAAAGCAGCGGACATTATTAAAACACTGTTCCATGTTTGCTTAGTGTTGCTATTCACTTTAGGAACATAGAATGTGATGGCAGATAAGAACCATTCGCCCCATCTAGGCTGCTCAATTTTCTAAATGATTTAATTAGTTGCTGGACATATATTATATCTAAGATAGCCTTATGCCTATCCCCCACATGCTTAGACGCCTTCACTGTGGTCACCTCTACCACATCAGCTGGAAGGCTATTCCATGCATCCAATACCCTCTCAGTAAAGTAATACTTATTTTTAGACCTTTGCCCCTCTATTTAAAAACTGTCCTCTTTTTACATTTTTATTTTGTTTTTTTGGTCAATCTCTCTTTATTGAAATACGTACAGTGTTGGTAGTTTTTCTTCTTTTAAATATACTCTTCTCCTTTACTGTGTTGATTCCATTAATGTATTTAAATGTTTTTAATCATGTCCCCCTGACGTATCTTTCTTACAATTGCAGACTTGGTAAGTAACACAGTTGGTGTTTTTATTCTATTTTTTTTTATATTGGAGCTCTAAAATACTCTTTAGTCCACCAAATAATAACTCTTCTAGAAACTGTTTAAAAAGTTATGTTTACTGAATAAGCCTCCACATTGCAGTTAAACATATTCTGCTATGACTACCCCAAAAAAACACAAAAATATGTTTTCATAATTCAAAACACTTCACTTTTACTGCCACCTACATCATTTACTCTGTTCTTATCCCCGAGACACCTTAATAGTGAATCGCAACCAGCGACAATTACAGCTATTTTACAGGTTCTAGAACACCTGTCACTTTCTGTTCCTTTTTGGGTCTGCTTTTACCATCCTGCATTCTGAAGCATCATTGAAACTTCCTGTAACAAGGTTATCCAACTCTGTCGTTCATAGTAATGTAAACTAGTGTTTTACAGGATTTTTCACTAAAGTGGAAATTCAACGTGAATTTCAAATTTAATTTTAAAACTGCTAAACAGGAAAAAGAAAAATACCTCTAAGTCTGATATACTTCCAGTTCAGCTACTCTGACTTTAAATTTTAAATTAAATTTAAATTCTCACTTTAGGAAATAACTAAATTAACATCTCACAGCATATCACTGAAATGCCATAAAATTGTGAAAATATTTTTTTTTTCTTCAACATTTCCTGTACCTATTACACTGGATAATTTGCATGTTGATAGCTTGTCTGGAGAGGGGTGTTTTATTGACTAAACACTAAACTGTGAAGAATTCAAAACTAAATTGCAAAAATAGCAGATTGAGAGAAAAAAAATCTGCATTTTGCTATTTAATGTTTAGTTAACTATAGTTTAGTGTAAAGACTCCTCAAAAAAGTACATGCTCTTTTTTGTAAAATTCTAAGTGCACTGCAAAAAATGTTTACTTCTAGAATACAATACAGGCAAGTGTGTGGTATTTAGTGGCATACTACGAGAAATGGTCCCAACACAAGTTCAATATTCTGACTGTTCCATTGTGGATATTGGTTACTTGGGAAGTGTTTATTTATAGACTTCATGGAGTAAGTACCTAGCTACAAACTAGGGATGCACCGAAATGAAAATTCTGGGGCGAAACAGAAAATTCAGGATGCCCTTGGCTGAAAACCAAAACTGCAAATTACTTTTTTTTTTTTTTTTTTCCCCCAATGATTTTTTAAAAAGTTTTTTTTTCCTATACTTTTTTTTAATATTAGACTTTTTAATAAATTTTATTAATCTAATATGAAAAACTTCCCTTCTCTGTTAGTGGTCCCCCTCTAGTGTTCCTCTCCCCTGCCTCTTTTTTAGTGTGCTTTCCCCTTTCCTCCCCAGTCCCATAGTGTCCTTTTTTCCCCTCCCTTGACCTAGTGTTTCCCTCCCCTCCCCTCTCCTGGCCCATAGTGTTGTTCTTCTCCCCTGTCCCATAGTGTTTTCCTCCCCTGTCCCATAGTGTTTTTCCCCCACCTCCCCCGTCTCCCCCGTCCAATAGTGTTCTTCCCCTTCCCCATAGGGTTCTCCCCCCCCCTTTTCCATAGGGTTCTCCCCCCCCCCTTTTCCATAGGGTTCTCCCCCCCCCTGTCCCATAGTGTTCTTTTCTCGTCCCCTGTCCCATAGTGTTCTTTTCTCGTCCCCCCTCCCCTGTCCCATAGTGTTCTTTTCTCGTCCCCCCTCCCCTGTCCCATAGTGTTCTTTTCTCGTCCCCCCCCCCCATGTCCCGTAGTGTTCTTTTCTCATCCCCCCCTCCCCTGTCCCATAGTGTTCTTTCTTCGTCCCCCCACCCCTGCTTGTACAGGAATGCATTCATAATGGAGTGAAGTAGAACTCTGTATGGCATTATTTTCTTCACTTATAGGGTCTCATTTGCCACTGGCTGAACCCCTGAGCTAATGGTTACCACAGAACTTCTTAAATCCAAAAATAGTATTGCACACAGGTAATTTGGAAATAGCTGCTGCTACTCCTGAGCACACAGTCCCTCAGAAATCTTCAAAATAACGTACTCCACGCACAGTACGGTGTGGTGCAATAAACGCTTAAAGCTTAATGCTGAAACATTTGATTTGATTATGCTCTACTTATAAAAAAAAAAACAACTTTTCCTGTATTGCACCACACAATGATGCCTTTGGAGTAAGTGATTCAGGGGACCTGGTAAAGGTTTATTTTAAATGCCTAAAGCACTTTAGCTTGCTGAATTGCTTTATGTGTGAAGAATATCTCTCCCCCACTCCTTTTTTGTTTTTCTTTCCAACAAAATGCAGCTTTATAAATTAGCCTTGTTACACCCACAGGCTGTCAATCAGATTATTGATGTTACTTTCTGGTAGCGTAGCTCGGTGGAGCTAAACTCAAGAAGCAGGAATTGCCCAGAACAAATATATAAAGGGAGTACTATAGCGTAAATCTAGAAGTAAAGAAGTGCTATCACCAAGAGTGTGCCTCACTCACTCAATAACAATAGAAAACAAATCAACTAATGAAACTTGCAAAAAGAAACAAAAGCTAAAAAATGGGATAGCACACAATATAGAGGATACAAAGTCAAAAGATACAACCTGTTTGATGGAACGTAATCTCAGGTAGATCTAAATAACAGTAAAAATATACAGTGAAGTACGAATAGCAAGCAAAATCTACATCCAGGAGGTAGAGAACTTACAAGAGGTATTTGATGGTCTGCGTATATCACCCCTTAGGGGTATCTGTATGTAGAAGGGAAATTCTCCTTAGATTGGAATCCTCAAAAGGATAGAAAGAATATACATAGAGTAGTATTGTTAAAAAATATACAAATCTATTGCACAGATTGCACTTACATTCAAGTCGCAATCAGCAGGCATATCTCCACTACCAAGTGGAACAAGATGGTAATTGCGTCTATGCTGTAGATGGAAGTACTGGCTGATAGCAACTAAATGTAAAAAATAACAATATAATACAATTATAAAATAAAATGAAGATAAAAGTCCATCCAGGTACTTAATCCAACGCGTTTCATCGATAACCGACTTCCTCAGGGGTATAAGTGAAGGTCCAGAGTAATTTCTTTATATATCCTTTGCCACAGCTGTTCTTCATTCGTCAAATTTTCCCACGGGATGAAAATACTTCCGGGTTCGGACATACGCTACTCCTCATTGGACGGATCGAAAACGTGATATAGCACATGACCATTAATATCAGCTTCCGCGTTCCAGCGTGGAACGCAAACCGGAAAATGTCATGCAGCATTCATTTAGATGCGTTCCACGGTGGAACGCATAACAACACAAAAGCCAACGAACTGTAACCAGGGTGACAGTGGGTAAAAAAACAAAAAACGTTGTCCTGGACATGTATAGCTCCACATACAAAAGAAAAAAGTATATAAGCCAATCCACAGGAGACCTTAAAGTATTATACCCTAAAATACTAAAATATGATATTAAATAATAACCTATAAAATTGTTATAAAAAATAGATTACAAGAAAAATACTGTAAAAAATACTGCATAAAAAACACTATATTAAATAGGTATCCTGTGAATTCGTTCATATGTACAGATTTCATCAGACACCAGATTTATGTTTATACATAGATCTCTCAGATTTCTATAAGAGAAAAGAAACACAGATTAGTATAATCTAGAAATATATCTATACATATAAATTCCTCAAAAAGTGGTCTAATGGGAATTCGTTCATATGTACAGATTTCATCAGATACCAGATTTATGTTTATACATAGAACACCTTGCAAAAACTTCTCATTGACCTGCATTGGACGTTTGTGGTTGGGCAGCCACCGAGAGTCAGACCTGGAGCTTTTTGCAAGATGTTTTTCAATATACTTCCAATGGGGAAAAAATGCAGCAATAAATGCATGCATGTTTTCATTTAGGGTATATCTACTAAATTGCTAAACACAATAGGCACACAGATAACTTTGTTTCTAAGAAGTGGTCTAGCTGCTATGCCCCCTCATTTTTAACCCTGCACAACAGCCATGTTTTCATTGCAGGCATAAACTCATACGGACATCCACTAGAGGAGCTTCCTCCATTTTGTCAATCAGATGGTCTGATAGCACCCTCTGAATAGCATAGGACCATCTGAATAGCACAGAGCAGTGTTTTGCCCTGTATGTGCACTAGTCTCTCAATGCCTTCCTATAGGAAAACACTGAATTGGCTGAGATCGTTGATCTGTTGATTGGCTGATATTGTTGATCTAATCTGAACATTATGGGATAGTTTAGGATAATGCCTGTGTTTATACATTTACCACAAGGGTGTATATGCAACATTTCTACCTTGTTGGCATAGCTCCTTATGCAATTCCAATGTATTCTTGGTAAAGAAAACGAATATGCACAAGGGAATTAGTCTGTATGTTGAGTTTTTGCCATTTGTAAGGCAGTTTGCTCATCTATCTAAAACACTTTAAAGGGACACTATAGTCACCTGAACAACTTTAGCTTAATGAAGCAGTTTTGGTGTATATAACATGCCCCTGCAGCCTCACTGCTCAATCCTCTGCCATTTAGGAGTTAAATCCCTTTGTTTATGAACCCTAGTTACACCTCCCTGCATGTGACTTGCACAGCCTTCCATAAACACTTCCTGTAAAGAGAGCCCTATTAAGGCTTTCCTTATTGCAAGTTCTGTTTAATTAAGATTTTCTTATCCCCTGCTATGTTAATAGCTTACTAGACCCTGCAAGAGCCTCCTGTATGTGATTAAAGTTTAATTTAGAGATTGAGATACAATTATTTAAGGTAAATTACATCTGTTTGAAAGTGAAACCAGTTTTTTTTTCATGCAGGCTCTGTCAATCATAGCCAGGGGAGGTGTGGCTAGGGCTGCATAAACAGAAACAACGTGATTTAACTCCTAAATGACAGTGAATTGAGCAGTGAAATTGCAGGGGAATGATCTATACACTAAAGTAATCTATTAGCTAAAGTAATTTAGGTGACTATAGTGTTCCTTTAATTACCGCTATCATTTTATTGATCTTTCTGTATGATCTCCTGTTCTTCATTTATCTATTTATTGATCTTCTTCAAAGCCGTGTTTTCTGGCCTGCTTCCATTATATCAGAAAAGTAGTCGTTCATATGGAAGTTATTGCCAAGTAATCGCGTATATGTGTAGCTCTGTGACCTTGTGAACCTTCCCAGTGTTGTGGGACCTAGAATTTGAAGACGCTTGTGACATTGTGCCTTGGATTGCAACTGTTACAGCTCGAGTGCAGACGAGGCTTGGTCTAAGTGAGATCTATTCTTCCATTCCGTTTTTCTTCCTGGCATAATCTCTCCTACTGTGCCTAATGAAGGGAACATCTGACTGTAGGACTTACAAGGTCAGAACGACCTGCGGAAGGAAGAGCAGCTTCCGGCCTTCCGTACACTGTGTTCTTTGTCAGGCCAGGATGTGTGTCTCACTCACAATAGTAACTCACGGGTTGCGGAAAGCCAGGGTACAGAGAAGTAGTGTGAATCCTATTAATGGAGTATTTCATGTCAGGGAGCACCCCATGAAATCAAATGCCATTTATATATAAAAAGCACAGCCAAGTAAGCACACTGCAGATGGATTTTGTAATGTAGAAAGGTCCGCTGACTGCAGATTATCAGGACAGGTTGAAACAGTGCTGGAATTGTATTTTTTTAATCTCTCTCTCAAGACAATTCTTCTCGGGAAAGTTAAGCAAAACCATTCACAAATGATGCTATGGGTTGTTTGACTGCTATAAAGTAGACAGAAGTTTGCTTGCATCATAGGCGCAGCTGGGGTATTTAATGGCAGGGTTTTCTAAATGAAGTTTATCAGGGCTGGCATACATTGAACTGGATTTCTGGCTAGAGATGACCCATCACTGACGATTAAGCAGTTGTGAAATAAACGGAAAAATACACAGAGATATAAACTGTATGGCTAAATGGAGCAGCCTTTTTTTTTTTTTTTTTTTTTTTTTTTTTTATAAGCAGATGGCATTGGAAAACTCAATTAACCCCAGTGCTACCACCTGTCTAGCTGACACAGTCCTCATATACTCACCCTTGAGGCTAGCTTTCTACTGCTTTCTCATTCCCTTGTGTAATCAAAATGGATACTACATGGCTAGCTTAAAATGACTGTTACATTGAATGACGCATTTTATAAACATACTTGATTAAAGAGGTATTAATATATATTTCAATCATATTATGTCGTTTTTGTAACATTTTATGCATTTAGATAGTTAACTCATCACAATGTGCCTACATTGACCATTCAATTTAGGATACTTATTAATAAAATATATCATACACGAAAGCAAGATATTTTATGCACTCTGGCAGTATATTACCCACAAAGCCATTTGTTTGAAATGAGATCAAGCCACATTGCTTAAAGGGACACTATAGTCACCCAAACAACTTTAGCTTAATGAAGCAATTTTGGTGTATAAATCATGCCTTTGACTTTTCACTGTTCTATTCTCTGCCATGTAGTTAAATCACTATTGTTTTTGTTTATTCAGCCCTAGTCACATCTCCCCTGGCTTTCACTCACACCGCCTGCATGAAAACAAAATGGTTTCATTTTCAATCAGGTGTAACTTACTTTAAACATTTTTATCTCCTGCTCTGTAAATTAAACTTAGATTGCATATAGGAGGCTTCTGCAGGGTCTAGCTAAGCTATTAACAGAGCAGGAGATAAGAAATTCTAAATTAATCAGAATTTGCAAAAAATTAAGTGTAAACATTAGATGACTCTTACAGGAAGTGTTTTGGAAGGCTGTGTAAGTCATATGCAGGGAGGTGTGCCTAGGGCTGCATAAACAAAGTAATTTAACTGTTAAATGGCAGAGATTTGAGCAGTGACACTGCAGTGGCGTGATCTATACACTAAAATTGTTTTGGAGACTATAGTGTCCCTTTAAGGAGATCGTAACTTGTTAATTTTGAAGCACTGGGGAACTCTTTAGGCCTTCATCAATAATGATGGTATGAACTCACCAGAAATAAACTGAACTACATGGAACTGCCTTTACACATGAAAATGTTCCTTTAAAATTAATTAATTCCAGTTTTTATTTTAAAAAAATTAATAAAATATATATTGCAAAATATGCACCTTTGTTAGGTGCATCGTTCATAAACATTCATAATACAATTGTGAGGTTTGTTTCCCATTGCTGTCGTATTCATATGCTGTGTAAAATCTGTTAATTGTGGCAAAGATCCCTTTTGATATGGTTCTTTTTAATAGTTTCTCTCTACATGCATATCATGCAGCAATTGGAATTTATATGGCCAAAGTGGCAACCCTAATTATACTGTGCATCAGCTCCCACACTGTCAGTCCTGCGTGGATGTTGGAGACACCGCTTTGTGAGCATTGGCAAAAAAGCATATCTATATTCCTACATAGCATTGTTGTGTACTCTGAAAACCGGTGTTTGGAAACAGAAGGTATAATTTCACAGGTGATTCAGAATCATCTGAGGTCATGTAATAAAATCCAAAAAATTTCCAGGTATATTTAAAGGAACACTCCCGAGCACCATAATCGCTATAGAACACTGTAGTGATTATGGTGTAAGGAATGTCTTGGTGCTCTCCCACTATAATTAGTAAAACGGTTTTAGAATGTTCTGACTTCTTATCTTGGATGTGCCGGATGTCATTCCCTGCCTATGCTCTTCCGCTCTGGAGAGCCAGAAGCCCTGCTCAGTGCTTTGGCTGAGAGCAACAATTGATCAATCTCAGGCAATGAGCTAAGTCTTGTGCCAATACGCTTAGCTCAGGCAGAGAGCTGGCTTTCTGAGAAGCTAGGAATGGTACTTGGCAGACCAGACTAAGTAAGAAGTCAAACCAGTTTAACTACTTACATAGAGGGTTGTCAGGGCATTCCTGGCACCATAATCACTACAGGACACCATAGTGGTTATAGTACTTGGAGAGTATCTTTAATACCCATTCACTTTACAACCGATTCTCAGGGCATCCTTCATACTCTCCCAGTATTTCAGGACCACTTTTGAGCACAGCTGGATCAATCATTTATTTTTTAAATCTTTGCTCATCATTATTCAAGTGAATAGATAACAAAGGTAGAATATAAAGGAAAATCCACAGGTTCAACAGGTAGGATGCAATGTATTTAAGCAGTGAACACCACAAAATACAAAATTTCAACCCACAAAGTTGTTTTCCTGGCACTATAACTCCCTATGTTGCTCCACCCCTCCCCCCACCAGCCCTATGATGCAGAAGGGGTTAAGTGAGGGTAAGTGAGTGAGTGAGTCGGGCAGGGAAAGATGTAATGTGCATGCACGGCAATGGCCGCACTTGCATTGGAACAGCCACGTAGGAAATACAATCTTTTCTATTGGGTTTTGGGTCCTACTGGATGAGGACGTCCAGCGTCAGCTGACCAAAAGTCACCTAATGACCCGGAAGTTCCTGTAGCGGATGTCTCGTAGACAGCCAGTAGAGATGGAGTTAACCCTCAAAAGGTATTTATTGCAGTTTATTAAAAACGGCAATAATTACCTTTGCAGGATTAAGGGGACAACGACACTACATCCAGACCACTTCGATGAGCTGAAGTGGTCTGGGTGCCTATAGTGTACCTTTTATCATGTAGACCCTGAAGGTATGCACTGTCAGGATACTGAACATGATTTTCACCAAAAATAAACGTTATCTAATCTTCTTCTATATAGCTCACTGTGTCTGCACCTCTTATTTTTTTCTTTAATAATGAAGAATCAAAACAGCAATGTTGCCAATTTTCGACTACATCAATTGGCTGGGGATAGTGGGTGCAGGTTAGCTAAACAAAAGAGGAGATAAGGTTGCACCAAAACAGTATAGACAAAGTATAGTTACAAATATATTAAAAAAATTATAAAAAGTCTAATAAAAGTTCCAATAAAACTTGCCAGAAGATATAGCCTCAAATATGTCCAGAATAATTATTCTAAAACAGTGTCAGATCAGGGTATTCTTCCGTATGTAAAAACAAAAGGAAAGAAATAGATAATACCAGTATAAAAAGTCTAATATAATCTTACTCACGTGTTTTAGAGCTAATAACCAGTATGAATAGCGAGCAGTGATACAATCCCCACTTAAGGATACGTGATGATATGTTGTTAGGTAGATGTTTTGTCAATATGTACACCATAAAAGAAATTTAAGAGAAACAACAATAGTGCTCACTGTGTAAAAAAATACCAGGAGAATAGATAATAAATGGTTACTCATAATAACCACCAAGGATTCTTTAGGAGTAGTCCTCGCTGGAACATAAAATGGATACCAGGTAGAGAATAAAAGAACAAATAATAAAGTAGAATGGCACACTCACAAGTGGAAGTAGCCAAAATACCTTTATTAAAACAATGTAAAATATCCACAGCTGTATAAAATATCCACAATGTGTTTCACCAAAAGGCTTTATCAAGTGGAGATAAAAGCAGGTTAGCTAACATTCAAAAGCTATGCTCTCTACTTTTCCTTACAACCCTGTTAACTAGGGCAGCAATCAGACATTTTGGGGCTCCTTACACAGCCCACCTCCCAAGCAGGGCCGGCGCTTCCTATAAGGCAAACTAGGCAGCCGCCTAGGGCGCCATATAGGAGGGGGCGCCCTGCGCCCCCATCGCCGGCCCTTTAAATGCCACAGCCGCCTGAGCGCTCTGTAGAGAGCGCTCAGACGGCTGCTGCACTGCCTCACCTCCCCTTCCCTGTAGCGTGGCCGAGCTCCTCTGCGGTCCGCGACCCGGCCGGACTAACAGGAAGTGCACACTCTCAGTGTGAACTTCCTGTCAGTCCGGCCGGGTCGCGGACCGCAGAGGAGCTCGGCCATGCTACAGGGGAGGTGAGGAGAAGATTGGAGGGGAGGGGGAGAGTATGGGAGGGAGGGGGGAGAGAGTATTACAGGGAGGGAGGGAGGGGGGAGAGTATTACAGGGAGGGAGGGGGAGAATATTGGAGGGAGGGGGGAGAGAGTATTACAGGGAGGGAGGGAGGGGGGAGAATATTGGAGGGAGGGGGAGAGTATTACAGGGAGGGAGGGAGGGGGAGAGTATTACAGGGAGGGAGGGAGGGGGAGAATATTACAGGGAGGGAGGGAGGGGGAGAATATTACAGGGAGGGAGAGAGGGGGAGAGTATTACAGGGAGGGAGGGAGGGGGGAGAATATTACAGGGAGGGAGGGGGGAGAGTATTACAGGGAGGGAGGGGGGAAAATATTAGAGGGAGGGCGGAGAGTATTACAGGGAGGGAGGGGGGGAGAATATTACAGGGAGGGGGGAGAGTATTACAGGGAGGTAGGGAGGGGGGAGAATATTAGAGAGACGGGGGAGAGTATTACAGGGAGGGAGGGGGGAGAATATTACAGGGAGGGAGGGAGAGTATTACAGGGAGAGAGGGGGGAGAATATTAGAGGGAGGGGGGGAGTATTACAGGGAGGGAGGGAGGGGGAGTATTACAGGGAGAGGGGGGGGGGTATTACAGGGAGGGAGGGGGGAGTGAAGAAAATTACAGGGAGGGAGGGGGGAGAAGATTACAGGGAGGGAGGGGGAGTGGATAAGATTGGAGGGAGAAGAAGAGAAGATTACAGGGAATGAGGGGGGAGTGGAGAAGATTGGAGGGAGGGGGAGAAGAAGAGAAGATTACAGGGAGGGAGGGAGGAGGGAGAGAGTATTACAGGGAGGGAGGGGGAGAGTATTACAGGGAGGGAGGGGGAGAATATTACAGGGAGGGAGAGAGGGGGAGAGTATTACAGGGAGGGAGGGAGGGGGAGAGTATTACAGGGAGGGAGGGAGGGGGGAGAATATTACAGGGAGGGAGGGGGGAGAGTATTACAGTAAGGGAGGGGGGAGAATATTAGAGGGAGGGCGGAGAGTATTACAGGGAGGGAGGGGGGGAGAATATTACAGGGAGGGGGGGAGAGTATTACAGGGAGGTAGGGAGGGGGGAGAATATTAGAAGGACGGGAGGAGAGTATTACAGGGAGGGAGGGAGGGAGGGAGGGGGGAGAATATTACAGGGAGGGGGGAGAGTATTACAGGGAGAGAGGGGGAGAATATTAGAGGGAGGGGGGAGTATTACAGGGAGGGAGGGAGGGGGGAGTATTACAGGGAGGGAGGGAGGGCGGAGAGTATTACAGGGAGGGAGGGGGGAGAGTATTACAGGGAGGGAGGGAGGGGGGAGTATTACAGGGAGAGAGGGGGGGCAGAATATTAGAGGGAGGGGAGGAGTATTACAGGGAGGGAGGGGGAGTGAAGAAAATTACAGGGAGGGAGGGGGGAGAAGATTACAGGGAGGGAGGGGGAGTGGATAAGATTGGAGGGAGAAGAAGAGAAGATTACAGGGAATGAGGGGGGAGTGGAGACGATTGGAGGGAGGGGGGAGAAGAAGAGAAGATTAAAGGGAGGGGGGAGAAGAGAAGATTAGGGGGAGGAGAAGAGATTACAGGGAGGGAAGGGGGAAGAAGAAAAGAAAATTACAGGGGGGAGGGAGAAGATTACAGGGGGGGAAAGAAGAGAAGATTACAGGGGAGAGAAGAAGAGATTACAGGGACGGGGGGAGAAGAAGAGGAGAACACAGGGAGGGGGGAAGAAGTGGAGAACACAGGGAGGGGGGAATAAGAGGAGAAGACGGGGGAGAAGAAGAGGAGAACACGGGGGAGATGAGAACACAGGGAGGGGGGTTGAGGAGAACTTGGGGGAGGGAGAGACCACTAAAGGAGGGAGGGGGTGGTGGAGAGACCACTAGGGGAGGGGGGTGAGGAGAGACCGCTAAGGGAGGGGGGTGTGAGAGGGGGGGCGGCAAATCTTTCTTTTGCCTAGGGCGGCAAAAATCCTTGCACCGGCCCTGCTCCCAAGTCCACTCTTTGTAGTGTGTGTGTGTGTGTAAAGGTTGGGGTGTGATAGATGCTGTGTTTGGTGGGGGCAATTTTATTACTTCATTTATTTATAATTTTATCTTCTTCCTGCCGCGCATGCGCATTAGGTCTCCTCGGCCGGCGGGCGAGATCAGTCTCGCCCACCGGCCGACGTAACCAGAAGGAGGAGCGGCGGGGGAGGAGGAAGCAGCGACGTGGGACCTGTCGCTGCCCCTGGTAAGTGACTGAAGGGGTTTTCACCCCTTCAGCAACTGGGGATTGGGGGGTGGGAGGGAGAGGGACCCTCCAGTGCCAGGAAAACGGATTGTTTTCCTGGCACTGGAGTTTCCCTTTAAATCACTTTTGTTTCTGTTTATGCAAACGTAGCCACACCTCCACTGGCTGTGACTTACATACCCTGCATGAAAAGAAATGGTTTCACTTTCAATCAGATGTAACTTACTGTAAAAGTTTTTATTTCCTGCTCTGTAAATTGAACTTTAATTACATACAAGAGGCTCCTGCAGGGTCTAGAGAGCTAATAACAGAGCAGGAGATATGAAATTCTAAATTAAACAGTATTTTCAATACAGGAAGTGTAAACATTAGATAACTCTTTGCAGGAAGTGTTTGAAGGCTGTGTAAGTCAAATGCAGGGAGGTGTGGCTAGGGCTGCATAAACAAAGTGATTTAACTCCCAAATGGCAGAGAATTGAGCAGTGAGACTGCAGCGGCATGATCTACACACCAAAACGGCTTAATTGTGCTTAAGTTGTTTTGGTGACTATAGTGTCCCTTTAAAGTATGACGCTACACATATATTTAACTCCCTGAGCTTTCCATAGACTTTAAAATTGGCAGATGACCCTCTCTTAGTTAATGCATTGTGTAGATAGTGTATTTAATAACCACACTGCCAAAAAAATAAAATTAATTGTTGAAAAATTAGAAAAGGTGCTTACATTTGAAATTTGTGAGTTTGTTGCAAACCTTTAGGCATATTGCTTTTGCAATAATCAACCATAAGGTGATCCTAAGGCCTAGGGGTAAAACAGGGGCCCCAAACCACGAATTTGCTTGGTCCCATTAACCATCCCTATCTGAAGGATTAAGGGGGAGGGCAAACTGGTAACCTGCCTAAGGCCCTGTGGGATCTTAATCCTTCCCTGGATCTCGCACCAAAAAGAAATTGGTGTAGCTATTACTGATGCTCCCGTACTTTTGCATTGGGGTTTATAGTATATCCCGTAGTTGTATGCACAGCAGGGTTTTCATTTTAGTTTAACTGTCAGCTTTCTGTTGCACAAAGTTGGAAGCTGAACTACAATTCCCATGCCCCTGCTGTGAGGCCTCTAAGGATTATATGTGATGACATCACATATCACTGAAACAAAAAAAAACAACACTCAAACTGAAGACGAGAGACAGCAGCAGGGTTTGGGTTTAAAAATTAAAACTGCTTTATTTTTATATGACAACATGCATTGAAAACTTTAACTCTCGTTTACAGCATTCTGTCCACATAGGCCTCGATTTAATACTGTTAGTTAAGATTTTCGAACAATTTAATATTTTTGGATACATTTTTAATTATTTGAATTTTATGAAAATTATTTGAATGTAATATTTTGTTTTCATATTTTTTTTAAATATACAATATATTTAAAAATAAAAAATCTTTTTAAAAGTTTTGTCAAAAATATGAATGTGGCACTGTCAATGTCTGGGGACTTTGCAGAATTTTTGACATCACCATTGGGGGACTGGGGTAACCGGGGTAGGCAGGTAAAGGTGAGTTTACTTAGGACTTCAACTTTGGGGTTACAGGAGCTGAGCTTAGCTGTCTATACCCAGTGTACAACTCACATCACATGCCTAAAGTGTGCCAGGGACAGGTTATTCAGTGAACATTGAATTTTAGCAAAATAACTTGAATGCCCAAACTGAGGCTAAAACAGCTCACTGAAATATTCAACTTAGCAATAGTAACAGCTCGACTTTTAGCCTGAATTCTTGTACTCAGAATTTGGACTCTGTTTAATACTTTTGGAAAAGGTTTTCAAACAAAGTTTTTAAAATACTAAAATAAAAATATATATTATAAATATAAAATACATCAATATATAAAAAAAAATGTAAATATAATTTTTTGAGAATATTAAATCATTTAAAAAGTGTATCCAAAAATGTTAAATAATTTGAAAGGCTTATCCAAAAATATTACATTGAGACTTTGATTTGCTAAAATTCAGTGTTTAGGGAATAACCTTGTGTGACCATGCCATCTATTAAGCCAAAAACTGAGAATATTTACTTTTCAGGGCCTTGAGCTCTACTGACTTAGGGTTTATTCAATAAACCAGGAACTATAGGATTGACCAGTGGAATTGCACAATACAAGCCAAAGTTCAACATATCAGTTACATTCATATTGTGGTACAGCAAATTGTATTAAATAGAAATGGAAATACTAAGGCTAGTTGTGACAAATGTTGAATTTGAAGAATTTTAACAAAACTGCTAAGTTTGCCTTAAAACGGCACTATAAGCATCCAGATCACTTTATCTCAATGAAGTGGTGGGGGTGCCATGTCCCTGTCTGTTTAACCATGCAACTGAAAACATTGCTGTATTATTTACCTAGCAGGGATAACATGATCCAGTGTCTGTCTTTCTGACAGCCCCTAGAGTCGCTACTCCATGTCTCTGTACATATCCTACGCCTGACTTTCTTAGACACTGGACAGAGTCACAGTGTTAATCCTGACAGCCGTCACCAGTGACGGCTGCAAGTAATTGGCTCTGTCCATGGAGAATCCCCCGGTTTCCTCCGTAGAACTCAATCTGTAGTAGCAGTGAAGTGCCAGTAGCTGAAGAGGACAGGCTGGAGGAAGAGGGCCATGATCAGGTTAGCAAATCTCACCTTTACTTGCCAATGGACCACCTGGGTGATCTCACCATTGGGGGAGGGAAGGTCGTTGCGAATTCGGCATTGTCCCCAGATGGTGACAGTGCTGCTTTAAACTTAGCTATTCAATCAGATGGTCTCATAGAGACCATTTAACTGGCTCTGTGTGGCATTTTGTCGCGCCTGTGCACAAGCCTCCCAAAATTTCCATATGGGGGTAGGTAACTAGGGCAGACCAGAGGTTTTGTACTCCATCTCCCCTAATGCATTATAGCTGTAAGAGCATCATGGGAGATGTACTCCACAACTCCTTGTGTGTAAGGTTGCCTGCCCCCAATCTACATGGATGAGCTGAGACAAAGGGGTGGCGCACAATTATGGAGATTGGTGCAGCGATAGTCAAAGGTAAGTAATACCTTTTAAAATTTCATAGGGGGTAGTTGGGGGACCCTAAGTAGGTATAAGGACACTATAGTGTTCGGAATTCATGTTTGTAGTCCTGACATTAGTGTTCCATTCTTATTATTATTATTTATAAAGCGCCAACAAATTCCGTTGCACTGTACAATAGGTGGATTAACAGACACGTAGTTGCAACAAGACGAGCTGGACGCACGGGAACAGAGGGAGTTTAGGGCCCTGCCCAAAAGAGCTTACATTATTCATTGTCTTGCAAGATTATTAACTAAACCCTGAATTATAGCAGAAACTGAGGTTAAAATAGCCACTGTGAAAATAGCTGGAGATCTCCCCCCCCCCCAACCCAGCTATATTTGCCCTAGCTGTTACACATTTTTAATTCTCGACCTTAGCTGTTCTGTAACCCAGCAGGATGTGCCACTTCTGCTAAAGGCAATTAATTCTGACTCATTGATGAAAACGCTGGCTGTTTCTCACTCTCCCTGTTCCCACGTTGTCAGGAGACATGGTAAAACCCTTGTTACCAGAAGCCCAGCGGCCCTCCTGGTCATCCACTCAGTATAATGCAATGAAGGGTGACCCACCCAGGCCCCCAGCCGGTAAGTGCCCACTCTCCCCCAGACTGCCAGCTCCCTCAGCAGCCAGAGCTGCTTTGTTGTGAATTCCATTTATTATGAATGGCTGGTGGAATGGGGCGTGGCTTGGCAATGAGGGCGTCATTTTTTAATTTTTTTTAACAATAGTCCCGCAGGCTGATTGGCTAGGTTGCGTCAGGGAGGAGTAACGGTTCTGCCACGTGGGAGATGCGAGAGTGCGCTCTGATTGGCTGGTGGGCGTTGCCGGACGCCGTTGCTCTGTGAGTGTGTTCGGCTGGAACTTTTAGAGGTTAGTTTGGCGTCGAGAGAGCGGACACCGGCAGTCAGTGTGAGTCCGGATGGCGGAGCAGGCACAGCCACACACTAGTCGGAGCTGCGGCAATGGCACCCGGGAGCCGCTCATCAACCTCAACATACAGAGCACCACCGGGACCCGCTACGAGCTCTCCGTGTCGCCCGAGGAGACGGTGGACGGCCTGAAGCGGCGGATCTCCCAGCGGCTCAAGGTGCCCAAGGAGAGGCTCACCCTGCTGCTTCGAGAGACGTGAGTACCGCGGAGCGATTCGGTAACGGCTGACGTCATGTCTTGGGGGGAGGGGGAATGATAGGGTATAGCCGGTATAGTGACAGTCTAGCTGGGGGAGGGGGGGATTACTACAGCTGATTGTATGGACTGCAACTCCCATCACCATGACAGCTTACTGGCAGCTTGAGTTGTAATTAACCCTGGCTTGTATTGAGAGCATTGGACGGTAAGTATACAGGGTGGGGGGAGGGGGTGACTACCACAGCGGTTTGTTTGTATGGACTGCAACTCCCATCACCGTGACAGCTTGCTGTAATCCTCCCTGCCTTGTCATGTAGGCATTGGAAGGTAAGTAGACAGGAGATCCAGTGCCAGCCCGGCCCAGGCAGAGGGAATCTTGGAGACCCCACTTCTTTGTTCTCCCCAGTGGTGGTCTTTGTTTAAAGTTCAGCCATAGCTCTGTTTGTGTTCATCCCCTGCTTTGTGTGTGGGTGGATAACCCAGCACTGTGCCACAGGCTATTAACTGCACACTCACTGTATTATAGTATATTTATCATGGCTGAGTGTTCTAGGGTCCCATCTTTCTTACCAACCCCAGGGGTGCCTGTAGTGATGAACAGTTATTCACGGTGTATTTCTATGTTTGGGGGTTGTACTGAGCATTTCACAGTCCATGCTACTTAGTGCAGCTATTGTCTATATTTATTGTTATTGTAATGCTTTGTTCGTTCTTACTTTGTGGAACATCCGCATAAGTAGCTGCTATTTTGCTGTAACAATGTATTTTCGCAACTACAAACTCTCTAAATGAATCACCCAGCCTTACTTAAAAAATAATAATAAAAAAAAACCTTAAATAGTAGCATCCAGGCAATGAATCACAATTGTCTTTTGATTGTATGTATAAGAAGTTATGGTTTAGAATTGTGGGGAGCTGAGCTTCTTCTATTGTCTAAGGTCCCTCATAATTCCTTTCTTCTTCAGTCGTTTGTCTTGCTCTCACGGTGCTCTATGCTCTACTTGTACCATGGTTTCAAAATGTCCCCATGCTTGGCCCCATCTACCCCCTCTTCCAGTAAGCTGTCTATTCAGGGTGTCTCTTTGCAGAGCAATGACCTCACCAGTACTTTTCACCCCACTGCATATTCTCACACCCAGATTGGCCCAGCTGTAACCCTTTGTGTGCTCAAGTTAGTAAAACCAGGAAGTTCCTTCAAGCTATGAAAAGAGCAGTTGAAGTGAAATGACAAAAGGGTTTATGAGAATGTATTGCTTGCAGTGTAATATGTAGTGTTTCCCCCCTGTAATTTTAAATATATGTATTTTTTTTTTTTTTTTCCTCCAGCCGTCTAAATTCTGGAAAGCTACAAGATTTGGGGGTTTCGGATGGGAGCAAACTAACCCTTCTACCTAGTGTGGAGGCAGGACTCATGGTGAGTGATTTATACAGAGGTTTTGTTTTTAATCTGTACCCATTGCTGTGTAATTACTCTCTTCCTCTTCTAAACCCCTTTCCTCAACAGTCGCAGGTGTCCCGCCCGGAGCAGTCTGTGATGCAGGCCCTGGAGAGTCTGACTGAGACGCAGGTGAGATATCACATAGTGGTATCAGTGTGTGCTGGTGGGGGTTGCCTTATGCTGCCATGGTGTCACTTTGCTTCTCAGAATACTATGACGCAGAACATCACCCGTTCTGACAAACCTATTGCTAATGGGGAGGGGTTAGCTCTTTTGACTTCACCCTCCTTGCCTTCTACTCTTCCTTTTAAAGGAACAAACTAGCCTACTTTATGAAAGCTATATATTCCTTATTGTTCTGTTGACAGCAGGATGCCATTTAACTTGTCCACTCAATGGATCATAACATTCTTATGAGGTCTACATACTTTTAAATGTCTGTTGCTATTATCATGAAATTATTTTTAATAGCCCACGTTGTAGAGTTTTAACCTAATTTTTATTAGTCTTACAATTTGTATGTCCCCTTTTCCCCTGCGATCCATTAAGCTTACCTGCATGTCTGTATTGGCACCTGTGCCAGTGAACAATTGTTAATTCTTGGAAAGTGTCTCCATTCTTCTCCTTGGGTACCTTTTCACTATTATGCGTTCCTCCATCTGTACAACACTAACTTCCCAAGATTTTCTTTTCTATATCTGTACCTGTGAGGCTCCTTCCCCCACTCGTGGCCTCCTTCTCCAGGCTGCGTGCTGGACTCTGCTATTTTTAGCTGTTCCTGCAGGCGTGGGCTGGAGGGGGGTGAGTCAGAGAGAGCAGCCTGATAACGCTAGAGAGGAGCTGTATGCATGTAGACATAGTTAGGGTACATTCTGTACCTGCCACATATATACACACACACTAGTTTCTCTAGCTCTCGCAGGGTTAATGTTCTGCTCTTTGTCCAGTGATGCGGGGGTGGGGTAGTCGTGATGTGCAGGAGGGAGCTGTATTCATAGTGCTGTGTGTATGATTGAATCGTGATGGTGTAATGCTCCAGGGTAGCTCTTGTCTGTTTTGTACAGCTTGGTGAGGTTGAGATTCCGACCTCTTCTGTTCGCTTTTAGCGTTTTCAGTATTCAATCTGTTTCTTCGATTCTATTAACCCATTCAGTGTCAGCACAGCAACAGTTTATTCCCATGTCCTGCTCTTGTCTTGAGGCTGTGGTTGTTTTATCTCTGCGACCAGAGAGGGTTGGCTTTTGTAATCCTATCTTGGCGAGGTTTATATAAAAAAAAAAAAGTATTTAGGCTTGCCTTTTAATCCAGACCTCCTAGGAGGAAGTGTGATTGGTTAGGCAAGAATGAATGAGTCATTAAATAACTGATGATCTTGTCCAGTCCAGGAGCTGATGGTTTTCTGGTGTGCAAACTGGTTAGTTTGTTAAAGAGAATTGGTGGTGCATCTGTGAACTATTAATTTGTGTGTTATATCATGTTAAAGTAGACTGTAGGTGCTCCATTTTCACATGTGCTTTCCCATTTCAGGTAAATGACTTTCTGTCTGGCCGATCCCCTCTTACGCTTGCTCTACGTGTTGGAGATCACATGATGTTTGTGCAACTCCAGTTGGCAGCACAACAGGCCGGCGGGCCACATGTTCAACACCGTCACCTCATCGCTAGGGGGACAGAACCAAATGCAGCCCAGCAATACCGTACCCTGCATTCCAATACAACACCTGCCCTATCCCGCTTGACAAGTTGCACACAGAACACTCCGCCATCATCCTCAACACCAGCTTCTTCCACGCACTGCGATGCCCCTCACACAGCCTCGGTCACCACCAGCGTCTTCCGTTCTCATGGGGAAGGTGTGGCAGTGTCTTCTTGTTCAGAGGTGAGTAGACTGGTTCATGAAACTGAGACAATTTACGACCTGACTATCTTGTACAGTAGTCACAACACAGTTGTCTGTGTGGTTTCTCCGAAGACCACTAGAATATGTTAACTTCATCTCTTTTAGTTATTACCATTGGTAGCTTTTTTTTTTTTTTTTTTCTCTACTGGGTGCTGAATTAATTTTATTTTCTAGCAGGTGCCATGTAATCGCAACAATGAAGCTACCCCTTCCCCTGCATCTGGTAGACCTCGAAAACCTGGAGCCATTATTGAAAGCTTTGTAAATCACGCTCCTGGCGTCTTCTCAGGGACATTTTCTGGTCAGTATTTCCATGAGCTACCATATAAACCCTTCTTTGTATCCAACATTCACCCCATTTCCTGGACAATTCAGTTTTTAACCATTCCTTTTTGAGGCTTTGGATTTATTTAACGGTAAGATGTGGGAACTCGTATACAAGAGTTAACCCAAATATGAAGCAAAACAATTTTTTTCTTCTCCATCCTTATTTTGCCACTGACACCCCAATCCAGTTTGTTTAATTAAGAAATCTACAAGTCTATTCTACAAACTTAAATGGTTACTCTACAGTTTCTATGTCCTTGATTATTTTTACTTAAAATGCCCTATTGGGGCATTACTAATAGAAATTAATAAAGTTAACATTTACCTAATATCCAATCCCCAGTGTTGATCTCCACTCCTCTGTCTGACGTCATGCCTGCCCTTGCATGGTCAAGTGACAGGTATTTGTGACAGACCTAAAATACATACAGAATCGACATTTGGAAGTCCGAAGTACTGGCCTTCCAAAGTCATGTGTGCCGGAGGTGTAACTAGCCCATGACATAAAAGCTAATCAATTTCAGTATGTGCATTTCAAACAAAAACCCTGTACATAAAGACTCCTACCACCATGACCACTGTAAATTACTGTAGTGTTCACGGTGGCTGGATTAACTCCTTAACTAAGGGTTCTATTCATAGTGATACATCCAGATATATAGTGCAAAATTACCTCTTGTATTCCAGGATGGCTATGGATAAATAGTTTTTGAATCTTACCACGTTAGCACTTGTCCACCTCCTTTATTAGACAGTGGTGTGAGATATGCTGCAGAATATGTATAGATGTAGATCCTTTTTCAGGTGAATGGAAAAAGTACAAAACAACCAATTATTACTTCTTAAACACCTGAAAAATAAACACAAGCTACTTCCAAAAGTGACTGTGGGATCATAATCTGCTGGAGTATGTCTACACAGGCTTATATATCTTATGTAAAGTTGTCTGAGGGCCACGATTAAACATCCCTCAGCAGTTTTGACTTCATGAAATCCGCAAAGTGATGCTTAAAGGACCACTCTAGGCACCCAGACCACTTCAGCTTAATGAAGTGGTCTGGGTGCCAGGTCCAGCTAGGGTTAACTAATTGTTTTATAAACATAGCAGTTTCAGAGAAACTACTATGTTTATCAATTAGTTAAGCCTTCCCCCTAATCCTCTAGTGGCTGTCTCACTGACAGCCGCTAGAGGCGCTTGCGTGATTCTCACTGTGAAAATCACAGTGAGAGCACGCAAGCGTCCATAGGAAAGCATTATGAATGCTTTCCTATGTGACCGGCTGAATGCGCGCGCAGCTGTTGCTGCGCGTGCGCATTCAGCCGACGGGGAGGAACGGAGGCGGAGAGGAGGAGGAGAGCTCCCCGCCCAGCGCTGGAAAAAGGTAAGTTTTAACCCTTTTCCCCTTTCCAGAGCCGGGCGGGAGGGGGTCCCTGAGGGTGGGGGCACCCTCAGGGCACTCTAGTGCCAGGAAAACGAGTATGCTTTCCTGGCACTAGAGTGGTCCTTTTAAAGCGGAAAATATATCTCAAGGTTACTTTTGCTTTTGTAGCAGTCATTTTTTTTTTTTTTTTTTTTTTACATAAACAGTGCATGTAAAAAAAAAAGATACTTAAAGTTTGGAGGGCAAAGGGCTAATTTCTCTTAATTATTTTGCTTCTCTGATATGATGTTGCCTCCTGTTCATTTTAGAGCACTGCAGAGTATTTTGTTTTTATAAATGTGAACATTTTGTTTAGTCAGTTTTTACATATGTTTTGAATGTTGTAAATTACATTTTTGTTTTGATCAGCAAGTTTATAGTGTTATTTACTGGTGGTACATCCTATTAAGCGTGTCTTACTGCGGTATGTGTTTTCAGATGTGTTCACTCCTGTTAAGTATTGACTCATTTCACAAAGTTCTGTTATGACTCAACTACTTTTATAAACATCATCAACATAATCGGACCCACCTAGTGGAGTCAGGGTTTTTATATTCTCACATGGACTCATATGGTCAGTTAGTATCTCATTCCAGAGAAACCCCTGTCCTTGTGTGATTAGATGGTGAAAAACAATTTAGTGAGGATTGTTTTATTTGGCAATTTCTTGTTAGTAGAATATGCAATAACAAGTCCGGTTCACAACCACATACCATAAAAATATATATTCATTTACGCCTGTAGTTTTTTTTTTTTTTTGTCCTGTGTGTCATTAGACTGAGCTGATCTTTTGCTGTATTTTAAGAAATCAAAACCTTAATTAAAACTTTTTTTTTAATCCAATGATATATGGACTTATATAGTCTTTCCCTTAGACAGAAGGTTGCCTAGAGGAAACTGTAAACTTAAGTATATCATATACAGAGTCAACTAGCATTTTACAAGTACATGTGGATACAGTACTATTACAGACATTACAGGGTGCACAACACACTGATACCTTTAGAAAAATTGTTGCAGTTTAACACCTATAAGTCCACTTGCTTTGCATTTGTTTTTGTTTTTTTGTTAAATCTCTTTTGCTGTTTTGTAGGTACTTTGCATCCGCACTGCCAGGACAGCACAGGTCGTCCCCGCCGGGATATTGGCACAATTTTGCAAATTCTTAATGACCTGCTGAGTGCCACAAGACACTACCAGGGCATGCCGCCCTCCCTCACCACACTCCGCTGTCACACACAGTGTGCGTCCCAGGTCAGGACTTCTAGGCCTACCTCACCCCGAAATGTGGATCCCCAGCAAACTCCCCACACCGCAAGCTGCCAGGCCCAGAGTCGTCTTAGCAAGCCTACTGGTGAGTAGATAGCCCTTATGTATTTTGAATGATTATTAGTTTGGGCAGCTTTTTTTTTTTTTTTTTTTTTTTTTTTTTAATGGGTTACCTGACCTCCTCCTGACAGAAGTAGGGGGAGGCTGTTGAGTGTGTTTGTGTAGTTGGCTGCTGAAGAGTGGAGGAAGGGAGTGGTTCAGACAAAGACCTTTTAGACAGGCCTTACAATTCAGTTTCAAACCCCCTACTATTTACAGCCTGTGTCTGTGGGTGTATTTAGGGGAAATCAAAGACCCTCTGCACGTCTTCATCCTTACACCCGCCTACGCAACCACATTCTAAAAAAAAACATGTATAATGTGCTTTTGATTTGTCCAGCATATACATGTGAGAGGCAAAATTTAAAGCACACCTTTTCCTCTTGAGATGTGATCACTTGTCCTGGCTCCCCTTCTAGTATCCTAGGGCACAGCAGAGAATGGAAGGTGTTTCCTTGTAGAAATTGACTTGACATGACTTGGTTCACAAGCATTCTAACCTCAGGGCCTGTGGTACTTCCTGCAGAACATCTCCTGGCTATTAAAATGGCTGGGGAAGTATGAATACATTCTCACACTTGGGTTGCAGGAGCCAGTATAAGACCCTGAGAAAGGGATGCCCTCCCCCCACCCTTCCATAGAGGGTGTGGGTAAGAGGAGGGGGAGGGTCTGCATGCATCTGGCCAGTTTCATTCTGTGTGTTTTGTGCAACAAGAACAAAGAGCCACTGAGTGTGGGAGGGGTGAGCAGATCCCATTATACGGCAGGAAGCTGTGGGAGCTTCATGATAAAATATTCAATGCCTGTGTGCAGCTGATAATCCGCAGGCTGTTTCTGTTTTCATTCTCTCGCCCCCCACCCCCCGTCCTTCTCTTCAAAATGGTAGTTTAGCAAAATGTTAGTCACCATTGGTCAGCAGCCTATTTACCCTTTTTTGTACTCTTATTTCAGCACAGCATTAAATACTTTGTCTTTGGTCGGGCCTCTGTCATTTTCCCAAAGACCAGTTTGATCTGTGTTTCAAGCTATTGTCTTCCCTTTTAAGGAATCTGAGGTCATGGATTACTTCGAAAGCTTGTGTAAAACACAGGCTTGCTTGAATATACAAGCCACACCCAGTCATTGACAAGCACGGGCTTATATGCTTTTTTTTTTTTTTTTTTGTAATTTTTTGGTTGTGAGTGAATGGTAGGATGCATACTATTGTTACAGCTGCTCTGTCACCTTTTTGGGTCTCTGCATATTTTGCAAAACCACCGAAGCAGCCATCTACTGTAATCTGCAACTACTACTTTATCTGCGGGAACCTCTGTAGATACTGTCTCGCAATTGTTTTGTGATGTCTTCTGGCTGTATTGGAATTTCAGTGAAATTCCAATACAGTCTATATGAGCATTTCATAAAGATATGTTTTCTTTAGGAAATGCTCAAACTTAATTTTTGGAATTTTGGCAGGATTATAGGGGACTTAGTAAAATAAAAATGTACTTGTATTCTCATAGAAACAAATGATCTTTCATATTTAACAGAACCTGATCCAGCCTTTCCACATTATATTTTCAGGTGATCGTCTGCGTCAGACTGAGAACCGGGCAACTCGCTGTAAAGTAGAGCGTTTGCAGTTGCTAATGCATCAGAAGAGACTGCGTCGAAAAGCACGAAGGGACTCCAGGGCTCCATATCAATGGCTGCCCACACGAAAGTCTAGTCGGACCAGCAGTAACAGCAGTGCATCTAGTGGAGACGCCAATCTAGAGATGGACTTCGAAGACTCTCTATGGAAGCCCGAAGTCAAGGCTGAACTGAATTCAGAGTTCATGGTGGCATAAGTCTTGTGGCCACAGAATCGCCTTTTTATTTTTGGGTTTTGTTTTTTTAGGAGGTGCTGCTCACAATACATCAAATGGACCAGAAGATGGCATGGACTTTTTATTTTTTATTATATTTTGTTTTAGTTTTATGAACTGGGGAGATTTGTGATTAAATAAAGGTGGAAAAAATAATGGCCTGGTTGTAATTTGAAAACGTATTCCAATGACTAATTTTCTGCCTTAAACGCTGGAATCCGGAGCGTTGCAGGGTTTAAACTGTGTGCTTATGAGATGGAGTATGAAGGCAATAAGACATGCTCTTGTTCTTGGAGAGTGAGGGACCCTACTCCAGGAGATGCTCTGTCACAAGTTAGTAGTACACACAGTTGGGAACATTCAGGGCCTGGCCGGATCTTTCACAGTTAATCTGCCCTGGGCCACAGTCTCGACATGCTGCTGTTCAGGACACGTTCAACTCTATGGGACCTAGTGTTTGAAAATTGCAGAAGGAGGGTGACCAGGGACTTGAATACTATACCTCCCCACCTCTGTCACACAACTATTGTTATATGTAGCATCATAAACGTAATATACTGTGGGCCCCAGTTCCTCCTCTGATGTGTTCTGGGTTTGCCTGCTGTGCATGCTGTGACTCCCCCCTGCCTTCCCTTTTGGTGACAGTGATGGGGGTTGACCAGAAGTGGGAGCGCTGTCCTGATTGCTGCGTTTAAGCTTTCTACATCTGACTATGTATTTACCTCACACATTGGATTTTTTTTTTTTTTTTTGTTCCACAAAAACATTTTTAGGACTTTTTTTTTTTTTTTTTTTTTTTTTGTTTTGATTGAAAACTGGCGTTTTTATTAAATGTTCTTGGAGCAGAATATTTTATTTTTGGGGTTTTTCTTTATTCTGTTGAAATCTAAAATTACGTGCAGTATTTGGTATAGATGCAGTGTCTCTTCCTCTCTGTTTAACATCCTCCTTTCCTTTTGGGTCTTTCTCTTCTTCCCACCTCCCTTTCCTTCTTGCAGTGTCAGTCTGTCCCAGCTGTGACGTACTGCCTATTCTCTGCGTGTGCAAGGCATGTTTCCTGGCAGCCTGTGCGTGAGAAATGTGGTTTCATTTACTGTCCTGGGGGTGTTACAGTGGGAGGTAACGTTTAAGGTCTGTGAGTGACATCCAAGAGTAGAATAAACTTCCTCTACCTCCCCTGTGCTTATGTTAGTGATTTCTAATACTGCTCTACGCAATGTCTTTTTAAAACCTTAATCTGTGGTTTACATTTGACATTTTGGTTTGTAAGGTGGATTTGAGCCCTTTTTTCATTATGTCAGTTTCTTTTCTGTACTCCTGACCTTCTCTTGTTTGCCAGTCTGTAAATTAACCCTTTATAGGATCACACTACCGTGCTGTTATTGAATAACCTGCTTATTTTACATTTGCAGGGCTACACATTCATCTTGCTTTCTTAAGAAGTATAACGTTATTGGTCCTTAAGGAGTTAATTTATTAGATTCTGCAAGACGGAAACTACCACATATCTGAAAATATTAGTTTGTACAAGTGGTAGTTAACCTTGGTATCCTCTAATTCTGAAGTACATTTTCCATGGTGCTGAGCTTCTTGTGAAATGTATTTCAGACATCTGAGGTGCCTCATCCCAATATCGCTGCTTTTATATCCTGTTTGTGCCTGATACACACAAGACTGTGATCCCTTTGTGTAGTCATTTATCCAGTCTCGATACAAATACAAGTCTATGGCATCTTTCATAGCTGCTGTCATCAAATTAATTGTCTTTCTAGAGGGCTAATCTTGCATTGATCTGTATTCTCTAGATAAGGTCTTCTCTTATGTTTCTTGTCAAATCATTCCATTTCCCTTTTTCCAGTGTACCTCTAGGATCTGCATTTCCTTTCTGGTTGCTTGAGAGGGGGGACATATCCTGTACCATGTGTAGACCGAGACTGAGTGGAGGTTAAACAGGTTTTAAATTAAATACCTTCCTCCAAATAAAGGATGTAGCAGGATATCTGTGTTTTTTGTTATTTTGTTTGCTTTTGGGGATCATGGCAGCTTTGACACATTACTAGAAAGAGTAGTTAATGGGTTAAAAACTACTTGAACAGGAACTTTTTTTTAGTGCACAGCCTCTATTTCCTCATATACCTAGTGATATGTATTGCTTCTTGGAGAGCCATATATAGCGGTTTACCTCTCCTGATTTTTTTAAAATTGGCACAGGCTAAACATTGCATGCAAAGAGTGTAAGGTGGGAGATAACTACCTGTAAAGCAGTTATGGCATGCAGAGTAAAATGAAATGCTATATTGGGATATCGAGCGGTTAAAGTGATCACAACAGCTGGTTTTCTGTAGCTCAAATGCTTGGCTGCAAATTAAGCACAATATATGCACAATCCATTTATTGTCTTAAATTTACTTTTCAATGTAAAATGTGTTAATAGTGCTTCACTGTAATGTCCGCAATTTTGTAGACCTCTGCTAGGACAGTGGGTCTTTAGGGAGGCCATGGCTTTCCTCAGTTCAAATTTAATAGGGTTATTGTTTAAATCCAGAACTGCTCTGAACATCACTATAATTGGGTGGCCTGTGAGACTCCTTGTTTCACAGCTACTTTGGGGCCCTTCCTTTTATGATGGCATTTTGTCCACAGTGAAAAAATGCTGTTGTGAACAAAAAATTCCTCACCATAAAAAGCAGTTTAATGGTAATTATGGAGAAATCCAATTGCTGTTATCCCTCAAATTTTGGTATGAAAAACTGCAAAAATAATGTTTAGGGCATACTCTTACTCTGTACTTGCTTTTTCGCATAGGCGTTGCAGTTTTCATTTAACATCAGTTTAAAAAAAAAAAAAAAAAAGTCTCTACAGAGGAACTACATTTCATGCATTTTATTGGGAAATACTTTTTTTTATTTTTTATATCTATAGTATATTCTGTCAGATTGTAGGATCTCTATCTTTTCTTGATAGAATGTTTATCTGCTATAAAATAACTGTAGCGATCTTAAGGTTTAAACAGTAGGGTTGTTAATTTGAGGAATTGAAAAACTACCTCAGTAAAAACCTCTAGAGCTGACTTGTTTCAATCTAGATTCACAACTATACAAATAGTGGACTAATTGTTGGCACTCCTGGAGTTGCATGCTCACGTATTTAGTAGCAAACTCATTTTAATATGTTTCTATCTTATAATGAATTCCTGTTAATATTAGCAGACACAAGCAATTTCAAGAATCACCTTTTTGATAGGAGATTCTTCAAAACACATTAATATAGGAATCAGGGCAGCTTTTACAAGCCTCCTCAAGATGAGTATTTTCTAATATGTGGTTCTCCAAAATAATTCAGAGCTATCAGAAAATAATGGATTAATCAAATAATATTAACTATGCTTTTCTTTTCCCCACGAAAATAAAATATATTTTTCAGTCTTAAAATGAGAAGTGTTTTAAAGCTGTTGGGTAAATGCTGTATGGGCTAAAATTTAGAAAATACTGTCCATGGCAGAAATATCCGTTTTGGTACAATAAAATGATGGAAAAAAAAAAGCCAATGAATAAAAGTTACGGCCGGAACACAAAAGAAAAAAACATTGCCAATATGGCACACTTTTAAAATCTCATATTTTCAACGTGAGCGTTAACAGGCGGAACTTTCCATATTTAGTTATTTTCCTACTACAAAATGTCTTCCTTTTCATCAAGTGCACATTTTGTTTAAACCCAAAGTGTATTTAACTCAATCCTGGAATTTGAAATGGTGCATGGTGGGAGAGTGCACAGACGAATTAACAAAATGGTGCTTTTGATATGTCTGATGAAACGAAAATAATGTAAATGTGTAAAATTCTGTTATTTTTTTTGTTTTTTACATTTTCTTTGTGTGTGTGTGTGTGTGGAACCAATGCAATTTTGCACAAAACATAATTCCGCAAAATGACATTAGTTTGAAAGAAAAGTCCACCTTGAACTTTGAGTGGGAAAAAAGTGATTCACTCAGATTTCTGTATTTTAAATTCTCCCAGAGTGTTAAAACATTTTATTGTGAGAAATGACAGATTCCAGTGCCATAGTACAAAACCTAAACATCACCATGTTTTAAACTAGTTCTATGTGGAAGGATATATACTGACATGACTTTATCTTCTCTGGTCAGGTTTATTTATTTTATATTGTGCTGCCAAGAGAAAGGTAACTGCGAAAAATGCCAGAAAATAAAATTGATAGACTGGAAAAAAAAAAAAAGCGTTTACTACCCCTTTAAAGGAGGCCATGTTCTGTTTAGAAGTAATTTGTATTGTATCTTTTTGACTGTTGGTTAAAAAGTAATTTTGTCTTTCAATAGAAATAACTGTATCTCTTGTTCAGCACTGAATCTCGATTTCTTATGCATTGCGTGATGTGCGATTTAGAACACGCCGCTGTGTGGTCAGATAACTCTTGTTGCCCCTGGCTGTAGTTATGTATTTTTTACAGGCTTCGTGTCATTTTTTTTTTCATATTCTCCCACCTCTGCTTGGCAGGGGAAAGGTTAAGCTTGTGCTGTGGGGGAGGTTAGCGCCGTGGCTGCCGAGAAACAGCTGTGCATGTTCCTGTTACAGGACAGGAAAAGACCGGGGGTAACCTGGGAGATGGGGGAGGGGTGGATCTGAAAGATACCCAAGTGCTATCTCCATCTATAAAACCCACCTGTCTTTTGTGGTTACAGCTTTGTGCTTACTGATCCTCAACTTATAGGGTATACAATGCTCCCTGACGCTGTCTACAAAGGGCAATTACTTGTTAGAAAGATGAATGAGCATTGTTGAATGGGGGGGTGAGCACTTGCAGGTTGCTATAACAACCTGGTGTGGGCTCTGACGAAAATCGTGAACGTATATTTAACAAATGCGTGCGTGTGAAAATACATTACACATAGCGAAGAAGCTTTTTAGTTTTTTTTGCGTAGATAAGATTGCAAAAATTAAGCAGTGTGTCCTCTTGTATGTAATGCTAACTGATGAAATCAAATTGTATGTGATACTGCCTTACATGGACCTGAGGAAGAGTATATTTTATGTTTATACGTGTGGCTATATGATGCTAACTGATGCCTGCAGCCAAGCTATGTCCTCATCCTGTATGCGAGGAGTGAGTCCTCTATATGTTAAAAACATTTAACACGAGGGCAAGTTTGCATTTCCATGGCCTGTTTGGTGCTAGATTAGGTGCTTCATGGGCCTGGGACTGAAAATTAAAGTCTAATTTTGAATTTACGTTGCCGGTATCTTAGAAGAGCATATACCTCTGTCTGCAGTTAGAATTTGCAGATGTGTGTATGTATGTATGTATATGTGTTCTATATCAACCATTCCCATGTGGAAATTTCAAGCTATAAAAGCCATCTTTGTCTATCCTATTATGGGCCGTAGGGCACTGTGAATACAGGCTGTGGGCACAAGGCTTAGATGTATATGACCTTTCTATTTGCAATGTCTCTTCTTGGACACATTTGCGGCTTCAACTGTTATTCAGAACACATGTGAAATACAGATTAGAGTATACACTGCAAAACCTGTTTTTGTCTCTTTAGGTGCCATGGACAGTGCTTTCCTTAGCCAGGCCAAAGAAGGATATATTCTGTTTTTCTCCTTTGTGTCCCTCGCTAATTGTAGGGGATTATAGACCAACTGCAATAGATGTTATTGTCATGCTGTTCGGGCCCTTCACATAAATAAAACAATAACATAACACTTTTGCACACAAAAGGGGGCACCCTATTAAATCAAGAAAATGGTAGACAAACTACAAGCAGATAGATTGGACACCAGCTATGTCATGCCACTAGATGTTGCATTGTATGAGAGGCTTCACCTATATCAGGGCACTGAATACCGAATGGTGATGCCAGGGTACATGTGCAGACGAACTATACTCGCTGATTGAAACTATATTCCAGTGTGGTCCAGGAAGATGAGTGTTGGTTGTTGGTTTAAAGGTGTAATGGGACTATTTGCAATGGTATGACCTCAAACCTCTGTGCATGATCCTAATTAATCTACTTCTGCTGTCTTGGCATCCATATGAAAGCTATGGTTCAATGCTGATAAACTCTGATGCACTGCATATTACTCTTTAGACAGTGCAAATACTTCCAGACAAAAATAATTTCATCCAATTGGCTATTTGGTTTGTCTGAAGTTAGGAAAAAATAATTTTTGGTTTGAGAATTCCATTCTGACAAATAGAATGCCATGAACGCCAGCAAATCTTTCACTGGTTTGATTTGCTAGCCCTACAAATACAGGCAGATCAAAGACTAGAGATATGTCCCTATCTTGGTACCTTTATGTAACATGCCTTATTTGAAGGGACACTAGAGGCTCCCAGGCCACTTCTTCACAATGAAGTAGTCTGGGTGCAGTGCCCCTGTCTAAGCCTGAAATGTAAAACACTGCTATTATGTAGGAACTCTGTTTCCATTGCAGATTTAACACCTTCTACTACTAGAGATGCTTTGTCTGCTATAAATGAGTAAACTGTGGGTAAAGATGCAAGCTGTTCCAAGAGCAGCATTTGATTGGAAGAGCATGGCATTTTGCAATATCAACATTGTTGTGTTTAGTCGATAGCTCCCTTATTTGGCAGTGGATTTCCATGTTGAAGAGTACCCCTACCAAGTGTAAGGGTTTTTTGTTTTTTAGATCTACATCCCTAATTTGTTACCGTTTTATGGGATAGCCATATTTAAAGGGTTTATTCAGTCACCATGACTACTTTGGTGATTTGAAGTGGTCATGATGCCTGGCATCTGTATTTGCAGCTAATGGAGGTGCAACTTCACCTGTGGCAGCATTATTAGTGTGTCATCTGGGAGCCTGGAACTATAGTTCCAGACTGCCTAATTTCAATTATGGGAAAATTTCAATGCACTGAATCTAATTTGTGAAAGTGGTAAGCTGAAACTCTAAGACAATGAATGAGTGGCAGGCTATAGTAAATTCTGCTTCAGAGGAGTCTAACTGCCCGGCAGTTGTAAAACAGTTAGTTCCCCATTTCCTGTGAGTAGCAGTGATGTACTCCTAACATCATAACGACGACATCAGACTTCCTAATTGACTTGTGTTGATAAAGAAAATAAAAATAATACTTAAGCATCATAACCACAGTTGGGCGCTGTACTTGTAGTTATGATGCCTGGAGCAATGCACTGCACTTCCTGACACACTCTCCTAAGAAGTAGAGTGTGCTACAAACAAATTACCTAGGCTCCACTTGACACTGGCCACCGATCACAATCCATTTGTCTATGTCAGGGGTGGGGAACCTTCAGATGTTGTGGACTACATCTCCCTTGATGCTTTGCTAGCATTATGGCTGTAAGAGCATTATGGGAGATGTAGTTCCAAACATCTGGAGGTCCAAACGTTCCTCACCTCTGCTCTATGTAATGACTCTCTTCATTGAGCAAAACCTGGCGGTGCAGGGCTTAACTCATTAGGTGAGCTGGCGGTGCTTGGCTTAGCTCATTAGGTGAGCTCATGTGATGCTTTAATCCAACAAGCTAGCTCTGCACAGCAGGGCTTGGCTCTGGAGAACAAATTAAAGCTCCATGCAGGTGTTCTCCTTAGCGTTATACTTACCTACCACCAGGATTCCTTAAAACCCCTTAAGGACCAAACTTCTGGAATAAAAGGGAATCATGACATGTCACACATGTCATGTGTCCTTAAGGGGTTAAGGGTACCCGTCACTTCTAGTTTACTACGAATACTGCACACATAAAAAAAGTGACCAGAGACCTTCTGTACCATGCCTAACCATTAAGAAACTGTTTTACCACATATATTGTTTAAGTACAAAGGCACTCCTGGGTAATAGACAACCACAAAAAACACAAAGCTTTGGGATACGGCTGAGAATAAGTCTAAAAGGAACATAAAGATATATACAAAATAGTGAAATACAGTTAACACATTATTTTGCACTGTACATGAATGCACTCGCAGAGTTGTGTAGAATATATCGCTCATAGGGTGCCTCCCCCGATGGAAGTGGGTGGCTGGTAGTCCCTTGGCTCCTTGTGAAATTTCTTAATAATGCTCAGGACTTCAAGCGGGCAATGGTAGGAAAACGGTGCTTTTATTGATAAAAGGTGAATAATCACCATCAATGTAAAATATAATATAAAAGAAAAAACGGTATGGTCCTATGCGTTTCGTTCTGCGAAGAACTTCTCCACTACGGTTACTACCCATAGTAGTGTTGATATTGTATTGTATTACTCCTGGGTAATAACCTCAACAGTGGTACCAGGACATTATATCATATTATAATGAAGCAAAACAATCCAAAAATATGTTCACCTTAAGGTACAGCAGCAGGATCATTCTGTTGTAGTCCAGTGTTGATTGGTCAGTTCACTGATCACTTCTATTAGTTTCTAAGTTGCAATTCACAGATTTTACTATTACCATGACGTAAAGTCATGATTTTATTAACGACACGGAGGCGAGTATTATGCTGCACTCTTTCTTTATTTCCCTCAGCAGCAAAGAAAATTTGTAAAAACATAACCAGACACAACATTAACAGTCTGAGAGTAGTATCTCCTTAGCAACAGGAACAGCCAATCAGGTTCCTCTATCCAGCATAATAGGTTCTGTCAACCAATCCTTTTCCTCTTTATTTGCGATCCCGAATAATAATAACCATCCAACCGAAAAGGGGGTCGAGTACAAAGGGAATAGCCATAACGATCTGAGGTAGATTAGGCTGTAAAAGAGGAAAGATATGGTAATATTCTAGTATAAAACTGGATGTATGCATAAATCACCGGTCATATTGAAAATAAATAATTTAATTATTTTAAGCCATAGTGGTTGAAAAACTCTATGATATCAGAACTTACCGTGAAATTAACTTATTAATATTCCCTCCCTTGTGGTTAAGTTCGAGTAATGACAAACATAGCATGAAGAGCAAGCTCCATGATATCAGAACTTACCTTGAAGTCAACTTACCCATATTTCATCCTTCTTTGGGATGGGAGGGAGGGATAATACTCGCTAATAAAATCATGACTTTACGTCATGGTAATAGTAAAATCTGTGAATTTTATTAAGATACGGAGGCTCCTATTATGCTGGTTTAAAGCTGGGAGATTACCGTTCCCGCAAAGTGTTGAATGGGTCTAAAGGTAGATTCTGAGGACCAATCGGCCGCCTTCAAAATGTCTTTAAGGCGACAACCAATCGAGAAAGCCTTGGAGGCCATCGCTCCTCATACTGAATGAGGTGAGAATAGTGAGGTGTTAATGCCCGCTAGGGACATAATCCATTTAACCCAGCGAGTCAGGGTAGGGGTAGACACTGGTAGGTGTGGTTTCTGGAATGAGATGAAAAGTTCGTGTTTTGCTGGATCTCTTAAAGTGGAGGTGCGAAGTTCATAAATTTGTAGGCATTTGACCGGGCATAAGGCCGGTCTGTCAGGGAATGATGGGTATAAGACCTTCTTTGATGACATCTTCATTCTTCGAGATATATCGAACGTGATCCCTTTCGGGGTGTAGGAATGTGCAGTAATGTCCAGGGCTCTGACATCGGAAACCCTCTTGCAGGATATGAGGCAAAGGAGCATAACCAGCTTTGCTGACAGTTGTTTCAGGGATAGAACTGCATTATCTGGCCATGATTCAAAGAAATTGAGGATGATGGAAACGTCCCACAGTATTGAATATTGTGGTAGTGGGGGACGTGCAAATTTGATGCCACGTAGGAGTCTACATATCAGCGGGTGATGTCCTATCGGGATCCCCTCTATACCTCGGTGTGTAGCCGAAACGGCTGATCGGTATAGGTTCACTGTACGATAGGCTTTACCGTCCTCAAATAATGACGTTAGGAATTGAAGGGTCGAAGTCAGAGGAGCCAATATGGGATCCAAATCTCATTCCAGGCACCAATCACGCCATATGTTCCATGAAGATTTATACAAAAAAAAATCATATATACATGCACTCTTTTATCCGTATTGGTGCAAGGTATCCAGGTAGCCCATTAACCGACTAATAATCATAAACCAATAAATGATACCGCACTCAATAAATTTGAGAATATAAAGTTGTATTTAATAATTCATGAATTTCAAAAGTATTTCATAAGTATTTAAATATATACAAAAAGTGAAAAACATGTGAAAAAAATAATTTAAGGAAAATGTATCCTATAGCGACCAATATAACTCCATGTATAAAAAAAAAAAAGAGCTGGCTCACTAATATACAACAAATGCCAAACTGTATGGTATCATAGAAAATTCCAAATTTGGAATATAGATGGATGCTGACAAGGAGATATATACAATAGTGGAAAAAAGAAACATAAAAAAATGTGTATAAAAATGAAAAAATACAGAAAAAAAGGAAAAAGAAAAAATGTATATACAGTCCCAGTGTGTACACACTATTGTATTTAGGTGGATCTCACCAAACTGTCCTATTGGAAAAAAGTCCTGTTCCAGGTGAAGTATCCATACTGTGCTTACAATCAAACTGTTCCTCCTTGCTGGATGAAAATGTTTTACGTCCTTGGCAGGTCCTTGTCAGGTATATGGGGAGTGTTCAAGCTCTTGAAAAGCCGGGCTGCGCGCTCGGGACCCTTCAGTTCCTTCAGTGGCCCTGTGCAGGTAAGGGAAAGAAAAGCGTATCTGCATTTATATCGTAACTGGGTCGCGCCCAAATGACATCATGACGCACATGATGTTATTGGCGTGCGGCTCCCAGTCTGCGCATGCATATTGTTCTTGTCTTGCGCATGCGTCTCCCATTGAATGCGCTTGTGTGCGCTACACTGGAGGCCAATTCTTATGTATCAAAGTTTAAAGGTGTACCATCCATATTGTATATGGTGTACATCCACAACTATCAATAAAAACAATTACAACAAAACCTGTTTCACCTAAAATTATGCAAAAAATGCAAAAGAATGGATAATAAATGCTAATACACTTTTCATCCTGCATATATGTATAAAAAAAGTAAAAGTAAACATGAAGTAACCTGCTGTTATTGCAGGATACACAGATAGTACACAGATAGGTATTATGAGATATCTGAACACTATCTCCTGTACCTTCCCAAATATATCTAAGGTACAGAGATGCTTCACAGAAATTTTTTTTGAATCTAAAGGAAATCTAAGGTTTCAAATATAATATTGTTTTGTGGGAGGACACTATCTCAAGACAGAATTCATTTAAAAAAATATAAGATAATGTTTGGTATTCAAGAAGGCTGTCTATTCCTATTTAATACCTTTTCTCATAGTTGTTTATAGAGCTCAAGTTTTTAATGAATATATTATATTTAAAGAAATAGTATTGCAACAGATAATCAGAAGTTAGCGGTTCACTCCTCCAAAAGCTTATAAATTTAACAATATAAAGAAAAGGGCATACTCACCAGCAGTGTAGTGTGTGAAAGATGCCCATGGGCTCCCTTAAGTTGGACCCCGCTGACAGTCGGGTTACGGACCACAATTGGTCAACTTCTTTAAAGATTTTTAAGGGATAATGGAGCCAGACGCACCATATATGGACCCAATAGCACGCTGTACAGACGCACCATATATGGACCCAATAGCACGCATGAAGATTTCTAAGCCTGTCTCGTGCCGGGTGCCCATGCGCCCTCGAGAAGGTGGAGAGTTGATTCCGAAAGTCCCTTGATTGCCCAAGGTCCCCTGATATCAGCCACACTGTGAGATGTAGGAGGCCTTGTTGTACCAGGGGGTGAGGGGAACCGTCTGGGTCCTGAAGCAGGTACTCAAAGTGTGGGAGGAGGAGGGGTATGTCTATCGCCATCTCCAGGAGGGAGGGAAATCATGGTTGGGAGGGCCATAGCGGTACCAGAAGCACCAGAGTTCCCGTCTGGCGTCTTAATTGAAGTAGGCAGCGGGGAATCAATGCAAACGGTGGAAAGGCATAGTTCCTTGTGGGCGACCAATCTTGGGTGAACGCATCTGTTGCCAGAGCTGATGGGTCCGGTCTCCAACTGAAAAATCTGGGGAGTTGTGTATTCAAGCGGTACGCGAAAAGATCCTTGTCCATGGGGCCCCATAATGACTGGATGTCTCTGAAGACTCTGGGGTCCAGTTGCCAAACGCTTGAGTCCCTGAGGTGACGTGAGTACCAATCTGCTGTGGTGTTGCAGAGACCCGGGATATATTCCGCTGTGACAGAGATCCCTTGTGTCAGGCAGAATTGCCAGAAATCCCGTGCCATGTTCACCAGGACCCTCGATTTTGTTCCTCCTAGATGGTTGATATATCGGACTGTTGATATATTGTCCATCTTCAGAAGGATAGAGCACTGTGCTTGAGTAGGTGAAAAACTGCGGATTGCAAAGGATCCGGCCAGGAGTTCCAGGCAATTGATGTGGAGGGATGATTCCACGTCGGACCATCTGCCATCTGTAGACACATTTCCACAGCGAGCACCCCAACCGTGCAAACTCGCGTCGGATTCTATTATGAGATCTGGTGTGGTGCCGAAAATGGCGCGACCATTCCAGGCTTCCATATGGAAGAGCCACCATCTCAGTTCGTCTTTTGCTTCTGAGTTCAGAGTGTTTAAATCTGTGTAAGAGACCCCGTCTCTCAAATGGGAGGATTGTAGACGTTGTAGCGCACGATAATGGAGGAGGCCCGGGAAGATGGCTTGTATGGAGGCTGCGAGGAGACCTATCACTCTCGCCAATTGTTTGTGAGAAAGCTGGGGAGTCGCCAGCGTGCGTCTGATTTCCTTCTTGATATTGTTCAGTTTTTTCGTTGGTAGGTGTAGGGTCTGAAGCGTAGAATCCATGATGAGACCCAAGAACTCTATGTGTTGTGTGGGGACCGAAATGGATTTCTCCCAATTGATGAGGAAGCCTAAATTTTGTAGTAGTGTCTGAGGGAGGCAGGTGAATCTCCATTTCCTTCCCTGCCATATGAATTGCAGGAAGTCTTGGTGTTGCAGGGCAATGGACACTGTGAGATAAGCGTCTTGAAGATCTAACTTCACCATCCAATCCGATGGTTGTAGGTAGTGATGTACCGAACTGTTCACCGGCAAATAGTTCCTGGCGAACATAGCGTGTTCGCGTTCGCCACGGCGGGTGAACATATGTGCGGTTCGATCCGCCCCCTATTCATCATCATTGAGTAAACTTTGACCCTGTGCCTCACAGTCAGCAGACACATTCCAGCCAATCAGCAGCAGACCCTCCCTTCCAGACCCTCCCACCTCCTGTACAGCATCCATTTTAGATACATTCTGAAGCTGTGTTCTTAGATAGAGGAGGGAAAGTGTAGCTGCTGCTCATTTGATAGGGAAATGGATAGCTAGGCTAGTGTATTCAGTGTCCACTACAGTCCTGAAGGACTCGTCTGATCTCTGCTGTAAGGACAGCACCCCAAAAAGCCCTTTTTAGGGCTAGAACATCAGTCTGCTTTTTTTTACCTGTGTAATCTAATTGCAGTTGCCTGCCTGCCAGCTTCTGTGTCAGGCTCACAGTGGATACTGTGCCCACTTGCCCAGTGCCACCACTCATATCTGGTGTCACAATAGCATTTAAAAACAATTTTTTTTTTCACTGTAATAGATTGAATAGCAGTTAGTTGTCTGCAAGCGTCAGGCCTACAGCATCTACTCTGCCAACCTCTGCCAGTGCCACTCATATCTGGTGTCACAATAGCGTGCATTTAAAAACAAAACATTTTTTTCAGTGTTATAGATTGAATAGCAGTTAGTTGTCTGCAAGCGTCTGTGTGTCAGGCTAACAGCGTGTACTCTGCCAACCTCTGCCAGTGCACAGTGCCACTCATATCTGGTGTCACAATAGCGTGCATTTAAAAACCCAAAAACTTTTTTCACTGTTATAGATTGATTAGCAGTTAGTTGTCTTCAACTGGGTGTCAGGCCTACAGCGTGTACTCTGCCAACCTCTGCCAGTGCACATTGCCACTCATATCTGGTGTCACAATAGCGTGCATTTAAAACCCAAAAACTTTTTTCACTGTTATAGATTGAATAGCAGTTAGTTGTCTTCAAGCGGGTGTGTCAGGCCTACAGCGTGTACTCTGCCAACCTCTGCCAGTGCACATTGCCACTCATATCTGGTGTCACAATAGCGTGCATTTAAAACCAAAAAACATTTTTCACTGTTATAGATTGAATAGATTGAATAGCAGTTAGTTGTATTCAAGCTGGTGTGTCAGGCCTACAGCGTGTACTCTGCCAACCTCTGCCACTGCACAGTGCCACTCATATCTGGTCTCACAGTAGCTTGCACGCATAGTACCACTAATCCAAAAAAAATGACAGGCAGAGGCAGGCCACCTCGCAGGGGCCATCGTGGTCGTGGTGCTGTGATTCCCTTTTGCCCTAGAATAATGCCCAGTTTTCAGAGGCCACGTACCCTGAACTTGAAAAGTTCTGAGGACATAGTTGACTGGCTAACACAGGACACCCAATCTTCTACAGCTTCCGCTCGGAACCTTGACGCACCATCCTCCTCCAGCTTAGCTTCGGGCACCTCTCAAGATACCACTCACCCGCCTGCCGCCACCACCAACACTAGCACCACAGCCGCTTCACTTGGTATGTCAGAGGAGTTATTTACATATCCGTTTGAAGAAATGAGTGATGCGCAACCATTATTGCCAGAGGATGTAGATAACAGGGATATGTCTCAGTCAGGCAGCATTACACACATGGACGTACTTTGCTGAGTTGTCAGATACAAGTGAAGCTGTTGATGATGACGATGCCTCCATGGATGTCACGTGGGTGCCCGCTCGGCAAGAAGAAGAACAGGGCGAAAGTTCAGATGGGGAGACAGAGAGGAGGAGGAGACGAGTTGGAAGCAGGGGGAGGTCGTCGCAAGGAGCTAGTGGCACAGTCAGTCATGCATCAGCACCCGGGGTCAGCCCGACAGCACGCCAATCAACGCATGCTGTGTCCACCACCAGAATGCCGTCATTGCAGAGCTCAGCAGTGTGGAATTTCTTTTGTGTGTCTGCCTCTGACAACAGCGATGCCATTTGCAACCTGTGCCAAAAGAAACTGAGTCGTGGGAAGTCCAACACCCACCTAGGTACAACTGCTTTGCGTAGGCACATGATCGCACATCACAAATGCATATGGGATCAACACATGAGTACAAGCAGCACACAAACTCAAAGCCGCCATCCTCCTCCTGGTCCAGCATCTTCAGCCACATCAACCACTGCTGTCCTCCTTGCCCCCTCTCAACCATCCGCCACTCCGTCTCTCGCCTTGAGCAGTTCCCGCTCATCTGCCCACAGTCAGGTGTCTGTCAAGGACATGTTTGAGCGTAAGAAGCCAATGTCAGAAAGTCACCCCCTTGCCCAGCGTCTGACAGCTGGCTTGTCTGAACTATTAGCCCGCCAGCTTTTACCATACAAGCTGATGGAGTCTGAGGCATTCAAAAAGTTTGTAGCTATTGGGACACCGCAGTGGAAGGTACCCGGACAACATTTCTTTTCACAAAAGGCAATCCCCAACCTGTACTCGATTGTGCAAAAGGAAGTAATGGCATGTCTGGCACACAGTGTTGGGGCAAGGGTCCATCTGACCACTGATATCTGGTCTGCAAAGCATGGTCAGGGCAGGTATATCACCTACACTGCGCATTGGGTAAACCTGCTGACGGCTGCCAAGCATGGAATGCGTGGCTCTGCAGAGGAGTTGGTGACACC
This sequence comes from Pelobates fuscus, assembly GCF_036172605.1. Classification (NCBI taxonomy): domain Eukaryota; kingdom Metazoa; phylum Chordata; class Amphibia; order Anura; family Pelobatidae; genus Pelobates; species Pelobates fuscus. The sequence goes on along the minus strand of NC_086321.1, from coordinate 315,658,208 downwards.
ACCACAACTTGCAGGCAGGCCTGCTGCCACCTCCTCTACTCCTCCTACTCCATCCTCTTCCATAACCTCCTCGGCTGAGTCCTCTTCTGCTGCTGCGTCTTGCACCACATCAACGGCACCCCCCCAGCTCCCCAGGTACTATTCCACATCCCGGATACGGCAGTGTCATGCCGTCTTGGGTTTGACTTGCTTGAAAGCAGAGAGTCACACCGGACAAGCACTCCTGTCCGCCCTGAACGCACAGGTGGAAAAGTGGCTGACTCCGCAGCAACTGGAGATCGGCAAAGTGGTTTGTGACAACGGAACAAATTTGTTGGCGGCATTGAAGTTGGGCAAGTTGACACATGTGCCGTGCATGGCACATGTGTGTAATCTGATCGTACAACACTTTGTGCATAAGTACACAGGCTTACAGGACGTCCTGAAGCAGGCCAGGAAGGTGTGTGGCCATTTCAGGCGTTCCTACACGGCCATGGCGCACTTTGCAGATATCCAGCGGCGAAACAACATGCCAGTGAGGCGCTTGATTTGCGACAGCCCGACACGTTGGAATTCCACACTCCTACCGCCTGCTCCAACAAGAAAAAGCCGTTAATGAATATTTGTATGGCCGGGGTGCTAGGACAGCCTCTGGGGAGCTGGGAATTTTTTTGCCACGTTACTGGACGCTCATGCGCAATGCCTGTAGGCTCATGCGTCCTTTTGAGGAGGTGACAAACCTAGTCAGTCGCACCGAAGGCACCATCAGCGACATCATACCATTTGTTTTCTTCCTGGAGCGTGCCCTGCGAAGAGTGCTGGATCAGGCTGTAGATGAGCGTGAAGAGGAAGAGTTGTGGTCACCATCACCACCAGAAACAGCCTTATCAACATCGCTTGCTGGACCTGCGGCAACGCTGGAAGAGGATTGTGAGGAAGTGGAGTCAGAGGAGGAATGTGGCTTTGAGGAGGAGGAGACCCCCGGTATAAGCAGAAAGTGGCTGAAATGTTACCAAATTACAACAAGTCATAAAGGATGCAGCATTTGCAAAATAAATTAAAAAGTATGCTTTACACAGCGTATAAGGGTGATGTCACAGCACAACGGGAATCTAACAGGGGAAGAGGTGAAAGTAATCCTCCTCCTCCCACGACCACGCCGGCAAGGACAGGACGCTTTAAAGACGTGTTGTTGATGGAGGACATGCTGAGCTTTTTAAGTCCTACGCATCGCCACAGCCCTTCGGGATCCACCCTCAGAGAACGACTCGACCGACAGGTAGCAGAATACCTCGCCTTAACTGCAGATATCGACACTCTGAGGAGCGATGAACCCCTTGACTACTGGGTGTGCAGGCTTGACCTGTGGCCTGAGCTATCCCAATTTGCAATAGAACTTCTGGCCTGCCCCGCTTCAAGTGTCCTGTCAGAAAGGACCTTCAGTGCAGCAGGAGGTATTGTCAATGAGAAGAGAAGTCGTCTAGGTCAAAAAAGTCTAGATTACCTCACCTTTATTAAGATGAATGAGGGATGGATCCCGAAGGGACTGACAGTGGGCGATACATTCGACTAAAAAAGGCCTGATGAGATGAGCTGCCTTGGGCTAAAAATGGTCCACACGCTGCTGTATTTTAGCTCTGAATGCCGGTTGACTTGCGTGAATTATACGCCACCAACTCGGGTTCAAGCCGAGGGCACTTTCTGCCTGGCAAACAAACATCAATTTTTCTGGCCGCTGCTACAGCAGCGGCTGCAACAATACCTAATTTTTCAGGCATGTGTACATGCCTAATTTTTCGGGCCTTTGGTGCTGCACTGTGGCTTCAAAAACCAAACCAAAAAAAAAAGGCACATAACAGGGATTAAACTGATAGGAATAGTACTACTTAACACACCACTCCTATCTGGTGGAACATTAGATTGCACGCACAGTGCCCCAAATTTGAAGTAGGAGGACCGACCAAGCATCTTTTTCCATCTCCCGGTTCCTAAAATCGATGCCATATACACGTCCCCTGATAGCTCGTTATTCTCTTGGGCGCCAGCTCGTAATTCTCTTTTTCATTTCACTAGGGACACTTTACTGCACTATGGGCACTTAGACCCACTCTTTGTCTTGCACAGTGTTATTCCTAGCCAGCATCTGTGATGCAAAATCAGGCAGTCATCTAAACGTTTAGATTGAGCCCTTGAAGATGTTTAAGGAGATTAGGGCTTGTTTAGAGGATTCTTCTTAGACCTCTCTGAGTCTTTATAGCCCTTCTACCTATCCAGCATTTCTGGAAACTAGCTAAGAGAAAGGGTGGCTGTGTGTCTGTGATACATTTAACTTTATATCACCTTATTGACACTTTTTATGACAGCATCACTCCGGTCTCCATTCTCTCTGCCTATACCCATCTATTTAGAGGGAATTTCCTTGCCCCTGGCAATATTATATAATAGGTAATAATATTACCATTATTACACAATTAGCCACTATAGGGGAATGAGTATAGTATCCCTTTGTTATTTATAAATGATAATATAAAGACTTTTGTCCATTACTCAATTTACTTTAACAAAGGGTACTAACCACGCTATTAGGAAGCATTACTCTGCTTTCCCTTTCTCCCTCTATTATACACCTATGCTCACTAGGATTTGTAGGTATCACTTTATTATAGTTGTGTACCCTTTTCCTATGCCAGTTTTAGATCTCCTTCTTGGGCGATTTTTTCTTTTTCCAGTTTATTAGCATACCTGGGTACAAGCCCTCGGTGGGGCTGGCACCACCACCTGACCACATTTCCTTGTTTCTTCCACTCATACCGCTTTTTCCATCTTTGAAGGGGTTTGGCGAAACAAGGAAATAGTCCTCTACTCGTAACAGGGATTAAACTGATAAGAATAGTACTACTTAACACACCTTATAATAACGCAGAGAGAGGCAACGCAGAGAGAGGAGGCTGGAGAAGAGGAGTCAGAGGAGGAAGGTGGCTTTGAGGAGGTGGAAGACCAAACACAGCAGGCGTCCCAGGGAGCTTGTTGTCACCTTTCGGGGACCCTTGGTGTTGTACGTGGCTGGGTGGAGGAAGAGACCTTCAATGACATCAGTGAGGACAAGGAACGGACATGGCTAGTTTGGTATACAACCTTGTGCAAACGGTGAGTTTGTGGTTGTGCAAATGGGCTGTTTGCGGTTGTTTGCGGTGCGTTAAACGGGGAGTTTGGTCTGTCACTGTGAAGCAGGCGTAACCCTTACACTACCTGATCGATACAACATCATACAGTAGGTCCCCCCCCCCCCCATTATTTTTATGGCCCCCACCCACCGCTCACGGGTGGGGGCGGGCGGGACGACAGTAGGTCCCCCCCCATTGTGATTTATGGCCCCCAACCACCGCGCAGGGGTGGGGGCCAGGGGGGAGGACAATAGGTCCCCCCCCACCCTTATCCTTATTTACTGAATATTCCCCTGTATAACAATGTTTGGCATTTAGTGAATATTCCCTATTCTGCTCTGTGTCAGTGTCTCTGAGGACAGTTGTCAATCCATATCTGCCAAGTGACCCTATGTAGGAGGAACAGTCCCTATTCTGCTCTGTGTCAGTGTGTATCAGGGTCCCTGAGGACAGGTGTCAATCCATATCTGCCAAGTGACCCTATGTAGGGGGAACAGTCCCTATTCTGCTCTGGCAGTGTGTATCGGGGTCTCTGAGGACAGGTGTCAATACATATCTGCCAAGTGACCCCATGTAGGGGGAACAGTCCCTATTCTGCTCTGTGTCAGTGTGTATCAGGGTCCCTGAGGACAGGTGTCATTACATATCTGCCAAGTGACCCTATGTAGGGGGAACAGTCCCTATTCTGCTCTGTGTCAGTGTGTATCAGGGTCTCTGAGGACAGGTGTCAATACATATCTGCCAAGTGGCCCTATGAAGGGGGAACAGTCCCTATTCTGCTCTGTGTCAGTGTGTATCAGGGTCCCTGAGGACAGGTGTCAATCCATATCTGCCAAGTGACCCTATGTAGGGGGAACAGTCCCTGTTCTGCTCTGTGTCAGTGTGTATCAGCGTCTCTGAGGACAGGTGTCAATACATATCTGCCAAGTGAACCTATGTAGGGGGAACAGTCCCTATTCTGCTCTGTGTCAGTGTGTATCAGGGTCCCTGAGGACAGGTGTCAATCCATATCTGCCAAGTGACCCTATGTAGGGGGAACAGTCCCTATTCTGCTCTGTGTCAGTGTGTATCAGGGATCCTTAGGATAGGTGTCAATCCATATCTGCCAAGTGACCCTATGTAGGGGGAACAGTCCCTATTCTGCTCTGTGTCAGTGTGTATCAGGGTCCCTGAGGGCAGGTGTCAATCCATATCTGCCAAGTGACCCTATGTAGGTGGAACAGTCCCTATTCTGCTCTGTGTCAGTGTGTATCAGGGTCTCTGAGGACAGGTGTCAATCCATATCTGCCAAGTGACCCTATGTAGAGGGAACAGTCCCTATTCTGCTCTGTGTCAGTGTGTATCAGGGATCCTTAGGATAGGTGTCAATCCATATCTGCCAAGTGACCCTATGTAGGGGGAACAGTCCCTATTCTGCTCTGTGTCAGTGTGTATCAGGGATCCTTAGGATAGGTGTCAATCCATATCTGCCAAGTGACCCTATGTAGGGTGAACAGTCCCTATTCTGCTCTGTGTCAGTGTGTATCAGGGTCTCTAAAGACAGGTGTCAATCCATATGTCAAGGTGTCAATATGTCATATGTCAGGTGTCAATCCATATCCATTGTGATTTAGGAATGTTAGGTGATTTATGCCCTTTATGGGTTAAAACCAGACCCTGCTACACGCACGTTAGGGGTCATAACTGCAAATGTATAGGGACGAGTGAGCTGGATTGTCACTGGACACTAGGATGTATTGTGACTAGTAGTTATGCCTGATCCATAGCGCAGTATATCGCAAACATGAATATGTAAGCAAACTGTAAATATAGGTTTACAATGTAACTATGTCATGAGTAATATGTAAAACCAGTACTATATCCCCCTCCTAACCCTTCCCTTTTTTTTCTGTACCCCTACCGTTTTGGAAAATAAAAATTGTCAAATTGAAAAAAAAAAACCCAGACCCTGCATCAACTGTGTAATTTTCCATGGGAGTTTTGCCATGGATCCCCCTCCGGAATGCCACAGTCCAGGTGTTAGTCCCCTTGAAACAACTTTTCCATCACTATTGTGGCCAGAAAGAGTCCCTGTGGGTTTTAAAATTCGCCTGCCCATTGAAGTCTATGGCGGTTCGCCCGGTTCGCGAACATTTGCGGAAATTCACGTTCGCCGTTCGCGAACCGAAAATGTTATGTTCGCGACATCACTAGTTGTAGGAGATCTCTTAGACAATGTATCCCCTCCATTTTGAAATGGTTGTAGGATACGTAAGCGTTGAGTAGTTTCAAGTTGATCACTGGGCGGACAGTTTTTTGACAACTAGAAATATGTTGCTCACATAGCCTGTTGTGGCCATCGGGATTTCTGATATGGCCCGTTTGTTACAAGGGTCACGTCTTGTTGGGAAAAACGGATTTCCCGTGGTGAGGAATGTTGTATCGGTATAGACAGAAAAACCCTTTTATAGTGTTCAGTACCCAAGCATCTGATGTGAGACCATACATGGAAAAAATGACGGAGTCTGCCCCCCACTGCCCGTAGGGAAGAAAGAAGTTTGAGAGGACTTACCATAAGGTCGTCGTCCTGAGTGAGCACTTCGTGGTCCTCGAGCAACCCATGGTCGCCCACGTTGTGGGAAAAAGGCTGGGGTGTTGCGCTGCTCCGAGAAGCTAGCTCGTCCTGTATAGGAGCCTTGGTTCTGTCTAAACGAAACCCTGTTAATACGGCCGGACAGACGGCTCCTGGCTCTTCCGGCCCCACTAAAAACCTTAGGGTGGAATACTTTGCACATGTTTGATTGTGCTTTATCAAGAGCAGTCAACTTATGAACGAAGGAGCCGAGCTCCTTGACAAAGTTGTCTCCGAACAGGAGACCTTTGGCCTGTGTACCCGGCTCATTCAGAACCATATTTATCAGCTTGGGCTCTATTTTTAATAGAATTGCTTTGCGACACTCCGTGGCCATCGCAGTGTTGTCGTTGACAATCAAGCAAATAATTTGTTGGATCCATCCACTTATGGCGGCTCTATCCAAATCCTGGTCGTCTTCGACCATTTCAAATATCTTAGTTGCCGGGCCCAATATGTCTAACACCTTTTCCTGGCAGTTGCGCAGGGAAAAGTCTAAGCCTTTACTAGGCTTCCATCCTGTCTTACTCAAGAACTGGATAATCTTTGGGTCTAGTGCAGGTGTTCTACAGGCATCATCTGGCACTGTGGGCCGAGGGCATTCTGCCCAAAGTTTGTTTTGCATCGCCTTATCTAAAGGCTTGCGTACCCTTGACGCTACATATCTTGCCACATGGTCCGAGGGAGACCATTCAGCCGACCGTGGGTGGCGTAGCTCATCGGGGTCAAATAGGGGTTCCCCTTGGGGGTCCAAAATTTTATCAGCGTCTCCTGGGGCCTTTTGCTCCAGATCATATATCTCAGATTAAGGCGTATTGCGGTTCCTGGAGGGAACGTAGTCCTCGGCCAGGCTATTTGATTCAAGATCTGCTGGATCTTCTGAATCCATTTATGCCTCCTCTTCAATATCGCTGAGATCAGACTCGGAATCTAATTGGGCTTTTGCCCTTTTCCATAGTCTAGCCGATTTTGCCCGGCTAGTGGCTCTTTTGCGTGGTGGCAGATTATTCGCGCCACCTGTGACAGGTGCATCATAGTCTGCATTTCGGTAGAGGTATCAACTAGAAACTGCTCAGGAAAGCCAATATAGAGCATCTGAAACTGACAGTTATTAACATGACAAAAATGTGTTAACTGCTAGGAGTTAAGGAGTAGTTATTAATCACAATATTATACACAATAATAATCACAAATATAAATGCAATAATGACAATAATAATATAAGAAATATCGTCCCACAGTTAAGAAACCATGGGACCTGATGTTACTTAACTGAGGGAGCAGCAAAGAAAGAGGGATAGGATTGGTTGACAGAACCTATTTGTCAGAGCTCCGCGGGCAGCTGTGAGGGGAGGCTGCAATCCTCTTGCAGCACTCACCCTCGGTCCGTCTCCGCCCGCGGCCCCCTCTCCCCTTACCTGTCAGCGAGCGGCGTCCTCTCTTCTTGACACGCCGCTCGCGTCTTCCTCCCCTCCTCCCAGCGGCAGCATGTATAATGCTGCACGCTGGGAGCCGGCACAAATATCTGAACCACGTGACCCGGCGTTAAAGCTACAGCACAATAATCACAGTGGGAGGTATAGATATCCCCCACGTGTGATTGTTAATTCTGATTGGAAGTTATCCAATCAGAATTAAGCACAGGATTTAAATACTTACCTTTCCTGTCTCTCAGTGCCCTGTTGTGGTCTTTGATACCTGTATTGCTTTTTGCTCGTGTGTCTCTCTGGTTACCGTATATTTGGCTTGTTATTCCGATTCTCCTGCTTTCTCCATTCCTTTGACCTCGGCTTCTTTCTCGTTCTCCTGTTTTCTTGCTCCCTTTACTTGGCTTGTCTCCTGACTATTCTTAGTGTGCTTAACCCAGCCATTCTAAGGACCGGTACTGCACCCTTTACTATCTGTGACCTGTTAGCGTGTTAGGTTCCCGAATCGTGACATTACAACAGGGCCATAATGGAACCTGCTGACATTCCACAGCTATTAGTTAATCAGGAGGCTAGAATGGATGGTTTAGACCACTGTATGGATCAGTTTGCTCAAGCTTTACAAACCATACTGGCTCGTACTGCACACTTGCAACCTGCCATTCAGGAGGCTGCTGCTGCTGTGCCCGAACCCATTTCCACTCCGGTACCCGTTCCTGCTCACGTAGTTCATATGACGCCGCCACAGCGCTATAGCGGTGATCCAGCATTGTGTCGTGGTTTCCTCAACCAAATTGATATCCATTTGGTGATGAATCCACGTTCCTATCCCACTGACAGAACCAAAATTGCTTTTTTGATAAACCACTTGTCCGGGAAAGCTTTAGCATGGGCCAACCCCATGTGGGAGAATACGTCTCCTATGTCCTTTGCAGATTTTTTGACAGCTTTCAAACGCATGTTTGATCAACCCGGTAGGGTTGCCTCTGCTGGCAAAGCTCTGCTTAGGGTCCGACAGGGTAACAGATCTGTAGCGGATTATACTATCGAATTCCGCACTCTAGCAGCTAAGGTGGTTTGGAATAATGACGCCCTCGTAACAGCCTTTCATGACAGGTGTATAGTCGCCATTTGGGCAGTCGGAATCCAGGACAAACAACCCCCATATCCTAACCCAATAACACACAGACACTAAGTAATATGGGGAAATTTGTCCACAGCTTTATTAACCAATAATTAATAATAATAATAATAACAATAATAAATTAACATATAAACATGGGTCATTGCCCCCCATACTCCGCCCCCTCGCATCCTGTTCCTTCGGCTACCATACAAAAGGCAATGACCCCCATATAATAACACATATACATATTTATAACATACACCAACATTCCAAAGTGCCAACCATCCATTAACCACGGCAGGGGTATACCCGGATACCCCTGCCCCACCAGGTTCTGAGCTACCTCCAGGACTCGAAACCTCTCAACCACCGATGACCACAATCTGTTTATTCCACCTCACGTTCATCCAGGGGAGCCTATTTCCTCTCCTTCAGCTCCCCGTCCCGCCGCTGTGAAAGAAACGGGTTAAATAAACACATAACAAACAAAGGGAGGGTGGGTGGGACAAACTCAACCAGGTAGAAAGTTAGAATGACTCACCTAAAATGGCTGCTCATTTAAATAGCCAATCCTACTTACCCATAATTCCAACCCTTGCTTACTTCCTCCTAAGCCCGCCTCCTAACCCCTGTCAAGGCCTTTTTCCGCTTAGCTGCGCTCTAGCTACATGGGGCTACATGACAGGTGTATAGTCGCCATTTGGGCAGTCGGAATCCAGGACAAACAACCCCCATATCCTAACCCAATAACACACAGACACTAAGTAATATGGGGAAATTTGTCCACAGCTTTATTAACCAATAATTAATAATAATAATAATAATAACAATAATAAATTAACATATAAACATGGGTCATTGCCCCCCATACTCCGCCCCCTCGCATCCTGTTCCTTCGGCTACCATACAAAAGGCAATGACCCCCATATAATAACACATATACATATTTATAACATATTTATAACATACACCAACATTCCAAAGTGCCAACCATCCATTAACCACGGCAGGGGTATACCCGGATACCCCTGCCCCACCAGGTTCTGAGCCACCTCCAGGACTCGAAACCTCTCAACCACCGATGACCACAATCTGTTTATTCCACCTCACGTTCATCCAGGGGAGCCTATTTCCTCTCCTTCAGCTCCCCGTCCCGCCACAAGCTCAGACCTTGACCCCTTAAGCTGTCTGAGCTCCGCCACCCCGAAGAAACAGAGCCATCCGTATACCATCCTGCCAACCCAAGTTGAGCAGGTCCAAACCCACCTCCGAGAGGTGAACACCATCCGAGCGGTAGTATCCTGGCAACCCTTCCTCCAGCTCAAGGTGCCTTACCACCACACCCCCTACCTTCCGCACAAAGCTTGCCATCAAGCTATTCACTTTCTTTCTGCACCTATCCATAGCCACCGGATCCCGAGCGTGCCACCACTGGCGCCTCGGGACAATCTCCGACCAAACCAACATGACCCCCGGAAGCAGGCCCCTCAACTTATTGATGTCCTGCTTCATCCACTTCACCAGCCGGCGTTGCGGCGTAAGGCCCAGGTCATTACCCCCAATATGTAGGACCAGTAAGTCTGGCGTGCATCCCGCCGCCAGCATCCCAAACAGTTTACCACAAACATCCCCCCAGCAAAAACCCCGATACCCAAACCAGCGAACTGCCAACTGGCCTCTCGGATAACCCAGCTGCTGGCCTTGCGCTCGAGCTGCGGCCCTCCCCTCGGCCCAGAAGACAAATGAATGGCCCACGATCCATGCCTCACGCCCTGGGGGGGAGAAACAAATGATGAGGGAAGTCCGACAGAGACCCCCACCCCAGCCCAAACAACACAGTGAACCATTTCAGTACAGCCAGTTACAAGTCTATTATTCCCAGTTATTTTTATTTTTTATTTTTTTTGCATAAAAACGGTCCCCAATTCCATTACTCCAACAGACCCAACCGGACATAGGAACGGAATCTTACCGATTCCCACCTCCCGATCCGCTTCACCACCTCGTCCCTCAACCTCAACCGAGCCGCCTCCGTGGCCGCCCCAATACGGAACGAGTGTGTTCCAAATCGTTCAGCACGAAGCCCTAACTTGCCCAAGCCCAACCGAAAAACTTTCGTGAACTGGAACCGAGAGAGGGACGATCCGTCGGCATGCACCAACAAGGAACCCCCCATCGCTGGCCTCCGCGCCAGGTACTCTGCCGTAGCAGCCAACGGGCACAAAGCCGAGCCCGGCAAGGCCCCCAGTGCCACGTCCCGGCCCACGCCGCGGACGTCCGTTTTGGATCTGCCAAGGTGCACCACCACCTTCCCATCCAAGACACGAACCCCCGAAAATTGCAGGCCCCCCTGCACCATCTTATTAGCGCTCACCAATTCCCCAATTCGGAATGCCCCAAAAAAAGGCCAAAATAAACGCCACCTTGAACAGCGAAGCCTCGAACCCATCTAAACAGATTTCAGGCAATAAACCCACCAAGTCCCCCAGTAGCCGAACCGACACCGGGCGCCTGGTATCCGGCGACCTGCGTCCCTTGCGATAACCCTTCAGGGCCTGCCTGATAACGAAGGTCTTGGTAAAGTCCTCCTTCCCATGCCACCTAAACCAAAATGCCATCGCCGCCATGGACCTGTCTACCATGGTAGGCGACGCCCCTTTTGCCAGCAACTGACAGGTGTACCACAGGAAAGCATCCCGCAGGGCATCCCTGTTGTCCATGGCCAACCCGTCCAGCGACCGCTCCCACAAGCCCCAAACCTTACTGTACGAGGCCCAAGTGGCCGGTGCCAGGGAAGCCTTCACAAGTCCTCCAAGCAGGATGCTCCCAGCTGCCAAATCTCGTCCGGGCAAGCCTGCCCTTCCTTCGATGCCCCCGGCGCCACCAGCCAGAATCGGGACCACTGAAAACGAGACAGAGCATCAGCCACCTCATTCAAATAACCGGGAACATGCCGCGCGCGAAAAACAACATTCCGAGACATACACAGCAATACCAGTCGCCTAAGCAGCCTAACCACCGGCCTTGAGGCCGCAGACTGACGATTCACCGCGTGAACCACTGCCATGTTATCCGAGAAAAAGACCACTTTCCGATCGCGCAGCCTGTCGCCCTACAGTGCCATCGCAACGACCAACGGGAACAACTCAAGGAAAGCCAAGTTGCGCATAAGAGGGCTCGAACCCCAAGAGTCCGGCCACCTCTCCGCACACCAGCAGCCACCAAAATATGCCCCAAAGCCCACGCTGCCCGATGCATCCGTGAAAAGCTCAAGCTCGGCCGACGACTGGCCCTCCTGCCGGAACAACACCGTCCCATTAAAGTCCCGCAAGAAGGCATCCCAAATGCCCAAGTCCGCTTTCATGGCCGCCGACACCCGGATGAAATGGTGCGGGGACCGAACCCCCGCAGTAGCGGCCGACAAGCTGCGACTGAAGACCCTTCCCATCGGAATGACCCGACACGCAAAATTGAGCAGCCCAATCAAAGACTGGAGCTGCCGCAGAGTAACCTTGCGCGCCCCGGCCACAGCAGCCACCGCCCCTCGAAGCCTGTCCAGCTTATCCCGGGGCAGCCGACATTCGCCCAACCCAGAGTCAATCTCCAGACCCAGGAAACTCAGACACGTGGTCGGGCCTTCAGTTTTATCCGCCGCCAGCGGAACCCCGAAGTGGCCCGCCACCCACTCAACCGTCCGCAGCAGGCGCAGGCAATCCAAGGAATCAGCCGGCCCCACGCACAGAAAATCATCCAGATAATGCACAATAAAACGATTCCCCGCTTCCACCCGTACCACCCATTCGAGAAAAGTGCTAAATTTCTCAAAATAGGAGCACGAAATGGAACAACCCATGGGCAGGCACAAGTCCACGAAGTAGGCCCCTTCGAAGAAACACCCCAGTAGGTGATGACAGTCCCGGTGGACCGGCAGCAGCCGAAACGCGGCCTCAATGTCCACCTTCGCCATCAGAGCCCCACGCCCGGCCCGCCGGACTAGATCGACCGCCCGGTCGAAAGATGCATATGACACCGAGCACAAGTCCTTATGAATACCGTCATTCACCGACTCCCCTTTCGGGTACGAGAGATGGTGAATGAGTCTAAATTTACCCGGCTTCTTCTTGGGAACCACCCCAAGTGGGGAAATCCGCAGGCCTTCCAGCGGAGGCACTGCGAACGGGCCCGCCATGCGGCCCAGCCCGACTTCTTTGCCCAGCTTCTCCCTAACCACGTCCGGGAAGTCGGCCACAGACTTCAGGTTGCGCAGCCTCCCCGATCCCCCTTCCCGCTCCTGAAATGGAATAAAAAACCCCGTCGCAAAACCCGCCAGGAGCACAGCGGCATCCGCCTAGTTAACGTAGCGGCTTAGCCACGGCTCCATCGCGCTTAGCCTCACTGGGGTGAAGCCCAGGGGAAGCGGATGCACCCCCTCCCCCGGCCGCGACAGCCGCACCGGCGCCACCGGACTTACCCTTCTTGAAGCAGCGGTTGAGCCCATGAGCGCCTCCGCAGCCGGAGCACTCGTGCTTGAAACGACAGGTGGCCCCCCATTTGCACTGGCCCTCATTATAGAGCCAACATAAGCCCTTTGGTAAGGTGGCCGACGAGGCGGACTGCCCCCTAGCGCCGGCCGAGTTCTGAAAGGGCTGCGCCTTTTGCGCCATCATCAGCTTCATCCAGAGCGGCAGGTCCATTTGGTCCCACCGCATACCCGGGTTAGCCGCCAGCCGCTGCCTAAACTGCTCGTCATACCGCCACCACGCCAACCCCCCGTAAGTCCGGTACGCTTCCCAAATGCCATTCAAATAGCAAAACAGAGAGGAGCATAACCCCGGCGATTTCTCGCCGAGCACGCTAGCCAGCACACAAAAGGCCCTCAACCAATTCCCAAAGGATTTCGGAATCTTGCGATACCGCTTCCTCTTCTCCTCCTCCTTCTCGTCCTTCTTATCCTCCTCCTTGAGGTCTATAAAGTCCTCCAATGGGAGGAGGGAGAAGATCTCACAGAACTCACCCTTCCATATCTTATCCTTTACGTCCTGTTTCAAATGAACCCCCAGCGGGCCCGCAAAAGATACATACGCGTGCTGTCTAGCCGCGTCGGGGATACCCCCAGTCAACTCAGCCCGCTCACTCCCAGTCTCCCCTACTTCCTGCGGCACCACCACGTCCCCGCCCGAACTAGGCCCTGTGGAATTCCCAACCCGAGAGCCCGTAGCCACAGCACCCGGAGCCCACACCTGACCAATGCCGCTAGTGTCACCCCCCGCCCCCAATGAGTGGAGTAGTGCCTGAAGTGTGGTAACTAAAGCGCTAGAGTGTAGTGACCCACTGGACTCACCGGCCAAGCCCCCCGACACCGGAACGGTGGGGGCTGCAGTGCAGATCGCCCGACGTCCAGGAAGAGGAACTTCCGCTGCTGTCTCGCCGACCGGGGAGCCCACCCGGTGACCAGCCTGCGAGGAGGCAGAACGGCTCCGAGATCTAGGACAAGGAGAAGAAGTCCTGGGTAGGGTGTAATGGACATCAATACCCCTCCCGTCACGACCCCGGGAGCGCCTGCTCTGCACCGAAGCCTCCCGCTGACCTCTACCACCACGTGGCACCCGGGAACCCCTGGGGCTACGACTCCTCCCGTCTCTACCAGCAGGCCGCCCCTGCCGACCATACCTAGGGGCTGCCGCACCTTCCCCTGCCGAGCTGTCCGAGGGGGAGCAGTGCCGACCCGACCTCCCCCGCGCATCCCGGGACCCCAGAGATCTAACGGGTGAGGGACTGCCGCTACTACTCCCAGAACCCGGGCCCCCCCGCCGCCCAACCACTACGGAGGATCCCAGTCCCCGGCCTCCCCTATTCCTCTGCCTAACTGCCTCCGGAACCCTCTTTCCCGCACCTACCGCCACCTTACCTTCTCCACCATGCTTACCAGACCCCCTTGGCCCAGACCTACCCACCACCCCTTCGGGGGACCCGCTCTCTGACCTGGCCGCATCCCGAGAACCCCCCCCGCCCTTGGAACTCACTCCCTTCAAACCGCATTTTCGCTTAGGGGCCCCAGGACCCTCCCCCCTTACGACTGTAGCCTGGGCGCCCCCCACCGGCCTACTCCCGCCCCCCTCCGTGGCAGAGCTCCCCCTAGCGACCTTCCCGCCAAGAGGGCCCCCGCCGGAGCCCTCTGCACTTGCCTGTTGCCTCCTAGGCCGGCCATGCGGTCTCCCGGATCCAGCCTCATCATCATCGTCACTCTCCGATGGGGGGGAAGCCCTCCCAGACCTCCCCTCCGTGGGTCCCGCACCACCAGGGGGCCGCCCGGCCACCTCCGACCCGAAAGCAGCAGCGCCCCCGTCCGCGACATCCTACTGCCGCCGACTGCTCATCCGAGGCTCCGTTCGCACGCGGGGAGGCAAGGCCTCGACCACGCGGCTCCCGGGCCTGCTGCCGGTCGCAACCGAAACTCCACTGCTTCCGGGGACAACTTCACCGGGCCCCGTGCCCGGGCTTAGCCTCCTCGGGGGCCTCCGGGCCCTGACCGGTCTCCCGCCATCACCGTCCCGATCCGCCGCCTCCGCCAGGGCAGGGCCTAGCTGTGCCCGTAGCCAGTCCACACCCTGATGCCGTGCTGCCGACCTGATCCCCTCCAGCAAACGCTCCACGTCGTCCATTGGCCCTGCAGAGGAGACAAAAGAAATCCGACCAAGCAAGTCCGCGCACACCGAGGTGAACACAAACTCAACCAGGTAGAAAGTTAGAATGACTCACCTAAAATGGCTGCTCATTTAAATAGCCAATCCTACTTACCCATAATTCCAACCCTTGCGAACTTCCTCCTAAGCCCGCCTCCTAACCCCTGTCAAGGCCTTTTTCCGCTTAGCTGCGCTCTAGCTACATGGGGCTACAGGAGGGTTTGGCCGCTTACATACTGGATGAAATAGCATCCAGGGAATTGCCTGTTCTTCTGGATGATGTTATAGACTATATAATTCTTATTGACAACCGTATTAGAGAGAGGCGTAGTCAAAGATGGATGAATACACAGGTGTTACCTGCTCTACCCAGTACTGCATTACTAGCATTACCCGCTCCTAGTCAACCATCCCCCGAACCCATGCAATTGGGTGCTACGGGGTTAACTGAGGCTGAAAGAGCGTATCGTAGAAGGGAGGGGTTATGCCTTTATTGTGGAAAGAGGGGGCACCACTGTAATACCTGCCCTAAATTACAGGGAAACTTCAGCACCTAAGGCCTAGAGAGGGATCGGCCTCGGGTGTTATGACTTTGTCCCCTCATGTGTCCATCTCCAGACCGTTTATTACGGTTTCTCTTTTGGTCAATAAAACCACTATAACAACCAACGCCTTGATCGATTCAGGTGCGGCAGACAACCTTATGGATGAGAACTTTGCTAAAACCGCAGCCTTGACTTTGATCCAAAAGGCCACACCCTTGGCCGTTGAGGCCATAGATGGTAGACCACTTGAGAAACCTCTGGTGACCCATGAAACCCAAGAAATAGTTATGTCTGTGGGTGCTTTGCACAAGGAAAGGTTAACCTTCCAAATAATTGACTCCCCTACTGCTTCCATCGTTCTGGGTTTTCCCTGGTTAGTTAAACACAACCCGGTACTTGATTGGGGTTGTTTAGATATACTCTCCTGGGGGGAATCTTGTCAACGAGACTGTATGGCTCATGTACGTCCTGTTTGTTTACTCAACGTGCCCACGGCTAAACCACTTTCTGTTTCTGTCCCTTCTGTGTATGCAGACCTTGCATTGGTTTTTGAAAAAAGGGAGGCAGATAAGCTGCCTCCACACCGTGACTATGACTGTGCCATAAACCTGTTACCGGGTACTATGCCTCCTAGGGGTAAGGTCTACCCTCTTTCTGAGAAAGAAAACCAGGTCATGGAGGAGTACATACGGGAATCCTTAAGTAAAGGTTTTATTAGAAGGTCCTCCTCTCCTGCTGATGCTGGTTTCTTTTTTGTGGCTATGAAGGAGGGCGATTTGAGGCCATGTATAGACTACAGGGCTCTAAACAATATAACGATTAAAAATGCCTATCCGATCCCTCTCATCACTGAGTTGTTTGATCGTGTTAAAGGTTCTAGATATTTTACTAAACTAGACCTCAGGAGGGCTTGTAACCTGGTTCGTATAAAGGAGAATGATGAATGGAAAACGGCGTTCAATACACGTAGTGGGCATTACGAGTACTAGTCATGCCTTTTGGATTGTGTAATGCTCCTGCTGTATTTCAGGATCTCATAAACGATGTCCTTAGAGATCTACTGCATGTCTGTGCCGTAGTCTACCTTGATGACATACTTGTATATTCTCCGGATTTGAAGACACACCATACTCATGTAAGGATGGTGCTTAAGAGGTTGTTGCAGAACGGTCTTTATTGTAAATTAGAGAAATGCTTATTCGACCAAACTTCTGTACAATTCCTAGGGTATGTCATTTCTGAACAAGGATTCAGCATGGATCCTTCTAAATTGGAAGCTATACTGTCTTGGCCCCTTCCCCAAGGACTTAAGGCAATACAGCGGTTTATAGGGTTACATAGTTACATAGTTAGATAGCTGAAAAGAGACTTGCGTCCATCAAGTTCAGCCTTCCTCACACCTGTTTTTTGCTGTTGATCCAAAAGAGAAAAAAAAAAAAAAAAACCCCAGTTTGAAGCACAATTTTGCAACAAGGCTAGGACAAAAAATTCCTTATTGACCCCAGAATGGCAGTCAGATTTATCCTTGAATCAAGCAGTTATTACCCTACATTGAAAGATTATATCCTTGAATATTCTGTCTTTGCAAGTATGCATCTAGTAGCTGTTTGAACATCTGTATGGACTCTGATAAAACCACTTCTTCAGGCAGAGAATTCCACATCCTGATTGTTCTTACAGTAAAAAAACCTTTCCTTTGCCTTAGACGAAATCTTCTTTCTTCCAGTCTAAACGCATGGCCTCGTGTCCTATGTAAAGTCCGGTTTGTGAATAGATTTCCACACAATGGTTTGTATTGGCCCCGAATATATTTGTATAATGTTATCATATCCCCTCTCAGGCGACGTTTTTCTAAACTAAATAGGTTTAAATTTGTTAACCTTTCTTCATAGCTGATATGTTCCATTCCTTTTATTAATTTTGTAGCCCGCCTCTGCACTTTTTCTAGTGCCATGATATCCTTCTTTAGAACAGGTGCCCAAAATTGCACAGCATATTCAATATGTGGTCTTACCAGTGATTTATAGAGAGGCAAAATGATATTCTCGTCCCGAGAATGAATGCCCTTTTTCATGCATGACAATACCTTACTGGCCTTGGCCACTGCTGATTGACATTGCACATTGTTGCATAGTTTGTTGTCTATAACAATTCCCAAGTCCTTTTCGTGTGTTGTTATCCCTAATTCGCTTCCATTAAGGGTATACGTTGCTTGTGTATTCTTTACGCCGAAGTGCATAACTTTGCATTTTTCAACATTAAATTTCATCTGCCATTTGAGTGCCCAGTCCTCCAGTCTATCTAAATCCTTCTGCAGCAAAGTAATATCTTGCTCACATTGTATTATTTTACAAAGTTTTGTGTCATCTGCAAACACTGAAACATGACTTTCAATGCTGTCTTCAAGATCATTTATAAAAATGTTAAATAGAAGGGGTCCCAGAACAGACCCCTGAGGGACACCACTTGCCACCTCTGTCCAGCTTGAAAATTTACCATTAACGACAACTCTTTGTATTCTGTTTTTAAGCCAATGTTCTACCCAAGAACAAGCATTTTCATCGAGACCGATTTCCTTGAGTTTGAACACTAATCTTTTGTGTGGAACTGTATCAAATGCCTTGGCAAAATCCAAATAGATCACATCCACTGCAACACCCTGATCTATACTTCTACTTACTTCTTCGTAGAACGCAATCAAGTTAGTTTGACATGACCTGTGCTTCATGAAACCGTGCTGATTTTTGCTGATAACCATATTCTTCTCAAGGAATTCTTGAATATTATCCCTTAATAACCTTTCAAATATTTTACCAGCCACAGAAGTTAAGCTCACAGGTCTATAATTTCCAGGCAAGGATTTTGAACCCTTTTTGAATATAGGAACCACATCTGCCTTCCTCCAATCCTCCGGAACACTTCCTGAAAGAAAAGAATCTTGAAAGATTAAAAACAGAGGTTCACTTATTTCTACACTTAGTTCCTTAAGTACACGTGGATGGATACCGTCAGGCCCTGGAGCTTTGTTTATATTAACTTTCTTTAGTTGCTGCAGCACATTGTCTTGAGTTAACCAATTACAATTATTCTGCAAGTTTTTAGTAGCAATCATTTGCACATCTATTGCCATGGGTTCTTCTTTAATATATACAGAGGAGAAATAGTTATTTAGAATTCCTGCCTTTTCTTGGTCTTCATTAACTAACACCCCCGTTTCAGTTTTAAGTGTACCTATACTTTCATTTTTGGGTTTTTTGGAATTTATGTACTTAAAAAATGCTTTGGGGTTGGTTTTGCTCTCTTTAGCTATCATTTTTTCATTTTGAAGTTTAGCAAGTTTAATTGCCTTTTTGCACGCATTATTTGCTTTCTTATATCTTTTATAAGATGCATCTGATTTGTCTGATTTAAATGCTTTAAATGCCCTTTTCTTATTTTTAATCTCTTGTTTTACTTCTCTACTAAGCCACATTGGTTTTAATTTGTTTCTTTTATACTTATTTCCCAATGGTACATACTGAGAAATGTACCTTTCTAATATTTGTTGGAAGATGATCCATTTATCCTCAGTGTTCTTTTCACTAAAGAGTTTATGCCAGTCAATATATTGTAAAGCTTCCCTTATCTTATTGAAATTGGCCTTTTTAAAATTATGTTTTAGTATACCCCATGTGCTTTTGTTTTTTTGAGTTTATTTCAAAGGACACTATATTGTGATCACTATTTTGGGTTTGCCAATTATTATAGGAAATGTGTTAATAACTTTTCATTCATCATTCCCCCTATCACTAAACTGACTAAAAAAGGTTTACACCCCAGGGTTTGGACTCCTAAAGCTATTGAGGCCTTCGAGACTCTTAAAAAGGCATTTGCCGGGGCGTGGCCGGACATCGAGCGAGATGGACGCACATTAAGTGAGCTATCACGGGCTCCAAAAAGCGGCTAAAACACGTTTTTCCAGGTGAATCACCCGACTTAAAACACTGGAACGATGTCCCAACACAGGACGAAGAAACACACGGAGGCAAAAGAAAAATCAGCCTTCTATGTGGCCAGAACGCCACAGCATAAAGCCGCCGATCCACAGGCCCAAGATGGCGCCGACCAGGACCACGATACTGAGTGCGACTATACTGTGAATAAACAAGATGACTGTCCCCTGACCCAGAATCTCTTACAAGCCATGCTTGATGCAGCAGTTACCAAAATGCAAACTACTGTTACAGAAGCCCTAAATGACATCAGGAAAGGCCTCAGGGATCTGGAAGCACGGGCCTCCCACCTGGAGGGTACTGTGGAAAACCTCACAGGAGCACAAAAAGATACTGACATACGCCTTAGCAAAATTGAGGAACAGCTCTATAGACAAGAGACCAAACTAGCTGATGCAGAAGACAGGTCATGACGCAAAAATGTACGGTTAAGGGGAGTTGCTGAAGATGTTGCACCGCAACGCCGTGGAGTTCTTCCAAGCGTTACTTCCAGATATCCCCGCAGACATGTTCTTACTGGTTCGCATCCATAGACTCCCCAAGCCACAACACCTGCCTCCTACCACTCCGAGAGACGTCCTCATGAGACTCCACTACTATCACGTAAAAGATCAAATACTACGGGCACACCGTACCAAACGAGACTTACCCACTCAATTCAAGGACATCCTCATGTTCATGGACTTATCGGCGGAGACACTACGCCGCAGGCGGTCCTTTAAAACCATAGCAGACACGCTGAGACACCATCATGTACCTTACCTCTGGGGTTACCCTGCCAAACTGCTCTTATCGAAAGGGGGAAAACTCATCTCGGCGACCACACCAGCAGAAGGAATGGACCTCCTGCAACAATGGGGTATGACCCGGAATACAAGTAGGTTTTGTGGCAGGTAGGCAGGGCCCGGAAAACACCAGAAAGGTCCTTTGTATACACCACCTCCTAAAACGGACTAAACTAGAGAGCATTATGCTCTCGCTAGACGCCGAAAAGGCGTTTGATCGCCTAAACTGGCACTTCCTGCACGAAGCCCTGACCCTCTACGGCTTTCCACCACCCTTTCTGGCTGTCATACATGCCCTATACAGCAACCCCACAGCGACAGTTCTGACTTCAGGGTTCTGCTCTCAACCCTTCCCGATAACCAACGGCACCCGCCAAGGATGCCCCCTGTCTCCCCTCCTATACGTCCTAGCTCTAGAACCCCTAGCAATAGCCGTCCGCAAGAATAACAACATACATGGAGCACCACTTGGTCAACAGGAGTACAAACTCAATCTATTCACGGACGACATACTACTCACACTCACACAACCACTCATTTCTCTCCCATCATTACACAAAGAATTACACACATACAGCCAACAATCCTACTCAGGGGCGTATTAGCCGCGAGGCAAACAAGGCATTTGCCTTGGGCGGCATTTTCCAGGGGGCGGCAAAAAAAGCCGCCCCCAAATGCCCAAGGCAAATGTCTTGTTAGCCTTGCGGCTAACAGACATGCCGGCGGGCTGCTGGGCGATCGGGCGGCACTGCCTGGCGGGCGGGCGGGCGGCCGGCCGGCGAGGGAGCACTTCCCCTGAGCTGTCTGCTCAGCTCCCTCGCCAGCCGCAGAGTGAGGCTGGGAGGCGGAGCCGGAATATGACGTCATATTCCGGCTCCCAGCCTCACTCTGCGGCTGGCGAGGGAGCTGAGCAGACAGCTCAGGGGAAGTGCTCCCTCGCCGGCCGGCCGGCCGCCCGCCAGGCAGTGCCGCCCGATCGCCCAGCAGCCACTGGACCACCAGGGAAGAAGAGACCCCCCCCCTCCCCAGCATTCCCAAAGGTAAGGAGGAGGGGGGGGGGATGTTAAATTAAAAAAAAAAGTGTTAAAAATAAATTACAAAAAAATTTGCTAAAAATAAATAAAAAAATGTGCTAAAAATAAATAAAAAAATGTGTTAAAAATAAATTACAAAAAAAAGTGTTAAAAATAAATTAAAAAAAATGTGTTACAAATAAATTTAAAAAAAATGTGTTAATGTGGGTGGGTGAGTGAGTGTCTGTGTCTGTTAGTGTGTGTGTCAGTGTGTGTTTGTGTGTGTGTGTCTGTTAGTGTGTGTGTCTGTTAGTGTTTGTGTCTGTTAGTGTGTGTGTCTGTGTCTGTTAGTGTGTGTGTCTGTGTCTGACTGTGTGTGTCTGACTGTGTGTGTATGTTAGTGAGTGTGTATGTTAGTGTGTGTGTGTCTGCTAGTTTGTGTCTGCTAGTGTGTGTCTGTTAGTGAGTGTGTGTGTGTGTTAGTGTGTGTGTGTTTCTGTTAG
Source organism: Pelobates fuscus (assembly GCF_036172605.1). Lineage (NCBI taxonomy): Eukaryota > Metazoa > Chordata > Amphibia > Anura > Pelobatidae > Pelobates > Pelobates fuscus. The sequence goes on along the minus strand of NC_086321.1, from coordinate 315,636,380 downwards.
CGAATGTGTGTTTCTGTTAGCTAGTGTATGCGTATCTGTCAGTGAATGTGTGTGTGTATTTAGAATGCGGGGCGGGGGGAAAGGTTGGGTGGGGGTGGCGCGGGGGGAGGGGTGGCTGCCTAGGGCAGCACAAAACCAGGATACACCACTGATCCTACTACAGACTTAACATCACCAAGACACAAGCGATGTGCATCAATGTACCCAAAGTCACTGAAAACGTCCTGAAAGCGGCCCACAATTATGACTGGAGAGCTGACTATCTCACATTCCTAGGCATCAGAATAAACAACAAACCCACTGACCTCTTCACAGCAAACTATACAAAACTACTAAGGGAAATTGAAAAACAACTACATAGTTGGAAAAACCTATTCCTATCATGGATCGGAAAGATTGCTGCCATCAAAATGACAATACTTCCCAAAATACTGTATCTTTTCCGGTCCCTGCAAATCAAGATCCCGCAGAGCTACTTGATGAGTCTGCAAGCAATCCTCCTACGTTTCTGTTGGAAAACACCCCAGGGTTCCTAAAGCCCTGCTCTTCAGACACATAAAACAAGGTGGAATGGGATTTCCTAACCCAAAATTATACTACTTCGCAGCCCTACTCACGAATGTCATCACCGCACATACATCGAATCCACCTCCACAATGGGTAGAAATAGAAAACCAGTTCTGCACCAACAAAGACCTATCCTCCACCCTGTGGACTCCCAAACATGGAAGACTGGGATCCATGGATATGTTGCCCTCCACCAGACTCATCCACCAGACAACTGCAGGGAAAAGCTATGCTCGGCTCACCCATGGGCACTAGCTGCCCCAATCAAAACTCTACATCACTGTAATGGCACATTCCCGCACCAATGATGCTCTCCATCTGCTATGACAGCCTAGCAAACCCCAAAACAGAAGACACATGGAAATTCATGAATGACTGGCAGGAAGACCTCCAAGAAATAATTTCCCCACGAGAATGGAAGAGAATCTTCACGGCGCACGAGGGTCTATCCTCCTGCGCGACCCACCTCGAAACGGGATGCAAGCTACTATACAGGTGGTACATGGTACCCTCCCGTTTACACACCATATACCCCGAAACAACGGACGTCTGTTGGCGTTGCAACTCGCATAGAGGCACAATGTTACATGTGTGGTGGACCTGCAACACTGTAAACGAACTTTGGAAAACAACGGAAAATATGATTCAAGAAACTACAGAATGTACCCTGCCCCACGACCCAAAAACAATCCTCTTACGATCACTCCCTGATACCATCCCCAAACCAGCAAAAAAAATGATATACCTCATATTGAGCACAGTCTCTACTCTAATAGCTAGAAACTGGAAGACCTCTACTCTTCCCTCAATCCAGGAAATTACGGCTTTGATGTCAACGACAGTGGACTATGAACTCCACATGTGGAACCAACTGAAAATTGGAAAGCTGAGCCCCACCATTGACGAGATGTGGCGCACCTACTTAGCAAACAGGAGCCACTCCACAAGCCACTCAGCCTAATGCGAAAAGAGGCTAACATAAGTCAGGACTCACGCAACCTCTACCACTAAGAGCAGGAGAGCCTGCTCTCCACTCATACGCTACACTATCACACCACACGACTACAAATGACCCTCGACAAAGACAGACTACACCAGAGCCACGACCAATGCCCTCACCAGATTCTCTACCCTTATTCTCCCTTCCCCTTCCCCCTCCTCCCAATCCTCGACTACGAACCTTAAATAGGACGTGACAGCATGCACTTGACCTCTTGACCATTACACAACGACATACGTTTGTGATGCGAGAGAGACACCACATACAGGTATCTTTCAGGAGCCAGTTCATATAGACATGGAACATCACGTCTCCCACTGAACTTGAACCAAGCGAAATCACCATATACATGGTTCTGACATACCTCTATGAATGGGACCTAGTCGAAGGACATACAGCACACTAACACATACAAATACTAGTTCAACAGCATTCCCCTAAGTGTAACTTACCATACACACCTTCGTTCGACTCGAACAGTTAAAACACACTACAAGTTATAATGTGTATTGGATCGACACCCTACGTATGTAAACTATGCGATGCAATGAAGTTAAGTGTGACATGTTAAACAAACCCTTTTGACCCCCTCCCCGCTTTCTTTCTGTATCCCCTCACTATTTGAAAACAATAAAGAATACGTTATAAAAAAAAAAAAAGGCATTTGCCACTGCCCCTGTGTTACACCATCCTGATCCTTCCCTTCCCTTTGTAATGGAAGTAGACGCTTCTGAATCAGGTATAGGAGCTGTGTTGTCACAAAGACAATCGTATGACGAACCCCTCCTTCCCTGTTGTTACTTTTCTAAACGGTTGTCTGAGTCTGAAAAGAATTACGACGTCGGGAACAGGGAATTATTAGCTATAGTGATGGCTTTTAAAGAATGGAGGTACTTATTAAAAGGAGCTAGACACAAAATCCTGGTTATAACTGATCATAAGAATCTATCCTATATCGAAGATGCTAAACTGTTGTCCTTTCGTCAGGCTAGATGGTCTTTATTTCTCTCACGCTTTCAGTACATCATCACTTACAGGCCTGGATATCGCAATGTCAAGGCTGATGCTATATCCCGACAGTACGAACCTTTAGATTCGATTGCCTCCACTCCTGAGTCCATTGTGCCTACATCTAATATAATAGCTGCTACCCGTTTGGTTATTTCGTCTCTTTTCCTTGATGGTATCAAGACATACCAATCCCAAGCACCCTCTGAGACTCCTATACGTGAAAGTGAGAGACAGAAAAAAGTTATTAGCTTTATTTCACACCGCCAAAACTGCTGGTCATCCAGGGGTTACCAAGGGTCTCCTTCAACAGTTTTGGTGGCCCTCACTTAAAAAAGACGTGGTAGATTATGTGCAGGCTTGCCGTGTCTGCACACAGTGTAAGTCCCCTAATGTTAAACCCCTGGGACTCCTTATGCCCCTATTTGTACCCAAGAAACCATGGACACATTTATCCATGGACTTTATTGTGGACCTTCCTTCATCTTAAGGACAGACAGTGATTTTGACTGTAACTGATAGGTTCTCCAAAATGGCACACTTTATTCCACTTAAAAAGCTACCTTTTGTGGTTCAGTTGGCTCAGGTGTTTGCCAAAGAAGTATTCCGCTTGCATGGTATACCACAAGATATCGTATCCGACAGGGGCCCTCAATTTGTCTCTCGGTTTTGGAGGGGCTTTTGTGCTGAGATGGGGGTCTCCTTGTCGTTTACTTCCTCCTATCATCCACAATCTAATGGAGCTGCCGAACGGGAAAATCAGTCTGTGGAGTTATATTTACGCTGATTCACGAATGCACACCAGGACAACTGGTCTCATCTCCTTCCCTGGGCTGAATTTGCCAGGAACACTGTGACTCATTCTTCTACTGGCGTAAGTCCTTTTATGGTGGCTTATGGGTTCCAACCCTCTGTCCTTCCCGGTGTGTTCTCCGACAAGGGAATACCCGCTTTGGACGAGCACCTCGCCTCCTTACGGAAGATGTGACTCTATATGACTCTAGGGCGCTGTAACGGAACGCAGTATTATAGTCCACGATCTCCGTTGGTATCTTAGGTAATCCACAGTCAGAGTAGAAAGCACGACAATATCCCCAATCCTCCCAATAACCGGACGAAACACAGTTTGGGAGTCAACTAACTTGCTTTATTCACAGACTTCCATATTTATGCAGTTCCCCTTGCAAGGGGTTTCCATACAGATGTTACAGGGGATTTCTCCCATCAGGCAGTACGATTATCCCAACAGGCATTGCTGCACGAGAGGGATCCTCCCACTAAAATGGACGATTAAGTGGATTATCCCCTCGTGCAGCAAAACTGACAATTCACCTAGAAATCCATATTTCACACAATATTGCTCGCTTTTATATGAATGACCATTCGGTAGATAGCTGGGGTCTGTGGGCACATTTAGTGAGAATACCGCTCAGATCCCAGCTATTCTAACCGAACGCCGCACAAAATACATTTATCCATCGAGTTCGGTTTAAAACTACCGAACATCGATGGGGAATAGAATGTGGCGAACGCGGGGCTCTCGAACGCTCTGGAGGTCCAGCGGTGTTCGAGTCATTGAGTAGCCGTTTTCAGTTCCAGGCTCTCGACGACCGAACACCGCTGCAGAAACAAAGGATCCAAGATGGCCGACCGCCGCATGGTCGGTAGCCGAACGACGGCCACCTAGGAGAGCCTTCAATTACCGATTGCAACATTGTTGCAATCGGTTAATTAGTGCCACACGACTGTGAGTGTGTGGTCTACTTGGGGAGCCCGCATTCGTTTGGCGAACGGCCCGGATAGCCGCGTTTCGTCAAACGAAAGGCTTGCATGCTGGTAGCGTACGGCTGCCAGCATGCGAACGGACATAATATAGTACATACACAACCACGATATACAGTAATACATTCAGCCTACGGACAACCTTTGTTAACTAAAGTCCAGAAGTGGCTAGGTTTGCCACAGGCGCTAAGGTGTTTACAAAACTCGACCTTAGGAGTGCTTATAATTTGGTAAGGATTAAGGAGGGACATGAATGGAGAATTGCATTTACCACTAGAAATGGTCACTATGAGTATCTTGTCATGCCTTTCGGCTTATGCAAAGCCCCAGACGTATTTCAGGATCTCATTAATGATGTTCTCAGAGACTACATTTATACTTTCGTATTGGTATATCTGGATGATATACTAATTTATTCCCCCTATATCCAGACTCAAAATGTTAAACAAGTGTTGCAAACTTTGCTAAAAACGGGCTTTATCGCAAACTTGACAAAATTTCTATTTGACCAGAGAGAAGTTCAGTTCTTGGGCTATAATATCTCAGCCTCTGGTTTTCAGATGGACCTACGTAAACTAGAAGCCGTTCTACATTGGCCGTTACCCAATGGGTTAAAGGCCATTCAAAGGTTTATTGGGTTTGCGAATTACTATAGGAGATTCATCAAAGGTTTCTCCACGGTAATAACCCCATCATCAATATGACACATAAGGGGGTTAACTGTAACATATGGTCTAAAGACGCTTTTGAGCTTCTTAACAAATGATTTGCTTCTGCTGACATATTGGTACATCCTGACACTAGCAAACCCTTCATACTAGAGGTAGACACGACTGAGACACTGGTAGGGGCTGTTCTTTCTCAGAGAGAGAGTCATGATACCCCTTTGCATCCTTGTGGGTTCTTTTCTGGAATGTTGTCGCCAGCGGAGCATAGCTATGATATTGGTAACAGAGAATTGTTAGCCATTATCCTAGCTCTGAAAGAATGGCAACATCTTTTAGAAGGTTCCAGAGATCCACTCCTGATCATAACGGATCACAAAAACTTGGCATAAATAGGTGATGCTAAAAGGCTGTCTTCTAGACAAGCCAGATGGTTGTTGTTCTTGTCACGCTTTAACTTTATTATCACTAACAGACCAGGTCCTAAGACCGTTAAGGCTGACTCCCTATCTAGGCAATTTGACCTAGAGGCAGAAGAAGAACAAGAGACCTCTACCGTTATACCACCTGAATGTATCATTGCCTCCACGGTTCTTTCCTTGTCTTCTCCTCTCCTTTGTGCTATAATAGCAGCCCAGACTCAAGCACCTAGTGATAAAACCTCCAGATAGGTTGTTTATTGTATAACTGGAAAGAAAGGAGGTACTAAGAGTGTTTCACGATAATGTGACAGCTGGACATCCAGGCACTAATAACGGTGTCTGCTGACTCTAAATTATTTTGCTGGCCATCTCTTAGAAAGGACATCAGAGAGTATGTGGTGGCGTGTACTATTTGTGCAGTGTCTAAGGTTCCCCATAAACTACCTTGTGGGTGTTTGCAACCACTTCCTATACCCAGTGTCCCATGGTCTCACTTGTCTATGGACTTTATTGTGGAACTCCCGAATTCTAAAGGCTATATAACACCATCCTAATGATTTTTGACCGCTTTTCTAAAATGGCACACTTTGTTCCGCTCAAAAAGATACTTTCTTCCCAAGAGCTGGTTGATATATTTATACGCGAAATAGTCAGATTACATGGTATCTTGTTAAATATTGTGTCAGACAGGGGTTCCCAATTTGTGTCACGATTTTGGAGAGCATTTTCTAAACAGTTAGGTATAGAATTATCGTTTTCATCCCATATTACCTTTTTGTCAGTACTGTGTCGTGGTTTCCATTAGCTGGTTATCCAAGAGTGTGTTCCTGATCGTGTTTTTTCTGGTATTTGACTTTGCCTTTGTTTCGACTTCCCTGATTTCTGGTATCCTTGACTTCCGGCTTTCCTCATCGTTGTGTCTCATTCTGTGTCCCTGACCTCGGGAAGTATTTTGACTATTTTCTGGTTTGTTAATTCCGGCCATTCTAAGGTTCGATTAGACGTTATCCTTAGTCTTAGGTGTGATACTATTCTGCGTGCTGGATCAACTATAATCCTGACAGGGATATTATAAAGCTCAGGTCACTGACTGCTTCACCAGGGATGAGGAACGCCATAGGGGTTGACCCAGTGCACAGGGGATCATTCGCTGTTCCCGGTAGATGCGGGTGGAGAGGTGCTCGGGGAGGGTTAAACCGACATGTCTGGTGTGGGTCGCGGGCTATGGGGGGAGGATATGACCCACGTTTAGGGATTGCTGTGAATGGGATGGTGTTGCCGCCGAGCCACATGGGGGTTATGGGAACTGGGGAGGGAGAGTGGCTATTAGCCCACAGGATCTGACGGCAGCCTACATGGGGGCACTCACCAGGGCTCCGGTTAGACAGGGATGGGGGAGACCGCACACAAAGGGGGGGGGGGGATAGGCACCCCACAACCCAACACTGCAAGGAAAGGATGAAAGCACACAGCCAGGGTCCTGAGTCATGGGACCTTCGAGGCACACATGGGGGGGAAGGGGAGAGTCTGGGACGAAGGAGGGAACGGGAGGTGGCAGGACACAGGGACAGGAAAGGGAATTGATAAGTGAGACCTGAGTAGACAGGACGATCAGACTTACATGGGAGAGTGGAGGTAGGAAGGTACAAGGAGGGAGGGGGGGTTTACAGACAATGGGGAGGGCTAGCCCTGCCAGACTTTAGGAAGTACCACAAGACAGTGACAATACAACAAATATTAGACTGGCACCAGCTGAAAGCACATTAACAATGGCCCACGTTGGAATGGGAAGGCCTAGCCATACACATGCACACAGCAGTATGGATGGGAAGGTCGGAAGCGCTGGACCAAACTACGGCCGAAGCCCCGGCAAGTCACACACTCAGAACCTGGAAAGCAATCAAAGACGGGCTACATATATCACCCAAACTGAGTCCGTTAACACCCCTACACCACAACAAGAACCTAGGAGGAGATCTGCCAGCCAGAGCATGAGAACACATAAGCGGAAACAGCTTTATACCAATATACAGAGTACTTGATTCCATTGGAAACACCTAGCCTCATTCACAGGATCTTCCCAAACACACCTCCAACATGCTGGAGATGCAACAATGGAGAGGGAACGATGGAGTACATCTGGTGGAGCTGCCCCAAGATCACACCATTCTGGGAAATGATAAAAGAAGCATTGTCGGACATCTTTGGGGAACCACACCAACTCCCAGCAGAACAAGCATTATTACACCTTACAACATCCTCAATATCAGCGTAATCGCTTATCATACAATACTCATCACGCATTGCAATAGTGGAGGGACACGAACTGACACCCAGAGCCCACACAAAGGTAAGGGTGGAGAGACGCAACAAGACTTGACAACACAACCCAAACTCCGACAGTGTGGGGAACCACTGCATGTACATAGTGAGCAGCGCACCCACACCAGATCACATAGACACACACAACAGACCAAAGAAGGTTACACAGACGTACAACCTATAAATGTTAAGCATTGACTTAGACTATCCTTGTAATGTTGTACACATAATATTGGAATCTAGTGACAATGTCGAGACCTGCGCGTCTCAATAAGATGATTTATATCTCATTGTTATATGCCTTGAATTATCAATAAACTGATTTTCAAAAAACAAAAAACAAAGCCTAAAGAAAAGTTGGCTAGCTTTCATACTATGGTGGAGATGTCCACCAATCCTCCTACAATATTCAAGTAGGATCAAGGCCGCCATCAGGTGGTGCAGCCTATACAGGTTTATGGGGCCTGACAGAGTTGCAGGAGACATCCCACTCTTAGGAGGTGCAAGAAGCAGTGCTCAGAAGGGAGCTGGAAGCGGAGATGGTAATGGAGCTGGGAGGAGAGAAAGAGATGTAGCTGTGAGGGACTGATGGAGATTATGCTGGGGGAGATGGAAATGGAGTTTCAGAGAGGAAGATGAAGCTGGGAAGGAGAGAGGGAGCTGAGGGTTGTAAGGAGATGGAGCTGGGGTGTGCAAGATGGAGCAAGGGTGAAAGAGATGGAGTTTGGTGTGAGAGGAGAGAAGTTTGGGAAGAAAGGGTAAGAAGGGGTTTGGGAGGGGAAAAGGGAGGGGAGAGAGGAATGGAGTTTAATGGGAAAAAATCAATAGTTTTACTTACTACATTCCCTATAACCACACTCAGTACATACTGGCAGAAGGAACAGGGACAGCACTGACTGCAGCTCTGAATGCCTGCGAGATAAGTGGTTGAATAGGGACCCAGGCCTTGAGCTGTGTAGGGGTTCCCAAAATTTCAGATGGCAGCCCTGGGTAGGATGCCAGTTTTAATATTTCCTTCGGTGATTGCTGTTTTCACAACAAGATATAGGATATGCGCTACACAGCACACACCAAGAAAAGTCACTATCTCACAGAACTTTCATGTTATTTGAAGCCTCATTCATTCTCATCCACTTCTACATTGAGTAACCAACTGGCCAACTTGCCTGATTTTATTGGCTTGCTTCTTGGAAATGACCCTTGAGTGAAAACCCCCAAACTGTTCCAAGGTGGTCTGGAAGCATAATTGGGATGCTCCAGCCTTCCTGGGTTGTTGGCTCCCAGTGGCAGGTCCGCCATCAGGGGGTAACATCCGCCGGGCCCCACGTGTAGCGGCGGAACTGCTGCCGGTGCAACTGCATCGGGGCCAGCACGCTGATAGGGCACACCGGGTGGCCCTAGCATTTAGGGCCACCTGATGGGCCCTATATCTTCAGGGGCCCGGTCATTGCTGCGGCCGTATAATAGCGCAAAAGGGCCCCTTTAAAAATTGCAGCTGCAAGTACTGTATGTCAGTATGTATGTATGTATCTGTATGTATGTGTATGTATGTCAGCATGTATGTATCTGTATGTATGTGTATGTATTTCAGTATGTATGTCAGTATGTGTATGTATATGTCTGTCTGTCTGTCTGTCAGTATGTATGTGTATGTGTATGTATGTATGTATCTGTATGTATGTGTGTGTGTGTATGTATGTATGTATGTTTATGTATGTCAGTATGTATGTATGTGTGGATGTATGTCCTTAATTCTGTGTGTGTGTGTGTGTGTCTGTATGTTAGTATGTGTCTGTGTGTGACTATGTATGTCTGTGTGTCTGTATATGTCTGTATGCCTGTTTCAGTATGTGTGTATCAGTATGTATGCCTGTATGTGTGTATGTCTGTTTTAGTATGTGTCTGTTAGTATGTATGTGTGTGTGTCACTATGTGTGTATCTTTGTGTGTGTATCTGTGTCCTTTTTGTGTCTGTGTGTGTGTATTCCTATGGGCGGGATTTGGGGGGCGGGCCCCCAGGAGCCCTGACCTTGAGCAGTGCTAGGGGCCCCAACATTTCTTATGGCGGCCCTGGCCAGTGGTGGCGATTCTACAGAACCAGTAGTACAGCAGTATTAGCTTTGTTGCCTGCCCTACCACTTTTCCTCAGGGTGTTTTTTTTGTGTTAATCACTATTTATGTGTGTTTTGGCAGTAGAAACTTGACCACTTAAAGCTGGCACAGCCCAAACGTCTGCACTAGTAATAGCTAGAACATGTGCTGCTAGTACTAGTGGTGGTGCTGCTGATTGGTCCATTGCAGGCTGTAGCAGATGGTAGTACAGAAGAAATTGGTGAGGCATGGGAAGAGTGCTAGCTGGTGAAGAATAAGAAGGACTGCTCTCTGACGAATCTTGATTATCATGAATTATCTCCTCCTCTGACTCATAAAGCTCTTCATGAGCCAGACTGAATATAATTCCTGCAGTGCTGGAGATGGACTGATTTCACCTCTAGCAAGAACAGACAATGGTGAAACTTCTGAAGCACTTGCCTACGCGACCTCAGTGCAGACAATGAAAAAACTATTTTGGATGACTCTGCGCTATTTAAATGTGTTTTCGTGCTCTACTTAATAATTCTAAAAGTTGCTAATGAAGACTAGGAGGAGGTAGTAATGGCAATAACTCCTGTACGCATATCTTGCTGCTAGAGGTACTAGGTAACCTATGGATCTTGGTCAAAGTAGGAGGAACTGCTGTGCCACTGCCAGTTCTAGTAACAGCACTGGCAATAGTAGTGAATGAAAAATTGGTGTAGATAGTTGCTCATTATAATCTATAACTAGGGCAGCAGTAAATTATTATTATGTCATTATTAATAGGCATGTGCACGGCACTTCGGAACTTCGGCAACTTCAGCACTTCGGAACTCCGGCATTTCGGGACTTTTCTTGCAGCCGCTTGGTAGATAACTCCCTAATTCCCACAGTATTAGGGAGTTATCTACCAAAAGGCTGAAAGACCTAAATTGGTCTTTCAGCCAAATTTACTAATACTAAGTAAAAAATTCCAAAGAAATTTCCCACGCTGTGTAATTTGACTCATAACACTCTGATTGGTTACTTAATCTACCAATCAGAGTGTTATGAGTCAAATTACACAGCGTGGGAAAATTCCAAAGAACTTTCCCACCCTGTGTAAAATGACACAGAGCACTCTGATTGGTGGATTTCAAGCCAACCAATCAGAGTGCTGTGACAGGTAAATGTAGAGACTTACCTGTCAATCTCTTCATTTACCTGTCAGAGCACTCTGATTGGATGGCTTAAACACACCAATCAGAGTGCTCTGAGCCTAATTGCAGGGCGGGGCAAGGCTTTATAACCCTTCCCCCGCCCTGCGGAGCTCAGTCTGCGCAGAGCACTCGGTGGGTGATGAAGGTTTTTTTTTGCCCTCTGATTTTTCTTTTTTTGATTTGTTTTTTTGCATCGGTTATTATGGATTTTTATTTGGCCTTTTTTGGGGCTGAAAAAAAGATTTTAGAAGAAAGAAAACATTAAACGATAATTTTATTTTTATTTTTACAGGTATATAGTTAAAGGTCCCCCCTCATTATTTTTAGGGTGAGGGGGTTAGGTAGGAGTTTATTTTTTGGGGGAAGGGGTGACTAGGGGTTTGGGGACCCTAGTCACCTGGGGGGGGGGTTAAATTTGTATTTAGGGCCCCCACCTGCCGCTCAGGGGTGGGGGCCAGGGGGGAGGATGTTAGGTCCCCCCCAATTTGTATTTAGGGCCCCTACCCACCGCTCAGGGGTGGGGGCCAGGGGGGAGGACATTAGGTACACCCCCTTATTCTAGTTTAGGGCCCCCACCCACCGCTCAGGGGTGGGGGCCAGGGGGGAGGACACTAGGTCCCCCCCTTATTTTTGTTTAGGGCCCCCACCCACCGCTCAGGGGTGGGGGCCAGGGGGAGGACATAAGGTGTCCCCCCAATTTGTATTTAGGGCCCCCACCCACTGCTCAGGGGTGGGGGCCAGGGAGGAGGAAATTAGGTGTCCCCCTTATTCTAGTTTAGGGCCCCCACCCACCGCTCAGGGGTGGGGGCCAGGGGGGAGGATGTTAGGTCCCCCCCAATTTGTATTTAGGGCCCCCACCCACTGCTCAGGGGTGGGGGCCAGGGGGAGGATATTAGGTCCCCCCTTATTCTTGTTTAGGGCCACCACCCACCGCTCAGGGGTGGGGACCAGGGGGAGGACATTAGGTCCCCCCTTATTCTTGTTTAGGGCCACCACCAACCGCTCAGGGGTGGGGGCCAGGGGGTGGACAATAGGTCCCCCCCAATTTGTATTTAGGGCCCCCACCCACCGCTCAGGGGTGGGGGCCAGGGAGGAGGACATTAGGTCCCCCTCCCTTATTCTAGTTTAGGGCCCCCACCCACTGCTCAGGGGTGGGGGCCAGGGGGGAGGAAATTAGGTCCCCCCCAATTTGTATTTAGGGCCCCCACCCACCGCTCATGTGTGGGGGCCAGGGGGGAGAACATTAGGTCCCCCCTTATTCTTGTTTAGGGCCCCCACCAACCGCTCAGGGGTGGGGGCCAGGGGGGAGGACATTAGGTACCCCCCCTTATTCTAGTTTAGGGCCCCCATCCACGGCTCAGGGGTGGGGGCCAGGGGGCAGGACATAAGGTGTCCCCCCAATTTGTATTTAGGGCCCCCACCCACCGCTCAGGTGTGGGGGCCAGGGAGGAGGACATTAGGTGTCCTCCTTATTCTAGTTTAGGGCCCCCACCCACTGCTCAGGGGTGGGGGCCAGGGGGGAGGACATTAGGTCCCCCCAATTTGTATTTAGGGCCCCCACCCACCGCTCATGGGTGGGGGCCAGGGGGGAGGACATTAGGTACCCCCCCTTATTCTAGTTTAGGGCCCCCATCCACAGCTCAGGGGTGGGGGCCAGGGGGCAGGACATAAGGTGTCCCCCCAATTTGTATTTAGGGCCCCCACCCACCGCTCAGGTGTGGGGGCCAGGGAGGAGGACATTAGGTGTCCTCCTTATTCTAGTTTAGGGCCCTGTCAGGATCGGGTCAGGGATCCAACACGCAGAGTACAAAGAGTAGCTGATACGTATACCGGTCCTTAGAATGGCCGGACTAACGTAGAACTACAATAGAATGGTCAGAGACAAGCCGAGGTCGAGGATAACAGAAGACAGGTAAGCGAGAGACAAGCCGGGTCAAGGAATACAGAAAGGCAGGAGAGTAAATAACAAAGCCGGGTCAGAACCAAAAGACAAGAGAATCACAAAGCACTGTGTGACTAGGAGGACTAGAACCACGACAGGGCAATGAGTGAATGAGAGAACCCCCGTTAAGTATCCTGGCTAGGGAGAGGAGACACGCCTCCGGCGAGTCCTGATTCGTCTCCCGAGATTTGAGTGGCAGGATGTTTCGGGTTAGCGTCATGACGTCTACCTCCGGTCCTTCTGTTATAAAAGGAAGTGACTCCCTCGCGGCCGGCGTTAGCAAGGTCGAGTGAACCGCGGGAGACCGAGGAGACATGGCGTCCGGACGGATAACCTTCTAAGTCTCTACCTCTCTCAACGGTAGAGACTCCAGGTACCCTGACAGTACCCCCCCCCTCAGATACGCCCACCGGGCGGAAGGAGCCGGGGCGAGATGGAAAGCGGGCGTGAAATGCCCTGCGAAGACGAGGAGCATGAACATCCTCTTGTGGTACCCAACTCCTCTCCTCAGGACCATATCCCCTCCAGTCAACTAAATATTGTACTCGTCCCCGGGAGACACGAGAATCAATAATGGAGTTAACCTCATACTCCTCCTGACCCTCCACCTGAACAGGGCGCGGAGGGGCGATTGTGGAGGAGAATCTGTTACAGATTAGAGGTTTCAACAAAGACACGTGAAAGGAGTTCGGGATGCGTAAAGTAGCTGGAAGAGCTAGACGATATGCCACTGGGTTAATTCGAGTCAAGATCCTGTAAGGACCAATATAACGAGGAGCGAACTTCATGGAAGGAACTTTAAGACGAATATTCCTAGTGCTCAACCACACTCTATCGCCTGGAACAAAATTCGGAGCCGCCCTTCTACGTTTGTCAGCATGTTTCTTTACCAGTACAGAATTGTGTAGAAGAATCTGTCGAGTCTGATCCCACAACTTCCTCAAGTTGGCCACATGGACATCAACCGACGGTACTCCTTGGGAAGGAGAAACCGGGGGAAGAATAGATGGATGAAAGCCATAGTTCATGAAGAAGGGACTTGAATGCGTGGAGTCACAAACAAGATTGTTGTGCGCAAACTCTGCCCAAGGAATCAAACCGACCCAATCGTCCTGGTGTTCGGAAACAAAACAACGTAAGTATTGCTCAATCTTCTGGTTAGTTCGTTCAGCAGCTCCGTTAGACTGAGGGTGATAGGCGGACGAAAAATTCAATTTGATGCCTAATTGAGAACAGAACGACCTCCAAAAACGTGAAACAAATTGGGAGCCTCTATCAGAAGTGATCTCAGAAGGAATCCCATGTAAACGAAAAATCTCTTTAGCAAAGACCTCTGCCAATTCAGGAGAAGTCGGGAGTTTAGGCAAAGGTACGAAATGTGCCATCTTGGTAAACCTATCGACTACGGTAAGAATAACAGTGTGTTTTTTAGAAACCGGCAGATCCACAATAAAGTCCATAGCCACACAGGACCAAGGTTTGTCAGGAATCTCCAGCGGTTGTAGAAGGCCACAAGGAAGCGAATGCGGTAGTTTGGTTTTAGTACAGACCACACAAACCCCGATAAAATCCTTAATATCCTTCCGTAACGACGGCCACCAGAAATCCTTGGAGATCAAAGAATACGTCTTGCGGACACCCGGATGACCAGCCACCTTACTCTCGTGAAGACACTGTAAGAGCTCCAATTGAAGTTCAGGGGGAACGAAAAGTCTGGAAACCGGAGTCAGTCTAGGTGCCAGATGCTGCAAGTTCCTTATCTGATCAAGTAGCGGGGAATGAACTTTGAGAGTAGTGTTAGCGATAATGTTACACTTGGGTACTATAGAGGACAAAACCGGCTCAGATACGGCAGCAGGTTCATATTGGCGAGATAAGGCGTCGGCTTTAGAATTCTTAGAACCTGGCCTATATGTGAGTACGTAGTTGAAGTGAGTGAGAAATATGGACCAACGAACCTGTCTAGATGATAGTCGTTTAGCCTCCCCAATATAGGATAAGTTCTTATGATCCGTCAAAATAGTAACAGGATGCAAGGTACCCTCCAATAAATGTCTCCACTCCTTCAAGGCCATTATAACCGCTAGTAGTTCCCTGTCACCAATGTCATATCTGCTTTCAGTACCGGACAATTTTTTGGAAAAGTATCCACAAGGATGTAGTGGTTTATCTACACCCAACCTTTGGGACAGAACAGCACCTATACCTGTCTCAGAAGCGTCTACTTCGAGTAGGAAAGGTAGAGTAGTATCAGGGTGAACTAAAATTGGTGCGGAAGCAAACAGCTCTTTGAGTGTCTCAAAAGCCCGAAGAGCTTCAGTAGACCAATTCTTAGTCTCAGCCCCTTGTTTGGTCATGTTAGTGATGGGAGCAATGATAGAGGAGTATCCCTTAATGAAACGTCTGTAGTAATTAGAGAAACCAATGAATCTCTGGATAGCCTTGAGACCCTGAGGTAAAGGCCAGTCTAGTATGGATTGGAGCTTCTCCGGATCCATTTCAAACCCTTCCCCAGAAATCACATAACCAAGAAATGTAGTTTGGGATTGGTCAAAGCTGCATTTCTCTAGTTTGCAGTACAAGCCATGCTGAAGAAGTTTGTGTAAAACCCTCCTGACTTGCCTGTGGTGAGTCTCAATATCCCTGGAATGTATAAGAATATCATCAAGGTATACAATTACACAGTCATCTTGAAACTCCCTAAGAACCTCATTAATAAGGTCCTGAAATACTGCCGGAGCATTGCAGAGACCAAAAGGCATTACCGTATACTCATAGTGCCCATATCGAGTATTGAATGCAGTTTTCCACTCGTCACCGTCGTGGATTCTCACTAAATTATAAGCACCTCTAAGGTCTAACTTAGTGAAAATTTTAGAACTTTTTAATCGGTCAAAAAGCTCGGTGATCAAGGGAATCGGATAAACATTTCTGATGGTTATCTTGTTAAGACCTCGGTAGTCAATGCAAGGTCTTAAAGAGCCATCCTTCTTTTTAACAAAAAAAAATCCAGCCCCAGCAGGGGAGGAGGATCTTCTAATGAACCCCTTGTCTAGGTTTTCACGAATATACTCCTCTAGAACTAAGTTCTCATTCGTGGACAAAGGATATACATGACCCCTGGGGGGCATGGTACCAGAAAGTAAATTAATTTTGCAATCAAAAGGCCTATGTGGTGGTAAGGTATCAGCCTTTCTTTTGTCAAATACTGCCCTTAAATCTTGATACAAGGACGGTATCTGTACTTTGGTAGAGTCAGTAGCGTTATTAATTGGGTTGACACTACAAAGAGGTGACACTTTCTTTAAACAACTCTCTTGACAATTCTGGCCCCAAGAAACTATTTCCCCTGATCTCCAATCTATAACGGGGTTATGTTTCTTAAGCCAGGAATATCCCAGGACTATGGGAACAGAAGGGGATGAAATGAGTAGTAGGGATATTTCCTCCTTGTGTAGAATACCAATAGTTAAGTAAAGAGGTGTGGTCTCCCGGGAAATCACAGGCTCAACTAAAGGTCTACCATCAATGGCTTCAACAGCCAAGGGTGTCTTCCTTAACTGGGATGGGATAGTGTGTTTAGTGAGAAACTCTTGGTCGATAAAACTCTCAGCAGCGCCGGAGTCTATCAATGCCATAGTTTCTAAAGTTCCCTTCTCCCAAGTTAACGAGACCGGTAAAAGGAGTCTATGTTCTTTGTAGTTATGAGTAGAGGACAAAATCGAAACACCCAAGGTCTGTCCTCTAGAGAAACTTAGGTGCGAGCGTTTCCCGGACGGCTGGGACAGCTCAAACGTACATGACCTCTGAACCCACAATACATACACAGTCCCTCTCTTCTCCTGTACTGTCTCTCCTCCTCTGAGAGACGAGTAAGGCCTAACTGCATAGGTTCTGAAACCTGTGGATCTTTGGTTTCAGCAACTTGAAATGATGGTACTAGTCTAGAGAAAGATTTAGCGGTTCTATCTCGAGTATTCTGTCTCTCCCTTAGGCGTTCGTCAATACGGGAGACAAAGGAAATTAAGTCCTCCAGATTCTCGGGAAGTTCTCTAGTAGCTACCTCATCAAGTATTACATCAGATAATCCATTTAAGAATACGTCTATATAGGCCTGTTCATTCCATTTTACCTCTGCCGCCAAAGACCTGAACTCTAGTGCATAATCCACAAGGGTTTGGTTGTCTTGTCTAAGGCGCAACAGTAATCTGGCTGCATTGGCCTTCCTGCCAGGAGGGTCAAAAGTTCTTTTAAAAGCAGCTACAAAGGAATTATAGTTATAGACTAATGGATTATCATTCTCCCACAACGGATTCGCCCATCTCAGAGCTCTCTCAATGAGTAAGGTAATAATAAATCCCACCTTTGCCCTATCAGTAGGGTATGAACGGGGCTGTAGCTCGAAGTGAATACTGATCTGGTTCAAAAAGCCACGACACCTCTCAGGAGAACCAGCATAACGTACAGGTGGGGTAACTCGGGAAGAAGCACCTACAGTAGCTACCTCTAACCCTGAACCCACAGAAGAAGCAGAAGTGTTACGCCTCTCCTCAGGTGGATTAATAGGGCGAGACAGCAGCGCCTGTAGTGCCAGAGCCATCTGATCCATCCTATGATCCATGGCGTCAAACCTAGGATCAGGAGAACCAAGCTGACAATTTGTACCTGCAGGATCCATGGCCCTGTCGTAATGTCAGGATCGGGTCAGGGATCCAACACGCAGAGTACAAAGAGTAGCTGATACGTATACCGGTCCTTAGAATGGCCGGACTAACGTAGAACTACAATAGAATGGTCAGAGACAAGCCGAGGTCGAGGATAACAGAAGACAGGTAAGCGAGAGACAAGCCGGGTCAAGGAATACAGAAAGGCAGGAGAGTAAATAACAAAGCCGGGTCAGAACCAAAAGACAAGAGAATCACAAAGCACTGTGTGACTAGGAGGACTAGAACCACGACAGGGCAATGAGTGAATGAGAGAACCCCCGTTAAGTATCCTGGCTAGGGAGAGGAGACACGCCTCCGGCGAGTCCTGATTCGTCTCCCGAGATTTGAGTGGCAGGATGTTTCGGGTTAGCGTCATGACGTCTACCTCCGGTCCTTCTGTTATAAAAGGAAGTGACTCCCTCGCGGCCGGCGTTAGCAAGGTCGAGTGAACCGCGGGAGACCGAGGAGACATGGCGTCCGGACGGATAACCTTCTAAGTCTCTACCTCTCTCAACGGTAGAGACTCCAGGTACCCTGACAGGCCCCCACCCACCGCTCAGGGGTGGGGGCCAGGGGGGAGGACATTAGGTCCCCCCAATTTGTATTTAGGGCCCCCACCCACCGCTCATGGGTGGGGGCCAGGGGGGAGGATGTTAGGTCCCCTCCAATTTGTATTTATGGCCCCCACCCACCGCTCAGGGGTGGGGGCCACGCGGAAGGACATTAGGTCCCCCCCCCCTTATTCTAGTTTAGGGCCCCCACCCACCGCTCAGGGGTGGGGGCCAGGGGGGAGGACATTAGGTGTCCCCCCAATTTGTATTTATGGCCCCCACCCACCGCTCATGGGTGGGGGCCAGGGGGGAGGACATTAGGTGTCCCCCCTTATTGTAGCTTAGGGCCCCCACCCACCGCTCATGGGTGGGGGCCAGGGGGGAGGATGTTAGGTCCCCTCCAATTTGTATTTATGGCCCCCACCCACCGCTCAGGGGTGGGGGCCACGGGGAAGGACATTAGGTCCCCCCCCCTTATTCTAGTTTAGGGCCCGCACCCACCACTCAGGGGTGGGGGCCAGGGGGGAGGACATTAGGTGTCCCCCCAATTTGTATTTATGGCCGCCACCCACCGCTCATGGGTGGGGGCCAGGGGGGAGGACATTAGGTGTCCCCCCTTATTGTAGCTTAGGGCCCCCACCCACCGCTCAGGGGTGGGGGCCAGGGGGGAGGACATTAGGTGTCCCCCCTTATTGTAGCTTAGGGCCCCCACCCACCGCTCATGGGTGGGGGCCAGGGGGGAGGATGTTAGGTCCCCCCAATTTGTTCTTAGGGCCCCCACCTACCGCTCAGGGGTAGGGGGCCAGGGGGGAGGACATTAGGTCCCCCTCCCTTATTCTAGTTTAGGGCCCCCATCCACCGCTCAGGGGTGGGGGCCAGGGGGGAGGACATTAGGTCCCCCCCTTATTCTAGTTAAGGGCCCCGACCCACCGCTCAGGGGTGGGGACCAGGGGGGAGGACATTAGGTCCCCCCCTTATTCTTGTTTAGGGCCCCCACCAACCGCTCAGGGGTGGGGGCCAGGGGGGAGGACAATAGGTCCCCCCAATTTGTATTTAGGGCCCCCACCCACCGCTCAGGGTTGGGGGCCATGGGGGAGGACATTAGGTCCCCCTCCTTTATTCTAGTTTAGGGCCCCCACCCACTGCTCAGGGGTGGGGGCCAGGGGGAAGGAAATTAGGTCCCCCGAATTTGTATTTAGGGCCCCCACCCACCGCTCATGGGTGGGGGCCAGGGGGGAGAACATTAGGTCCCCCCCTTATTCTTGTTTAGGGCCCCCACCAACCGCTCAGGGTTGGGGGCCATGGGGGAGGACATTAGGTCCCCCTCCTTTATTCTAGTTTAGGGCCCCCACCCACTGCTCAGGGGTGGGGGCCAGGGGGAAGGAAATTAGGTCCCCCGAATTTGTATTTAGGGCCCCCACCCACCGCTCATGGGTGGGGGCCAGGGGGGAGAACATTAGGTCCCCCCCTTATTCTTGTTTAGGGCCCCCACCAACCGCTCAGGGGTGGGGGCCAGGGGGGAGGACATTAGGTCCTCCCCCAATTTGTCTTTAGGGCCCCCACCCACTGCTCAGGGGTGGGGACCAGGGGGGAGGACATTAGGTCCCCCCCTTATTCTAGTTTAGGGCCCCCACCCACCGCTCAGGGGTGGGGGCCAGGGGGAGGACATTAGGTCCCCCTCCCTTATTCTAGTTTAGGCCCCCCCAATTTGTATTTATGGCCCCCACCCACCGCTCAAGGGTGGGGGCCGGTGGGGAGGACAATAGGTCCTCCACCCTTTTTTTACTTTAGGGCCCCCACCCGCCGTGGGAATTAGGGAGTTATCTACTTATTCATTCCTGTCATTACATGACTGGCTAAGTAACTTACATTTTATATGAATGCATGTTTCTTGATTGTTGTAAGTGTTGAAGGCGAGCATCAGAAGTGGGAGTACGGACAGAAGATAGACGTAAGTCTTCAGCAGAGCATAAGGGCCTAGATGGGACATACTTGTGTATTACGGAGGATAGATGGGTGGGAGCAGCATTATGTAGAGATTTGAAAGCAAGAACAAGAAATTTAAATTGAGCCCTATATCTTACAGGAAGTCAATATAGGTACTGACAGAACGGTGAGGCATGGGCGGTGCGGGCGGACAGGAAGATGAGCCTCGCCGCCGCATTCATTATTGACTGTATGTCAGGATCGGGACAGGGATCCAACACGCAGAGTACTAACAGTAGAAAGGTACGTATACCGGGCCTTAGAATGGCCGGACTAACGTACAGAGAATAGTCAGAGACAAGCCGAGGTCGAGGGAACGAGAAGACAGGTAAGCGAGAGACAAGCCGGGTCAGAGGGATAACAGAGATAAGCAGAATCGTACAACAAGCCGGGTCAAAACCAAAGAGAATACTAGAATACAAGAGCACTGAGTGACTAGACAAGCTAGAACCACGACAGGGCAATGAGCTGACGAGTGAAGCAAGCTTAAATACCCTGAGTCCGAGGAGTAGACACGCCTCAGCTGAGTGCTGATAGGATAAAGCCAATAGAGTGGCAGGTCGCTCGGGATAGCGTCAAGACGTCACGTATCGAGCGTCATGTTAGAAAAGGAAGCGGATCCCTTGCGGCCAGCGTTAGAATGACTGGATGGACCGCGAGGAACGGCAGATATGGCGTGTTTAGACGGATAAACGACTAAGTCTCTACCCTTCTCAAAGGTAGAGACCTCAGGTACCCTGACAGTACCCCCCCTCTCAGATACGCCCACCGGGCGGAAGGAACCGGGACGAGATGGGAAGCGGGAGTGAAACGCCCTGCGGAGACGAGGAGCATGGACGTCCTCCTGAGGTACCCAACTCCTCTCCTCAGGACCATATCCCTTCCAGTTGACCAGATACTGTAATTTTCCCCGGGACAATCGGGAATTGATAATGGAGTTGACCTCGTACTCCTCCTGACCGTCCACCTGAACAGAACGAGGTGAGGAAACCGCAGAGGAGAATCTGTTGCAAATCAGTGGTTTCAGCAACGACACATGAAAGGAGTTGGGAATGCGTAAGGCCGACGGCAGAGCTAGGCGATACGCAACCGGGTTGATACGAGACAAAACCCTGTAAGGACCTATGTACCGAGGCGCAAATTTCATAGAGGGAACTTTTAAATGAATGTTCTTAGTACTCAGCCATACTCTATCCCCAGGGATAAAGACTGGAGCCGCCCTTCTGTGTTTATCAGCGTGTTTTTTGAACAACATAGAATTATGCAGGAGAATCTGACGAGTCTGATCCCACAACCTCTTCAGATTGGCGACATGATCATCAACCGCCGGTATTCCTTGGGAAGAAGAGACCGAAGGAAAAATGGAGGGATGAAAGCCATAATTCATGAAGAAGGGGCTGGAACGAGTAGAATCACAAACGAGATTATTGTGTGAGAACTCTGCCCAAGGAATCAAACTGACCCAATCATCCTGGTGTTCGGAAACAAAGCAGCGCAGATATTGTTCAATCTTTTGATTAGTACGCTCAGCGGCTCCGTTAGACTGAGGGTGATATGCAGAGGAAAAGTTCAATTTGATGCCTAATTGCGAACAGAAGGATCTCCAGAATCGTGAGACAAATTGAGAGCCTCTATCAGAAACGATTTCAGAAGGTATCCCATGTAAGCGAAAAACTTCTCTCGCAAAAATCTCCGCCAGTTCAGGAGACGAGGGAAGTTTAGGCAACGGTACAAAATGAGCCATCTTAGTGAATCTATCCACCACCGTGAGAATAACAGTCTGTCTCTTGGAGGCAGGTAAATCCACAATAAAGTCCATGGCCAAACAGGACCATGGTTTCTCAGGAATGTCCAAGGGGAGCAACAAACCACAGGGAGATGCGTGAGGCTGTTTAGTCCTGGTACAAGTCTCGCAAGCCCCGATGAACTCCTTAATATCCTTTCGTAAGGAAGGCCACCAGAAATCTTTGGAGATCAGGGAATAAGTCTTGCGAATGCCAGGATGACCAGCCACCTTGCTTTCGTGGAAACACTGTAAGAGCTCCAGTTGGAGTTCAGGGGGAACAAATTTTCTTCCCTCAGGAGTCTGTCCAGGTGCTAGATGCTGTAAGCTCAAGATCTGGGCAAGCAACGGAGAATGGATTTTGAGACTTGTGTTAGCAATAATGTTGCATTGGGGTACAATAGAGGACAGAACCGGTTCAGAAGAAGCCAAAGGTTCATATTGGCGAGATAGCGCATCGGCTTTAGAATTCTTTGAACCAGGCCTATAAGTAAGAACGTAGTTGAAATGGGTGAGGAATAAGGACCAACGAGCTTGCCTGGAAGACAATCGCTTGGCCTCTCCAATATAGGACAAGTTCTTGTGATCCGTTAAAATAGTAACAGGATGTAATGTCCCTTCCAATAAATGTCTCCATTCTTTTAAAGCTTTGATAACAGCTAGTAGTTCTCTGTCCCCAATGTCATATCTGCTCTCCGCACCAGACAATTTTTTAGAAAAAAATCCACATGGATGTAATGGTTTATCCACACCTAGCCTTTGGGATAGGATAGCACCTACGCCAGTCTCTGAGGCGTCTACCTCAAGTAGGAAAGGAAGAGTGGTATTAGGGTGAACCAAAATTGGGGCGGAAGCAAAGCGCTCCTTGAGAGTTTTAAAAGCAAGGAGAGCTTCCGTAGACCAATTCTTAGTATCAACCCCCTGTTTGGTCATATTGGTGATGGGCGCAATAATAGAAGAATACCCCTTAATAAAGCGCCTATAGTAATTGGAGAATCCAATAAATCTCTGAACGGCCTTGAGACCCTTAGGTAGGGGCCAATCCAGAATGGACTGGAGCTTATCCGGGTCCATCTTAAATCCCTCCCCAGAGATCACATAACCGAGGAAATTTACTTGGGTTTGATCGAAACTACATTTCTCCAATTTGCAGTACAGCCCATGTTGAAGAAGTTTGTGCAAAACCCTTCTGACCTGATCGTGGTGAGTCTCAATCTCTCTAGAATGTATGAGTATATCGTCCAGGTATACAATAACACACTCCTGCTGAAATTCCCTAAGAACCTCATTAATCAGATCCTGGAATACAGCCGGTGCATTACATAACCCAAAAGGCATAACTGTATATTCATAATGACCGTAGCGAGTATTGAACGCCGTCATCCACTCGTGTCCCTGCTGGACTCTCACCAAGTTATATGCCCCTCTGAGATCTAACTTGGTGAAAATGGTAGAACCCTTTAAACGATCAAAGAGTTCGGTAATCAAAGGAATGGGATAAGCATTCCTAATGGTTATCTTGTTCAAACCTCGATAATCAATACAAGGCCTAAGTGAACCATCCTTCTTTTTAACAAAAAAAAATCCAGCCCCGGCAGGGGAGGAGGATCTCCTAATGAATCCCTTGTCTAAATTCTCGTGAATATACTCCTCTAGAACTGAATTCTCCTTAGTAGATAACGGGTATACATGACCCCTGGGAGGCATGGTACCAGGGAGTAGGTTAATCTTACAATCAAAGGATCTGTGTGGAGGTAAAGTATCGGCTCTCCTTTTATCAAATACTGCCTTTAAATCCAGGTACTGAGGCGGTATTTGTATCTCTGTAGGATTAGAGGAGCTAGCCGACGTGTTTGCCAGGCAAAGAGGCGAGACCCTCCGCAAACACTTCTCTTGGCAATTCTGACCCCATGAAACTATCTCCCCTAATTCCCAATTAATGATAGGGTTATGTCTCTTTAACCAGGAGTACCCCAGGACTATGGGAATAGAAGGAGATGAAATGATCAACAGGGATAGATCTTCCTCATGCAAGATGCCAACAGTTAAATTCACAGGTATGGTCTCACGGAAAATAACAGGCTCAAGTAACGGTCTACCATCTATGGCCTCAACGGCCAGAGGTGTCTCCCTTAACTGGGATGGGATAGTATGCTTGTTAACAAAGACTTGATCGATAAAGCTCTCAGCGGCTCCAGAATCGATCAAAGCCATGGTTTTTACTACTCCCCTCTCCCAAGTCAAAGAAACGGGTAACAGAAGCCTGTGATCTTTATAATTGTGAACAGAGGACAAAATAGATACACCCAAGGCCTGTCCTCTAGAGAAACTTAGGTGCGAGCGTTTCCCGAACGATTGGGACAATTTAGGCGTAAATGACCTCTGACTCCACAGTACATACATAAACCCTCCCTTCTCCTGTACTGTCTCTCCTCCTCTGTGAGGTGAGTATTACCTATCTGCATAGGCTCAGGGAAACGTGAGGTTTCGATCTCAGAATCTCGAAATGCAGGAGCTAGTTTAAAGGAGGGTCTACGAGTCCTATCTCGAGTGTTCTGCCTCTCTCTTAAGCGTTCATCAATGCGAGAGATAAAAGAAATTAAATCCTCCAAACTCTCAGGAAGCTCTCTAGTAGCGACCTCGTCAAGGATTACATCTGATAGCCCATTTAAAAATACATCTATATAAGCCTGTTCGTTCCACTTAACTTCTGCCGCCAAGGATCTGAACTCTAGTGCATAATCCACAAGTGTTCGATTTTCCTGTCTAAGGCGCAACAGTAATCTAGCTCCCCTGAGTGCTTCCTCTTCAGCTCCCTCGCGCGCCGCGTACTGATACCGGCGCCGGAAGATGACGTCATCTTCCGGCTCGTATCAGTGCGGTGCGCGAGGGAGCTGAAGAGGAAGCACTCAGGGGAGAGTGCTCCCTCGCGCACCAGCCGGCCGCCGGGTGTAAGCAGGGCCAGCCTCGGGGGGCCCGGAGGTGGCCGGCTCCTGGGCCCCCCAGGAGAAGAGGCTGGCCCAGAGCGTACATACCGGGTCGCAGGGGCGGCCGGGCCCGGTCGCAGCCGCGACCCCTGCGACCCTGGTATGTACGCCACTGTACTGCTATCACTGTGCAGGTATCCTTACAAATTTTTGTAAATCAGAGGGATAAGAGAAAAAAATATGAACCAGGTCGAAGTCCCACTTATGAGCCCGTGCTTCTGATTGAAGGAACTGTCAACGTGAGAAGAACCATGGGGTCTGTGAGTTTCTGAATGTTGCCATTAGGTATATTTGTACCATCCCCCATTTTGTCACTATCTGCAGAAATACTTTCTTGTGTAGGCTTTATTCTCCTGGGTCTATACTTGATCAGCTTAAGAAGCCTGCTAGGCTACCAGGGGAAACTATGGAGGCTGCTTCTCCCTTATGATGCCGTCAAATTTCACCCCATTCACCCCTGCAGTTAGAGTTGTTTGAGTGTGGCTGTTGCCTAAACATTGTTTTATTTATTGTTCCAATACAGAATAAGCCATAAATGATATTGCAGACAAATCAAACATAAATCACACATTGCATAAAAATAACATGAAAAAACAATTGGAACAAGGATTTTTAGTTTAACATCACAACACTATACATAATAGCTGAATCAGGCAAATTGAAACCACTGGAGCGTCTGTTAGGTCAACGGTACATAGGTGCCACAGAAAAAAACAAAATAATTATTATAACAACATTATTATAGCATTTCTTCAGGTTATGAGCTTTCATCCTATTAACCAATCCGGGAGCAAGCGTATTACCCTTCTCAGGTGCTTTTTAGGCCAGTAGAAGTGCCAAGGGATGCCAGAAAGCGCAATTTGTGGTATCCAGAGACAAAATCTGTTCCAGGTCCCATTAGCACTAGGCAGGAGGGTATCCTCGACCAGGACGCCATTCCGAAGGAGCCAAAGTGAATATTCAGGCAAGGGCTGGCACCAACACCAGGTAGCTTACCATAAGCATAGCTTTTGATTGACGTGGATGACCCCAAAGGCTTATAGCCTAGGTAAGTAATGAGATGCATTGGATTCTGTTAGAGATGTGCCCCACATCGACCGCGCCGCCGAACTGAGCCTACCTGCTACCTATTTCACAGGTGTGCTATCTGTCGAGGTTTTACCTTTGTTTGTTGAACATGAACTATACAAGTATACAACAAAACAAATACTGTTATAAGTGAGGAAAGGCAACATATAAGAGAAACATATTTCAGCGCTTGTACAAACCAGTATGAGCAGTTCTAGGCAACTACACTGTGTTGCCAGTGTTGGTCCAGTGGCTCTGGACGCAACTGCGGGTGCCCACGTGGGTTCCCTGGACAGGGCTCCTTTGTGGGCCATGAGCCGTGACCGTGCCCTAATTACCCGCCAGGGAGCCCAAACGGTCCCGGGACCGGCCGTACCAGATACCTCACCCATGTCGCCTACCGTCCGCTATCCTGTCTCTGCCACTTTAGGGCTCATCATTGATCCAATGGTACATATTTAAAAGCTTATAACATATGATGTTGTCTTGATTGACAATTATTATGTCATTTTGTTAGCCCCCTAGTCTATCTTGCTCTGGTTCTGCGTATGTTGATCTGGAGGTTTGTCTCCGCTGGCGACCGCCACACCGCCATGCCCCGTCAGAACGCTTTTCTGCAGAATGGCCTCATAGGGGACACCAGCCAAGACCCTCTAGAGGAGATTACTGGACCCTATATTAGGGTAGTTGCCCTATTGGTAAGGTTAGCCCACTCCAGCAAGTTTGCGAGGACCCGTGTGACGGCATGGCACCGGAGGCAAGGGATCCCCCTCCGTATGTTCCCCATACCCTCCTCCGCAACTCTGATTTATGGTTTATGCTCCTCATCAAGTTGCTCCCCCAGATCCCACACTTTCTGGAAAGAGGATATTGTATTGCGGATCTGTGCTGTCAACTTATCCATCAGGTAGTTATCCTTGAGTTTAGAAATGACTAAGGTTAGCTAGGGAGTCTTGGGTTTTATCCATTGCTGGGATAGTGCTCTGCGGGCTGCCAGATAGAGCATATTTAATAATTTTTGCTCTGGTTTAGCTAGCCCCTCTGTAGGTTTGGACAGGAGGCAAGCCCATGTGTCTAGTGTTAGCCGTCTCTGTAGTATTCATGAGCCTAGGTCTACCACCCCGTGCCAGAAATCCCCGCCTTTGGGACAGTGCCACCACAGTTGTATATAGCTACCTTTCCCTCCACATAGGTGCCAGCAAGTGTCCATTGGGCTTAGTTTAATGTGGTATTGTTTGACAGGTATCGTGTACCACCTAAAGAGCGTTTTGTATGCCTGTTCCTGTAGGGAAGAACATATGGACATCTTTGCACAGGCCTCCCGAATGTCTTGCCAGTCAGTTCCCTCTCATGTTTCTCCTAAGTCTGCCTCCCACCGGTCTGTATATTGCAGTGTACCCCATTTCCCGATTCCGAACTAATATGACTATATAGCAGTGAGATCAGTTTTGTCGGTGTTGTTTCCTG
Organism: Pelobates fuscus; assembly: GCF_036172605.1. Taxonomy (NCBI): domain Eukaryota; kingdom Metazoa; phylum Chordata; class Amphibia; order Anura; family Pelobatidae; genus Pelobates; species Pelobates fuscus. The sequence goes on along the minus strand of NC_086321.1, from coordinate 315,608,849 downwards.
AAAGCACATTTTTTCAAAAAAGGTCAGTCGGGTTACTGCTGCCTTTCTAACCCCGGGGGCCTGTGCAAAGTCCCAGAGCTGTACATATCTGAAGAAATCGTGAGTGCCCAGGGGAGCCAGCGATTTTAGGTGTTCATATGTTACTACCTCGTCATTAACGGATAAATGTACATATCTTTGCACCCCCGCTGCCTCAATTCCCTTGAAGTCCCTGGCTCTCAGGCCTGGCAAGAATGCTCTGTTTCTCAGTCATGGGCGAGGGAGTGTTGGCAAGACACTTTTTTTTGTGCCACTTGATCCCAGATATGAATGGAGTTAAGAATCGAGGGGCAGGTTGTCCTGAGGATAGCCCAATGTTCCCTGGGAGTCCATATGTAGAATTGTGGTAAGTCGGCGCCAGTCAGAAGAGATTCAATGTCCACCCACCTTCTTTGCTCCAGGGGGCAGTGCCAATGTGCAATTTGGACTACTTGTGCTGCATGATAGTAAAAAGTATTGGTGGGGCAGTCTCAGCCCACCCCTCCATTTAGACACATATAGTATGGTGCAGGCTATTCTGGGTCATTTCCTCTGCCAGATAAATGTATCTATAGCTCTCTGTCATGACCCACACTGTTATAGATTGGAAGAGAAATAGCAGTCTGGCCATGAAATTTATCTTAATTGAATGTTGACGCCCTAGCTATGTTATGGGTTTATCTTTTCATTTTTCTAGGTCGTTTTTCAGTGTATCAAAGAGTGGAGTGTAATTGTACCTGAATAACGCATTGGGGTCTGCTGTTAGTTGTACTCCTAGGTACGTCAATACGTCTGTGTGGATCCCCCTCCGTATGTTCCCCATACCCTCCTCCGCAACTCTGATTTATGGTTTATGCTCCTCATCAAGTTGCTCCCCCAGATCCCACACTTTCTGGAAAGAGGATATTGTATTGCGGATCTGTGCTGTCAACTTATCCATCAGGTAGTTATCCTTGAGTTTAGAAATGACTAAGGTTAGCTAGGGAGTCTTGGGTTTTATCCATTGCTGGGATAGTGCTCTGCGGGCTGCCAGATAGAGCATATTTAATAATTTTTGCTCTGGTTTAGCTAGCCCCTCTGTAGGTTTGGACAGGAGGCAAGCCCATGTGTCTAGTGTTAGCCGTCTCTGTAGTATTCATGAGCCTAGGTCTACCACCCCGTGCCAGAAATCCCCGCCTTTGGGACAGTGCCACCACAGTTGTATATAGCTACCTTTCCCTCCACATAGGTGCCAGCAAGTGTCCATTGGGCTTAGTTTAATGTGGTATTGTTTGACAGGTATCGTGTACCACCTAAAGAGCGTTTTGTATGCCTGTTCCTGTAGGGAAGAACATATGGACATCTTTGCACAGGCCTCCCGAATGTCTTGCCAGTCAGTTCCCTCTCATGTTTCTCCTAAGTCTGCCTCCCACCGGTCTGTATATTGCAGTGTACCCCATTTCCCGATTCCGAACTAATATGACTATATAGCAGTGAGATCAGTTTTGTCGGTGTTGTTTCCTGAAAGCACATTTTTTCAAAAAAGGTCAGTCGGGTTACTGCTGCCTTTCTAACCCCGGGGGCCTGTGCAAAGTCCCAGAGCTGTACATATCTGAAGAAATCGTGAGTGCCCAGGGGAGCCAGCGATTTTAGGTGTTCATATGTTACTACCTCGTCATTAACGGATAAATGTACATATCTTTGCACCCCCGCTGCCTCAATTCCCTTGAAGTCCCTGGCTCTCAGGCCTGGCAAGAATGCTCTGTTTCTCAGTCATGGGCGAGGGAGTGTTGGCAAGACACTTTTTTTTGTGCCACTTGATCCCAGATATGAATGGAGTTAAGAATCGAGGGGCAGGTTGTCCTGAGGATAGCCCAATGTTCCCTGGGAGTCCATATGTAGAATTGTGGTAAGTCGGCGCCAGTCAGAAGAGATTCAATGTCCACCCACCTTCTTTGCTCCAGGGGGCAGTGCCAATGTGCAATTTGGACTACTTGTGCTGCATGATAGTAAAAAGTATTGGTGGGGCAGTCCCAGCCCACCCCTCCATTTAGACACATATAGTATGGTGCAGGCTATTCTGGGTCATTTCCTCTGCCAGATAAATGTATCTATAGCTCTCTGTCATGACCCACACTGTTATAGATTGGAAGAGAAATAGCAGTCTGGCCATGAAATTTATCTTAATTGAATGTTGACGCCCTAGCTATGTTATGGGTTTATCTTTTCATTTTTCTAGGTCGTTTTTCAGTGTATCAAAGAGTGGAGTGTAATTGTACCTGAATAACGCATTGGGGTCTGCTGTTAGTTGTACTCCTAGGTACGTCAATACGTCTGTGTGTCAGGTCCCCTGCCCCCGCGCCGCTTGCGGCGACCTTGCTTACCTCATCACAGCGAGCGGCATCATCTGGTCCCTGTCTTCAGACTAGCAGTGTGTCTGATGCTGCACGCTCCAGAGCTTCCTTATATGTGTGCTGCACCTGGTCATGTGACCTGGCACACAGTGATGACCTCAGAGACCCAAGGGAGGGAAGAAACTCCTCCCACGTGTTGTGGTCTTTGGTTTACCATTGAGCGTTGCACTTGTTATTTGGATTTCCTGGTTACTGATATTTGGCTTTGTCTCTCGTTATTCCATCTCTCTGTTTCCCTTGACCTCAGCTCGTGTTTTGACAATCCCTTTTTGCATAACCCGACCGGTATTGCAATTCTCTCTACTCTGTCCTGTCTGTGTGTTAGGGTTGCCTAGTGAACGTTACACTGTGGTAGTTTTGATGTGGTGTAACTGCCTGAGGAGCGTCACTTCCTGGTCGGTCATGTGAAAGGGCATTACTATCGACTAGTGAGATTTACCTTGTATCCAGAGATGTCCCTGTAGTCATGTAGAAGTGTTTCTAACCTGGCCATGGAGCGCATTGGGTCGGTAATCGTCAGTAACACATCATCGGCATATGCCGCCACTTTGAATTCCTGATTCATGATCCGTACCCCCTGTATGTGTGGGTCAGTTCTGATGGAATGTAGTAGTGGCTCTAGGGAGATCGCAAAGAGGAGTGGTGATAGGGGGCACCCCTATTGCGTCCCGTTTCTGAGTCTGAAAGGGGATCTGGGGGCCCCTGTTATGATGGTCTGTGCATTTAGATCTACATATAAGGCCTTGATGGAGGTTAGAAATGACTCGGGAATCCCAAGAGGCCGAATAGGAATGGCCATTGGACTTGATCAAAAGCTTTCTCAGCAACCAGGGAGAGGGCCAGGGATGGGTCTTTTTGATTCCATCATGAACCAGACCAGGTCTGCCGCACGACTTGTGTTTTCAAACAGGTGGCTATCTGCCATGAAGCCAACCTGATCCGGGTGATTCAGTTTAGGTAGTAGTGGTGTCTCATGGTCAGTATTTTGGCAAATAATTTTAAGTTGGAATTAATGAGGGATATGGGCCTGTAGTTAGATGCTAGGGTGTGGTCTTTATTTGGTTTCAGTAACAGTATTATGTTTGCAGTAGCCATGTCACTGTCCGGAGTTCCCCACCTGAAGGAAGTGATTGTAGAGCTTAGTAAGGGGGGTTACCAGTTCCTCCCGGAATCTTTTGTAATAGCTGACATCATAGCCATCAGGTCCGGGTGCCTTATTCCTTTTAAGGGCAGATACGGCAGCTGCCACTTCCTCTTGGGATGGGTTCCTCACTCTCAGTCACCCTAGGCATATCTATGTTTGCCAAGAATGAGTCAAAGCGCTCCTGGTACTGTGCCTGTTCTACAGCATTTCGGGGGGAGTGATTTTATACCTTCTGGAAGTATTCATTGAATATTGTATTGATATATTTTGGAGTTGTAACTATCTCGTTAGTGGAGTTACGGATTTTAGTAATTGGTTTACTGCTTTGCCCGGACCGGACTGTTCTTGCTAATAATGTATCCATTTTGTTAGCTTTCTCGTAGTAAAGTTTTTTAGACCATTTTAAGTAGCGTGCTCTTTAATTGAGTGTTCTATAGCTTTGAGTTCTGCTAATTTGGTGCGAGAAGGGTTGTATTTGTGTTGTTGTTCAGTCCTTCGCAAGGTCGATTGCAGCTCCAGGAGGAGCTTAATTTTCGTTTGCTTTTTATGTGTGGCCGCTTGTATAAAGTGGCCCTTCAACACCATTTTGTGAGCCGCCCAAAGTATCGTTGGATTCGTATCTTCTGTATCGTTATTGTGAAAATAATCTGTTATAGCTGTTTAGGTATTGTAAAGAACGTCTTTATCATTGAGCAAGTCAGTATTCAACTTCCAGGACCAGTAAGAGTTATACTGTAACTTGCCAAGGGTGACTGCTATATCTGCCTGGTCGGACCATGTAATGCTGTTTATTTCTGAATGGAGGACTTTAGCCATGCCCGCACCATTCAGAAGGATCTTATCTATTCTAGAATATGTGTTGTGTGCTAGAGAGTAAAAGGTGTAGTCATGTGTGTCAGGGTGCTGAAGTCTCCAAGCCAATGCGAGTCATAAAGGTGTACATTAGTCTATCCTGTTCCTCTCTGCCCTGGGAACGACATGTCCCCAGTTTGGAACTCCTATCGAGTGTCGGGCAGGGTACGGCATTAAAGTCCCTGCCCACCACTAGTATCCCGCCCTGTAGGCCAGATATATCAATGTTACTAGGGATTCCCAAAAAGAGGTGTCTGCTTCGTTCGGGGCGTACACATTCACCAGGTGCATCTTCATGTTATATAGAGTGCCTGTAACCGCTATGTACCTGCCCTCACATTCTATGTGCTGCTGTGTTGTTGTGAATGGGCAGCGCTTGTGGAATAGCATGGCTACACCTGCTTTCTTTCGCAATGTTCTCGTTTCATTGGATTCTGTGTAGTCTCGGTCCCTAATCCTGACCGGTGCCAACCAAGGCAGATGTGTCTCCTGAATAAAGGCTATGTCTGTTTTTTTTGTTTTTAGGTCACGAAGCATGAGCCTATGTTTAGTAGGGGTGTTTAAGCCCTGGACATTAATGGAGAGTATTTTCAGAGCCATACTGGGGGTACTTGCGTTAGCGGATTGCCAGAGGTTTTGTCAGTTGGGGTAGTATATTCCCCTCCGATCGGGGCCGACAGGTTCCCTCCTCCCCCCTCTGGTGCCATCACCAATTTCCTTCAGTGTGTGCCCTGTCTTCCCCCTGTAGATCCCCGCCCCGGCCTGCCCAGAGATACCCCGCCCGCCTGTCTATGTACTCTGATGGGGTGTTCCACGGCCCTAGTTTTTGAGGGCCTTGCAAAAATTCTGGGATGAGGTGGGTAGCGTACACCAGTCCGGGGTGTATGTTCGCCAGTGTGTGTATACCCCGAGTGTTTGCTTGTACTGCCCTTTTATATTCCGAGGTGTCGTGGTTTTGCCAGCCCTGAGGTGTAACAGAAAGTGTTCGATCCCGAGGGTGTGTCACCTCTCACAGAGCTGCTGCTGTGATGTGAGTATTGTAGCCCTCGGGTCTATCATTATATTTGGACCATCTATTGTGGCCTGGTCCGGTATGGGTCCTCAGGTATATAGTTAAAATTATAATAATGTAACTATTTACAGTGTTGAAATCAATAGATCTAAACTTTGTTGTGCATTTGGGAACTCCCGCAGTAGAGCACCCCCCCACCAGTCCCGTTTCTTTTGAGGTAGACACGGTCTCCCACCCTTATTGTCCCACTTTTGCCCCTCTTGTGATGTAGGTGTGATCTCGGTCATGGCAGTGGTAGAGTTGGGGGGGCAATGGGGAGTGCCCCCCCAACCCGGAGCTCGGCCCCCCTCCCGCCTCACATACATGTCCCGCTTGTTATATCTTTATAGGGTATTTTCTTGTGGTCGACAAGGAGGTGGGGTATCATGCAGTTATTATATATTGTGTGAGCCTCAGTTGCTGGGAAGAGTAAATGCAACTCAGTGAAGGCGGGGGTAGTCGGGCCCTCAGTATTAGGTGGGCGGCTATTGCAATGCCATCAGCCCCCAGGACTGGTATCTTTGCTGTGGGGAGCTCCACTGGGGGTCAAATTGTAGGCATTTCCTATCGGTACACAAACAGGCAATAAATCAATATATACATTTAGCAGAAGCTTTCAGGGGTGGCCCCCATCCTTCCCCCTCTGTGTCTTCAAGTCGGGAGTCGTCCCACCCACCCCCCCAGGCTTCCCCCTCCCACATGGCTAATCATCTTCCCTAGGGGGCACATATAGCGGGTACTTAGCTGTGAGTGCTTAGGCTGTGGTGCCCGTTCCCGAGTCCTGGGCAAGCAAGTCCCTGGCAGCGCCTTTCAAGTGTGATGGCCTGTGTCTTCTGCGCCGTACCATTCTCGAGGGAGGGCAGTGAGCTTGGGTCAAGGCGGGCGCAGTAGGGAGAAGCCCGGCAGGGGGGTCAATTTGTAAGTTGCAGAGAACTTTTGCTGGATGAGTCCCTGGAAGCAATGTGCGGGTGAGTCCCGCCCCGAAAGCCACCAGCTTGAATGGATGTCCCCACGTGTACCGGATCTCGTGTCGTCTTTCTTTACATACGGATCCTGAAAGCCGCCTTCACTTGACACATAAAGAGAACATTCCTCTACACAAGTCGCCAGTGCCCCATAAGGCCCACCTTGAGACTTTGTTCTGGCACTATTTATTATCTGGATTTTGTATATTTTAGCTAGACCATAGCCAGCTTTGGTGCAACCTTTTCCTATATTGTTCTGTGAACACACATATAGTTGACTGTTAAATGTAGGCTTATTTAGTGTTGGTCACACATAAAAGCAGCTTTAGATCCCCATTTCACATAAACACCACAACATTGCTAGACATATAAAGCTCTGAGCTAAGAGCATCTAGGGCACATAGAAAATGTTCCTAGTGAAATAAAGGCTGTCAATTTGCATGTCTGCCAGAAATAAAGGGCTTTGTAAAATGTGGAAAATTCATTGAGTGATGTATGAAACCAGCTTTACTACACACAACTATATCATAGTCTAATAACTCTCTTTCAACTGAGCCATGGCCTTGATGTAATGTCCTTTGACATAGTGTCCTTTGGGTGAAATAGTGTTAAAGTGAGAATGGGTCGAAACATAAAATAAACAGGCTTTGTTCATACACCATGGTGGAGAAATCCAATTATGGTTGGTTGGTTCTGCCAAATACTAATGAACTTAATCATGTGGAATAATAATAAGATTTTATCATGGAAACTTCAGTAGACATTGTGACCATTTTAATATCATCTTGGAAATAAGGATTCCTTCTTGCTCGCAATCAGTGCTGTCTAACCAATGCTTTCAGTTAGTTAATATGTATATGTATAACATATTGCCTGAGGGTGTGCACCCTAAAGCACAAACACACACGGCGTATGTTTTTGTGCTTTAGGGTGCACACCTTAATGCAATAGGCTGCGCACGCCTATGTATGCCTGTATGTGTGTATGTCTGTTTCAGTATATGTATCTGTTAGGATGTGTGTATCTTTCTGTGTGTGTGTCTGTGTCCTATTGTATCAGTGTGTGTCTGTGTTTGTGTCTTTGTGTGTATTCCTGTGGGCGGGATTTCGAGGTGGGCCCTGGGGACGGTTTGGAGGCGGCACCCAGGAGCCAAAACCTTAAGCTGTGTTAGGGGCCCAAGAATTTCTGATGGTGTCCCTGGACTGAGGCAGATACAACACCAGCACCACTTAAAATGATTGACCCCAGTCAAGTGATGCTTGGAAGGGTGCTTAGTGACAATATATAGTGGCAATAGTTATAAGGCACAGGAGCTGCTCTACATTACGACCAGTTTCCATTGTGGTCAGGCCCTGCCCCCACTATGTTGGGGTTTTTTTTCTGCGGGGAATATCTTTTTTCCTTCATTGTATTTCTGTTGTGCGATTCTACAATAATATTTTCTTTGAGGTCATCTCACGCTGTCTTACCTATATTTGCTTTAACATAAAAAAAAAAAAAAACAGGCAAACAAAATACTTATTGATATTGTACATTGTTTATATCATTATGTATATATTTTATTGCATTATGTTGTGTCAACCTTATGTCTGACGGTAAATAAATAAAAAATAAAAAAAGAAGTCTGCTGCGAGAGTGTTCTCCTTTCCAGGTAAGTATGCTGCTTTGAGACCCTTTAAGTATAGGATAGCCCATTCCATGATTGGCTGCATCTGATGTGCTAACCTCTTGCTTCTTCTTCCTCCTTGATGGTTCAAATAGGCAGCAACCACTTTGTTGTCTCTTTCACATTCCTTTCAAATGGTCTTCAAATTACATCATCGCCTTATACACCTCTCTCATTTCTAATAATTTCCCATGATGGATCTTCTAGTCACTAGTGGATACCCATTGTTCAGAGTGGACTCCTTTGTCCACCATCTTAGCTTCAGTTTTTAGTGGTTTTGTTGAACTGCTTGAGAAAATTACATTTGTAATTATTAGAAATGTCCCTATTTTTAAAATAAAATATTTAGAATTAGAATTTGCTAACTTGAATAACAGGGAGAAAATTTGCAGCACTACAACAGATAAAACCCAAATGCAGCAAGGAACAACATCTTCCTGTCACAAAAAAGTGGTAATTAGGTTTTTTAACTAGTAAGGGGCTCAGCGCATGCTTCCAAGCCTCTCTAGAGAAAGTTGATTAATGTGCATGAGCGGCAGACCGGAGGAAATGATATCCTATCCTGAATAGCGTCCGCCAGCTTGGAAATTGGCAAACCGATACTGGCAAAGACAAGAATGCAGGAGAATGTGCATAAGTAGTTTTTTTAAGGGTTTTTTTTTACGATGAATTGTTTTTTAAAGGTTTATAAAAATAGTGGGAAACTGTACATTGAAGAATAATAATGAATAGTAATAATAACATTCATGATTTAAATTAATGTATTAATTCAAGCCCTTTATTTAAATTTTATTAATTCAAGCACTTTTTAAAATTTATTTTTGCACTTTTTTACATATATAATTTGTAATATTTAAAAAAAAAAAAATGTATTATTACTTTTCATTATTATTATCCAGCGTACAATTTTTCCACAATTTTTTGTATAAACCTTAACCCCTTAAGGACCAAACTTCTGGAATAAAAGGGAATCATGACATGTCACACATGTCATGTGTCCTTAAGGGGTTAAAGGTCTTTGATATGTGTATATAAGTATAGTTTTTATATTGGATTTGAGTTTTTACACTATTTATGTGCTGGTCCTACTTTGCATACGGTTTTGTTTTAGTATTGTTAGTATGGAAATTATTTGTGAGGGCATTAAGTTGCTTAGGTGGTTTATCTACTAAACAGTGTAATGTTATGAATTTTTTTTTCTTTCATATCTAGAGCTGAAATCCCATATTTAGTTGAGTCATGTTATTGACCCACGTGTCCACATTGGCTTTCTAGTTGATTACAGACAATTCAAAGAATTTTAGTCTCATAACCGCTCGATGTTAGACACGACTGTATTCATTTTATTAGTGACTCTTTACATTAGCTCGCCTCCATTCTACTTAGAGATATGCATTTAGATTTACTAACTTAATTCATCTCTAGACCTGTGATTTCAGGCAAGACAGGAAGGGTGTTCTTCTCCACCTTACAGTTCATGGCCAAACATATGTGGACGCACCTTGTAATTATTGGATTTGGCTACTTCACTCACACCCCTTGCTAACAGCTGTATAAAAATCAAACACACATCCATGTTTAAGTAGTTAACTATGGGTATCACTATAGTTTTTATTGTGAAGCTCATTGCTATTTAAATTAGTTTTGTCATAGAATGCTATCTAAATACCGGTAGGTGGATTGCCAAATCTCTCTTTTCTTAGAGTTGTCCCAGTCCCTGGTGGTACATCTCTGTGAATCAACAATTCGACAGCAAAATGGTAGGTTACAAGAAACTCACAAAACAGGAATACCAAGTGTTTGAACATGTAGAATATAGAACTCTTCTGTCCATTTCAGAGCAGAACAGGAAGCACTCTAAAAATAATAGCCACAAAACTGTTGTACAGATGGAACAACTACTAAATGCCTATCAGCACTTTTACAGCGCTACGGAATTTTGCTGGCACTATATAAATAATAATAATAATAATAATTATGATGCATTGTGGTGGAATCTCGGTAAAAATAAATTTAGTAGGCCGAGATTACCACGTGGCATGTGTACGTGCATATGCTGACGTATTGATCAGTTGGTTGCACGAGGCAAGATACGATCAGTAGTGTACGGAGCATGTGCAAGAATACAGGATATAGTATTCCCCTCCTCCATTGTGCTGGACAGGCCATGCGGTCAAGCAGGAAGTTAATTCTTATGTGTATTGATTGGTCAAGAGAATGTGCGGGTGGAGCTTAATATGGGAGGAGTTATGTGCCTATATAAGGAGCCTGCACTATTGTCCGGGGCTCAGAACTTGCTGTATTTTGGTGACATTAGTCCCTCTGAGTCCCGATCGGTGATCCAATAAAGAATCTCTTCCTTCCTGAAGAAACCTGTGTCCATCTCTCTGTGCTTGGCTTCCGTCAGTTTCTCCGATATCATTTGGTGTATTGGCCGGGAAGCTCATCGTTCAACGGTAGCTGAGAGGTAGAGGCGTGAGACGGTCTATCTTTGCCCACGTTCTCTACGGCTGCACCCCTGAACTTCTGCGTGGACCTCCCTTCGTCTCGGCGCCACTGGTCTGTTGTCCAGGAGATCATCGGCCTCTACGTAAGAAGTGCTGGGGTGTTCCCGTCGATGAGTGTGAACTCAGGTTCAGGAACGAGGAGGTAAGACAACTGCTGTTTTAGACGGCAGACCCACTAGGGGTATACCGATTGTGCGGTAGGCCCATAAGGGGTTTGAATTGTGTATGGAATCTGCCCCCTATGTCGGAGGGAAGGAGCGAAGGCACACCGCTCAATCGAACGCTCTTTAGTAAGACCGTTTGATTTGGTTTGGAGTCAGGCGGGGTTCTGGTGTAAATAGCCCCAGCCGGACACCAGTGTCTTGTCTAGACTAGCGTTCTAGGGTGTATATTTTGTTCGCTAGGTCGGAGGGACCGGGAGACTAAGCGGCGTCTGTGTAAATTCGGTTCGCTAGCTCTCAACCTATCTTGGCTAAGTGGGAAGGCGTGTAAATTTGGAACCCACTAGATTTTTGATAGAGTAATCGACTAAGAGGCGTCTGTGTAAATTCGGTCCTCTAGTTCGCTATATGTGGTGCTTGGGCAGTGTGGCTAACCAAAACGGATGTAGATAGTTTTAGGTAGTCCATTTAAGGTACTGGCCAATAGTTTAGTTGGGAATTGTAAATGTGTTAAAGATTGTTAGTAAAGTGTATATCTTGTTAGATAGCGCGAGCTCAGCCGTCTAGCGAGAGTGTTAATAGTGTGTTGCTGTATCATAGTGCACGGTACCATAACCCTGTATATTTACTGATACTGTATATAAGTACTAATCATTGTCGTCTATTGCATGTTTAACACCATAACCACTAATAATTGTATTGTGACCTTAAATTGTGCTTTGACCTATGCTAACCGTACTGTAACCGCTATTTGTAAAAGACGATGTTACTGGGGTGTGTTATAGACGGGTAATTCATATATAGAGAATTATAGCGTGGGTGACTGTATAGTTTCGCCAAAGGGCATAATATTGATTATTTAGTGACTGGTGTAACAGCTGTGTGTGTACGGGAATTCCCTGAGTGTTTATTGTGTTATTGTGTACGTTTCACTTGGTAACCGTACCACGTGGTGCTGTTGCCAGAGGAAACGGGTGTGACTGTTGAATAGTACGCGTGCATAGTATTCGTTGTCAACGACGTTCCAATGATAAGTATGGGCGCGTCAGAGTCAACGATTCCGGATCCCTTAGGTTGTATGGTAAAACATTTTAAAAAGGGATTCAAAACATGTGATTTTGGGGTTAAAATGTCTCCTGTACGTTTGGTCACCTTGTGCACTAGGGAGTGGCCTACTTTGGTTACGGCATGGCCGCCACGTGGTAGTTTGGATCCAACCCTGATACAGCGTGTACACGTGGCTGTATCGGGTAGGCCTGAACTTTACGGGCAGTTTCCATATATTGATTGTTGGAGACAGGCCGTAAACGACTCGCCAAAATGGATTCAGATATGCCACGAGGAGCAATGTCGCCTCATGGTGGCCAGGACTTGTTTGTCCACTAGGACTGTGGTTAGGCCCATTTTGGACACGCCCCCTGAGTCCGAGATCCCTTTGCCGCCCCCTTACTTCCCTTTAAGAGGAAATGACGTGAATGCAGGAAGTTCTATACCCCTCCCCTCATTGCCCTCATCCACTTCCGCTTCCTCCTCTAGTACAGAATCCACCCCCCCTCGTATTAAACCTCCCCTTCCGGAACCAGAACCAACCCCCGTTAGATCTAAATATCCTGATTTGGCGCCACTTCAAACTTCCGGTCAAGCTTCTTCTAGCTCGGCTGGGAGTATTCTATTTACCAGCTTTTCCCAAAATCAAGCTCCCACATCCTCATGCCCTATTTCCCCCCGACTGGAACCCATAACTGACGCCCCTTCACGTAGCCCTATACTAACCCGACAACTGACCGGTACCCAACAACTTAGACATTATCAGATGCCTCTTCGTCTGAATCCCGGGTCAGCCTATCTCGATGCCGCAGGTCAAATGGCACATGCTGACCCAGTCTTCGTATATGTCCCGTTCACTACTACCGATCTCTTGAATTGGAAGACCCACAATTCCTCGTACACTGAGAAACCACAAGCTATGACCGATCTGTTCACCTCGATAGTTCAGACACATAATCCGACATGGGCTGATTGCCAGCAGTTATTAATGACTTTGTTTAATAATGAGGAAAGGACAAGGATTAACCAAGCGGCCATTAAAGCGCTAGAGGATAGAGCCCGTGTTTTAAATCAAGCCAATCCGGCAGCATGGGCCGCAACACATTACCCTAATACCGATCCCGATTGGAACGTTAATGGCGCAGATATGGTTCAACTCAAAGCCTATAGAGACGCTATAATTGCTGGCATGAAAGCCGGAGGAAAGAAAGCCATTAATATGTCGAAGACAGTTGAGGTGATTCAGAAAAGTGATGAAGCGCCCAGTGTCTTTTATGACCGATTATTGGAGGCATACCGCTTGTATACCCCCTTTAATCCGGAAGACGCAGATAATTCCCGAATGGTAAACTCCGCCTTTGTCAGCCAAGCTTACGGAGATATTAAGCGCAAGCTACAAAAGTTAGAAGGGTTTGCAGGAATGTCTATTACCCAACTAATGGAGGTAGCAAATAAAGTATATATGAACAGGGAAACAGAGACTAAGAAAGAGGAAGAGCGCAAGATGCGTAGAAAGGCAGATATGCTAGCGGTAGCGATCGCGGGCGTAGATAGACGGGGCCCAGATAGAGGCGATAGTAAGTGGAATGAGGAACCTCTGAGTAGAAATCAGTGCGCATACTGTAGGGAAGAAGGGCATTGGAGAAGTGAGTGTCCGTGAAGAGAACAGTATGAGAGAGACAGACCTAGGACAGGTTACGGAAACTTTAGAGGCAGAGCGAGAGGTAGAGGAGGCCCCGGAGGGAGCAATGGTAATAGAGGGAGTAATGGGAACAGAGGAAGTGTAAGGGAAGATAGGTACTATCCAGCAGCGCAAAGGTCCCGCGATAGAGAAGGTAGGGACTTTGTGGGATTGGCTGACACGGTTATGGAGGACTATTGATACCGACCGGGCTCCATCCCCCTTGGTCGAGCGGAGCCTATGGTCGATGTATCAATAGGGGGAAAAAGGAGTGCGTTCATGATCGACACTGGTGCTGAACATTCGGTGGTGACTGACCTAGTTGCTCCTCCATCTGGAAGAACTATTACTGTAATAGGAGCAACTGGGAGAAGTGCTGCAAAACCGGTTCTTAAAAGTCGACTCTGTACATTGGGAGGCCACGTAGTAAAACATCAATTCCTTTATATGCCTGAATGTCTAGTCCAATTGCTGGGACGTGATATGCTATCTAAGTTACAAGCGCAGATTACGTTCCTACCAAATGGAACAACATCCTTAAAGTTTAATGGACCTTCAGGTATTATGACATTATCCGTACCAAAGGAAGAAGAGTGGCGACTTTATACAGCGTTGACTAGCCAAAACCCTAGGAGTGATGAATCCCTATTCAACATACCAGGAGTTTGGGCAGAGAACAACCCACCAGGACTGGCCTGCAATATTCCACCTATTAAAATCGAACTAAAACTTGGGGTTTATCCAGTGAGCCTAAGACAATATCACATCCCGCAGAAGGCTAAGAAGAACATCCAATCTTATCTGGATAAGTTCATACGGTATGGTATCCTAAAATTCTGTACTTCCCCCTGGAACACCCCATTGCTGCCTGTTCAAAAGCCCGGTACAGATGAGTATCGACCTGTGCAGGACTTGGGAGCAGTCAATGATGCGGTTGTTAGTATACATCCAGTTGTGCCCAATCCATATAACCTGCTTGCTTTAATTCCGGGCGGGGCTACTTACTTTACAGTCTTAGACCTCAAAGATGCCTTCTTTTGCCTCCGAATTGCCGCAGAAAGCCAATGTATCTTCGCTTGCCAATGGGAAAACGCTGTGACGGGCTCAAAACGCCAAATGACCTGGACAAGACTGCCCCAAGGGTTTAAAAATTCACCTACCCTATTTGGTTCAGCTCTAAGTCAAGATCTACTGGATTTCGAGTCCATCCCAGGAGAGTGTGTATTGTTACAATATGTAGATGACTTGTTGATAGCAGCAGTTACAAAGGAAATATGTCAGCAAGCAACGCACGATCTACTACACATTCTCTGGAAGGCAGGATACAAGGTGTCTAGAAAGAAGGCTCAGTTGTGTTTGCCAACTGTCAAATATCTGGGATTCCATATCTCTGAAGGTCAAAGAATTATGGGGCCAGAGAGAAAAGAAGCTGTGTGCCAAATACCGATACCCAAGAATAGAAGACAAGTGCGAGAATTCTTGGGGGCAGCAGGCTTCTGTAGGATATGGATTCCCAGCTACGCGATACTGGCAAAACCTCTGTATGCAGCTATCAAAGGTACAGAGCACGACCCCTTCTTATGGACTCAAGAACAGCAAACGGCATTTGAAGATGTGAAGAAGGCTTTGATGAGTGCCCCAGCATTAGGTCTACCTGATCACACACGACCATTCTACCTGTATGTACATGAGCAAAGAAGAATGGCTGTGGGAGTATTGACACAGTACTTGGGATCATGGCAAAGACCTGTTGCCTACATGTCTAAGCAACTGGATGCAGTGGCCAGCGGACTTCCACCTTGTCTAAGAGCCGTAGCTGCAGCCGCCCTGCTAGTAGCTGAAGCCGATAAACTCACTCTGGGTCAAGAACTTTATGTACGAGTCCCACATGCAGTACAGACGTTGTTGGATTACAAAGGAAATCATTGGTTTAGTAACAGCCGTATGACCAAGTATCAAGCAATGTTGTGTGAAAACCCAAGAGTGCATTTAGAGACTGTAAACACCTTAAATCCAGCTACCCTTTTGCCACAACCTACGGAAAGTCAACATGACTGTTTGGAAGTAATGGATGAAGTATTTTCAAGTAGACCAGATCTTCGTGATTTTCCCATCCAGAACCCCGATGTTCAATATTACACTGACGGCAGTAGTTATGTGAAAGAAGGGATCCGCTATGCGGGATATGCAGTAACAACGATAGACAAGGTGATAGAAGCTCGGCCACTGGCAAAAGGAACATCAGCACAAAAGGCAGAATTGATAGCACTGACACGAGCGTTACAATTGGCTGAAGGTTTAAGAGTGAACATCTATACGGACTCCAAGTATGCGTTTTTAACCACTCATGCCCACGGAGCTTTGTATAAAGAAAGAGGACTATTGAATTCAAAAGGCAAAGAAATCAAGTACGCAGCTGAAATCCTACAACTATTGGAAGCAGTGTGGGAGCCGAAAGAAGTCGGTATTATACATTGTCGAGCGCATCTGAGAGGAGATGGTGATGTAACCAAAGGAAATCGGATGGCAGACAGTACAGCTAAGCGTGCCGCTGAATCGGGAAGACAGGAGTATGTGGGGCATATAGCTGCTCTTATACCAACTCCACTGTCTCAATGGACTCCAGTTTATACAGCTCAAGAAGAGGAGTGGTTAAAGACTGAACCTGGAAAGTACTTGGAGAACAAATGGTATCAGTTAGAAGATGGAAGAATAGTTATTCCAGCATCACTAGCGGTAGAAATTGTCCAAAACTATCACAACGGGACACATTCTGGGAGAGATAGTACAGAAGAATCTCTCAGAAAACATTTCTACATACCAAGATTGTCCAACTTGACTCAGGCCATTGTAAGAAGATGTGTAACGTGTGCTAAGAATAATGCAAGGCAAGGACCAGTAAAGCCACCAGGAGTCCAGTTTATGGGGGGACTCCCCATGTCCGATTTACAAATTGACTATACAGTGATGCCTAAATCTGGTGGACATCGCTACCTGCTGGTAGTTGTGTGCACCTATTCAGGCTGGGTAGAAGCATGTCCTACTCGTACGGAGAAAGCAGGAGAAGTTGTGAGATTCCTGTTACGAGAAATAATACCCCGATATGGACTACCCTGCTCTATAGGATCGGACAATGGTCCAGCTTTTGTGCACCAATGCCTACAACAACTGACTCATATGCTTGGTATAAAGTGGAGGCTTCATACGGCATATAGACCCCAGAGTTCTGGTAAGGTAGAGAGAATGAATAGAACTATTAAGAATCAGTTGGCTAAAATGTGTCAGGAAACCCAACTTAAGTGGAACGTTCTCTTGCCCATAGCTTTATTGCGAATCCGCAGTACACCTACCAGAAAGATGGGCCTCTCTCCTTTTGAAATCATGTATGGGCGACCACCTCCCGTACTTGGTAACTTAAGGGGGGATTTGAGTCAGCTGGGAGAAGGAATTACCCGGCAGCAGGTTGTAGAGTTGGGTAAGACTATGGAGGAGGTACAGAAATGGGTACAAGATAGATTACCTGTGAATATTTATCCCCCAGTTCATAGTTACCACCCAGGAGACCAAGTATGGATTAAAGAGTGGAATAATGTACCGTTAGGGCCCAAGTGGAGAGGTCCTTATGTTGTTCTTTTGTCTACCCCTACAGCGATAAAAGTAGCCGAAGTGACTCCGTGGATACATCACTCCAGGGTTAAACCAGCAGCAGTCGATTCTTGGCAAGCTACATCAGATCCAGAGAATCCCTGCAAGATCCGGTTAAAGCGCACGACTCAGTCGGAGTGACGAGGAACTTTGTGGATTACAAATTTTATTGTTTCAGAGATTTGGTAAGTGAGTGAGAAGGCCATAATAAAGCCTGTCCGCTCACCGACGTATAGTATATAAGCCAGGAAAAGTCCCGAAGGGACCCCTGTGAAGACGAGCAGAACTCCATTCCCTGCAGCCCTTACAACCTGGAAGCTGAGGTGCCTTCGCACGGACGAAGACTGAGGATGACGACGAAAGATGTATTCTTAATAATGTTTTTATATGTGTATTTTTATATTCAGGAAGGTAGAGGTACCGACACTCCTAGCTGTGAGGTATGCATTAAGACTACAAGAACAGTTAACCATATTTCCCAAACCCTAATTTGGCATTCACAATACGAGTGTAAAGGAGATGTATCAAGATGTAGATACCTAAATATAGAATATAGTGTGTGCCATTTAGGAGTAGGAGAACCTAAGTGCTTCAGTCCGGAGTATCAGCCTCGTACAATTTGGTTGACTCTCAGGAATGGAGATCCTCAGGGGACCCTAATTAATAAGACGGTATTAGAATCCGTACATTCTTCGGGTGTTTTGCTATTTGATGCGTGTAAGGCGATATCAAGTGGTAGAAAGCCGTGGAATGTATGTGGGGATCTTAGATGGGAGAGGACGTATGGGTCTAACGATAAATATATTTGTCCCAGTAGTAAAAATAAATATGTGAGTCCTTGATGCCCAAATAGAGATTATAACTTTTGCCCATATTGGTCTTGTGTGGGGTGGGCGACTTGGGGACAAACAGTAGACAAGGATATGATTGTGACTAAGTTGCCTACCAGTCCATATTGTAAGTCTATGGAATGCAATCCAGTCCATATACTTATAAATAACCCCGACAAGTTCTTAGATAAATATGGTAATTTATTTGGGTTTCAAATATATGGGACGGGTTTAGATCCTGGGACAATATTGTTTATAGGGATAGAGACTGATACGGTATCCTCCCAAACTCATCAAGTATACCATTCCTTTTATGAAGAGATGAGCATAGATAATAAGATCCCCCATAATGCTAAAAACCTGTTCATTGATTTAGCCGAAAGTATTGCCGGTAGTCTTTTTTTTTTTTTAATTCTTTATTTTTGGTATGCAGGTAATTACAACGGTGCCTGTTTCGCCACAACAGCGTTGACAGGCTCAATTCTCGTATGATAACAGTATTGTGGCAAGTTGAGCATGCATACATTTTTATGTGATAAGAGGTTGAACAGTAGCTTTATATTAAGACATGGCAGAATAGTTAGCACGTTTGGTACATGTTGGTAAGACTATGTAGCTGAGCTGTGCCACTTGCCGGTAGTCTTAATGTTACCAACTGCTATGTGTGTGGAGGTACTAACATGGGAGACCAATGGCCTTGGGAAGCAAAGGAGGTAATGTCCGGTTCTGAGGCAGTTGACCAATTAATATCTACACAAGCCGATTATCATATGAGTATAAGAGGTAAATCTGAGTGGAGATTAAAGACCTCCATCATAGGTTATGTTTGCATAGCGAGGAAAGGGATGATGTATAATACTTCTGTAGGAGAATTAACTTGTCTAGGGCAAAAAGCTTATGATGATGATACAAAGAATACAACTTGGTGGTCGGCTTCAAATGTCTCAGAACCATCTAACCCGTTTGCTAGATACGCCAATTTAAAGGATGTGTGGTTTGACCTATCCATCACATCTAACTGGAGAGCCCCAGCAAATTTGTACTGGATCTGTGGTAAAAAAGCCTATTCGGAGTTGCCACAGGACTGGGAAGGGGCATGTGTGTTGGGTATGCTCAAACCATCCTTCTTCTTGTTACCTATCGAAACAGGTGAGACTTTAGGTTAAAGTGTATGATGTGAATCATAGGAAGAAAAGGGGACCCATAGAGATAGGCACCTGGGAAGATAATGAATGGCCTCCCCAGCGTATTATAGATTACTATGGTCCAGCCACGTGGGCAGAGGATGGTACCTTTGGTTATAGAACCCCAATTTATATGCTCAACCGTATTATAAGATTACAGGCAGTGGTTGAGATCATTACTAACGAGACATCACAAGCGCTCAATCTTCTAGCGAAGCACAATACCAGGATGAGGACAGCGGTATACCAAAATAGATTAGCCTTGGATTACCTTTTGGCAGTAGAGGGAGGTGTATGTGGGAAGTTTAACCTGAGCAATTGCTGTCTTCAAATAGATGACGAAGGGCAAGCAATAGCTGAGCTTACTAGCCATATGGTTAAACTAGCGCATGTGCCTACTCAGGTATGGAAAGGGTATAATCCAAGTAGTTGGTTTGGTAGCTGGTATGAGTGGTTTGGAGGGCTTAAGGCAGTGGTAGGTGGAGTCCTACTGATTTTAATGTTGTGTCTACTCCTGCCGTGTCTTATACCCTTAGTAGTTAGGTCCGTGCAAAGCCTGATAGAAAATATAGCAGAAAGGAAGGCTGCTGCACAGATAATGGCTATATATAAATATAAGGCTCTAGATCAGGGAGAACCAATGCAGGAAGATGAGTGTTGAAGATTCACATCATAGATAAGTCTGGTCTGGTTCAAGGTAACTTGCGGTGTATGCAAACCAAGGTTAAATGATGCCTCAAGTAATTGTGAAATATCAAGAGGCATCAAAGGGGGGAATGTGGTGGAATCTCGGTAAAAATAAATTTAGTAGGCCGAGATTACCACGTGGCATGTGTACGTGCATATGCTGACGTATCGATCAGTTGGTTGCACGAGGCAAGATACGATCAGTAGTGTACGGAGCATGTGCAAGAATACAGGATATAGTATTCCCCTCCTCCATTGTGCTGGACAGGCCATGCGGTCAAGCAGGAAGTTAATTCTTATGTGTATTGATTGGTCAAGAGAATGTGCGGGTGGAGCTTAATATGGGAGGAGTTATGTGCCTATATAAGGAGCCTGCACTATTGTCCGGGGCTCAGAACTTGCTGTATTTTGGTGACATTAGTCCCTCTGAGTCCCGATCGGTGATCCAATAAAGAATCTCTTCCTTCCTGAAGAAACCTGTGTCCATCTCTCTGTGCTTGGCTTCCGTCAGTTTCTCCGGTATCAGCATGATGTAAGGTTTCCTCTTCAGTCACAAAAGCTTATCTAACAATGATGTCTGCAACACTAGAACTTCTGTTAATTCACATTTTGTCATCTGGTAGACCATCAGAGAGCTCTGGGTTTCATGTATGCCTGAAAACCCAAACTGCGCAATGGTACCTGCAAAGTGTTGGTCTCGGGCTGTTTTAATAGTTTAGGTTAGGAACATCTTAACACTAATCTGTTTTATTTATCTGTGCATTGTGTTATTTGACTGTCAATTGGAAAGTAGTAGAGGATTAAAAAAAATGGAAATTGTTTCTTCTTCTGGAAAGACTCTGACAGATTATCCCCTGGGGACAGACTTTCAGGGATTCCATACAGAATATACTGAGGAAGAAATATGCATGTTCTTAGACTAGGAGATATGGATAACATCTATAGCTTGGAGGAAAGACGAGACAGGATGGATATGATAGAAACATTTAAATACACAAAGGGTATCAACACGGTATAGGAGCAGACTATATTTAAAAGATGAAAAACTACAACAACAGGAGGACATAGTGTAAAATTAGAGGGGCAAAGGTTTAAAAAAATTATCAGGAAATATTACTTTACTGAGAGGGTAATGGAAGCATGGAATAGCCTTCCCGTTGAAGTGGTAGAGGATAACACAGTGAAGGAGTTTAAGCATGCGTGGGATAGGCATAACGCTATCCTTGCTATAAGAAATGGCCAGGGACTAATGTAAGTATTTACAAAATTGGGCAGACTAGATGGGCCGAATGGTTCTTATCTGACTCACATTCGTTTATAAGCATCCTATGGTATGGTGAGTGTCCCCCAAGACACTCTGAAGGTGTCTTAGTCCAGAAACAGAAAGCAGGAGCACAACATCTAGACTTTTACAGTATCTCGATGCAAATAGTTTTCAATAAGAAACAATATGGAGTGTAACCTCGTTTGAGTCTTCAGTTCTTGTCTCTGCTAATATTTTGTATATCAGTTACCTGTTGTCAATGTCAATTATCCCCATTCTATAATTGTAAAACTCTACATAACATGTTGACTCTACATAACTAATGTGTATCCTGTCATTTGAGAAAGACATTGTACATAATTAACATTCCAAATCAACTAGTGGGTAGGAATACTAAAGATTACAATGTTAAATGATACAATATTTAACATTAACTATTAAATCTAAATTAACTTGTTATGGTGCAGGGAGGCCCCTGGAGGCACTCAGTGCTGTTCCAGCTCCTTTAGTGCAATGGATTGCTTACCATCTGCCCACACACCTTCTTACAGAGAAAATACCTTGCAGGAGGAGCAAAAGAAGCTCTTGTGTGATGCACACTGTATAACCACTCCTGCAGATCTAATAATAAACAATCTGATTGGTCTACAAAAGACATAGGACATACAAAAGACATAGGAGGGTGAGTACTTGGCAAAACCATTTAAATACCAGCACTTAAACTGGAAAAGGAACCCTTTAATATGTTATAGTTTACAAACTATATAGCTTAATAACACCTCATATACCCCAATATTAAATTTAACCTCATTCTAGCCCTTAACTCAGTAATCCTAAAACATCCCCTGTGCCCCGATACTAAATTTAACCCATCTCAAACCCTAAAACCAATACTACAACTTTAACCCCTAACTAATTCTAATGTTAACCCCTAACAACGTGTAACATTATCTTTAACCATAAATGCATTCACATAGCAGCAAACCACTCACTATACTCACAGATTCAAACTCAATATATTACAAACAGAGCATAAATATGCACATGCATACTGTATTTACTCAAATCTAATGTGCACCTCTTTTGGAAAAAAAAAAAATCAAAATTTGAATGTGCATTAGATTTGATGGCACATTACATTCCGGGCAAAATTCAAAATTTTCCGGTGAATTCAAACTAGTGAATTCAAACACATGAATTCCAACTAGTGAATTCAAACACATGAATTCAAACTCACAAATTCAAACTCATGAATATAAACAGGTAAATTCGCACAAGCAAATTAAAACTGATGATTCAAACAGGCGAATTTCATTCGGGAAAGTTCACGCAGGCAAATTTCATTCCTGAAAGAGGGCGTAAGAAAGATTAGACTTGACATGCCATGCAAAATTAAAGTACCATCAATGTTACTATGGTATATGGCAATAAACAATTTCATTGTAGTACAATGTTATATTGTAGTATCTTGTAGTATAAATGCGCAAATACATTCGCCAGCAAAATAATTTTTCAGCTTCCAGGTTTAAAAAAATTGAGGTATACATTAGATTCGATGGTGCATTAGATTCAAGTAAATACGGTATATTACTACATATGCAGTTGTCAAATATGAATATATGGTTTTAGATGTTTTTAGGCCTGCAATTCATTATACAGTACTTACTATGTATTTTTTTGGTTGAGGAGCATAGGGAACCTTATAACTTTGTGTCTACAGTCAACTAACATGTAAATCTGACCCTGTGGACAGCCCTGGAAATATTGTTTGTATTGTGTACAAAAGAGGTGGGGGTGAAACACCTTTAAAAATAAAAAATAAAATCCTCATAACTAATAATGCTTTGAATTGGATCCTCTAAAAATGTCTGAAACTTTCCACTTTTTATAAAGACACTGACAGGTAGAGACTCCAAATCGACTTCTTTCTCCAGGCCAGACTTAGTCCATAAAAAAGGTAGGCTTTATTACAGCCCATCATGCCACTGTAGGTATTATGATTCAACAAAGCATTTAACGGATTGGCACCAAATGAGCTGCATCAAGTCTTCTCCAACAGGAGAAACCAGCTCAGTTATCACTCACAGTCTGCTTTGCTCTGAGCAGTGACATTTGATTTCTTTGTTACAGAAAATCAGATGCAGGTAATGCAGGGCGGATGCCCAGTGGAATCCAGGTGTTATCAAATCATACTAAAACAGTTTGACAGCTTACCTTGGGTTGGCACAAGGGCAATACTCGTACAATAACCACATCGGTCCAATTAAGTGATTATGGTGCCTAGAGTACCCTGGTACCATTTTACCATTAAGTGTTAAAATAATTTTCGAATTAATACTGAAGTAGTGTCCCTGGATCTCGGACTGCTGCCTCTCCTCCTGAGCTGGTGCTAATGAAACATTAGCACAAGCAACTAAGGGGCAGCCGTGAGAAGCTGTGATTGCTTCAGTTGATGTTCTCAGTGATTGCTTCAGTTGATGTTCAATATCTGGCCACCCATCTTCGGCATATGTCGTTTTTTTTAACCTTTACCCGGGATGAGCAGCCAATAATGGTGCTCGTAATGTTCTGTTGAGCTATACCGGTATAGACTTTATTTAGCTCAGTGAAGAAGAAAAGGTAATTCAGGGTCTACGCTGAGAAAAAAGTACTGCTTCAATGCCTTTAAAACATTAATCCTCCTAATAATAAAATATACATAACATTAGTGTGAGGACGCAAATGCAACTGTACTGGTGATTCTTTTACAAAAGAACTCTAAAGGGCTTGTCATTTACTCTATAATAGACATGTGCAATTTGTTTCGGTCTGAATTTAAATCCGGTCGAATTGCCGAAGTGCCAAATTTCCGAAATTCCAAAACAGGGGAGGGAGACAAATATTAAGGGAATGATGACAGGAATCTAACCCTAACCCTACCCCTAACCCCACCCCTACTAGGGTTAGGGGTAGGGTTAGATTTATGGGTAGGGTTAGGGGTAGAGGAAGGTTGGGGTTAGGGTTAGGGTTTTGGGGTTAGGGTAGGGTAGGGTAGGGTTGGGATAGGGTTAGGGTTGGGTTTAGGGGTAGAGGTGGGGTTAGGGGTAGGGTTGGGGTAGAGTTACCGGTAGGGTATGGTTAGGGGTGGGGTTAGTGTTGGGGTAGGGTTATGGGGTTAGGGTAGGGTTGGGTTAAGGTTGGGGTAGGGTTAGGGTAGGGGTTAGGGTTGGGATAGGGTAAGGGTTGGGGTAGGGTTATGGGAGTGGTTAAGGGTAGGGGTGGGGTTAAGAGTAGGGGTGGGGTAAGGGTTAGAGGTAGGGGTAGGAGTAGGATTAGGGGTAGGGTTAGGGAACTGCCGAAGTCCCAAAGTCCCTAATTGCCGAAGTGTCCACATGAATGCCAGGGCCCAAGGTTTCCCAGCAGAACATTGCCCAGAGCATAACATTGCCAGCCATCCTTATTCCCATAGTGCATCCTGTGGTACAATAAAAATAAGATTTATTTGGATCAGAGAACAAAATTATATATCACCAGGGGAAGGTGTTTCTAATGTGCTAGTTGCTATGGCAACAGGGCATGCTAAGGACACTTGCCCCTGGTGGTTACTCTGCGCTGGCACATTATGATGTCACTAACCCAGACTAAGTCAGATGTGTCAGCAGGAATTTGAAACCACAGATAATTATTGAATTGTTTGTTTTATGTTTCTTTATACATGATTAAGGCTTGAGGCCGAAACACTGTATTTAATTTTGTTCTCTGATCCAAATAACTTTGTCTTTATTGCTTCACACCACAATGCCTATGGATTGCTACTTTACAGGCTTATTATTCTAAGCAGGGCCGGTGCAAGGATTTTTGCCGCCCTAGGCAAAAGTAAAGTTTGCCGCCCCCCCCATATGACATCACAATGCCCCACCCATGTGATCTGCCATGTTAACTAACGCAAGTGCTGCAGTGCCGCCGTGCTTACATTAAAAGGCCTGCAGGGACAGGCTATAGACACCAGAACCACTACATTAAGCTGCAGTGGTTCTGGGGACTATAGTGTTTCTTTAATGTAAGGTAAATTAGAGATTAGTACCACAAATAATATACTAGATTGCCTACTTACAACCAGATGAGGATGATGATGGGCTCTAGCTGCAGTCTGTCTCCACTGGTCTGGTGTAGAACAGGCTCTCTGGAGGCTGTTTGTAACTGTGGTCACAAAAATCAATGTTCTGGTAGAACGGGAAGCAGCTCCATTTTTTTTTAACGCCCTTTACACAGCTCAAGGTCTGGGTCCCAGGGTCCACCTTCATGTTCCACCAATGAGTTTGTTAACAGGAGGTGGAGTAGGGGATGTCCTGATATGTGTGTAAGGAATGCATTGTGTGAATCTGTGTTTGTATGTGTAAGGGCTGCAAGGTGTGCTTCTGTGTATGTACGGGATGCAGTGTGTGCGTCTGTAAGGGGTGCATTGAGTGTGTGTAAGGAATGCATTGTGTGTAAGGGTTGCATTGCTTGTGTGTGTGTGTCTGTGTGTGTAATGCATTGTGTGTTTTTCTGTGTGCAAGTGGTGCATTGTCTTTGTGTGTAAGGGGTGCATTGTGTGTGTGTGATGGATGTCAATCTCTCCCCCCTCCCTTGTCACTCTCTTCTCCCCCTCTCCCTCCGTTGTCACTCTCTTCTCCCCCTCTCCCTCCCTTCTCACTCTCTTCTCCCCCCCTTGTCCATCTCTTCTCCCCCCTCCCTTGTCACTCTCGTCTCCCCCGTTGTCACTCTTCTCCCCTCCCCACTCTCATTCCCCCTCCCAACCCCGTCAATTCCCCTCCCTGTCAATTTCTTCCCCCCACCCTGTCAATTTCTTTCCCCTCCCTTTCAATTTACCCCCCCCCTTTCAATTTATTCCCCCCACCCTCCCTGTCAATTTATTCCCCCCCACCCTCCCTTTCAATTTATTCCCCCCCACCCTCCCTTTCAATTTATTCCCCCCACCCTCCCTGTCAATTTATCCCCCCTGTCCATTTATTCCCCCCGTCAATTTATTCCCCCCTGTCAATTTATTTCCCCCCTGTCAATGTATTACCCCCCTCCCTTTCCATTTATTCCCCCCTCCCTTTCCATTTATCCCTCCCTCCCTTTCCATTTATCCCTCCCCTCCCTTTCCATTTATCCCCCCTCCCTTTCCATTTACCCCCCTCCCTTTCCATTTATCCCCCCACCCTCCCTGTCAACTTATTGCCCCCCTCCCTTTCCATTTACCCCCCCTCCCTTTCCATTTACCCCCCCACCCTCCCTCTCAATTTATTACCCCCCCCTTTCCATGTATTGCCCCCTCCCTTTCCATTTATCCCCCCACCCTCCCTGTCAGCTTATTGCCCCCCTCCCATTCCATTTACCCCCCCACCCTTTCCATTTATCCCTCCCCTCCCTTTCCATTTATCCCCCCCTCCCTTTCCATTTACCCCCCTCCCTTTCCATTTATCCCCCCACCCTCCCTGTCAACTTATTGCCCCCTCCCTTTCCATTTGCCCCCCCAACCCTCCCTGTCAATTTATTACCCCCCCTTTCCATGTATTGCCCCCCCCTCCCTTTCCATTTATCCCCCCACCCTCTTTGTCAACTTATTGCCCCCCCTCCCTTTCTATTTACCCCCCCACCCTCCCTTTCAATTTACTACACCCCCTTTCCATTTATTGCCCCCCCTCCCTTTCCATTTACCCCCCTTTCCATTTATCCCTCCCCCCTCCCTTTCCATTTATCCCCCCACCCTCCCTGTCAATTTATTACCCCCCCTTTCCATTTATTGCCCCCTCCCTTTCCATTTATTCCCCCTCCCTTTCCATTTCCATTTATCCCTCCCCCCTCCCCTACCTCTATTGTAGCGTGGCCGAGCTCTGTATGGTGCGCGGGTACAGGGAGCTTTTGTTTCCTGTACCCGGCCGGACTAAAAGGAAGTGAACACTCAGTGTGCACTTCCTGTTAGTCCAGCCGGGTACAGGAGACAGATGCTCCCTGTACCCGCGGACCATACAGGGCTCGGCCACGCTACAGTGAGGGAGTGACAGGAGGGAGCGCTGAGGGCTTACCTCCTGTCAGCCCCTCTCCTCATGCTGCGCCCGGGCGGTGCGCCCTCATGGACGCACCAACCCGGGCAAAGCTGCAGCCGCCTGAGGCTCTCTGCAGAGCGCTCGGGCAGCTGCAGCATTAGGGGGGCCGGCGCTCCTGGGGGCGCCCCTTTCCTAACAGGTAGCGCCGGCCCTGATTCTAAGAGTGCTCTTAGAACATATT
This sequence comes from Pelobates fuscus, assembly GCF_036172605.1. NCBI lineage: Eukaryota > Metazoa > Chordata > Amphibia > Anura > Pelobatidae > Pelobates > Pelobates fuscus. Next base: position 315,581,499 of record NC_086321.1, on the reverse strand, counting down.
TGCCATTGATACACCCAGCCATCTTATTTTTACCCATCACTGTAACAAAGTTAGTAATAATTTACACCACTTCCACCATCTTTACCCTTCGGCATTAAAACCAAAGAAGAGATATGGGACTTCAATTAAATTTTTTGGGATAACCTTTTTTTTCAAAATGTAAAAAAAAAATATATCAAATATAAGAATATAAAAATCTTTTTTTTTTTGTCAAAATATTATAGTATTTTTTTAAATTTTCAATCATTTTAAAAGTTTACCCAAAAATATTAAACCATTTGAAATTGTATCCAAAAATATTTAATTAAGGACATCACTTAAAAGTGGCAACATAAATGCAATGGGTACCATACATTAAATTACACGCTTAAGCTCTGGGGTGCATTACACCGCATGCACAAACCTCGGTTTGAACCTGTAAACATTATGTTCATCTCTCTTTTCTGTTGCCTTTGGGTTACTGTGGATCGAAAATGTTTCATATATCCCCCATTTCCTCTACATGGGGTTCTGGAAGACAAAATATAGCTGTGCTCAAAGGTTTGTATACCCTTGGAGAATTGGTAATATATGTATGTGCAGGCAAAACACATTTGTTTTATGAGTTATGGGATTCATATTCAACTGTAGGTTATAAAAATGAAATGATCTCTGTTCAAAAGTCTGCATACAGTTAGTTATTCATATTGTGTATTGCCCCATTAGCATCAATGGCAGCATGCAGTCTTTTGTAATAGAGGCCCCTGATTGAGGCCCGTAATTCTTGCAGGTGGTATAGCTGCTCATTCGTCTTGGCAAAATGCCTCCAGGTCATGCAAAGTCTTTAATCGACTTGCATGAACCGCATGTTTGAGATACCCCAGAGTGGTACGATTATATTAAGGTCAGGAGACTGTGATGGCCACTCCAGAACATTTACTTTTTTCTGCTGTAACCACTGAAAGGTTATCTTAGCCTTGTGCTTAGGGTCATTGTCATGCTGGAAAGTCCATGAGCGTTCCATGCACACCCTTTGCTCAAAAGAATGCAAATTGTATGACAATATATTCTGATAACATGCTGCATTCATCTTGCCATTAATTTTCACAAGATTCTCCTTGCCCTTTGGGCTCACACACCTTCAAAACATCAGTGAGCCACCACCATGCTTCACAGTGGGGATGGTATTCTTTTCACTATAGGCCTTGTTGACCCCTCTCCAAACATAGCGCTTATGTCTTAAGGCTTTTGACACTGTTGCACATAGAAGGCTTATCAATAAACTGCAATCTTTAAGTTTGGATTCCAATATTGTTGAATAGGTAAGGCAGTGGCTGAGTGACAGGCAACAGAGTATTGTAGTTTTTATGAAGCACGGTTTTATGAAGCACAGGTCGTGTCAAACTAACTTGATTGCGTTCTACGAAGAAGTAAGTAGAAGTATAGATCAGGGTGTTGCAGTGGATGTGATCTATTTGGATTTTGCCAAGGCATTTGATACAGTTCCACACAGAAGATTAGTGTTCAAAGTCAAAGAAATCGGTCTAGATGAAAATGCTTGTTCTTGGGTAGAACATTGGCTTAAAAACAGAGTACAAAGAGTTGTCGTTAATGGTACATTTTCAAGCTGGACAGAGGTGGCAAGTGGTGTCCCTCAGGGGTCTGTTCTGGGACCCCTTCTATTTAACATGTTTATAAATGATCTTGAAGACAGCATTGAAAGTCATGTTTCAGTGTTTGCAGATGACACAAAACTTTGTAAAATAATACAATGTGAGCAAGATATTACTTTGGAGGAATAAGCCAAATGGAAAAAATGATTTAGGTAAACTAGAAAAATGGTCAGACTTGTGGCAGCTGACATTTAATGTAGATAAGTGCAAGATAATGCATCTTGGACGTAAAAACACAATGGCAGAGTACAGAATATTTGATAGAGTCCTAACCTCAACATCTGAGGAAAGGGTTTTAGTGTAGAGATGTGCATGGGCAAAAAATTTGGTTCAGCGCTTCCGAAATTCGGAACTTTGTCCATCCGGGACTTCGGCAATTCGGTTCGGTACTTCCGAAATTCGGGACTTTGTCAGTTCGGAAATTCAGCAATTTCCTAAACCTAACCCTACCACTACCCCTAACCCTACTCCCAACCCTATCCCTAACCCTACCCCTACCTTTACCCCTAACCACAACCCTATCCCTAACCTTACCTCTAACCCCCACCCTACCCCTAACCCTACCTTTACCCCTCTTTTGTAGTCTATGTGATAGGAGGTTGTGAATACATTTTCAGCTAACGGGGTAGGTAGGCTTTTCACAACAACTCTTGAAAGATAAGTTCTAATTTTCTTTCTAACAGTTATACAATTTTTTATTCTACAGTAAATAAAGTGATTATGATTTTTACATGTATATAAGAAAGTTATACAATGGCCTCATGCTGTATCTGGTTCAGGAACTATTCAATAATATGTATTACCCCTTAAAGACTTACTCAAAGCATCATTACTACTACAGCTAACCCGTCATTAATTGAGTGAGAATATCAGTTAAGCGCTCTCAGCCAATGAATGAACATCTGTGCGAAGAATATGCACAGAATTGACAACAGCACAAATTTGACATTAGCCAGTCTGGAACTCCCATGGACTTACACCTCCAGCAGCATTACAAAATATCGAAGTAGGTGCAGCAAATCATACTGAAATGCAGTACATAAAAAACCCTTGCCTGAAAAGATTTTAACCCTTTTCTGACGTTAGGGTATGCTATGCCGTCCACAAAAGGGCTTGAACGTTGTTAGTGTGGCATACTAGGCCCTAACAATCGGGCCCTCCATGCACAGCCAAGGCAGTTCCCCTGCAGCCAACCCAACCAATACCAATCATGTGATTGCGATGAGACTGCAATCCCATGACTCGGAGCTGCGTGATTGACACATTGGCTGCAGCAGGCCTGCCTAGGTAGTCAGGCCGATCCATTCATTTAGCTACTGATTGGATTAGATTGTCAGCTGACTGCTTAAGCCAATCAGCAGCACTCCTACCTGGTGGCACTCCATGCTTCCTGTAATTGATATTCAGAAGCTGGATGCCACCTGGAGATGGGCGCTGAAAGCAACTTTTTTGGGGGGAAACCATTTGCGAATGGTCTTCTGGCACCATAACCTTGCCTTTAAAGATCCTATATCAAAATGGAATGTTCAACTCATTTAAAGAATAAAGAGCTTTTAGGGCTTATGAATGTGATTGTGAAGGTTAATGTTAGGCATAAAGTGTCGATTGGGTTACAGGTCCTCTTGTTGAGTTTGATTATTTTAATTTTATATCAGAATTTTGCTGCACAATACTTCTCCTTTTTGAAATGGGTGGACAGCTAATAGCAAATATACAACTATTTTCTCATTCCCGGCACTGTACATTAAATACAGAAGTTGGGCTTGTAATAGACCCCTACACAAGACTAGATCAACATATGTACTTATAGAACAGTAGCTCAAGGTAACTGCTCCATTAGGGGGCTCTCCAGACAAGAATTAAAACTTGCAGTTTGTAAAATATATGTGTAAATAATACATTAAAGAAGAAAAAAATACCCACATTTGAATTTTCTGCATTTTGTGCAAACATTGCAGGTTGGAGAATGGACACAGGCTTTCTAATAGGCTAAATTAAAGATTAATAGAAAAAGAAAAGTATCACTAACAGGCCCAACTGTAACCTAACCTGCACATTACACATAAAATATGGGTGCCTAGAGTGCAGTGGGGCGGGTGGGCCACGATGGAAAGTAACAAGAGATGGCTTTGTCTGGTAAAGGGGTAGATGCACATCTGAAACATTAAGAATCAGCTTAATGCGTACAGTTTACTCGGCATAGAGTGAATGAGTGATGCGCATGCAGTAGACTGATTGAGGACATTTCCTGAGTGACTGTCTCCAGATGCAGGACATCATGGAACAAACCCAGCATGGTGGGACAGGGACCAAAATTCGATAGTTGGTTTTTTTTGTTAGTTAACCTGGCTGCCACATAGCCCTGTAAACGTGAGGGACTGGGTCTATAGTGGATGCCCCACCAGGGTAGCTACCTCACATCACATGTTCTTAACCCAGCAACCACATATTGTTATTAACGTGGTGGCTAAGCCTACAGTAAATGCTCTATCTGACAAAACAGAGAGTTAACACAATCTCTGATGTAAGAGTTAACTCAGTCATAATGATGTAAGTGGGATAGCTGGATTAACAATGACTTTAATATGTACCAACTGCATATTTACACAAATAGTTACGTTGACTACAGTTCAATGACTACCTCCATCCAGAATGTGTGAGGGACAACAAAATCACATGCACGTGAAGAGGGAGGGGGAGCCTGTGGAGCCTGTAGTAAAGTAGTTGCATCCAGAGACAACCCATCATTAACCTGCAGAAACTCTGCATCGGTGACTAAGCTGTCATGAAGTATGCACCCAAGTCTCCTTCTTCTAAAGTTCTCAAACCCCACACCCAAACCATTCTCTGCTCTAGCCCAGTGGTCTAGTCCAGGATCTCAGCTAGCAACATTGGGCACAAAGGCGTCACATTCAGCAGAGGGGGCACAAAGAACTACCACGGCAATTATTAAAATAATGAAAGAAGCACCTATGTGTCTGTTTAGGCATGGTTGTATGGACACATAATGGTGAAGAGTGGATTAGGAGAAATTAAGAAACAGGTTTAGACCCTGCAGATTTAGGCTCTGAAGATTTCTTCTTCTTTTATTTTTTTAAATCAAGTTAACTTTATAATGGTAAAAGTTACCTAAATGTTGGTACATCATTTTAAGGTATGCAGGGAACCTGCCAAATGGAAGCTGGAATCTCGTGTTTTTCTTCAGGCAGTAACTTAATTCCCTTCATAACGCGCTAGGTGACTCGTGACTCAGCTGCTTCTAGTGTACATTGTACATAGGTGCCAGGCATTCAGGTTAATGTGGTGTGCAGAGTTGAAGTTTACTACACCAGTGTCCTTTTTTTTTGCTTAAAGGGACACTGTAAGCACTACCACTGTTTCATCACAATTAAGTGGTTATAGTGCCTGGAATCCCCTGGAGATGTCCTTCCATTCAACATTAAACTGTTTCTAATGTTTATGCTAAACAGGAATCTTCTGCAACCCATCTCCTCCATGCTGCTTAGGCTTATGAGGGTGCATTACCCAGAACAGCAATGGGCGACTTCGATAGGCTGCACTGTCAGCTGATCACATTCAACCTATCACTGTGCTATTGCAGTTATGAATTTGTATGGCTAGAAGGAAGTCCTTAATATCTACCTTAACCCAGGAGAGGCAGGGCTAAGGGAAGTCAGGGACTCTAATTTAGTGTTAAACTGCTCAAACATGGTTTAACACGGAATGGAGGAACAGTGCCAGGGGATCTTAGGCTCTATAACCAGTTCAATGAGATGGAAAGGTTATAGTGCCTATAGTGTTACAAAGCCTGCTGCCAGTGCCCGGCATAGTTGCCAACATTTAAAAAACATTTCCTGGGACACTTTGCAGCACAACTATCAATTACTAACTTAAAAATTTACCACACCCACTGCCGCAAAGCTCCGCCCATTATGTACAACCCACATAATTAATCTACGCCTACTTATAGTGCAGATTATAGGGTCTACTCAATAAAGAGAGAATTAAAGGGAATTGAGATGGTAATTTTAAACTTAAGGCCAAAGTAGCCTAGTTGGAAAAATTCTCCCATTTAGCTAAACTATTTCGATCTAAAGTTTGAAATTCCCATCACAATTCTCTGCAATTCTCTCTTTATTGAGTAGACCTTTCTAACACCAAGTTCCCACCAACAGTACCATGCATCCTTGGTGTGCGATAGATACATTTGCAGCACAGCATCTATATCAGGCAGGTACATTTTATCACTTGTAGGTGAGTTGGGTGACACTGTCAATATAAGTACAAATATAGAAAGACCTTGTGAAGATGTGCTTTTCCCAATTGGGGTTCTGTGGAATATGACGTCACTCTGGCTCCAGCATCACTAAGAGGTGCATGCCAGCCGTTCAGCAGCCCCACTGGACCCCAGGGACTGCACGCTCAGCCCAGCAGCCCCACTGGACCCCAGGGACCGCACGCTCAGCCCAGCAGGCCCACTGGACCCCAGGGACCGCACTCTCAACCCAGCAGGCTCACTGGACCAATGGGACATAGAAACTCCATGCCAGCACTCTTAAAGGTAGGGGGGCTGGCTGGAGTAAAATTTAAAAAATAAAAATAAATTGTATGTGTGTCTGTTGGGGAGTTTGTATGTGTGTGTCTGTCAAAGAGTATATGTGTGTTTGTCAGTGAGAATGCATGTGTGCTTGTCAGTGAGAGTGTATATGTGTTTGTATGTGTGTCTGTCAAAGAGTATGTTTGTTTGTCAATGAGAGTGTATGTGTGTCTGTCAAAGAGTATGCATGTTTGTCAGTGAGAGTGTTATTGTGTCTGTCAAAGAGTATGTGTGTCTGAGTGTGTCAGTGTGTGTATTTGTGTGTCAAGGTTTGTGTATGTGTCACTGTGTGTATCCAAGTGTGAATGTCAGTATGTGTGTGTGTTTGTTCCAGTGAGTATCAGTGTGTTTGTATGTGCCTATGTGTTTGTGTGTGTGTGTATGTCAGTGTGTGTGTATATAAGTGTGTCAGTGTGTGTATATGAGACTGTGTGTATGTGTCAATGTGTGTATCTAGGTATGTGTATGCGCCAGTGTGTATAGCTGTGGGTGCAAGTGTGTGTACATTTGTGAGTCAAGATGTATGTGTCAGTGTGTATCTGAGTGTGTTTATCTGTGTGTCAAGGTGTGTGTGTCTGTGTGTCAGTGTGTATCTGTATGCCACTGTCAGATACATACACACAGTAACCACTGACACAGAGATACACGCACTGGCACATACAAACACAGATATACGCACATTGACACACACAGGCACATACAAACACAGATACACACACTTTGACACAACGATACACACACTTTGACACACAGATACATACACACACACACACAGATACACACTGTGTGTCAAGGTGTGTGTGTATCTGGTTCAGTGTGTGTGTATCTGTGTGTCAGATTCATACACATTGGCACATACAAACACAGATACACACCCATCGATACACAGACCCATACAAATACATATACACACACAGATACACACTGTGTGTACGCACACCTTGACACACACCGGCACATACAAAAAACTGCACAATTGTATTTATTTCCCGGGGGTGGCGGAAGGGGTCTGGGGTTGATACACTGGGAAAATTAATTGGGCACCCCTGGTCTACACCATAGAACATACGTTAGTTAACAAAAATAATTATATTGGGGAGTGAATTTAGTAAAAAAAAAAAAGTAAAGCTGAAAATAGGAAATGAAAGATATAGAAGGAGAATGTACAAAATGGAATTAAAGAGAGAAATGGGGGCAAAAGGAAAACATTTGCACATATTCCATTAGTCCCTTTTCATGCCACCAATTTAACAAAGAGCAGCACTATACAGGGAGCACTCACTGTCCCAGGATATTATACACACAGACCTGTATTATCGATAAATTATCAATAAAATGAAGCTTATAACTATCAGTACCTCCAACAAATGCAATACATACATATATACATACAATACATACACACAGACTGCTGAATACAGGCACAGACTGCTGAACACATTCACACACAGACTGCTAAATACACGCACACACCGACTGCTGAATACAAGCACACACAACTGCTACATACACACACACAGACTGCAGAGTACACACTGACTGCCGAGTACACACAGACTGCCGAGTACACACAGACAGACTACTGAGTACACAAAGACAGACTGCTGAATGCACACAGGCTGCTGAATACACACACACACACACAAACACACTCATACAGAGTGCATACACACAGTACACTGAATACACAAACACACAAAAACACACAGACACTGTTGAATACACACACAGACTGCTGAATACATACAGATTGCTAAATACACACACACAGACTGCTGATTACACAAACTGCTGAATACACACACAGACTGCTGAATACACACACTGCTGAACACACATGGAGAGACTGCTGAATACACACAGGCTACTTTATACACACACAGACTGCTGAATACACACACACTACTGAATACACACACAGACTGCTGAATACACACAGTGAGTAGTGACTGCAGTGAGGGGTGCAGTGTATGTGTTTTTGTTTAGGCGTGCTGTGTGTGTGTGAGAGGTGCAGTGTGTGTGTCTGAGGGGTGCAGTGTATGTGTAAAAACCACTATCTGTGGTAAAGTCTGAAAAGTCCACTGTGGGATATATCAGTAGCAAGACGCGTTTCGCCTGGAAATTAGGCTTCCTCAGTTGCTAAAAATACCTTTGTGAATTTCCTCTTATACCTTTCACCAAAGGTATTTTTAGCAACTGAGGAAGCCTAATTTCCAGGCGAAACGCGTCTTGCTACTGATATATCCCACAGTGGACTTTTCAGACTTTACCACAGATAGTGGTTTTTACAAATAGTCTTGTTTTTATTAGTTGTTTTTGTTATTTTGTATTTTATCACTTGTATCTCCATATTAAAAGGAAGTAGTGTCTCTATCCCCTTGTATGGACATTCCTTCTCTTTTGGGATAAAGCCTCACCAATCTACTTAACCCCTTAAGGACACATGACATGTGTGACATGTCATGATTCCCTTTTATTCCAGAACTTTGGTCCTTAAGGGGTTAAAGGGAGTGGGATCCCTCCAAATCTTCCCACAGGCATCTAGTTTGAGCCATATTTCTCTGGCTCTCTCCTTGTGAGTATTCAATCACGAAACCTGCACTTTATTACTCATGTACTGTATGATTTTGCACTAGGTGCTTGCATATTATTTTGTCTTTACAGCCATCTCCCTTGTTGCCATTACTTCACATCTCCAACCAAGATACTCCACCCACTGTGTATGCATATGTTTTGCTTTGTTTCAGTGTGGATAGAGAGGTTACCACACGGCTGTTTTTGAGCTTCTTGGTATTTGGTTGTTTTACACGTTCAGACTCTGTATTTGAATTTTTAATACTAACTAAGTTAAACTTACTTTTTTGGTGTGAATATTAAATATAGAATGGAAAGAAGTCAAAACTCAAAATTCAAAAGATCCAAAATGCCAACTGTCAACAAAGAATAAAGAAGAAATATATAGAAGAAATATTTTTGAAAAAAATAATGATAATGAAATAGATAATATACAGAGAGTGAAAAATGAAAAAGTAAGGGTGGAAAATTGTCATTATGATGTCACACTATACCAAATGAGTAATAATAGGAGCCATACCTAGTTCAGAGAGTGTACACCATCTCATAAGGTGGCTGGCTGAAATACAAGGAAGTAGGGTGTGCCGAACCTCTGAAAGAAGACACTGGGTGGTTCAGTACTGAAAAAAGACAGCAAAACCACACATAGTATACAAGCAATGTGTCATGTGCAATGTTTGCCAGTACTTCCATAATACTGATTTCTTCAACCTTGCTCACCCATTTGTTATATTTGAAAGTGATGTTATTTCATAATGAAATGAGAAACCTTGCATATAGATTAAATGAGTAAAACAACATCTACATGAGAAATGTAAGAAAAAACTGAGACGCTGTAGTGCAACTTCTGATGTAAAGGGTATACAAGAATCTCTCAGGGAAATTGTCTGAAGGCAATAGGGTTAATATTTCCACTATATATGAAGAAAGCCTACTGCAGCAGCACACCACTCATCAAGAAAAGGAAGGATGATTCTTGTGTATCATTAAGATGGGGCAGTGGTGAATAATTAAAACATTTTCTCTCATGAGGCTCCAGTAAGACAAAGTTTGCTTTTGTAGTTGTGTAAATATGATCACAGTGAACCAAACAAAGTTGTATAAACTGTTAAATTCATGGTTCAGAATAAGACTAGTGTTACACTCTGGGGTTTACTCAATAAACACAGAATTAAAGGGACATTATAGTCACCAGAACCACTACAGTTTAGTGTAGTGGTTCTTGTGTCTATAGCATGTCCCTACAGGTATTTCAGGGTGAACTGTGCCTTTTGAGAAAAGGCAGTATTTACATTGCTGCTTTAGTAACAGCTCTAATGGTAGTCAATTAGACGGCCACTAGAGCTGTTTTCTATGTCAGTGCCACACTGTGTACAGCACTGGTGTTCAGTGTCACCACGCTGAACGCTTCTGATAGAAATGCATTGATTGAGTGCATATCTATGAGGAGATGCTGAATGACGCAGCATTTTTCCACGCATGTGCAATAACCTCCCAATGCTTTTCTATGGGAAAGCATTGGATCCAAGTTTATCAAGATTGATGATCTCAGCCATGGAAGGGGTCCAGCAATGGCGAGTCCGGCACAGTGAGGGAGAAAGGCTGAGTAAAACAACCTTTTAATGCCTTAATTAACAACCATTTAATGCCTTTTAATGCCACTCTGAGGGTCCTGGGGACCAAAACAGCTAGTTTAACTCTATAGTGTAATGACTGTATGTTCCATGCAAATTGAAAACCAGACTGAAACATTTAGGTAACAATAGCTAATTGAGAAACATTCTACAGCGTATCTATAGTCCCGGTTTGGCTATTTAAAGGATTACTCTAAGCACATGACAACTTCACTGATTTGAAGTGGTCATGGTGCCGGGAGTATGTGCAGCATCTCGTTATATAATGCTGCACATACAGTGTTTAATGGCTCTTCTGCAGGAGATGTAACTCCACCTCCAGCAACTTCAGTGTGGCATCATTAGCCAAGAGTTCTGGGCTGGCTAATAAGGTTTCTGTGCATATTTGGCATCTGTTGCTAATATACACAACATGCTGGTAATAGACAGCTAATGACTGTGGCAGCACAGTGAGGATGGGCTGTTAAGGACTCTCGTTTGGCATTAAAAAAACTAAAACGGTTTAACGCCAAATGTAAAGAGGGCACCAGGAAACTCTAGATACTACAAACACAACCACATCAATGAGATAAAGCAGTTGCAATGCCTACAGTGTCCCTTTAAGCCAAAATGTTTGCATTAGGATTTCTACTCCCACAATCAATGTTCATCACATTATCTCAATGTGCATAACTGATCTGCTTTGGAGATGTTGGAAATGTAAGGAATGGATAGCTAAAACCATAAACACTGCAGAATATCATAGCACTTCATAAATAAATAAATACAAAAAACTTAACAGGGTTATTTACTAAACTCAGTTGTACCAAATTAAAATCAAAATGGCTAACCTGAGGGGGGCGGGGCCCGACAGCCGAGCTAGCCAGACGCACATGCAGAGAGCTCCAACACAAACAAACCGAATATTGGCTATTATCGGGCAAAATCTCGAATATAGCAGCCTTCCTCACTGATAACCTCTTGCTGAATCGTGTTAGGGGTGAGTGGACACCTGATCTACAAACTTTTGCCGAGAAAAAACACACTCCACAAATGCGGCCTAGCGAAGAAAGCGGCCTGGTGGTAGGGAGAGGCGGCCGATCTCCCGCCCTGGGGACCGCTATAAGCAGCAGCTCTCCTGACGTCCCGCATCCCCCCCCTCTGGACCGGTGGGGGTCATCCCGGTCCCCACTGGGGAACCTTACAAACCTGCTCGAAATGGCTGACCCGCCGGAGTGGGGACCTCAGCTTGGGCCAAAGATGGCCGCCAAGCAGCAACCCCTGCAGCCAAGATCAAGCCCTGAGACCCGGACCTGGAGAGAGCACTTCGAGGCTCGATTTGATCAAGTCTGCCAGGAATTCTTTAAGCGCATGGAAAGTAAAGCTGCCCGCAATAATCTATGTGCTGTGAAGGGGAAAGAGTCTGAACAGGCTACTTACCGATCCAGCGCCCACACAGAATCACACAGACGGGACCGCCGGCGGACCCTCCAGGCAACGAACCGCAAAGCAGCACGCCATCTCCGACCACTCATCCTACCATCTCGCAGCGGCCTCTCAGCACGACGCTCCAAACCACTTCGTCGCAGGGTCCACATAAAGCAGCGCAGATCACGCGCACAGAGAAAGCCCAGAGACCAAGATCCAGCTACAGGACTCGATGGACTGTCGATTAGCGCAGAACAGGAGCACACAGGCATCTGGGACCGGAGGGGTTCTCACCTGCAGAACGATGGACTCAGGTCCCCCAAGGCTGACAGTCTACCATCAGCAGGCATCGGTTAAGCACTCACTGGCAGAGGCATACAGGCCCCTCAACGCAAAGCTTTAATGCAAGGCTATGTTGATGTTCCTTTTTTTTATCTGTGTTTTACTTTCATCCCTCAACAGTCATACCTGTAATACAATCAGTCCAGGTCATATACCTCTGCAGTATTTCTCTAAGGCAAAGCAGATGTACAACCAGTGGAAACTGTGCTTTAGTTTTATTTCCTATCCATATTAGTTTTACGGTTTCGCTGGTTTTATTACTTTGATACAGCCTTAGTCTACGCCAATATGTTTTATCTGTCACTTATGATAATTTAGCATGTTACCTATTGTTCATAACAAGCAAATACCATGCCTAGGAATTATGCATGTATAAAAATAAGCTATTTCTACATTCTATAAACGTCAATACCCAGTGGTTACTACAAAGCTACTCATAGATAAGCATGTTATATTACTTTCCTTTCCTTGATGCAGTTAATGTCAGCCTGCACTACTCTCAAGCACGCTTACTGCCTTTCCATCCTCTGACACAACTTGTATTATTAACCTGTTACATAAAAATGTGCAGTTCTCTTATATGTCACAGTATTACGCCTTGTGAAATGTCTATAATTGTTACCGTGACGAAACATACATGTCTGTCAAATTTTTGCACAACAAAAATAAAGAATTAAAAAAAAAATTAAAAAAAAAAAAAAATGGCTAACCTGAGTGTAAAATAGCCAATTTGTATAATTATTAGGATTTTAGTTGTGTACAATTCAGGATTCTGTGAATGAATGTGAATAATAATAATAAACATTCCGATGCCATTCCTACAAGGTATTTTAGGATAACTGTCTCTCGGCTGGGGAAAATTTAAATAGTCTTCTATGAGGGCCCTATGTTCTACAAAAATACTTTTGTGAGCTACCCTTCTATCCAAGTAATTCAGAAAGCCAAAGTCTTAAAAGTAAGCTCATTTGAGCAGGGCCCTCAACCCCCTCTGTTTCTCTGCATCCAACTCATCTAGTTACAAATTCTTGTCTGTTAGCCACCCATTGTACAGCGCTGTGGAATTTGTTGGCACTTTATAAATATTAATAATAATAATATTTACGTCTGTGAGTAGTTCACTGAATGAAGCGGTATGCCTCAGAATGATGAAAATTTTACTAAATTAATCAGATATGTATTTGACAATGGCTGACTGAGGAATGGCTGACCTTGGCGCTTTTATTGTGCAGGTGAGCTGACATAAAGTAAAATAGCCTGTATCTGTGTATGTATAAAGCCCTATGTGTTTGAGATTCAGTCTGTGAGCCCCTCTCCTTATGTTCATGTCACAGACGAGCTGAGACCCTTTCCTGTTTGTGTGGGTGACAATGACAAACTGAAGAGGCCCTTCCCCCAGCACTTGTGTGTAAAGCTGACTGTGCCTGTGTTACTGATAGACTGAAGGAGCCCCTTTCCTTTGTCTGTGCTTTGCTGGCAGACAGTGGCCTAGTCTTGTGAGGAAGCCCATCCTGTGTGTGGAAAATTAAAAAAAAAAAAAACAGCGAGGAAGCCCCTCTGCTCGGTGTGACTGTCCCCTCAAACCCTTCCCCCCTCCCTGACCCTAACATAAGAACATTATGTTATCCCTCAGGCTGTTCTGTGACATTTCACCCCAGGAAACTTGTGTTTAAGGTTACCATTCAACAGCATATATACAATGTGACCTCCTGCAAATAACTCCCTCCCTCCCCCACCTTCTCATTTCACCTCTTTAATCCCACTGTACCCCCTCTAACTGCAATGCTATGCTATATATGATACTTGCATTCAAGTGGTTAATAAGACCCAGCCTCCCCACCACCACCACATCTACGGTCATTCTCCTTTCCTCCCCCTCCCTACTCATGCTCCTTCCTCCTCCTCCCCCTGCTGTCTTCTTATCCTCCTCCCCATACATTCCTATCAGAAGTCTCTTAGCCATAGAGGTTTTACTGACTTCGCTGGGGGAGAGCAGAGGAGGGGGAGGGTTGACTGTGGGAGAGATCTGAGGGGCTTTGGAACTAGAAAGAATCCTAGTGCAGCCATGAGTACTTATGACTCAGAATGCCTGAGGACCTAGGGAGTGCCAAGGTGCACAGAATTCTTTTGTGAATTACAAGAAGGCCGAGGCCTTCAGTGATGGGGAATTTAGTATGCATAGGACTCTGAAAATATAACCCTATAAACTTATGAATAAGCGTATGTTACTATAGTTTTATATAAAAGACGTTCTTGCATATTCACATTCATGTAGTTACATATATACAGTTACATAGTAGCCTAGGTTGAAAAAAGACAAAAGTCTATTTGCAACAGTTTGTCTCTTAATTGCATTTATATCCCCATATTAAAATTGTAAAGCACTGCAGAATTATTTTTTGTGCTGTAGAAATGACAACAATAATAACAATCCAAGCAAGTTGAAACAGAGACACTGGTCTCTGTATTACTCCAGGTCACTACAAATTTCAGTTCACGTGAAACTGAATATACCACAAAAGGCACACAAATCACCCTTCTTGGGCCATGAATATTTTAATGGAATAATTTTTTTCCATAATTTATTAGTAAAGCACTATAATACATTTCATAGCTCTTCTAACGGTAAACAAAAGATACAAGTGATTGTTGACAATACGGGTTTTTTAGACATATGCAGAGTTGGTAGCAAATTAAAATGTGATTGCAAACTCCAGGCAAAATGATCTGATATATCAAGTTCTACTAGTTAAAGCTTGGTCAATTTACAATAGTATGAATTTTGCCATTTGGATTTACTGATGTTTAGTGAGTAAGCCCACAGAAACAAAAAGTGAAATGGGTCATGGTCAATGAGCAGTGGTGGAACGAATAAACAGAGGGCTTGGTGAAATAATTATTTGGGCCCCCTAGAGTAATACCTTCCCTACAATGAATTGCATCAAAATAGTATGCAAATGTACATGTAAAGATCTTAATATTAAAATTTTTACTCGAACGTGAGGGAATGCGTGCTCAGCATATTAAAATAAACAAAAGACCTCCTTTTCTAACCAGACGTGCAACAGCATAAGTCAACGTTTCATCCAAATTACCTTGACGAGGCGGAGCTAAGCAACCGAGAGGGAAAGTCGCATGGAGCATGAGCTCCGACACAACCAGGCCCAAACTTACCAAAATCCAGAATTTGGCAACACCTAACCGGTACTATCATAGCCCACCGAACCGACAGGCACCGGAACAACATAATGGGGCGAAAATCAAAGAAGCCCAAGCAGGAGAACCCAAGACAGGGCCCTAACGTTGCCTAGCTGCTCCGCCAAACACAGGGGGCGTCCAGGCCCAAAATGGCCGCTTATCCGGAAACATACCCTGAATTCTCCGATGACTTTTCCTCGGGAGAAGACGAAGCAGACCTCCCGGTGGAGCCGACACCAAAACCGGTTACTCAAAGGGCGGATGCCTCACCAGTAACGACGGCAGTGCTGAAATCACTGCTCGCTGACCTCCAACGTACCCTCCAATCGGATGTGGCGTCCCTGCAGGCAGACATCCACGGCCTAACGGGGAGAATAAGAGCCCTGGAGTCCAATAGCCAAGCCACCCAACTAGCAGCTCTGCAAATGGAGGTACAGGGCCTCAAAAGCCAGAATGATGGACATGAGTGCCGGTTCGCGGCACTCGAAGATGCAAGGCGGGCTAATAACGTGAAAATCCGGGGCATTCCGGAGGATACCCCAACAGACGAATTGCCACACATACTAAGGCGCTTGCTGACAGCCCTGCTACTGCCGCGACAGGCCAAAACAACGCAATTAGATGGCTTCTTCCAAGCCCCAAAACCAGCTAAGGCACCTACCGCAACACCCAGAGATCTGATCATAAAATTCCAGCGCCACAAGGACAAGATGGCGGTTGTAGCGGCGACCAGGGGAAGCTCACCCTATCAGTTTGAGGCAATGGATCTATCATTCTATGCGGACCTAACTGGCAGCACACTCGCCTGGAGAAGGCCCCTCAGACCATTCACCATGCTGTTGAGGCAGAAAAACATACCCTACAAGTGGCTGATGACCCGAGCCTTATGGATCCAGAAAGGAGAAACCAAGCACACAGTAAGCACCCTCACAGAAGCAGCGGCGTTGTTACCTGTCCTGGGGCTGCCGATGGACTCACTACACCCTGCTGCAACCCAAAGCGCTACCACCTCGACGCATCATGGAACCCTGATCGGGTGACCCCCTTCGTCCCACGAGGTTCGACCCGGGAACAACATGATTCAGCAACAACCTGAAATCGACAGGCGAGAGCCACCACCCTAAGGACATTGCACTAAAGCATGAGTTTTTATACTTTCTCTGTTTTCAACGTTAACCTTTGAATGTTTTAATGTTAACATGACGACTAACCACACTCTCAACACATCTGACTAGACGGCCGGTGGGCCATGAACCATTATCCTCCCCCTCCCCCCCCCCCCCCGCCTGACAGAACTTACACAGGGAACACGCAACCCAACCCGACAGAGACAGGAGACGCACCAAGCAAGGCACTAAGCGACATGACATCCCGCTACAGGGAACATGTCATTTAAAAGCACCACTCACTATTAAACTTCCCGGGTTATACCAAGCATACCGAACAGGTCAGACACAAGCTTACCTGCATACACGCAGTGCACACTGCTTATTCCATTCAAACCTCATATAGCCAAGTGTACAACGGGGACAATAAGCTCACACAGGACACCGGGAATGCAACCCCAAGCTGTAGAGACCACTACGTATAATGCAACCAAAACCCAAAAATGTGCATGATACGACAAGCCATGCAATGTTGCCGACTGTTTATTGTTTAATGTTGCAAAGCTGTTGTGGCAATGTGACTATATGTGTTACTCTACGCACAACCAAAATAAAGAATTACAAATTACCTTGACGTCTAGAGAAAAAAAAAATATTTTTGTTTGACTGAAACGTTGTATGCTATTGTATGACTACTTATTATTAAGGTTGTATTAATTAAAATTAAACAGACTGTACAATTAATGAAATTTAAATATTTGACCTTTCTTTACCGGACATTTGTAGGGAGACTGTGTAGATCACTTGCAGAGTTGCATAAAAAATGCAATTTAATTCCTAAATGACAAGGAATTGAGCATTAATTGAGACCACAGGGGCATGATCTGCACACCAAAACCACTCCATAAGCTAAAGTTGCTTTCGTGCTTATAGGGTCCCTTTAAGGGTTACAATGTAGCATGGTTATCATGTAGACCAATTAATCTAGAATGGAGCTAATCTATGAATGCCATATACACAGTTAACAAGATCCAATGTTATTCATTGCTGAATACAAAAAAGTGCAAGACAATAGGTCAGGAATAATAAGAGAAGAGGCCCAATAAAATAATTCAGGGTACAAAACATTTAAATGAGAGAAAAGCTACAGGGCAGAAAGGTGCAATAGTAGAAAATAAAAGGTTAAAACGATACTGACATATTGAAACAAAGACAGACTGCCAGAGACAGACAGATGTACAGAGAGACTGCCAGAGACAGGCAGATGGATAGATGGAGTGCCAGAGACAGACAGATGGACAGAGAGACTGCCAGAGAGAGGCAGATGGGAAGGTAGAGTGAGAGGAGGCAAGATTAATGAATCAAGCTTTCTTGAAGCAACACAAAAAAGCTTTTATTTGTGCATGCGTATTAGTATTATCTCTTATTTATTAAATGCCAACATACTCTGCAGTGTTGTGCAAACTGAATCTAAGGTAACAGATACATAAATCCCATATATGAATACAGATGTAATAAGAATTGATAGCAAGGTCTTGTGCTTAAAATTCAGCTTTGTGGCACTTTTATATAAAATCCTTAACGAGCATGGAGGGTTGCTGAGAGCCTTGCTCATGAGCAGGGCCAGATTGGGCCTAGTGCTGATAATTACTAATGGCAGAATCTTATCGACAGAAAATATTAAAATAGTCATACCTCCCAAGTGCCATGTATCTGGTGGAGCTGGTGCCAGAGGGAAACTCTCAAGGTGCAGCTATACGAAAACACATACCATATGCCAGGAGTAGACGACCTTCGGCACTCCAGATTTTGTGGACTACATCTCACGGATGCTCTGCCAATATTATGGCTGTAAGAGAATTATGGGAGATGTAGTCCACAATATTTAGAGTGCAAACAGGTTGCCTATCCCTGCTTATGCTAATCTCTCCTTCCATCTATCAAGCAGATCCATACCGCCTAATGTGAAAGGTGAAATAGAATGTCAGATGGCAGGATAAAAGGGTGGGCCACTGAATCATGTAACCAGCACCTGCCAATAAGGGTGTACACACCCCAGGAAGGTCAGTCTGGCAGGCTGCCCACCAATCATGCAGGTTAAACAACTACAGGAGTTATATGCAGAGAGCACCCTAGGCTTCGCGCAAATGCATCTAATGATGTGCTTGCGCTAAGCTTTCTGGGGACTGTCTCCAAGTATTCTCTTGTCCACTCCTCTCCTTACCTTCTTTTCTAGCAGTCAGAAGCTCCTGGTATGCAGTCTGGGACAAAGAAAAGGTGGATGTAGTGAATAGTAGTGAGAAGAAAGGGGGCATGCCACAGTGTTAGAGACACGGAAGCAGCAAGATCATTTGCACAGTGTGTGAAGTCAGGTTTACCTTATCTAATTTAGTTGTCAGCCAGTCCACACAAGTTTTTTCCCCTACATTCCTTTTGAGTTTCCATACATAATTCCCTCTGTAGAATGCAAGCGCATGAGAAGTAAAATAAAAAACAAAATGCGCCATGGGCCTGGAGCACGAGCCCCTACATTAAAGGATCACTATAGTGTCAGGAAAACAAAGCAGTTTTCCTGACACTATAGTTCCCTGAGGTTGCCCCCACCCTCAGGGTCCCCCTCCCGTGGCACTAAAGGGGTTAAAACCCCTTCAGCAGCTTACCTTTATCTAGCCCTGGGCTCCCTCGGCACTGGTGACCTCTCCTCCCCCGCTGACGTCAGCTCCCCCGTCCAACGTCAGTGGCGGCAAGCGTGCGCATTCAAAGTGTCCATAGGAAAGCATTTCTCAATGCTTTCCTATGGACGCTTTGCACGATGGATGCGAAATTCACATCTAGCATCACAGATGCGCCTCTAGTGGCTATCCGGAAGACTGCCACTCTGAAACTGCTATGTTTGCATCTGAAGAGTTAAAAC
The DNA here is from genome assembly GCF_036172605.1 of Pelobates fuscus. Lineage (NCBI taxonomy): Eukaryota > Metazoa > Chordata > Amphibia > Anura > Pelobatidae > Pelobates > Pelobates fuscus. Next base: position 315,562,078 of record NC_086321.1, on the reverse strand, counting down.
CTGAGGGACCTGGCACCCAGACCACTTCATTGAGCTGAAGTGGCCTGGGTGACTATAATGTCCCTTTAATCCAGCCCTGCACATAAGCGTACACTAACCTTATGAAAATGATGAATGTAAAATGTTAAAATACTTTTGTTGTGGTGTCACACTTTACTGTCAAAGTTTTGGCATATGGGCAATTCTACTGGGTAGGAAGAAAAAAACCCTGTACATAAGATTTCCTATTCATGTTTTTTTCTCTTTTGATATCTGCATTTTGCGCTACCGGGTATAATTTGCAATTCATGATCTCCCAGCATGAAATCAATGAATTAATTGTGGGTAAGATATAAAATTGTTGGGGACGTTTATAAATTATGCATTCCATTGTACAGGGCTTATAAGTGCAACCCACTACTATGTGAATGCATGAGCTATTGGTGTAAAATCAGTTAAATAATCACAACTGAGATTTTAGAACTATCATTATTAATTAATTTTCTATAAATCGCTGACTATTGCCTAACTAAACCCTGTTTCACCCAATGCAGATATAATAAATATGATGATCTGGCATCACTAATTCCATTCACTTTTGGCATTGCTCAACTGAATACAGAATTCTTCAGTACCCCACAAATATAAAAATCTGGCAATCTTTTCTGTACCTCACAGCATGCTACTAATAACCAAAACTTTAATCAATGGCGTTGTTACGAACGCTGGTATTGTAGATAGCCGTTCGCCTATTCCTCCTGAACAGCTGAAGCCTGAGTGGTTATAGCTCACAAATCGGGTGCAGATTCGAATGGTTCCCAGACAAATCCAGCATCCAAGTAGCTTCTCCCCAGTAAGTAGACAGTTACCCTAACATCAGCCTAGACTAGATGAAGTCTACAACAGGAATGAAGTTTAATGGTGCCACACTGGCTTTTATGCAAGTTCCAATGCAAGGGGCATTCACACATGGACCTTGTGGGGGACTCCAACACAAAGTTAACAACCAATAACAGCAAGGTTACAAAGTATGACACTCCCCTACACAACATACAATCCCTCCTCTCTGCCTGGGAGATAATTGAGTGAGATACTGTAATAACTCAATTATCTCCAGGCAGAAAAAACTAATTTTTCATAAAACTTACAAAGTACCACAAAATACATAAAATCCCAATAAATGTTACAACCCCTGATAGCCCTGATCTGTGACCAACATGTAAAAAAATCACCCAGATCAGTTCAGGGGTTTTGGAATTCTATGGATGTCTTAATTTGACTGACCACACAAAAGGCTCCTGCCCATAAATAGTTCCATGAGTTTAGGTTGTGCGGTCGGTCTATTTCGAAAAGTCTTGAAGCCAAACAAATACACGAACAGTACCCCCAGGCTCAAAGCAGCGTTTGTTACCCTAGTTCGTGGGTACAAAACTACCGAACAGCGCTCCCATGGCTGTTCGGGGAAAGGAAGCAGGCGTTCATAAAGTTTGTCCGGTCTTCGGGAAGTCGAGTGTCCAATTTTAGTTCCAGACCCTCGACGACCAAGTCCCGCTGCCTCCTTTTGTGCGAACAAAGCCACACAGGGAGAGTAATTAATCGACTTCTCTTTTAAGTGAATGAGCCAGGGGAGTGGTCGGTGTTCGGAAAGTTTCAACTACCGAACCAAAAAAAGTCCGAATAAACAGGGTAGTTTCATCAAGGGTGTCATCGAGATTGGTGTCGCCCAGTGTGGTAAGTCATGGAGTCATTCCCCTATTGACACATAGCACACTCAAGTATGCAAGGGTGCACTGCACACAGGCACACACAGACAGTTATGTACTGACATCTGTGGCTTGGGTAGCAGACAAGTTTCATGCAGCTCTCCCTGCCCTTTCGGGTTTCTTGTATTGGAGTTTAAGCCACACAATAATATAGGCATGTTGATATGACACCCCCATATCTCTGTTTAAATTGTACTGCCCAAATGTAACCTGAATTTTTTTGTTGGCGCAGTCTGGAGTGCCAAATTACTGCTGAGTACTGCTGCTCTATTTGTCAACTTTGTTTTGGGAGTTTTGGTTAAGAGGTTAGGGTTTAGGACTTTATGTGTATGGTCTATATATTACTTTGTGAACTTTTTATAGATGTGCTTTTCATGATCTTAGGGAATAAAAAATTGTCAGTCAGCTATGCTTTTAATCTGGTTTCTCTCGTCTCAAATTTTAAAATACACTTTGAATTCTAACTTTAGCCAAAAACCTTAGAAGTGTCATCGTTGATCACTAAGCTCAGTGACAAAAGATGGTTTAAATTTCTTTCTACATTTCCAAGCCTCTTTCTCATGCTATGAATGAAGGTGACATTTGGAGCTCTTAAAACCCAAGTAAACTCCTTGGTCCTTAAAATATACAGTGTCCAAGGGGTGACTACACTTTTTATGGGGAGTTTGACACATAAGGATACGTAAGCAGAGAAGACGGAGAGCAAATATGTACAGTTATACTAATGCATTGTGCATGTCAGCATTTTCCAACATTCAATCTCTATCTCTGAGAAATGGAAAATGGCTGGGAAAAGCTGCTGTGCCATACTTCCCAACTGTCCCTGTTTAACAGGGACAGTACCTATTTTGGGCACAACTACTTCTGTCAATCTTTTCTGTCCTAATGTCCCTCATTTCTAGAAGCTCCATATTGGTCGTGTGTCTGGGTGAAATAAGAGCTCCACATCTCTAATTCTAATGTGTCTTTAAATTACACTATTAGTCAGAAATCAGTCTGTGTAACTACGATACATAGCTCTTGTTTAGGCGCATAAATTATAATAATATATTATTTTAAGGCAGCTAAAATTACTCAGAACAGACCTGCCCCTGGCCACACAACCACTCACAGCCATAAAATTGTGTCCCTCTTTATCCAGAGGGATAGTGACCTGAGGTGGGGGCCCGGGGGGGGGGGAGGACATTAGGTCCCCCTCCACCTTTTTCTAATATAGGGCCCCCACCCACCTCTCAGGGTGGGAGAACAATAGGTCCGGGAGGTCCGTGAGGATGTCCAGCGTCAGATAACGGACAAAAAGTCAGTTTGGATTCCGGAAGTCCTCTAGTGGCTGTCTGTTAGACAGCCACAGGGGGCAGACTTAGAGCTGCAAACATGGTGCAAAGGGTCACATCACCCAGACTCCTTCAATTAGCTGAAGTGGTTTGGGTGCCTACAGTGTCCCTTTTTGCTGTTTTGTTTTTAATATTTTACATTTATCCAGATGTATAGATGTAACATAGTTATTATGTTTGCCTACTGTATATTTGTGTCTCATGGCAGGATACAAAATATGTACTTGGTATTGTTTATCCTCTGTAAGTAGGTGTTACTAGGTTTCCCTCTTTACATAAGTGTTACTATGTATCTTATCTTTATGTGTTTGTTACTATGTATGGACTTGTTACTAAGTATTCCTTTCTATGGGTGTGTTACTTTGCTTTTGTGGGTGTGTTTATTTGTGCCTTCTAGAATGGGTGTTTCCCAGTGTCCCATCTTACGGGCTTGCATACATCACTCAGATGAGTTTATTTGTTTAGGAAGTTGCGGTTGTTATTCTGTTCCAATATAAGTGACAGTGCCACCTCTGTGTGAACTCCTATATAGCACAATATGATTAATCTGCCATGAATGTAGTACTTTAAGATGTAAAGGTGTTAAGGATAATAGTGAGCATATTTTTGCCTTTAACCCCTTAAGGACACATGACATGTGTGACATGTCAAAATTCCCTTTTATTCCAGAAGTTTGGTCCTTAAGGGGTTAATGGCATTTTACTGTATTTTACTGTATGTGAAGTAATGGATCAGACTCTATAGGACACACAACATCACATATAACTACTAAAAAATGTGTCCCTGAATATATGTTAATTTAGAGAAATAACCACCATAAAAGTGTTCCATGCTTCATATGCCTTAAAGGGACACTCCAGGCACCCAGACCACTTCTGCTCATTGGAGTGGTCTGGGTGCCAACTCCCACTACCCTTAACCCTGCAAGTGTAATTATTGCAGTTTTTTTTAAACTGCAATAATTACCTTGCAGGGTTAAGTCCTCCCCTCTATTAGACAGCCACTAGAGGGAACTTCCTGCTTCATAGCACAGGTTTTCTGTGCTAGAGCGTCGCTGGACGTCCTCACGCTGTGTGAGGACCTCCAGCGTCGCTCTATTCCCCATAGGGAAGCATTGAAATTCATTTTCAATGCTTTCCTATGGGGTGCGCCAATGTGCATGCGCAGCATTGCCGCGCATGCGCATTAGGTCTCCTCGGCCGGCGGGCGAGATCAGTCTCGCCCACCGGCTGACGTAAGCAGAAGGAGGAGCGGCGGGGGAGGAGGAAGCAGCGACGTGGGACCTGTCGCTGCCTCTGGTAAGTCACTGAAGGGGTTTTCACCCCTTCAGCAACTGGGGATTGGGGGGTGGGAGGGAGAGGGACCCTCCAGTGCCAGGAAAACGGATCGTTTAATTTAGAGTTCCTTATCCCCTGCTATGTTAATAGCTTGCTAGACCCTGCAAGAGCTTTTTGTATATGATTAAAGTTCAATTTACAGAGAAAGAGATACAATTGTTTAAGGTAAATTACATTTGATTGAACGTGAAAACAGTTTTTTGTTTTTTTTATAGAGTCAGTGGAAGTGTGTCAAGGGCTGCATATACAGAAACAAAGTGATTTAACTCCTACATGGCAGTGAATTGAGCAGTGAAACCTGAGAAGAATGATCTATGCACTAATACTGCTTAATTAAGCTAAAGTTGTTCAGGTGACTATAGTGTTCCTTTAAAAATCATTCAAATTAAAGGAACACTCCAGGCACTATAACAACATCAGAAAATTAAGCCCTGCACTTAAACTCTCCCTACTCTTGGATGGCAGCAATGGATATAGTATTCATCAACCCAAATATATCGTACAAAAAGTTAGCTGCACACTATCCCAAATTCCTATTTATATTTAAACAACACTCCAATGTTCATTAAAGTATAAGCTTACTTAACCTGTCAAGGCAAAACTTTTTAGGTGAGTCCTACATAAAGAATTTTCCTTGCTTCATTCAACTAAAAGGCAGAATCTCTATGGCAGAAAGAGGTATTCTTATAAACACCCTACACACGTATTAACCCTTAATAGGACACCCGTGCGGGCGAGATTACACTTCTATGGCAATACTTTAAAAACTCCTGTCATTCATTTAACTATGCATATGGCTTTGGGATAGTTTGCACTGTGTAGGTAATTAATACATTAAATAAGGATAAAAAAGGCAAAAAAAATTAATTTTGCTACCCCATTTGCTTCACCCATGGTGTGATATCGCAATGCCCCACCCAAATCATGACATCACATAGAATTGTCAAGAATAAAAAGTAAATTTCATATTCAGGTAAAAATAGGCAAACTGCAAATATGGCTGAATTGGAAATTTTACTTTCCATTTTGGCTATTATGGCTTTACATTTTAAATTCACTCTAAATCTATTTTGAATTCCAGCAATTCTTACTTTGTTGAGTAACCCTGTTAAAGCATAGTTCAAATTGTATGTTTCACTACATGATCACTCCAGCCACCATAACAACAACAACAGTATGAAGATGGTTTTGTCAGGCGATTAGTGATAGTATGGGAGCACAACCTGACACTCTCAGCACATCACAGGCCTCATGGTGAGAGAAATAGTATGTCTGTTTTATCCTTATATATCAATGCGTGTGTTAAAATAATTTTTTTGTAGAAATTAGTTTCTGCTTATATATATATATATATATATGTATACATTACATATAAATATAAAACACATCACTCTGATAGGGGCGGTGCCAGCGCTTGCACGAGCTAGACGCATCTCGGAACAGCTCCGCAAGTCGGCCCTGGTAAAAGAGATACGAGCCGAAATTGACCCCAGTACTGGGCTCCAATTGCTGCAGTCCAATCCCCGACGATAGGGGGAAGAAAAATAAGAAAATGCGCTCAGACCCGGGCTCGGGTTCCCGAGATATAGGCACATTTATGCGCATGACCACGTGGCCTGATCCCGCCAAGATGGCGCCCGCTGAGGTCTACACACTATCCTCGGACGAAGACAGCAGCACAGCTGACCTCTTCCCTCCACCAAGGCGGTGAACAGGGCCACAGGCGTACACAGAGAAGGAAGACTTAACCCCTCCACTAAGGCAGACATTAAAGCCTTAATGAAAGAGATCCAGGCCATGTTTAATGCGGACATGGCGCCAGTCCGTGAAGCATTGTCCACCCTCACAACACGTGTGCATGCAGCTGAGGAAAGCATGGAAGGCTCCAAACTCACACAATCAGCTACAGATGCTGCCATAGGAACATTGCAGAAGCAGTGTGTTCACCATCAGGCCCAGATAGTCAACATGGAGGACAAGGCCAGGGCATGCCAAACCTGAGGATAAAGGGGGTGCTGAAAACTATTTCTGGAGCAGAGCTCCCTCATTATTGCAGGAGACTCCTCATGCCCAAACAGACCAAGCAACTTGTGGTGGATTCCTGCTTTCGACTCAACAAGAGGTACCCAGGGATGTCTTATTGAAACTGGTGCGGGACTCTGACCGTGGAGTTATCTTGGGGGCAGTCAGGGGCACCCCCACAGTCATTTTTGAGGGGGCACAGCTGGCATTTTATCAGGACTTCTCAAGGCATACTTTGACATGAAGGACATCTCTCAAGCCAATTACCCAGCTCCTCCAGGAGAACTCGATCTCTTACAAGTGCGGCCCCCGCCGACTACTTGCCAACAAAGCGGGAAAGACATATGCCATATCACACCCCACTGAAGAACCAACCTTCCTGCAATCCCTCGGCCTGCCAGAGGAGAAGTCACCGCCACCAGACCACTCAGCCTGGAATGTAGCCACCCTGAACTCTGTGGCTGCAGATACCTGTGCCCTAACTTGCACATAATGCTCCTTAAATGTGTTCAGTTTTTTGTTTTTCTTTAATGTCAGTTGAGATTACCTACAATTCCTCTGTTGTCCTGGCTCCTAGGCTTCAGATATAGCTCTAAGATAGCATATCCCTGTCCCTCCCCACCACATAGAGCGCGCAAGCGGTACCCCTGTATTATTACAGTCAACCTCTGCACGCCCCGCGTAGGACCACGGCCTTCTATTTCAGCACCAGCGTTCTAAAGCTCTACTCCCTAGTCATAGAAGGCTACCCAGCTGAATAAACTTACCACATGTGCCTTACTATAGCCTTTGTTTCAGGGCGCTACGACAATTAGCCACAAGGCGCATGAAGCCCATTACTAGTATCCCCCAAGTTATAAAAAATAATAATGAAATAAATAAAAATATAAAACACATATTAATATACATGTCTAATAATCTCAGGACAACTAGAGCCACCCAGTCCACTTCATCTCAATTAAGTTATCTTGGTGCAGTGGTCCTGTAGGTTTAACAAAATATTGACATTTTACCTTGAATGATTAGATACACCTCTATTGCTTGTCACACTGACAGCTCCTCAAGATGGCTCTGCTGCAATACCAACAACCAAGTAAGACTTAGTCACATGATATTGCAGCGTTAGCAAAGCATTGGATTCAGTTTTTTCCTTTGAAAAGCATTGGATGTGGATAGCACTTGCCACGCATTCACATCAGGTCCCCAATGAGAAACATTGGATTGGACAAGCATTGCCATATTGAAAACATTGCGGGAGCCAGGGAGGCATGCAGTGCAGAGGAGCCTTGGTGCTTGAAAAACATAAATAAAAACCCTTTTTTAAAATGCGTTTTTATAGCAGGGAGGGTGGTGGTGTGGGGGGGTGGGTGGGGGAGAGAGCTTAAATCTATGTAGGGACAGATACATTATAGTACTCCCAATACAAATGTATATTCCTAACACTATAGTGTTCCTTTAAAGGTATTGATTTGTTTTGGTCCTTTGTGCACAAATGCAATCACTGACACTAGTGATGTCGGGAACACAAAATTTTCGGTTCGCGAGCGGCGGACGCGAACTTCCGCAAACATTCGCGAACCGCCATAGACTTCACTGGGCAGGCGAATTTTAAAACCCACAGGGACTCTTTCTGCCCACAATAGTGATGGAAAAGTTGTTTCAAGGGGACTAACACCGGGACTGTGGCATGCCGGAGAGGGATCCATGGCAAAACTCACATGGCAAATTACACAGTTGATGCAGAGTCTGGTTTTAATCCATAAAGGGCATAAATCACCTAACATTCCTAAATCACAATGGATATGGATTGACACCTGACATATGACATGTTGACACCTTGACATATGGATTGACACCTGTCCTCAGAGACCCTGATACACAATGACATAGAGCAGAATAGGGACTGTTCCCCCTACATAGGGTCACTTGGCAGATATGGATTGACACCTATCCTAAGGATCCCTGATACACACTGACACAGAGCAGAATAGGGACTGTTCCCCCTACATTGGGTCACTTGGCAGATATGGATTGACACCTGTCCTCAGAGACCCTGATACACACTGACACAGAGCAGAATAGGGACTGTTCCCCCTACATAGGGTCACTTGGCAGATATGGATTGACACCTGTCCTCAGGGACCCTGATACACACTGACACAGAGCAGAATAGGGAATATTCACTAAATGCCAAACATTGTTATACAGGGGAATATTCAGTAAATAAGGAAAAGGGGGGGGGGACCTACTGTCCTCCCCCCCCCGGCCCCCACCCCTGCGTGGTGGGTGGGGGCCATAAATCACAATGGGGGGGGACCTACTGTCCTCCCGCCCCCACCCGTGAGCGGGTGTGGGCCATAAAAATAATGAGGGGGGGACCTACTGTATGATGTTGTATCGATCAGGTAGTGTAAGGGTTACGCCCACTTCACAGTAACAGACCAAACTCCCCATTTAACGCACCGCAAACAACTGCAAACAGTCCATTTGCACAACCGCAAACTCCCCATTTGCACAAGGTTGGATACCAAGCTAGCCATGTCCGTTCCTTGTCCTCACTGATGTCATTGAAGGTCTCTTCCTCCACCCAGCCACGTACAACACCAAGGGTCCCTGAAAGTATGCTAATAAACTGAAAAAAGAAAAAATCTCCCAAGAGGGAGATCTAAAACTGGCCTAGGAAAAGGTTAGACAACTATAATAAAGTGATACCTACAAATCCTAGTGAGCATAGGTGTATAATAGAGGGAGAAAGGGAAAGCAGAGTAATGCTTCCTAATACCGTGGTTAGTACCCTTTGTTAAAGTAAATTGAGTAATGGACAAAAGTCTTTATTGTATCATTTATAAATAACAAAGGGATACTATACTCATTCCCCTATAGTGGCTAATTGTGTAATAATGGTAATAATATTACCTATTATATAATATTGGCAGGGGCAAGGAAATTCCCTCTAAATAGATGGGTATAGGCAGAGAGTATGGAGACCGGAGTGATAAAGTGTCAATAAGGTGATATAAAGTTAAATGTATCACAGACACACAGCCACCCTTTCTCTTAGCTAGTTTCCAGAAATGCTGGATAGGTAGAAGGGCTATAAAGACTCAGAGAGGTCTAAGAAGAATCCTCTAAACTAGCCCTAATCTCCTTAAACACCTTCAAGGGTGTTCTAAGCTAATGCTCAATCTAAACGTTTAGATGACTGTCTGATTTCCCATCACAGATGCTGGCTAGGAATAACAGTGTGCAAGACAAAGAGTGGGTCTAAGTGCCCATAGTGCAGTAAAGTGTCCAGGGGAGGGCTGGCAGGCTCAGGCCTGGGGGGCAAATCCAGTCAAGTGGCCCATTGCACCCCCGAATCAGCTCACCATCCATGCCCACCTTTTCCTGGTTTTATAACGGATATTGATGTTATGCTAATCAGTAGCTCTTTTCCATACCCACTCCTTTGCGGCTCCGACTTTCAATGTTGTTATAGCGTAGGCTGAGAATCTCTGAGCCTGTGCTCTGACTCACTAACTGAGCACCGGAACCACAAGGGAGAGGATATGATCTAAGGCACCTACTGCTGGTGTGCACCAGTGGACCACTAGGGAATCATTTAAATTAAAGGGACACTCCAGTGCCAGGAAAACAAATCGGCTTCCTGGCACTGCAGGTCCCCTCTCCCTCCCACCCCCCATCTCATGTTGCTGAAGGGGTTAGAACCCCTTCAGTGACATACCTGAGACCAGCGCCGATGTCCCTCTGCGCTGGTTTAGGGTCCGCCCACGCTCCTCCCCCTGTGACGTCATCCGGCAGGGGAGACCGGTTGCGCATGCGCGGCCCCCGGCGGGGGAGACCTCTCCATAGGAAAGCATTGAAAATACTTTCATTGCTTTCCTATGGGGATTTTAGCGACGCTGGAGGTCCTCACATAGCGTGAGGACGTCCAGCGACGCTATAGCACAGAAAACATGTGCTATAAACCAGGACGTAGAACTCCTCCTCTAGTAGACAGCCACTAGAAGAGGAGTTAACCCCGCAATGTACTTATTGCAGTTTATGAAAACTGCAATATTTACAGTTGCAGGGTTAAGGGTAGTGGGATTTGGCACCCAGACCACTCCAATGGGCAGAATGGGTCTGGGTGCCTGGAGTGTCCCTTCAATGTGCTGGTGTCCCAAACTTGTGAGCTGTGTTGGCAACCGGGCGCCTCTGTTGTCATGGCACCCTACGTGACCCCACAGCTTGCACACCTCAAAGGCTGGCCTGCTGACAGACACAATGACACTCACTCTCAATAACACACACACACACACAAACCCTGAAAGACAAACACTCACTGACAGGCACACACACACACAAACACTGACAGGCAGACACACACTCACTTCCAGACACACACACACAAACACACACTTACTTTCAGACACACACACTCACTTCCAGACACACACACACACACTTCCAGATACACACACACACACTTCCAGATACACACACACACTTCCAGATACACACTCACTTCCAGACACACACACTCACTCCCAGACACACACACACACTAACTCCCAGACACACACACACACACACTCACTCACTTCCAGACACACACTCACTTCCAGACACACACACACACATTCCTTGTTGCTCCTACCTTTAGGAGTCTTCTGGGTCCTTTCCCCGGGGTCCAGTGACTTCCTGCTCTTCTCTGCTCCCTCGCGCAGTTTAGTGATGCGGGGCCGGAATGACGTCATATTCCGGCTCCCGGCATCACCAGAGAGGACGCGCGAGGGAGCAGGAAGATCATCAGCAGAGGCAGTGCTCCCTCGTCGCCTGCCTCCTTCCTCACGCGGCCGGTATATTCCTGCCGAGTAGGCACCTGCTGTCTGGGCCAAGCAGGTGCCTACTCTGCCTTGCTACCGGGGCGCCCTAGGTGGCCAGCTGACCACCTGCTGGGCTCCCTGTAACAGGCCATCAGCCTGCTCCGCGCGGCACCCCCCCTCCTCCTGGCGCCCGGAAGGCACTGCAGCGGCCGTTTTGCACACGATTTAGGGCGGCCTGGGGGGAAATTGCCTTCCTGCCCCCCGGCCCAGCCCGCCCCTGAAAGTGTCCCTAGTGAAGTGAAAAAGAGAATAACGAGCTGGCGCCCAAGAGAATAACGAGCTGGCGCCCTATCAGGGGACGTGTATATGGCATCGATTTTAGGAACCGGGAGATGGAAAAAGATGCTTGGTCGGTCCTCCTACTTCAAATTTGGGGCACTACGCGTGCAATCTAATGTGCCACCAGATAGGAGTGGTGTGTTAAGTAGTACTATTCCTATCAGTTTAATCCCTGTTATGTGCCTTTTTTTTTGGTTTGGTTTTTGAAGCCACAGTGCAGTACCAGAGAGCCGAAAAATTAGGCATGTACACATGCCTGAAAAATTAGGTATGGTTGCAGCCGCTGCAGCGGCCATAAACATTGATGCTTGTTTCCCAGGCAGAAAGTGCCCTAAAACATTGCGACTTGAACCCTGGTTGGTGGCGGATAAGTCACGCAAGTTAACCGGCATTCAGAGCTAAAATACAGCAGCGTGTGGACCATTTTTAGCCCAAGGCAGCTCATCTCATCAGGCCTTTTTTTAGTCGAATGTATCACCCACTGTCAGTCCCTTCGGTATCCATCCCTCATTCGGTACATACAAACACAACCCTACAATCAAACGCAAACATTACATACAAACACACCCCTGTATTATATACACGCACCCCTTCAATCAAAACAACTGCATTTGAAAGTCAACACTACATACAAACACCCCTGCATTCAAATGCAAACACTACACACAATCAATGGCAACTGTACATACAAATACAGACTTACATGCACACACACTCTCACAAAAAACATGCTTACACTCAAACGCACAAACACTGTTTCCAAATACAACCCTGCAATAATGAGCTAATGGTAGATCTCCAGCTGGCAGAGCATCGTTGGAGTTATACGACAGATGGGGATCTACCACTTGACCACTCTTGCAGTAGAGGGGGGCCCAAATAACTTTCTTGCACCCGGGCCCTCTCTACATTAGTTCCGCCAATGGGTTGAACACTTGGTCTTATTGTGGTCACTTGTTTTTTTGCTCACTAGTTATGCTAAGGCCAGCTGATACTGCACACACAGCAAGAACATGATTACAGTAACAGGTGTGGTCACACCTGCTGAATGAGCAGTACTATACTCATAGACAAGAATCGGTCAGATGGGTAAACAACTGGATACTCATAGAAACAGGGACCAGGCAGTTAGTAATATCTAGAACAAGCTAGGTCAGCAGGTAACCATAAGGCAAATCAATGACAGATATCCATCTCAGAAGACATGGATCAGTTATGTAGCAAAGTCAGGAATAAGCCAGTAACAGGAATTTAAACGGAGAATCACATGAAGTACATGACCCAGCTTTGCTGGATACGACTTTAGACAAGATTGCAAAGGCAACTTCCCCAGAAACTGTTTTTGTTTTTTTTAAATGTTCCACAACAACCAGAAACATAAAGGAGGACTGCGATGGAGGACACAGTAGAGGAATTGAAGTAGAGTAGTAGAGGAATTGAAAAAAATAAGTAAGCACAAAAGGATGTGATGGCACACACCCTCTTCCACACAAACCAAGGAAGAAGGTCTGGGGCATATTGGGGACTCCTTACACTGTTTTAATGACCAGAGGGTGCTATAGAGTTAGGAATACAACTTCCTATTCCTAACACTCTAGATTCCCTTTAATATGGAATTATGGAGACCCCCATGTGATTATTCCCCTCTCTTCTATTTGTTACCTGTAAGATGGAGAGGGTTGTAGTTTATTCTTGCTGTGGGAATCCTGAGATTCATGCAGGCCTTCATCTTGTTCACTTATGAGAATAAACAGGAGGAAGCAAATCCTGTGTTAATTATTGTTACCCCAAAAAATGGCGATGTGAAAACTGCGCATCTATAGAAATTCATGTGTTTGAAAACGTATTTTTTTCACCAAAGGTAAGTTCAATGCTAGAGCACAGAATGAGTGCAGAGCTTTTATAATTTTAATACAATTTAGTATTATAGTATTAATATAATAATAATAATTGTCTGAAATATACCAATAAATATCCAGTTACAGAGAGTAAAATAAAATAATAGAAAAAAGTAATGAAATACCTCTAAAGAAGGAATACACCCACAACTCTGTGGAACACACAAGGGGAAACAGATATCAAATTTCAATCATATATTAAATAGTATTATATCACTCACCAGTGATAAGCAAATGAACCATTACAGTTGCCACAAATACTCATAAATTACGAAACATTGGTGGGGTAAATTTCAATATATAATTAAATATTTTCATTCATTGCAAACGAGTGAGTGAGTACTAATGAAAGTTAGTTTATTTAACAGTTATATAGCTTTCTTATCCAGAGCACTTGATAAAAATGATCAATTCATTATAGAATTGTATTATCTTAATATATTATAATAGGTTTTTAAAAAAATTAACAATCACTTCCTGCTAAAAAAAAAAAAAGTGTACTGTCTACGGGTGTGTATACACCTGGGTGTGTATGAAACACCAGTAAGCAGATACAAAAGAATGTTCAGTTAATGCTGTGCACATGTACAGTATTTGTTAGCTCAGTTGAATGGGGTTATGCTTTCAGATACTATCTCTGTAAAAAACAAAACACACACACACACACACAAAAATAACAAACAAACAAACAAACAAACTTACTTTTAGATAACTAGACTTCTTGTTGCACCAAACCTGCTCCTAATCACACTATCAATTGCTAGTTTGAATACCAAGATAAGATAACACAGTGGGTATTGTTAGCTGCCATGTTCAGTCATTGGATTCCGTGGTTGCCTATTTTACCTATTGAACAGCCCTGTAGATTATGTTTGTGCTATATAGTTATTTGCAATTGTTACCAATTAGAAGAAATGTAATGACTAAATACTGTTTCCTGGCTAATCATGGTAGCATCACTTATGGGTAGCTCCACCCTTAGTTGTCACAGGCACAGCCGACCTTGGGTGTTCAGGCACCCTGGGCGAGACAATCTTGTGTTGCCCCCTCCCCCTCCCCGCCATCTTTGTCTGACCCCGTTAGACAATTTCAGGCACATTCACAATCTGTGGCCTGCACCCCTTCAACAAAACCCTTTCATTTCATCAGCCCCTGCCCCTCTTTATCACCAGTCCCATGCCCCCCTTTATCACCAGCACCCTGTCCCAGTTTATCACCAGCTCCCTCCCTCACCCTCTTCACCATAATGAATCCTCCACCCGGGGACTTCCTTTAGCTTTATAATCAGGAAAGCTTCTGTCTCCAAGGGTCAGTCTCCTCCAGTTAAGATAAGAACACATTTACTAGAGTGTTGTCTACTTCATGGGCTAACTGGGCAGAGGTTCCATACGATGATATTTGCAGAGCAGTCGCCTGGTCTTCTCCGATGACGTTCATAAAACACTTTAAACTGGACATGGCCTCCTCTTCCACATCTTTTGGGAAGAGTGTACTGTCTACAGCAGTGGTTCCCAAACTTTTTAGGCTCAAGGCTCCCTTAATATTTCAATATTTTTCCAAGGCACCCCAAGTCAAAATTATTTTCTAGGTTGTATATATGTACAGCGCTGCGTCATATACTGGGCCCCTGATCTTGGGAGTGGCACTGGTAGGTTATTTAAAATAACAATCCAGGCACAATAACCACTACATTACATTGTAGTAGTTATGGTGCCAGTAGTAGTCCCAGGGTAAGTAGTGTGTGAGGGGTGCAGTGTGTGTATAGGGGTGCATTGTGTTTGTGAAGAATGTAGTGTGTGTGGGGGGGCAGTTTGTGCATGAGGGGTACAGTGTGTGTGGGGGGGCAGGCTGTATGAGGGGTACAGTGTGTGTGAGGAGTGTATGGGGGGGCAGTGTGTGTGTGTATTGGGGAGCTATTGTGTGGTGTGGGGTCTGTGGGGGTAGGAGGGCAAATTAATAAATATATATTGTATTTTTTTAATTAAAAATAAAAATGAAATCTCCCCTCCCTGCTTACCTTTGCCTGGGACTGGAGACATTTCCTATAATCCCTGGTGGTCCGGTGGGGAAGCCCTGGTGGTCCCAGTGTTGAGAGTGAACTCTAGAAGCCTCAGGAGCTGCTAGAGTTCACTCTTGCGAGATTCGGAGCCTTGCTGTTTTAACCGCGGCAATGCTCCGTGTTCGCGAGAGGAGAACCCGGCATAGCTGCAGGTTAGATCTCCCCCGGGTCTTCTCTCCCTCTCTCACCTTACGGCAGGGGAGAGCACAGTTCCTGGTGCTATGATCATACCACCGGGAAAATAGCTTGCGGCTCCCCTGTGTGCCCGTCACATAGTTTGGGAACCGCTGGTCTACGCTGTCATTATCCCGCTAATATTAAAATACTTTGCAGCTTGTGTGTTCTGTACAGTGTTTTTTCTCGTTTTTTATACCCACCCTATATTTCTGTTAGCTTAGGTATTACTCATAAGTGCTGCTGCCATGATTAGCCAGGAATAGAGAAAATTTATGACCAACTTACCATCATTTTCTTTTCCTGGCTATTTCTCATGGCAGTATCATAATCAGCTTTATAATTAGACTGCCGTGTAAGGGAAGGAGGGACTCTTTACACCTATCAGTCTAATTAATTAGTCTAATTAATTCATGTCCTGTGACAACTAAGGGAGCAGCTACCCATAAGTGATGCTGCCATGAGAAATAGCCAGGAAAAGAACACTACATTTTCTCTAATTGTAGTGAAATGGAAAACTAAATTTCTATATTTGAGCCAAAACAGCTGCAGAAATAAATTCTAGTCCAGGTATAATCACAGCTATTTTCTCCTGAATTTGTGAAAATGGTTTTCAATACAATACACTATTTAGTTAGTTCACAATGTGGTCAGATCATTACAGTTCTCTTTATATTATATATCAGGGATAGGCAACCTTCGGCACTGCAGATGTTTTGGACTACACCTCCCGTGATGCTTTGCCAACATTATGGCTGTAAGAGCATTGTGGTAGATGCAGTCCACATTTGGAGTGCCGAAGGTTGCCTACCCCTGTAATATATACCATTCACTTCTACCATAACACCTGTTTGAGTTCTCTATGTTAAAGGAACAGTTCTGGCACCATAACAACTTCATAGAAATTAAGTTGTTGTGGTGCCAGGATGTCCCTGGTGCTGGCTCCCGTAAGGGAGTTAAACTTTTGCGAACGGTTTATCTGCAAAGTCTTTGTTCCAGCGCCAACTCTCCCTACCTTTTTTAAGCCAGTTTTATTAATGGACTCTGTAACTTCACTAATTGGCTGAGAGCACCTGATGACCACTCTCACCCAAACAGCGTTGCCGTTGCCCGATTCTGCAAGAGCCTTCCAGTTTCTAGAAAACCAAAGGGCAGAGAGGCAGGGGGATACGAAACTGGTACAAAGACTTCGGAGTTAAACCTTTCTTAAAAGGTGAGCCAGCGCCAGGGACCTCTTGGCTCCATAAAAACTTAGTTTCGACTAAGTTCCAGAGTGTTCCTTTATTTTATCAAATGGGAGTATGCACTTTGCCTTTGTACTACTTCCGTCTTCCCTGTTATCCACTATCATTTGCATTCATGAAATCCTCTACATTTTATGGCACCTGACTGCTCTCTGTTGTGCTTTTTTAGTATTGCAGCTGTGAGATTTTTGGGGGAAAATTATAGTTAAGCACCCTTTTAGAACCCAGTTCCCTTTCATTTATAACATTTTAGCCTGTACTGATTCCGATGCTGGTTCAGTATCAGATGGTTTGTTGTCTATGGCCTATTAATTTAACTTATCTTAAAACAAGTTCTTTTTTTTTTTACTTCTTATCTTGGTATTTAAATAAAGTTATGTGACCAAACAGTGATTATAGTAAAACCATAAAGTGTTCTAAGGCAGCAGCTTTCAACACTCGTGTTTGCACCTGTCTTATCAAACATCAGAGAGAAAGTGGAGCGCTGCAAAAACAAATATAACTTTAAGCTATTTTCTTTTCTTTTTGTGCTTTCATGTAAAAATAAAGGAAAAAAATTGTGCAATTTTTCCAACTCAAATATATTCAGTTCAGGACATATGTGGTTGCACTCACATGTATAAGAGCCATTTAGTAGGGCTGGTTCCAAGTACTCAAGCAGGCAGTGTTTTAAAGGTTACTTTTTCCTTTTGGAACTTTTGTGAAACTGCAGAGCCTTTCACTCCTGGCTCTGAGTTATCGAAGCTTTAAACCTATATAGGGCCGAATTTCCCATTAGGCAGAGTAGAGACTTGCCTATAGGCACCTGATCACTAGGGGGCGCCAGATTTTAGCCCTTATAATGTGCATTTTTGAGCTAACAGACTGGAGAAAAGAGATAAGTTGCAGAAGTCTTGGCCAATGTCCTCTGTAGCCCAGTCAGAATCAATTGCAGAACTGTCCTATAGACTGTAAGCTTGTTTGAGCAGGGTCCTCTTCAACCTATTGTCCCTGTAAGTTTTCTTGTAATTGCCCTATTTACAGTTAAATCCCCCCTCTCATTGTAAAGTGCTAGGGAATCTGTTGGCGCTATATCTATGGCAATAATAATAACAATAACTGCAGAAATACTACTCCTCCAGCTCTATCTATCTAGTGAGTACTTTGCAAATAAGCCTTCAACAACCTCTCAAGCTTTTTATCTTCATACTCGTTTTCCTGGCACTATAGTGCCCTGAGGGTGCCCCAACCCTCAGGGCCCCCTCCTGCCGGGCTCTAGGGGGTGGAGGGGGTTAAATTTACCTCTTTTTCCACCGCCGGGCTGGGGAACTCTCCTCCTCCTTCTCCTTGTCATCGTCTGAATGCGCATGCACGGCAAGAGCCGCGCGCGCATTCAGCCAGTCCATAGGAAAGCATTCTCAATGCTTTCCTATGGACGCTGGCGTCTTCTCACTGTGAAAATCAATGAGATAGCCACTAGAGGCTGGATTAACCCTATTATAAACAAAGCAGTTTCTCTGAAACTGCTATGTTTATAGAAGAAAGGGTTAATCCTAGCTGGACTAGCTTCATTAAGCTGAAGTGGTCTGTGTGCCTATAGTGGTCCTTTAACACTTAAAACCTATCTAATCTAACTGATGATATCCCCTCTCTAACCTTATATCTAATCTAATATAAAAAGCTGTAGGATTGGTAAGGGCAATCCTGCTCCCTCTTCTGTGGTAGGTGGCTTCTGTAAATGCTACAATGAAAGGAAAAACTGCATAGTGTAGTACTGTATAATAATGGAGGTCATGTGTATATAACCAGAGGCACTCATGTGGGCATAGGCCAAACTAAGCTGGCTTGATATTTAAATCAGCATGGGTAATCCCAAAGAAGATGGATTCCTCTGGATCAGAGTTAATGAACAAGTTATTGAGATCAATAAACAAGTAAAATATATAATAAAACAATCGCAGAGCTCTGATACTCCAAAAAACATTGGAGAAGCCCAATGGCTTCTGCAGTTGAATGTGTATAGACTCCTCTTTTCTGGTGTGTCATAGAGAGAGAGAATTATTAAGCAGCAGACACCTTTCAATATGTGTCAAAGTTACAATTTGCTCCACCAGATCTCCAATACAAACTTCTAGAGACGCCACTCACTCACACCTACAACAGTGGTATAGACCCTGTATGGCAAGCATATAAAATGCAAAGGATAGCATGGGCCAGATAAACAAGGTTTATGTGGGTTGCAAAAAAAAACAAAAAAACTTAAATTTTCATGTTAATTTAGGTGTATTTTGAGTATAAAACAAAACAGCCCCCCTCTTCTAACTCACTGCCCCCTCTACTAAACCCCAGCCCCCCTCTACTAAACACCAGTCCTCCCACTCTACAAAATCCCAGTGCTCCCCCCTCTACTAATCCCAGCACCCCCCTCTACTAAACCCCTGCCCCAGTTTAAAAAAACAAACAATCAATATTAAACAACAAGCAGACTCCACTCACATTGCCGCTGCCAGTATGCAACTCTGGAGTCTGGCCTCTGGTATATCCCCAATGGCGCCGTCCATTCCTTGTGCGAAAACAAGTCCTCCTACTACTTCTTGAAACCCTGTGAAGGCAAAGCACGGAATGTGATGTGGCGTTACGTGCCTCCATGCACCTCCACTGTCCAGCCGCAGCCATCGCAACACTGACCAGCACACACTGACTGACAGACACACACACACTCACTGACAGACACACACACTTAGACACACTCACTGACAGACACACACACTTTCTTGCACACAACAGGGCCGGACTAGGAATACAAAGCAGCCCTGGAAAAAAATGTATGTCAGCCCATACATATATAGTAGGGATGTGCATGGGCAAAAAAATTGGTTCGGTTCGGCACTTCCGAAATTCAGGACTTCGGCAATTCGGCACTTCCGAAATTTCAGGACTTCAGCAATTCCCTACCCCTAACCTTAACCCTACCCCTACCCTTACACCTAACCCTACCCCAAATCCTACTAGTGTTAGGGGTTAGGTGTAGGGTTAGATTCCTGTCATCATTCCCTTAATTTTCACTCCCTCTCCTGTTATGCCACTTTTCAGAAATCCGAAGCACTTTGGCACTTCTGAAATTCGGCAATTCGGTTCCGCACTTCCGAAATTCATCACTTTGGCAATTTGGTTCGGCACCTCGGAAATTCGGACATTCAGAAGGATCCGAATATCCGAATTGCCGAAATTCGTCCGAATTTACATTCGGACCGAAACAAATTGCACATCTCTAATATATTGTATTTATTATCTTTTTTATTGTCCTGATGAATGGCCCTATAGTGTTGTTTTTTGGGGTTTTTTTTGTATTGGACAACGCAGAGTGCTGGTATGGATTGAAAAGTGTGTGTGTGTATATATATACAGTATATATGTATATTATTGGTATGTTTCTTTTTCTAATAGATAGAAACATAGAAACATAGAATGTGACGGCAGATAAGAACCATTCGGCCTATCTAGTCTGCCCAATTTTCTAAATACTAATACTAACTAATCCAAAATACTGGGTCGATCAGAGTAAAAAGTTTAAAGGATCACTATAGTCAACATATAAAAGCAAGAAAGACAGGTCCCCCAGCCTTCTTTTTTGCTTTTATGTGTACTTGCCGTAAAAATAAAATAAAATCCGATAATAATAAAACTTACCTCCGTTCCAGTCCCCGCCAGGCCACACCCCCCTTTACGTCAAAATGACGAAATCACAGGGCCCAATAGGACGCTTCTCTTTGAGAAGCGGCATCACGATGTGGTGCGCATGCGCGGCTTCGCACTGCACCAATCGCATTCTTCATAGAGCGGCATTGAATGCCGCCCTATGAAGAAACTCAGTGCTCAACTGCGCATGTGCGCGAAATGCGCGTTCGCGAGCTGAGCTGTCTGACTGGCAGCTCAGCTTGCTTTATATACCCGCCCCCCTCCTCAGGCAAACTTTGTGTGTTTCTATGCATATAGTGTTTCTATGCAAACACACAAGTAGTAAAAAATTAAAGACATACACACAATCTCTCTCCATCAATATCCATCCATCCCCATCATCCATATCCATCCATCCCCATCCATCCATCCATAACCATCCATCCAACCCTAGCCATCCATCCCTATCCATCCATCCCTCACTAACCATCCCTATCCATCCCTAACCATCCATCCCTAACCACCCATCCATCCCTAACCACCCATCCATCCATAACCATCCATCCATCCATAACCATCCATCCCTAACCAGCCATCCCTAACCATCCATCCCTAACCATCCATCCATCCCTATCAATCCATCCCTAACCATCCATCCATCCCTAACCATCCATCTCTAACCATCCATCCCTATCAATCCATCCCTAAACATTCATCCCTATCTATCTCTATCTATCTCTATCTATTTCTATCTATCTATATCTATTTCTATCTATCTATTTCTATCTATCTATCTATCTTTATCTATCTATCTATTTCAATCTATCTATATCTATATCTATTTCTATCTATCTATCTATCTATTTCTATCTATCTATCTATCTATCTATCTATCTATAACTATCTATTTTTATCTATCTATATCTATCTATATATCTATTTTTATCTATCTATCTATATGTATCTATCTATATCTATCTATTTCTATCTAGAAACATAGCCACTTTAATAGAAACATAGAATGTGACGGCAGATAAGAACCATTCGGCCCATCTAGTCTGCCCAATTTTCTAAATACTTTCTAAATATCTATCTATCTATCTATCTATTTTATCAATCTATCTATATCTATCTATTTTATCTATCTATATCTATCTACTTCTATCTATATATCTATTTCTATCTATCTATATCTATCTATCTATCTATCTATCTATATCTATCTATCTATCTATTTTTATCTATCTATCTATCTATTTCTATCTATCCATATCCAGTGGTGTATTCTGGTTTTGTGTTGCCCTGGGCAGGACAAAACTCAGACGCCTACACTCCCCCCCTCCCACCCCCTCCCTGCGCCACCCCCACCCAACCCTTCCCCCCTGCCTCGTCTTCTAAATACACACACACACACACACACACACATTCACTAACCTATATGCATACACTAGCTAACAGAAACACACACTCACTAACAGACACACACACACACTAACAGACACACACTCACTCACTAACAGACACACACTCACTCACTAACAGACAAACAAACACTCACTAACAGACACACGCTCACTCACTAGCAGACACACACACACACACTCACTAACAGACACACACACACTCACTCACTAACATGCACACACACTTACTAACAGACACACACACACACACACACACACTAACAGACACACACACACACACTAACAGACACACACACTAACAGACACACACACACACACACTAACAGACAAACACACACACTCACTCACATTAACACACTCACTTTTTTTAAATTTTTTTTATTTAACCCCCCAGCCTTCTTACCTTTGGGAATGCTGGGGGGGACCCCTCTCCCTGGGGTCTAGTGGGGCTGCTGGTCGGTCATATTCCGGCTCCCAGCATCACTCTGCGGCGCGTGAGGGAGCTGAGCAGAGCGCTCAGGGGAAAGTGCTCCCTCGCCAGCGCCACCCGCCCGCCCGGCTTGTCAGTTAGCCGCAAGGCTAACAAGACATTTGCCCTGGGCATTTGGGGGCAGCTTTTTTTGCCGCCCCCTGGAAAATGCCGCCCAAGGCAAATGCCTTATTTGCCTCGCGGCTAAAACGTCCCTGTCCATATCTATCTCTATCTATCTATCTATCTTTATCTATCTATATCTATTTCTATTTATATATATCTATCTATCTATTTCTATCTCTATCTATCTATCTATATCTATCTATTTATATCTTTCTATCTATTTCTATCTATCTATCTATCTCTATCTATCTATCGCTATCTATCTATTTCTATCTTTCTATCTATCTCTATCTTTCTATCTATCTATCTATTTATTTCTATCTATCTATCTATCTATTTATATCTATCTAGCTATCTATCTATCTACCTATCTATTTCATCTATCTATTTCTATCTATCTATCTATTTATCTCTATCTATTTATCTCTATCTATCTATCTCTATCTATCTTTTTCTTTCTTTCTATCTATCTATTTCTATCTATCTATCTATCTCTATCTATATATCTATCTCTTTCTTTCTATCTATCTATCTCTATCTATTTTTATCCATCTATATATATTTCTATCTATATCTATCTATCTATTTCTATCTATATCTATCTATCTATTTCTATCTATATCTATCTATTTATATCTATCTATCTATCTATTTTTATCTGTCTATATCTATCTATTTCTTTATATCTATCTATTTCTATCTCTATCTATCTATATCTATCTATCTCTATCTCTTTCTTTCTATCTATCTCTATCTATTTCTATCTATCTATCTATCTATTTCTATGTATCTATAGCTATCCATTTCTATCTATCTCTTTCTTTCTATCTATTTCTATCAATCTATCTATCTATCTATCTATCTATTTCTATCTATATCTATTTTTATCTATATTTATCTATTTCTTTCTATCTATTTTTATCTATCTATATCTATCTATTTGTATCTATATATCTATTTTATCTATCTATATCTATATTTTTCTTTCTATCTTTTTCTTTCTATCTATATCTATTTCTATCTATATCTATCTATCTATCTATCTATCTATCTATTTCTTTCTATCTATTTATATCTATCTATCTATATATATTTCTATCTATCTATATCTATCTATCTATCTATCTATTTCTATGTATCTATATCTATCTATTTCTATATCTATCTATCTCTATATATCTCTTTCTATTTCTTTATTTCTATCTATCTCTATCTATCTATCTCTTTCTTTCTATCTATTTCTTTCTATCTATCTATCTCTATCTATTTTTATCCATCTCTATATATTTCTATCTATATCTATCTATCTATCTATCTATCTATCTGTTTCTATCTATATCTATCTATCTATTTATATCTATCTATCTATTTTTATCTGTCTATATCTATCTATTTCTTTCTATCTATATCTATCTATATCTATCTATCTCTATTTATCTATTTCTATCTCTTTCTTTCTATCTATCTCTATCTATTTATATCTATCTATCTATTTCTATGTATCTATATCTATCTATTTATATCTATATCTATCTATCTATCTATTTCTATATCTATCTATCTATAGCTATCCATTTCTATCTATCTCTTTCTTTCTATATATTTCTATCAATCTATCTATCTATCTCTATCTATTTCTATCTATATCTATTTTTATCTATATTTATCTATTTCTTTCTATCTATTTTTCTCTATCTATATCTATCTATTTGTATCTATATATCTATTTTATCTATCTATATCTATCTTTTTCTTTCTATCTTTTTCTTTCTATCTATATCTATTTCTATCTATATCTATCTATCTATCTATCTATCTATTTCTTTATATCTATTTATATCTATCAATCTATATATATTTATATCTATCTATATCTATATATATATATCTATCTATCTATCTATCTATCTATCTATCTATATCTTTATATCTATCTATTTTTATCTATCTACCTATCTCTATCTATTTCTATCTATCTATATCTATCTATCTATCTATCTATCTATTTCTATCTATATCTATCTATCTATATCTATCTATATCTATCTATCTATTTCTATCTATATCTATCTATCTATCTATCTATTTCTATCTTTATCCATCTATCTCTAACTATTTCTATCTATTTATCTATCTATATCTATATCCATCTATATCTATCTCTATCTCCATCTCTCTCCCTCCCACTCTCTCACACTCAGCCACCCACTCACCCTTAGCTACCCACTCACCCTCAGTCACCCACCCACACTCACTCAATCACCCACACTCACTAAATAAGTTTACTTACAGTTTGAATCCTCCGGTCTTCAGCCTGTCAGCTCCTCCAGCCTGTCAGCTCTCAATCCCACATGACCGCAGACAGGATGCTAGTGCACAATGCTGCACAGAGCTGCCCTCTGTCTGCTGACAGCAGATCTGAGTGGATAGAGGCGTTTTATGCCTCCATCAACTTGGAAGACCCTCTGGTGGCAGTCTGAGTGACTGCAACCGGAGGTGTTCCTAGCTTTCAATGTAAACACTGTATTTTCTCAGAAAATACAGTGTTTACAAGAGATAGGCTGCAGGGAGCTATAGATCTCACCTGAACAACCTCATTAAGCTGAAGTTGTTCAGGTGATTATAGTGTCCCTTTAATTATACAGTAAGCATACTCACATGCAGACACAGATAATCTCATGGCCTCATTGATACACTGGCTCACTACAGACAAGCTTACTTACACACAGATGCTCAGTCCAGACAAACTCACTGACACACACATGCTCACTGCAGATAAGTTTACTGACACACATGCTCCCTCCAGACAAGCTCAATGACACACACATGCTCACTACAGAAAAGCTCACTGACACACACACACACACACACACTGTCATAGGCTGAAGCCTACCTGTCACAGAAGGCTGTGGGAGACAAGGAGCACTGGGTGGTGATGTCTCCATTTTCTGACCTCTTCCTTCCAGGTCAGCAGTGTGTGGGGGGTGAAACTTGATCATGGGAGGCGGTACTTGAATCAGGGAGGTGGAGCTTGAATCTGGGAGGCGGAGAATAGAGGCACCAGTTGCGTCGGGTGGGGGCCCTAAATAAAAATGTAACCCCCCCAGGTCACTAGGGGTCCCCAAACCCCTAGTCACCCCCCTCCTAATGTTTGGCTGTATAATGAGATGTATTAGCAGCAGAAAGAGGGAAGTGCTCATGCCATTGTATAGAACACTGGTGAGACCTTACTTGGAGTATTGTACGCAGTACTAGAGACCGTATCTCCAGAAGGATATTGATACTTTAGAGAGAGTTCAGAGAAGGGCTACTAAACTGGTTCATGGATTGCAGGATAAAACTTACAAGGAAAAGTTAAAGGAATTTAACATGTATAGCTTGGAGAAAAGACGAGATGGGGGGATATGATAGAAACATTTAAATACATAAAGGGAATCAACACAGTAAAGGAGGAGACTACATTTAAAAGAAGAAAAACTACCACAAGAGGACATATTCTTAAATCAGAGGGGCAAAGGTTTAAAAATATCAGGAAGTATTACTTTACTGAGAGGGTAGTGGATGCATGGAATAGCCTTCCAGCTGAAGTGGTAGAGGTTAACACAGTAAAGGAGTTTAAGCATGTGTGGGATAGGCATAAGGCTATCCTAGATATAAGATAAGGCCAGGGACTTATGAAAGTATTTAGAAAATTGGGCAGACTAGATGGGCCGAGTGGTTCTTATCTGCCGGCACATTCTATGTTCCTATGATAGGTCTGCACAAGGGTCTGGGATTATGGGATCAGATTTTCCTAGGCAATATAAATTGATCTAATGAATGCAAAGCAGGAGTAATAACAGTTAGGGCTCCAAGAAGCTATCTCACCCGATCTCTACAAGTATAATTAGATTGGAGAGAAGTCTACCATCTACGGCCTCAGCAGCCAAGGCCATTTCTGTTTTGGACACAGGTATAAAGGGCAGCAAATTTTTAATTTATAAAATTTTCAGCTGCCACAGAGTCCAAGAGAGTTTAAGTGGCCACAGTAACACCATAAATATAGATTAGGATGGGAAGAAGGATTCTGGTAGGAAACAATGCATAGGACCTGTCCCCTGGAAGGTTTCTAGATGCAGAAATTTCCATACCTGATAGGACAATTGTCAGGAAGATTACCTTTTTTCTCTCAGTAGTGGCAGAGAGAATCCCATCTCCTATATTATTTCTCAGCCTTATATATACGGGTATCACCTAACTGCAAAGGTTTGTCACAGATTTTATAATATAATGAAAAAATGCTCATGCACTCACTGTGTTCAGGCAGAGTTTACTGGAACATCAAAATGCACAGCAATGTTTCGCCCTGTACCCAGGTCTTTGTCAAGCTTGACAAATTGGATTCTGTTTCAGAGAAGAAATGGTTGATCTTATAACAACATGGTTTGTTTTCTAATTCTATATTTCACTATAATGGAGAGAACCCATTGATCTTGAATGTGCAAGGTCCAGAATTTGGTAAATCTTCCAAGGCTAGCTGCTATCTTTTCTATCTGGTTCCTGCCCCCAACAGTAGGGTTTACCTCGTCCTCTAGACACTTTGTTGGATAATTGGTTCTGTAGTCATCTCAAGTAAGATGCTCTGCTGTATTACCTGATTTATATGCTCTGGAGTCTCAAAAGGACTGCTGATCTCTATTTCCTCTGTGCCTTCCTGTATTATATCTTCATAGTCTTTTATCATGAGGAAGAAGAGCCTCTTTTTCTTCGGCAATCTTAAATATAGCAATCTTAAATATAGCTAGTGGTTTCCCAAATAGGAGGCTACCTTGAAATGGAACGAGACACAAATTCATTTGTCATGCATAGATCGGAGCAACAAGGTTCTTCTTGGTCCAACAGATTGTCCCATAGTGTTGGCTATTAGTTTCATAATATTTTATAGATGTTTCAATTAAAAATTCAGATGCAAGCTTCAACTCTTTAACAATTTGTAGGATAGATTATCTCATGGTACCATTAGATACATTGGTAAGCCACAATATTAAAACCACTGACAGGTGAAGTGAATAATATTGATTGTATCGTTACAATGGCATCTGTCAAGGGGGTATATTAGGCACAGTGGCGGATCCAGGGGGGGGGCAACGGGGCAATTGCCCCCCCCGAGATTCTCCCCTGCCGGCTAATGCAGGGCTGACATTGCCCAAGTGCCAGCCCTGCATTGTGCCTGCAGACCGGGGAGGGAGATCAGTGATCTCCCTCCCCGGTCCGCAGGCACTGTGCTGACAGCCGACCGGCAGGGGAGGGAGAGAGAACCCGGGAGCTGTTACCAGCAGCTCCTCCGGGTCCTCCTCTCGCGAGATTTGGAGCGTTGCCGCGGTTACCACTCCAAATCTCGCGAGAGTGAACTCTAGCCCTGGAGCGCGGGCTAGAGTTCAGTCCTACCACTGGGACCACCAATGAACCCCACTGGGACCACCAGGGAACGAAAGATGTCCCCCCTCCTCCCAGTAAAGGTAAGAAGGGAGGGGGGACATAACATTTATTTAATAAAAAAAAAACAAAAAAAAACCACACACATTAAAAGAAAAATCCTTCTTATCACACACACACACACATTGCCCCTGCCCCCCATACACACACACATTGCCCCTGCCCTCCATACACACATTGCCCCTGCCCCCCATATATACACACATTGCCCCTGCCCCCCATATATACACACATTGCCCCTGCCCCCCATACACACACATTGCCCCTGCCCCCCATACACACACACATTGCCCCTGCCCCCCATATATACACACATTGCCCCTGCCCCCCATACACACACATTGCCCCTGCCCCCCATACACACACACACATTGCCCCTGCCCCCCATACACACACACACATTGCCCCTGCCCTCCATACACACACACACATTGCCCCTGCCCCCCATACACACACACATTGCCCCTGCCCCCCATACACACACACATTGCCCCTGCCCCCCATACACACACACATTGCCCCTGCCCCCCATACACACACACACATTGCCCCTGCCCCCCATATATACACACATTGCCCCTGCCCCCCATACACACACATTGCCCCTGCCCCCCATACACACACACATTGCCCCTGCCCCCCATACACACACACATTGCCCCTGCCCCCATATACACACACATTGCCCCTGCCCCCCATACACACACACATTGCCCCTGCCCCCCATACACACACACATTGCCCCTGCCCCCATATACACACACATTGCCCCTGCCCCCCATACACACACACATTGCCCCTGCCCCCCATACACACACACATTGCCCCTGCCCCCATATACACACACATTGCCCCTGCCCCCCATACACACACACATTGCCCCTGCCCCCCATACACACACACATTGCCCCTGCCCCCATATACACACACATTGCCCCTGCCCCCCATACACACACACATTGCCCCTGCCCTCCATACACACACACACATTGCCCCTGCCCCCCATACACACACACATTGCCCCTGCCCCCCATACACACATTGCCCCTGCCCCCCATACACACACACATTGCCCCTGCCCCCCATACACACACACACACATTGCCCCTGCCCCCCATACACACACACACACACACATTGCCCCTGCCCCCCATATACACACACACACACACACACATTGCCCCTGCCCCCCATATACACACACACATTGCCCCCATATACACATACACTGCCCCCATACACACACATTGCCACTACATACACACACTGCCCCCACACACATACATTGCCCCACACATACACTGCAATACACACACACACACACACTGTAACTGTCACACACACATACTGATCCACACACCTTCACACATACACTGCTAATACACTGTCCCCCTCACACACACACACACACACTGCACCCCTCACACATTGCACCACTCACACATACCACTGCTCCTCTGCCCTACTACAGCCCCATTTCCCAGAGGACCTCAGGTAAGTTGTCAAACAGTTCTTAAACAGTTTGACTACTTACTCTGGGAGGGGGTCTTGGCATTATTGGCACTATAACCACTACACTGAGCTGTAGTGGTTATTGTGTCTGGATTATTTATTTAAATAATCTACAAGTGCCCCTCCCGAGATCAGGCTCTGGATCCGCCACTGATTAGGCAGCAAGTGAACATTTCTCGAATTTCATGTGTTAGAAACAGGAAAAATGAATGAGCAAAAATATCTGAGTGATTACAAGTGCCAAATAGTGATCGCTACACGATTTGAGTCAGAGCATCTCCAAAACGGCACGTTATGTGGAGTGTTCCCAGGACGCAGTGGTTAGTACCTACCAAAAATGGTGCACAGAGGACAATTGGTGAACCAGCATCAGGGTCATGGGCACCCAAGGCTCATTGATGCACATGGGAAGCAAAGACTAGTCAGTCTGGTACGATCACACAGAAGAGCTACTGTGGTTCAAATTTCTGAAACACTTAATGCTGGTCATGATGGAAAGGTGTCAGAACAAACAGTGAATTATGGTTTGCTCTGTGTGGGGATGAGTAGCTGGAGCCTGTGCAGAGTACCCATGATAACCACCTTCAATGGTGACGAGAGCTGGACCAATGGAACAATGGAAGAAGGTTGCCTGATCTGAGGAATCACATTTTCTTTTAGATCAGGTGGATTGCCAGGAGCATATTCGTTTTTTACCTGGGGAAGAGATAGCAGCAGGATGTGATGTAGGAAGAAGGCAGGCTAGCGGAGGCAGGGTTTTGCTCTGGACAATGTTCTGCTGGCATTCACGTGGATATTACATTCATACCACCTACCTAGAGATTGTTGCAGACCACATAAACCCCATAATGGTAATTGGGTTCCCTGATGGCAGTGGCCTCTTTCAGCAGGATAATGCATGCTGCCTCACTGCATGTTCCGAAATAGTTTGAGAACCATGACAAGGTGTTGCCTTGGCCTCCAAATTTCCCATATCTCAATCTGATTGAGCATCTGTGGGATGTGCTGGAACAACAAATCCGATCTATGTAGGTCAATCTCGTAACTTGCAGGACTTGAATCTACTGCAGGTACTGGTCTTAGTCCCAGACATAGGCGTCCACAGGGGGCGGCAAGGGGGGGCAGCCTGTTCTGCTATTTTTTGTGTGAGATTGAAAATACAGTGCAATACCGGCGCCGGCCAGTAGGTGGTGCAGTGTATGGAGAGAGACAGGGACAGAAAGCTGCATCTTATCCCTGCTTCTCTCTGGTGACTGAATCCGCAGAGGAACAACACATGCAGCCAGAGACAGCCTACAGATCAGGTAAGTGAGGCATGGGGGGGGGGGGGGTGAGGCAGAGATAGCCTACAGATCAGGGAAGTGAGGCATGGTGGGGGCAGAGATAGCCTACAGTTCAGGGCAGTGAGGCATGGTGGGGGCAGAGGTAGCCTACAGATCAGGGCAGTGAGGCATGGGAGGTGCAGAGATAGCCTACAGATCAGGGAAGTGAGGCATGGTGGGGGCAGAGATAGCCTACAGATCAGGGAAGTGAGGCATGGTGGGGGCAGAGATAGCCTACAGATCAGGGAAGTGAGGCATGGTGGGGACAGAGATAGCCTACAGATTAGGGAAGTGAGGCATGGTGGGGGCAGAAGAGATAGCCTACAGATCAGGGCAGTGAGGCATGGGAGGTGCAGAGATAGCCTACAGATCAGGGAAGTGAGGCATGGTGGGGGTTTAAGCCATCCAATCAGAGTGCTCTGCCAGGTAAATGAAGAGACTGACAGGTAAGTCTCTACATTTACCTGTCACAGCACTCTGATTGGTTGGTTTGAAATCCACCAATCAGAGTGCTCTGTGTCATTTTACACAGCGTGGGAAAGTTCTTTGGAATTTTCCCACGATGTGTAATTTGATTCATAACACTCTGATTGTAACCAATCAGAGGGCTATGCACTTTACACCTCTTTTCTCCATTGTTCTAATAGAATCCAATTTTATACTCTTTATTTATCCGTTCACGCTGTTTTGCCACACAACAGTAAAACAGGGCTAGTGCCTATACACAGCGTTAATCTTCAATGAGAAGAAGCATGACAAATACATACGTGAAGTGGTTTAGGATACAGGTTTCAGCATTTCCCTCACATTTCCGGTTCATGGCAGGGATCCTGCTCGCTAGGCTCTGGTACCCTTTAGCATCTACTGGCTTGTGCCTCTCGTTTGGCTGTGCGCGCGCATCACAGGTGTGAGCTTATTTTTATTTAGTGAGAGAGAAGAACAAAGACAGATATAGGGATGAAAATAAGTGTGAAAAACGAGGAGGGGTAGGCAAGGGAGGGGAGGGGAAGAGCAGGAGGGGAGAGAAGGTAGTGGTCGGCTGGACGCCATAGCCCCCTGGGGGGAGGGAGGGGGCAACAGGCTGCCTGGGGATCCAGGATTGGGTCTGATCTCGTCTGGCATGTGTCCGAGCTGGTCAGTATCTCAGCAGTTGGTGTAGTCTTCCCATGGTTCCCATGTTTTAAGGAACAGTTGATAAGTGTCCCTGATTTGTGCTGTGAGTTTGTCCATGAGTTGCGCCTCTCGTATGTTGCTGATGACTCTCTCTGCTGATGACGTATAGCCATGTTTGGACCATTGCTCGCCTGGCTGCTAGGTTGATTTTGTTTACTAATTTCTGTTCTCTGTTAGTGAGGTAGTCTAGCGGTCTCGCTATCAAGGAGGTCCACGGGTCTGGTTTTATTGGTCTTTGTAATATTGTCGTCAATATGTCAGCTATAGTCTTCCAATAGCTAGTTGCTTTGGGGCAGGACCACCACATGTGTAAATAGGTACCCTTTTCTCCGCACCCCCTCCAACACGTGTCTGTAGGGGTTTTGCCGATTCTGTACTGTTTGACCGGTGTAGTGTACCACCTCATGAGTGTTTTATAGCACTGTTCTTGATGTATGACGCAGACCGAGGCCTTTGCTGCTGCCTCCCAAATGTCTTGCCACTCTCCTCCTTCTAATGTCTGGTGTAAATCTGTCTCCCACTGTGTGATGTATGTTGGGGTGTGTGTCTCATCTGTAGGTGTGCTGAGCTGTGAGTATAATGTTGTGAAAAGTCCAGAGAGTGTTCCTTCTGTGATGCACAGTGTCTCGTAAAAGGTTGGCTTCGCTTTAGCAGCTGTGTTAACCTCTGTTAGCCCCGCAAAATCTCTAAGTTGCATGTACCTAAAGTAATCTGTTGTGGTCAGCGGTGCGAGGGATTTGAGATCCCTGAAAGTTCTTATAGTTCCTGTCTGATATAATTGGTAGTATCTCTATATACCCATGTTCTCTATGCCCCTAAAGTCCCTGGGAGTCATTCCTGGTTCAAAGGCTTTGTTGCGGAGATAGGGGGTTAGTGGAGAGATTGGATGGGAGAGTGCGTATTTGTGGGCTGTGGTGTCCCATATCCTAATTGAGTTCGGGATTGCGGGGCAGGTGGTGTGGATCTCTGCACATAGATAGGGGAAAATCTGCTAAATATAAGTAGAATAAAAAAACATAGCGTTTAACTGTGTGGGGATTGGCACTGTTTAATAGTTACAATTGGTCACTCACAGATTTGCAGAATTTTAAAAGCCTTGAGTGATATCTTTCAGTGTCCAGTATGTTGTCCCTCCTCACAGGTTCCTCACAGAGCAGAATGTATGTATCTCAAAAGAAAAAGATATATACACAAATGTAGTACACTTCCAGAGTTGGATAAAAAAGTATTTAATGACTTACATATCAGTATAAAATAAACGGCTTGTCACCATGCACGTCCTACGCGTTTCGTCCTGGATATGGACTTCCTCAGGGACTTAGTGCAGTAAAGTGCAGAAGTAAAGATAGCAGCATAAAACATATCCCCCCTCCCAGTCCTTATATACATCCCCATTTAGTCCGAAATGTTCGTCAGCTGATTTTCAATTTTCGCGGCATGGATCCTGGTGACGTCATCGCGTGTGCCGCGGTGTTTTTCCTAGTGACGTCATCACGTTCGGCGTGTGCGTTCCATCCTGCGTTTCACAGACCCGGAAGTGGGTCGCGGCCATTATAAATCTCTCGTTCTTAATGCATTGACTCAGAACATTTATATGTGAATAAAGGAGACCGGGGTGGGGAGAAAAAAAGAACAATTAAAAGAACTCTGGGTGGTACTACTCTAAATAGAAAAAGCCAAGATATATATTTTTCTACTGTGGTTAATATTCGTCATACAAACTGGGATTCCACAGTTTGTAAATACATCTCGCTATATAGATAAAATGTACAAAATATAATGGAAGAAAATAAAGATTCATGTACATACATAAATTGACCGTTCTGCATATGTGTATATACAATTCTTAAGTTTCCATACTATTTAAAGTCTTATATAATGCCAAAGTTACCCATTCTTTAGTATACATTCGTTATACAATACAATACATTGGTCATACAGTGTTTGTTACCTATACATGTTATTGTGATTAGTGGGACCCATTCATATCACACTTCTGTCTCTTTCTACTCAAAGGTTCATAGAGTTAATTTGTCTTTGAAATGAATGAAGTCTTAGATATGAAAAAAAGTGGGGGAACCCCCAAGATATATATATATGATGAAAAATATAAAAATGCAAAAATATAAAAATATAATATGCATATAAATAGAAACAAAGCTGAAATTAAAAAATGGAAATAAATATGAAATAGAAATGATAGATAAATATAAATCATAAAGATAAAAATAAGAATAAAAATAAATAAAAATAAAAATAAAAATGAATAAAGATAAAATTAAAATAAAAATAAAAATAAAAATAAAAATATAAATAAAAATGAAAATAAAAATAAAATTAAAAATAAAAATTAAAATTAAAAATAAAAATAAATAAAAATGAAAATGAAAATGAAAATAAAAATAAAATTTAATTTAAAAATAAATAAATTTGAAAATAAATTTTAAAAATAAAAATAAATTTTAAAAAATATATAAAAATAAAAATGAAAATAAAAATAAAAATAAAAATAAAAATAAAAATAAAAATAAAAATAAAAATTAAATTAAAATAAAATGTGAAATAAAATGTAAAATAAAAGTAAAAATGAAAATAAAAATAAAATAAAATAAAATAAAATAAAATAAAATAAAAAACGAAAAAATGCATATATGAAACTTCAATTTTTCGAATGAGAAAGAAGTGTGATGATACCTGTGCGCTACACAAGAACCGAAAAGAAAATCGTTTGTTTAGTCATCAAAAAAGCTCCATAGGTCAATATCTAAGTTTAGACCGAGAGGTTGGAGTGTTTTTAATTTACTGATCCAAAAAGTCTCTCTTTGAGAGAGCTTTTTGGTCAGATTCCCTCCTCTCCAATATGGATCCACCTGCTCAATACCCAAAAACATGAAACTCTGCCAGTCAAATTTATTGCAAGTATTGCAATGTAGTGGGACTATATGTTTCGTTGATTTCTTTCTAATATTATTTTGATGTTCCAATATTCTCTCTTTTAATTTTCTGCATGTTCTCCCCACATACTGTTTCCCGCAGGGGCATTGTAGCATATAAACCACATTCCTCGTGTTACAATTAATATTAGATTTTATTTTAAATCTTTCTTTTGTAGAGAAACTTGTAAAGTCTTTCTTTTGTGTAAATTTTTGATTTTTACAGGCTTTGCAAGAATTGCAAGGGGTAAAACCACTAATGTTCGAAGTTATGCTTTTATGTGGAGCTTTTAAGGCATAGCTTGGAGCTAGTACATTTTTCAGGTTTTTTGTTCGCCTGAAAATCACTGGTGTTTTTTTTGGTAAAACTTTACCTAAAATGGGGTCTTGGCGCAAGATGTCCCAATGTTTATTGAGAATCTTTTTTATTTTCCAATGTTGTGTGTTGTATTGGGTGGTGAAAGAGAAATTATAATTATCCTTAAAGTGTTTTTTTGGTGGATTTAAAGCTATCAGGTCTCTTCTATTCTTTTTTCCAATTTCCTTAATTTCTTTGTCTAGCAGTGTTGTTTCATATTTTTTTGCCACAAATTTGTTTTTCAAATGCTCAGCCTGTTCTCTAAAGTCTACATTTTTCGAGCAGTTTCTTCTTACTCGTATTAGCTGGCTTTTAGGTATGGTTTCCAACCATTTATCTTTGTGGCAGCTTTTTCTATGGATGAAACTGTTACCTTCAGTTTTTTTAAAAAAACATTTAGATTGAATCTGATTGTTTTCTACAAATAGGTTTAAATCAAGGAAATTGATAGTGGTGGTGTTGACTTCATATGTAAACTTTAAGCCATAATCGTTTCGATGGATATAGTCTATAAATGATGACAGATCCTCCTGTGGTCCTTGCCAAATTAAAATAATATCATCAATAAAACGTTTCCATAGGACCAGGTTCGCTACCCAGCTATGCCCACTCCATATGTGGTTGGATTCCCAATCCCGCATATATATGTTTGCATAGCTGGGGGCGAACCTGGTCCCCATGGCTGTGCCAGTGGTTTGAAGGTAGAATGAATCATTAAAGAAAAAATAATTGTGTTTAAGAATGTAATGAATACTATTTAAGATGAAGTTCCGAAAATTTAATGATACGTTTTCATCTTTTTCCATAATTCTTTCCACTGCACCCAGGCCTTTCTTATGTTTTATTATTGTATATAATGATGTGACATCTAGGGTCACCCAAACATAGTTTTGTTCCCAAATTATATTCTCCATAGTTCTTAGGACATGGGCAGTGTCTTTTAAGTAGGAAGGTGCTTCTTGCGCATATTTTTGAAGGTGGTGGTCCACAAATTCTGATAAGTGAGCGGATACAGAGTTTATACCGCTGATGATTGGTCTCCCCGGGGGTGTGATTGGGTTCTTGTGTAGTTTGGGCAAAAAATAAAAAATGGGTATGATTGGAAAGTTGTTAAAGAGGTATTCCTTATTATTTTTAGAAATTATATTATTCTCATAGGCCTCTTTCAATAGGAGTGCTAAAATGGTGTTAAATTTTTTTGTTGGATCTCCTGTGAGTTTGATGTAAGTTTCTATATCTCCCAATATTTTGTGTGCCTCATTCATATAATATTCTTTCGTCATAATAACTATGGCTCCTCCCTTGTCCGCCTCTTTTATTACTATGGTGTCCATTTTTTTTAATTTTGTTATGCTTTCTGATTCTTCTTTGCTCATGTTATATTTATTATCCCCTGAGTTTTTTTCTTTTTCTAATTCTTCTAGATCATGGCAAACCATGCTATTAAATGTGTCTAAAAAGGGACCTCTATCTCCTACTGGGTAGAAATGTGATTTCTTTTTAAATTGTTTCTGTTCTAAACTGGTTTCATTTAAACTTTCAGTAGACATATTATCTTCTATCTCTCTCTTTAAAAAGAATCTCTTAAGTGTCATTTTACGGATATATTTCTGGACATCAATGTAAGTGTTGAAAAAATTCATTTTTTGATTGGGTGCAAATTTGAGCCCTTTACTTAAGGCTTTCAAATCCGTATCACTTAACTCAATGTCTGTTAAGTTATAAATTCCATAGTGTTTCTCTAGTGTCTTGATCTTAGAGAGTCCTCCCTCCGTGGGTTCTCCTCTATTCTTTTTCTTTTGGGGGAAATCGAATGAATGTCTGATATGCTTCCCTGGTGGCGTGGTTTGAAAAATTGAGTTATTCTCCCATCCCTGTGGGTCCCTCCCTCTAAAAAAAGATCCTCCCTTTCGTCTGGATGTTCCAGATTAGTTCTTATTGCTTGGGCATAGGATCTCCTAGGGGGAGTGTCACATTGATTTGGGGAGAATAATTCTTTTCTTTCCCTT
The DNA here is from genome assembly GCF_036172605.1 of Pelobates fuscus. Taxonomy (NCBI): domain Eukaryota; kingdom Metazoa; phylum Chordata; class Amphibia; order Anura; family Pelobatidae; genus Pelobates; species Pelobates fuscus. The sequence continues at coordinate 315,524,663 of NC_086321.1, read as the reverse complement.
TGTTTGGTGGAATTTTGAATCTGTGGGGCAGTATTTGTATTAAATGTTTTTCGTCTTGTGACGATTGGGCTTCGTGTATAGTTATTAGTGAATTTTCTCATTTTGGTGGGTGAGTTCCGTGTGTAATTAATTGGTGAGTTTCTTGTTCGAGTGGGTGAGGTATTTCTTTTATATACGTCAAATTTTCTAAAGTGAGTGTTTTTTTGTGATGTCTCAAAGTTTCTATTATCTCTATCAAAAATTCGTTTGTGTTTATTCTTAATTTTATTGCTAGTGGAAAAAGTATTAAAAGTTTTGTCTCGTCTATCTCTTTTCATTTTGTTATTTTTGGTGTCTGAAATTTTTTCTTCCAGATTGTTAATTATATTACAAATTTCTTGTTCTTTTTCTTTATATTTACTGGGTTCTATGTTTTGACTACCCTCAGATTCCAAAGTTTTTATGTCTATTTCTATTTGTTCTCTACCTTGTTTTTCGAATTCAATTATTAATTTCATGAGGTTTTGGGAGCATGTGTCTAAAATTGAGTCCCATTTTCTTAGGAATTCCTCATTCTCTATGCCACATGCTGGGATTTTCTCTACTCTTAATCCTCTAGGGATTAATCCCTCTTTGAGATAACCCTCTAGATAAGACACTTCCCACCACTTTTTTGTTTCTTTCACCATTAGGCGTTCTAATTTGGTGAAATAATAATTGTCAGAATCCCTTAAAGGGATATTATCTACATTTTGGTGAAACATTTTTTCGAATCTTACATTTCTACCCTTCTGTATATTTGCAAATGAGTAAGTTGCCATAATGGTTGTGTCACAATGGTGAGGAAAAATATGCAAACAAAGAACAACAATGTATGCGAACACAACCCAGTGAATAAAAGATAATATAATATGATACAAAGCAAACCAGGACTTCCCTTAATGTTTCAGGTGAAGTATCCCGATAACTCCCCGAAGACTTCCTCTTGTCTTCAATAGATATATGCACATAGATAGGGGAAAATCTGCTAAATATAAGTAGAATAAAAAAACATAGCGTTTAACTGTGTGGGGATTGGCACTGTTTAATAGTTACAATTGGTCACTCACAGATTTGCAGAATTTTAAAAGCCTTGAGTGATATCTTTCAGTGTCCAGTATGTTGTCCCTCCTCACAGGTTCCTCACAGAGCAGAATGTATGTATCTCAAAAGAAAAAGATATATACACAAATGTAGTACACTTCCAGAGTTGGATAAAAAAGTATTTAATGACTTACATATCAGTATAAAATAAACGGCTTGTCACCATGCACGTCCTACGCGTTTCGTCCTGGATATGGACTTCCTCAGGGACTTAGTGCAGTAAAGTGCAGAAGTAAAGATAGCAGCATAAAACATATCCCCCCTCCCAGTCCTTATATACATCCCCATCTAGAAGAATTAGAAAAAGAAAAAAACTCAGGGGATAATAAATATAACATGAGCAAAGAAGAATCAGAAAGCATAACAAAATTTAAAAAAATGGACACCATAGTAATAAAAGAGGCGGACAAGGGAGGAGCCATAGTTATTATGACGAAAGAATATTATATGAATGAGGCACACAAAATATTGGGAGATATAGAAACTTACATCAAACTCACAGGAGATCCAACAAAAAAATTTAACACCATTTTAGCACTCCTATTGAAAGAGGCCTATGAGAATAATATAATTTCTAAAAATAATAAGGAATACCTCTTTAACAACTTTCCAATCATACCCATTTTTTATTTTTTGCCCAAACTACACAAGAACCCAATCACACCCCCGGGGAGACCAATCATCAGCGGTATAAACTCTGTATCCGCTCACTTATCAGAATTTGTGGACCACCACCTTCAAAAATATGCGCAAGAAGCACCTTCCTACTTAAAAGACACTGCCCATGTCCTAAGAACTATGGAGAATATAATTTGGGAACAAAACTATGTCTGGGTGACCCTAGATGTCACATCATTATATACAATAATAAAACATAAGAAAGGCCTGGGTGCAGTGGAAAGAATTATGGAAAAAGATGAAAACGTATCATTAAATTTTCGGAACTTCATCTTAAATAGTATTCATTACATTCTTAAACACAATTATTTTTTCTTTAATGATTCATTCTACCTTCAAACCACTGGCACAGCCATGGGGACCAGGTTCGCCCCCAGCTATGCAAACATATATATGCGGGATTGGGAATCCAACCACATATGGAGTGGGCATAGCTGGGTAGCGAACCTGGTCCTATGGAAACGTTTTATTGATGATATTATTTTAATTTGGCAAGGACCACAGGAGGATCTGTCATCATTTATAGACTATATCCATCGAAACGATTATGGCTTAAAGTTTACATATGAAGTCAACACCACCACTATCAATTTCCTTGATTTAAACCTATTTGTAGAAAACAATCAGATTCAATCTAAATGTTTTTTTAAAAAAACTGAAGGTAACAGTTTCATCCATAGAAAAAGCTGCCACAAAGATAAATGGTTGGAAACCATACCTAAAAGCCAGCTAATACGAGTAAGAAGAAACTGCTCGAAAAATGTAGACTTTAGAGAACAGGCTGAGCATTTGAAAAACAAATTTGTGGCAAAAAAATATGAAACAACACTGCTAGACAAAGAAATTAAGGAAATTGGAAAAAAGAATAGAAGAGACCTGATAGCTTTAAATCCACCAAAAAAACACTTTAAGGATAATTATAATTTCTCTTTCACCACCCAATACAACACACAACATTGGAAAATAAAAAAGATTCTCAATAAACATTGGGACATCTTGCGCCAAGACCCCATTTTAGGTAAAGTTTTACCAAAAAAAACACCAGTGATTTTCAGGCGAACAAAAAACCTGAAAAATGTACTAGCTCCAAGCTATGCCTTAAAAGCTCCACATAAAAGCATAACTTCGAACATTAGTGGTTTTACCCCTTGCAATTCTTGCAAAGCCTGTAAAAATCAAAAATTTACACAAAAGAAAGACTTTACAAGTTTCTCTACAAAAGAAAGATTTAAAATAAAATCTAATATTAATTGTAACACGAGGAATGTGGTTTATATGCTACAATGCCCCTGCGGGAAACAGTATGTGGGGAGAACATGCAGAAAATTAAAAGAGAGAATATTGGAACATCAAAATAATATTAGAAAGAAATCAACGAAACATATAGTCCCACTACATTGCAATACTTGCAATAAATTTGACTGGCAGAGTTTCATGTTTTTGGGTATTGAGCAGGTGGATCCATATTGGAGAGGAGGGAATCTGACCAAAAAGCTCTCTCAAAGAGAGACTTTTTGGATCAGTAAATTAAAAACACTCCAACCTCTCGGTCTAAACTTAGATATTGACCTATGGAGCTTTTTTGATGACTAAACAAACGATTTTCTTTTCGGTTCTTGTGTAGCGCACAGGTATCATCACACTTCTTTCTCATTCGAAAAATTGAAGTTTCATATATGTATTTTTTCGTATTTTATTTTATTTTATTTTATTTTTATTTTCATTTTTACTTTTATTTTACATTTTATTTCACATTTTATTTTAATTTAATTTTTATTTTTATTTTTATTTTTATTTTCATTTTTATTTTTATATATTTTTTAAAATTTATTTTTATTTTTAAAATTTATTTTCAAATTTATTTATTTTTAAATTAAATTTTATTTTTATTTTCATTTTCATTTTCATTTTTATTTATTTTTATTTTTAATTTTAATTTTTATTTTTAATTTTATTTTTATTTTCATTTTTATTTATATTTTTATTTTTATTTTTATTTTTATTTTAATTTTATCTTTATTCATTTTTATTTTTATTTTTATTTATTTTTATTCTTATTTTTATCTTTATGATTTATATTTATCTATCATTTCTATTTCATATTTATTTCCATTTTTTAATTTCAGCTTTGTTTCTATTTATATGCATATTATATTTTTATATTTTTGCATTTTTATATTTTTCATCATATATATATATCTTGGGGGTTCCCCCACTTTTTTTCATATCTAAGACTTCATTCATTTCAAAGACAAATTAACTCTATGAACCTTTGAGTAGAAAGAGACAGAAGTGTGATATGAATGGGTTCCACTAATCACAATAACATGTATAGGTAACAAACACTGTATGACCAATGTATTGTATTGTATAACGAATGTATACTAAAGAATGGGTAACTTTGGCATTATATAAGACTTTAAATAGTATGGAAACTTAAGAATTGTATATACACATATGCAGAACGGTCAATTTATGTATGTACATGAATCTTTATTTTCTTCCATTATATTTTGTACATTTTATCTATATAGCGAGATGTATTTACAAACTGTGGAATCCCAGTTTGTATGACGAATATTAACCACAGTAGAAAAATATATATCTTGGCTTTTTCTATTTAGAGTAGTACCACCCAGAGTTCTTTTAATTGTTCTTTTTTTCTCCCCACCCCGGTCTCCTTTATTCACATATAAATGTTCTGAGTCAATGCATTAAGAACGAGAGATTTATAATGGCCGCGACCCACTTCCGGGTCTGTGAAACGCAGGATGGAACGCACACGCCGAACGTGATGACGTCACTAGGAAAAACACCGCGGCACACGCGATGACGTCACCAGGATCCATGCCGCGAAAATTGAAAATCAGCTGACGAACATTTCGGACTAAATGGGGATGTATATAAGGACTGGGAGGGGGGATATGTTTTATGCTGCTATCTTTACTTCTGCACTTTACTGCACTAAGTCCCTGAGGAAGTCCATATCCAGGACGAAACGCGTAGGACGTGCATGGTGACAAGCCGTTTATTTTATACTGATATGTAAGTCATTAAATACTTTTTTATCCAACTCTGGAAGTGTACTACATTTGTGTATATATCTTTTTCTTTTGAGATACATACATTCTGCTCTGTGAGGAACCTGTGAGGAGGGACAACATACTGGACACTGAAAGATATCACTCAAGGCTTTTAAAATTCTGCAAATCTGTGAGTGACCAATTGTAACTATTAAACAGTGCCAATCCCCACACAGTTAAACGCTATGTTTTTTTATTCTACTTATATTTAGCAGATTTTCCCCTATCTATGTGCATATATCTATTGAAGACAAGAGGAAGTCTTCGGGGAGTTATCGGGATACTTCACCTGAAACATTAAGGGAAGTCCTGGTTTGCTTTGTATCATATTATATTATCTTTTATTCACTGGGTTGTGTTCGCATACATTGTTGTTCTTGGTGTGGATCTCTGATCTGTTTGCCTTAGGGACCCAAATCCAAAACTGCAGAAGATCCGTATTCATGAGTAATGTTTCCACCCATCTATGTGTTTCAGGAGGTGAGTGCCACGCTATGATTTGCGCCAGTTGTGCTGACAGGTAGTAGAGGTGGAGGTTGGGTAGCCCCGATCCCCCTTTGCTCTTGGGAGTGTATAAGGTCTGTCTCGCTATTCTATGCCTCTTTCTGGCCCAGACAAAGTAATCTATCGTCGTTTGTAGGGCTTTGAGGTCCCCTTTGGTGACTTTAATTGGTAAGGCCTAGAAGAGGAACAGGAGGCGCAGTAGTAAATTCATCTTTACACTGTGTAGTCTCCCTATCCATGAGATGGGCTTCTCGTGCCACTTATCTAAGTCTTTCATTAGCGTGGTTATCATACGCTGGTGGTTCTCTGCGTACAGGTCTGCGGGATTGGGTGTTAGGGCTACTCCCAAATATTTTATGGGTTTTGGGCTAATTTTTAGGGCACACGTCTGTCCCAAACATTCTATGTCTGAGCCCTTCATTCCGAGGGGCATGCCCATCGATTTTCCACATTTATTTTGTACCCAGATACTTGGTTGTAGGTATCGAGCAGGTCTAGGAGGCATGGGACTGAGTCTCTAGGGTTAGTGAGAGTCAATAAGATATCGTCAGCGTAAGCTGAGACTTTGAATTCCTCTTTGACTACTTTTATGCCTGTTATTGTTGGGTGGGCTCTTATTTGCATGAGTAGGGGTTCAAGGGCTAGTATGAAGAGGAGGGGGGATAAGGGACAGCCTTGACGAGTGCCGTTGGGGCTTGTTGGGGCTTCCTGCTTGTTATTTGCTTCCAAAATTGATTAAAGAGTCTGTCCAGCTTAGACTCAATATCCTGCCATGCTTTGCTGGTACCAGGAGGACACACGGCTGCCACCATATTGGGAGAGTCGCAGATGAGTATGTCAGCCTGGGCGGCTGTGCTCTGTGCGTCCATTAGCTCCAGACAGCTTCTCAGGGGTGGACCGGGATAAACCCCACCGGTCCGAGGGGGGGGGGTAACGGAGCTCCTGACGGGAAGTAGCTGCTCCTGGGCATCCCAGGATCGGGAGATCGGCCGCCTCTCCCGCCTGGTGAGCACCCCGCCACACTTGGCACGCGGCAAGTAAGTAAGACTCTGTCGAGTTGCTGACCGCTATTAAGCATGTCGGGTCGGTCAGAAAGGAGCAACATTGCTGGGTCATCCCCTTCATCCCAGGGGGCTTGTTGTCACCTTTCGGGGACCCTTGCTGTTGTACGTGGCTGGGTGGAGAAAGAGACCTTCAATGACATCAGTGAGGACAAGGAACGGGACATGGCTAGCTTGGTATCCAACCTTGTGCAAATGGGGAGTTTGCGGTTGTGCAAATGGACTGTTTGTGGTTGTTTGCGGTGCTTTAAACGGGGAGTTTGGTCTGTCGCTGTGAAGCGGGCGTAACCCTTACACTACCTGATCGATACAACATCATACCTGATGTTTTTTGATGATTCTAGGCCCCAGTTCGGGGTGCATACTCTCCTTATGGTTCCCGTTTTCTGCCTCTATGTGCCGTTGTGATGGCTCAATTACATCCCTGCCCCCGGGTCCGGTAGCCTGTGCTGCTTCTCATGTACCTGGAGCTCCTCATGTACCTGGAGCTCCGTGAAATCCAAGGGCCTGGGTGTATCGTCCCTGTATCACCAGTCAGGGTTGTCGGGCGTGTTAGTTTTTGTCTACTTTGCAGGAAAAATAAGGTGCGCTATGACTTTAAATAACTTAATAGTGTCCAATACAATAATAATTCTTAATATTATTGTTAAAAGTGCATGTGCAATGTGCAACACGTGAAGAAAATGGGGTAGCAAATCCACACTCACAATTTTAACGCCACTGGCGTGGATCACCCCTCAGGGCTATGCAAATATGTAAAACAAACACAAAAAAACAAAGATCATAGGGTAATATGTCTATAAAACTAAAAGTATATGTAAGGGGAAAAATTCACACTTACAAAAGTAGAGCAGTAAAAGTCTGCTCTAACTATGATGGCAGAAGTCCTCTTATCTCAGGACTCAGAGACCTTTAGTATTCAGGACAGCAGACAAATCCTTCTGAAGCACTTTATTTGAATAAAGAATTTAAAAAGTAATTCACACAAAGTGATAAAATGTATAAAAATAGCTTCTAAGTCACCAGTCCAAATGATTCTCCTCGTCCAGCGGTCACGATATGTGCTGTTTGTATCCGCCGGTTGATAAGTATTATCACCTCGAGTCAATACTTCCGGGTTTCGGAGCGATCACGTGGTGACGTTAAAAGTGTGAGTGTGGATTTTCTACCCCATTTTCTTCACGTGTTGCACATTGCACATGCACTTTTAACAATAATATTAAGAATTATTATTGTATTGGACACTATTAAGTTATTTAAAGTCATAGCGCACCTTATTTTTCCTGCAATGTATGTATAGTGGTGTTTTTTGAGCTATTTTACACTTTAAGGTGCAGCTTTTTAATATTGCTTCACTTGTAATAAGTAAATATTTGTGTTCACTATCACTAAATATATAGCGCCTACTGTTTGCCTGTAGATATTTCTTTTATATTGAGTTTTTGTCTACTGCTAACAGGTACCCCTTTAGGAATGGGTAGAGGCTACAGACACACAAAGGAACAGTGGAAAGAGAACCCTCGGTGAGACCGAAGGCCGCAAAGAAGGAAGGAGGTGAGGCCGATAGGAGCGGAGGGGGAGGGGGGCTAGGGGGGACGGGGGCAAGCAAAGATCGCGCCCCAGCACACTCTAGTTACCCAGGGGGCAACTTTCCCACGGTTCACATATTTTCTGAAATGTCTTTTGGGTACCCCTTACCCTGGCCGTCAGGTCATCCATGAGGTGGGCTTCTTTAATTCTGTTGATCACCCCTCTCAAAGAAGGAGCCCTCTCTTTGAGCCACTCAGCTGCTACTGCCCTCCTTGCTGCCAATGTGATTTTGTGTATGAGCTTTTGCTCGTGTCTGGTCCACCCATCTATTGGTCTATTTAGTAGGTATAGCCATGGATCCATAGCAGGGGCCCTGAAGAAGATCTGGGACAATATGTCTTTGACTTGGATCCAGAACCTGTTAATAACGGGGCACCCCCACCACATATGTATGTAAGTTCCCTTCATCCCACAACCTCTCCAGCACAGATCTGTGGGGGTTTTCTTCATATGATACAGTTTAACAGGGGTGGTATACCAGCGGAGCATTGTCTTTACCGATTGCTCCTGAAGCGTAACGCAAACCGATGAGGTATTGTTAGCTTCCCAGATGTCTTGCCACTCTATCCCTTCTAGCTCCTCCCCTAGGTCATAGAAACATAGAAACATAGAATGTGACGGCAGATAAGAACCATTCGGCCCATCTAGTCTGCCCAGTTTTCTAAATACTTTCATTAGTCCCTGGCCTTATCTTATAGTTAGGATAGCCTTATGCCTATCCCACGCATGCTTAAACTCCTTTACTGTGTTAACCTCTACCACTTCAGCTGGAAGGCTATTCCATGCATCCACTACCCTCTCAGTAAAGTAATACTTCCTGATATTATTTTTAAACCTTTGTCCCTCTAATTTAAGACTATGTCCTCTTGTTGTGGTAGTTTTTCTTCTTTTAAATATAGTCTCCTCCTTTACTGTGTTGATTCCCTTTATGTATTTAAATGTTTCTATCATATCCCCCCTGTCTCGTCTTTCCTCCATGCTATACATGTTAAGATCCTTTAACCTTTCCTGGTAAGTTTTATCCTGCAATCCATGAACCAGTTTAGTAGCCCTTCTTTGAACTCTCTCTAAGGTATCAATATCCTTCTGAAGATAGGGTCTCCAGTACTGTGTACAGTACTCCAAGTGAGGTCTCACCAGTGTTCTGTACAATGGCATGAGCACTTCCCTCTTTCTACTGCTAATACCTCTCCCTATACAACCAAGCATTCATGCTTCCATTGAGTGGTGTATGTGAGGTTCCCCCATTCCCCCGACTCTGAGCATATGTGAGTGTAGAGGAGTGATATTAAGCCACTAGGTATTTTTTCACGTACGCAGATATTCTCAAAGAAAGTTTTTGTTTTCCGTGCGGCTGCTTGGATGTGTGGGAGTTTAGCGTATTCCTTTATTTGTAGATATCTAAAAAAGTCAGCGGGTGTCAGGTGATCTCTCTGCCCCAAGGAATCAAATGTGACCATCTCAGTTCCGTTATATAGCTGGCAAATGCGTTGTAGACCCGTGCGTTCTATGTTTCGGAAATCCCTGGCTGTCATTCCTGGTCTGAATTCTCTATTTCGCAAATAAGGCATTAGCGGGGACGGTGCAGGTGCCAGCCCGTATCTGGTCGCCGTGGAATCCCATATTTGTATGGAGCTGAGTATTGTCGGGGACGTGACCCTGATCATGGGTCTATAAGTTTTAGGTACCCATATTAGGTATTGTGGCAAATCCGCTCCCACCATGAGAGACTCTATATCTACCCACTTTCTCTCACCCAGGGGTGAGTGCCACATTGCAACCTGTGCGAGTTGGCTTGCGATATAATAGAGATGAATATTGGGCAGTCCTAGCCCCCCCCCCCTATTTTTAGGTCTATATAAAGTGTGTCTCGATATCCTATGACGTTTGTTTTGCCAGATGAAGGCCCCGATTGCTCGTTGTAAGGGTTGTAGTTGTGACTTATGGATGTGAATGGGTATTGTCTGGAATAGAAACAGAATCCTGGGTAGGACATTCATTACCCAGTGGATTACGACCTATCCACGAAATAGGTTTGTCTGTCCATGTCTCTAGCTCCCTGATCAGGGTTTTAATAGTCGGTGTAAAGTTGTGATTATACAGCTCTGTTGGTTCCGCCGTTAAGTGTATCCCTAAGTATTTCAAAGCCCGATATTCAATGCGTATGTGGAATGAGTCTCATAACGAGGCTATTTCGGCCCCTGGTATGTTTATGGGAAGTGCGCTAGATTTTATCATGTTAGCTCTATAGCCTGAGATGTCTCCGTATTTCTGTAGGACCCCTTGAAGGGCTCTCATCGAGTTTGCGGGGTCGGTGAGCGTCAGGAGCATGTCATCCGCATAGGCCAAAACTATATATTCGCTTCCCCCCACCTGGACCCCTTTTAACTCTGGATGTCGCCTCAATGCCTGGAGTAGGGGTTCGAGTGAAAGCGCGAACAGTATCGGGGAGAGGGGGCAGCCCTGACGAGTCCCATTGTTTAGTTGGAATGGCCTTAGTGGAGCCCCCGAGATTTTCACCTGCGCCCGTACATTCGCATACATGGCCTTTATTAAGGTTAGGGAGTGGTCGGGAAAGCCTATGTGTGATAGTAGTGTGAATAAATAGGGCCATTGGACCCTATCAAAGGCTTTTTCCGCATCGATTGAAAATAGCAGCGTTGGGGTGTTAGTGGGCGTCTGTTTCCATATAATATCTATATTTCTGCGGGTGTTCTCGAATAATTGCCTACCCGGTATAAAACCTACTTGATCCAGGTCTATGAGTTCAGTGAGATAAGGGTTTAGTCTATTAGCTTGAATCTTTGCGAGGATTTTCATGTCGTGATTTATAAGTGAAATTGGTCTGTAGTTTTCGGGTAAGAGGGGGTCTTTGTCAGGTTTTTGGTAATAGGACAATGGTGGCTAAGGACATGTCTTGGTTGGGCGTACCTCCCTCCCGAAATCCGTTGAATAGGTCAGTCAAGTGGGGGGTGAGTTCGTCTTTGAATGTCTTGTAATAAGTCCCGTCAAATCTGTGCGGTCCGGGGGCCCTGTTACCTTTCAGTTCTGCTATGGCCCGGTCTACCTCTTCCGGCGAGATCTCAGCTGCCATTGTGCTGATCACTTCCTGAGACAGTCGGGGCAGTCCCAGATCAGAGAGGAAGCTATGTGTCTTTTCCACGTCGTGTGCGACCTCTGTCTCTGTATGCGGAGAGTGATTATAAAGTGCTTGGTAATATCTGGTAAAAATCTCAGTTATGTCTGAGGGTAGGGTTTTGATGGAACCGTCAGGATGGCGAATGGACGTGATATGTCCACGTCTCTGTCGGGGCTTGAGGACTCTTGCTAGGAGCGTGTCCATTGTGTTGGCCTTCTCATAGAAAGTGCGTTTTGACCAATGCATGGATCTGGCAGTGTCGTCTAGAAGTAGGGAGCGAATGTCATATCGCTTTGCTTCTAGGCGTCGCAAAGTTTCGTCGCTTTGGTTGCTCTGGTGTTGGTGTTCTAGCCGTCGATGGTCAGTTAATAGGTCGTTCAGTCTTTGAAATTTTTTCCTTTTTTTGCCGTCGCTAGCTTAATGAGGGTCCCTCTTATAACCGTCTTATGTGCTGCCCAGGTTTTTTTTCTTGCTACGTCGGGGGTGGTGTTAGTCTGGAAGTACTCATCTATTTCTGTCTTTATCTGTTCCACTATCTCCCGATCCCGCAGCAAAGATGCATTAAGTTTCCATGTCCAGGGGGATGTCGCACAGAGGTTCCCTATCGTGAGGGTTACATCTGCATGGTCGGACCATGTGATGGTGCCAATCTCTGAACTCGTGATGCGGGGTAGGCATTTGTCATTTACCAGGTATAAGTCTATCCTAGAATAGGTGTCGTGTGGGGCCGAATAGTATGTATAATCGATGGTGCTCGGATGACGTGCTCTACAGACATCCACCAACCCCGTATCCGTCATGAACCCATGCAACAACTTGTCTTGTCCCCCTCGTCCCTGGGATCTGGGTATGCCCCTGCGCGCGCTCCTGTCCACCGCTGGACATGGGGCCGTGTTGAGGTCCCCTCCCAAGATCAGCATACCATGTGGTAAGGAATGGATCTTTGTCTTTAGTATCTCCCAGAAGCTGGGGACCGGGTGGTTCGGCGTGTACACATTAATTAAGTGGATTGTATGTGATAATATTGTTCCGGATAGGATGACGTAGCGCCCCTCCGGGTCTAGATCGGATGTGGTGATTTGCAGGGGGCATACCTGATGTTTTAATTGTAAAGTTATGGGATGGGGTAAAGTTATGGGATGGGGTAAAGGAGTTGTAAGCGCCAAGTGACATGCCTGGTTTGAAGAGGGGATTCAAAGTCAGTGGAAACAGAGGCGATGGGTGTGGGGAAAGGGATGTTAGCTGTTGCATTCCCTGACAACTTTTCAATGTTGGTACTATGGTCGAGTGTGTGCTATGTAGTTAAAAAGCTTTCCCCGATTTATGCCAAGGTACGGTATGGATAGGGGTTTGTAACATGGTTGCCTCAATGTGGACCCATTGTTTCGTTGATTTTGGGTCTGACCACTCATAGATCCTTGATAGACAAGTAGCTTTATGATATATTTCTATATCTGGTAATTCCAGGCCTCCCAAAGCCTTGGGTCTGGCAAGGACACTATACGGCACTCTGGGGTGTTTAGAGGCCCAGATAAAACGTTGTCTCACAAAGGATTTGGCAGGGCCGGATTAACATAGGGGCTGATGGAGCAGCAGCTCCAGGTCCATGGCTATGGAATAGGCCCATTTATTTAAAAAAAGGAAAAAGAAAAAAATATATATATTTTTTACTACTCTTCACATGCCCTTGCTTAAGTATGGAAACTAAAGATGGATGTAGGGGAACAAACCTAGTGTGGACTGGCTGACGAAGAAATCAGTTAAGGTAAAGCTGATTTGCGCACTATGCAAATGCTCTTGCTGCTTCAGTCTCTCTAACACTGTGGCATGTCCCCTTTTTTCTACACTCACTACATACACATTTTCTCTGCCCCAAACTGTATAACAGGAGCTTCTGCCTGCTAGTAAGAAGGTTTCAGAGAAACTGCTATGTTTCACTGAGGGTTAATCCAGCCTCTAGTGGTTGTCTCACTGGCAGCCGCTAGAGGCACTTCCGCAATTCGGACGCTGGATGTCCATAGGAAAGCATTAAGTAATGCTTTCCTATGGGCGGTTTGAATGCGCGCGTGGCTCTTGCCGCGCATGCGCATTCGGAGCTGAGAGGCGGATCGGGGCGGAGGGATCCCCAGCGCCATGGGAGTCCGGCGCTGGAGAAAGGTAAGTGCTGAAGGGGTTTTAAACACACACACACTCTCACGAACAGACACATACACACTAGCTAACAGACGCACACATTTACTGACAGAGACACACTCAGCGACATACATACATACACACTCACTGACAGACAGACACACATACATACTCACTTACAAAACATACACTCTCACTGACAAACACACACACACTAACAGACATCAAACAGACTCACTAACAGACACACACAAACTAACACACTCAGTAACAGACACACACAGTAACACACTCACTGACACACACACACTCACTGACACACAAACTAACACAAACACTGACACTCACGAGCAGACACACAATAACAGACACACACACACAAAACTAACACACTTACTAGCAGACACACACACAGTAACACACACACTGACACAAAAACTAACACACACACACACTCTAACACTAACACACATACACAAACACATGTTTTTTTAAAAATGTGATCCCCCAGCCTCCCTACCTTTGGGAGTGCTGAGGGGATTCCCTGGGGTCCAGTGGTGTTGCTGGGCGGGCGGTTCTGCGGGCGCGTGAAGGAGCACTGAGATCCTCCTGTTCAGCTCCCTTGCGCGCCGCTTACTGATGCCGGAGCCGGAATATGACGTCATATTCCGGCTCCGGCATCAGTGTGGTGCGCGATGGAGCTGGGCAGAGAGCGCTCAGGGGAGAATGCTCCCTTGAGCGCCCCCCAGCCCGGTGACACCAGGGCCAGCCTCGGGGGCCCTGAGGTGGCCACACTGGCGTACATACCGGGTCGCAGGGCGGCTGGGCCCCCTGGTGGGCCGGGCCCGGTCGCAGCGACCCCGGTATGTACGCCACTGGTTGGCACGATGTATGCTTAAAGCTAATCCAAAGGCTTACAGTGGGTAAAGTACCTAACATTGTTTTGTTTCATGCTGGGGGGAATGAATAAGGCCTATTTTCACAGAGGGCTTTGCTCACGCAGCCGAAGAAAGATTTGGATGGCTTGAGGCAGATGGTCCCTGACGTGGTTGTCATATGGTCAGAGATGGTACCGTGATGGCAATGGCAACACGCTAGAGACCATCAGGCGGTGGCAAGAAGTAGGGGGACGGTAAATACAACTATGGCAACTTATGTGAGGTGCTTGAGGGAAAGAGTTGTAAGGTATGGGGAGGCAAGATGGGGTGCATCTGTCAGAGGTGGGTATGGACTTCTTGTTGTTAGGGTTTCAGGAAGGTTTACAACGAGCGTTGGTTTGGTGGGGGTGCTCAGGTAGCTCTGAGCTATGGCGGGGGATGTATAGAGAAGTTGGGGTGTAGGTTGTTTGTCCTGATGGAAAATAGTTTTGGTTCGCTAAGAACAGTTTGGTTTGTAAGAGTATTGGTAGGTTTGAGCTCGTCCGTAGCTCTGAACCTGGTGTGTGTAGGGTGTATCTCGGTATGCGCCTACATGGACAGTTTGGTGTGGAAGAGTATTGGTAGGTTCGAGCTCGTTGGTAGCTCCGAACCTGGCGTGTTGTGTGTATCTTGGTATGCCCCTACATGAAAGAAAGCTGGAAACCATTCCCTCGGTGACAATGGTTATGTCATGCCCTCGGTGGCAATGGTTATGTTATATGTTAAATATATGTTATAATGTGGTTTTACTTATTGTGTTGTGGGTCATTGTCTGGCGTAGTATTGTTAAAGTAGTTGGGGCGGATATGTTATTTTACTATGTGACAATGACCCTACAATATTTTAACTTTATTTATTTATTAATAAACCTGTGATAATTTTTCTAAATAAAGGTCTGAGTATTTGTGGGGGGTTTGGGTTTATCACGCATATGCCGGAAAAGGCAACTATGCATATGTCATGTATTTTGACGCAAAACAAAAATAAATCTTGTTTTTTTCTTTTTCTATGTAACTCAAGGTTAAATTCTGATTTAACTTCTTTGCTCCCCTAAAAACAAATTTTGTTTTTTGCCCAATAAATTCCTGACTGTCGTTATCGTTGTCTTAGGATATACCAATTATGGTTAATGATCTTTTTTAAGGTGCTGCAAAAATCAAAGATCACTGGTATGTGTTTGTTTCTGGTTAGTTCCTCCTCTTTATTTTTGTATTTTAAAAGTGGTGCTCTATCTAATATTCTAATAATATTTATTTCTTTTTGGAGAGTATTAACCTAATTGCATGGCTGTTTAAATTTTTTTTTTAGAATGGCAGATTGATTGGTTAATACAATCCGTTTGGCTCAAACAAGTTCTTTTTACTCTTAAAAACTGTACTTTGGGGGGGCGTGGCTTGGAGGTCCGCGAACATGGCTGCCTAAACCGTGAGCTCCCCGCCGGCCTTGCACTAAACCTCACCGACCGCACAGCCAAACGCTCAAAATGGGGAAAACTCACCGCACATCAAGCGCCCAAAGACCCGCGGACACCCCGAAAAGCACTCCGAACCCCTCCATGAAGCAGTACCTCGTGGCACAGGCGGACCCGGACCAACAGGCCTCAACTGACTCCACGGCCTCCGGCTTTTCCCTCCCGCGGTCCCCGCATGGAGAACACACGCCAACGATCTCCCAAACCTCCACCCCTGAGCTGATGTCCATACTGCAACAACTACCCACAAAAGCAGACCTGAAACAGGCGAACGCAGAACTCCGCACCTCCATCACAACAGAGCTCCACGCACTGCGAGAGGAGATACAAGGCCTCAGCCAGAAAGTAGCTCCGCTTGAAGCAGACAGCGATCACATGTCTGCAGCACAGGCAGCAAACACTGACATGCTGCAATCCCACACAAAGGTACTGCAGCAAATGGCACTTCATATTGTGGACTTAGATAACAGGGGTAGGAGACAGAACATCCGCATCAGGGGGGTGCCTGAGGGACTGGACAAGAATACCCCTATTCAAGCCACCTTGTCAGATCTATTTAACAGACTACTGGCCCGCCCGCTTCAGACGCCTATAGGCTTTGTACGAGCGCACCGCGCACTTAGGCCCCAGGGACCCCCTGAAGGCCCATCCCGCGACATCATCTGCTGTCTGGAGAGCTTCCCCCTGAAAGAGGAGATCCTCCGCAAAGCCAGAAACACAGATAAAATCTTACTGGAAGGCTCGGAGATCCACCTATTCCCCGATCTGTCCCCAGCAACCCTGGCGTACAGAAGAGCGATGAAACCCCTAACCAGACAACTGCAAACAGCCCAACTGAGGTACCGCTGGTGCTTTCCCACAGGACTGCAGGTTGCGACTCCCAACGGCCCCTTCATGTTCCTAGGAGAGGAAGATACTCAGGCGCTCCAGAAAGAGCTACACCTGCCACCAGAGACACTGCCCTGGCCGAACCCGCTAAATTTTTACACCTTTGCCCCCAGACCGCAAGGCATGGGCCCCCGTCCTCAGAGACTGAGACCATCTCGCACACAGACGACTAGACCAGTGGGGATGCCAAACTGAAAACACCCACGCCTGCTAGACGACTCGGCCTCGGGACTGTTACCCTGATACCGCAGGCATGATGTGAACTATGGACCATACATCGGGGTGCCCCTGGTGCCCCACCATTCTATGAACGTTGACGTGCCTTTTGACACAGCAAGTAATGCTAGAGCTGCGGCTCCAGACAGGGGGGAGGGTGGGCAGATAGGGGGACACTCAAGAGCTTGGAGGGGCTAGCTTAGGGGGAGGGGGGACACTATTAACCTGCTTCCTCATTGAGGTTTGGAGACACACACTGCGCCTTATGCTCAAGAGGAGAATAAGAGATATGGTATACCCCATCTGTCCGATGGCTAGACCCCACAACACTAGCTCCCAGGTGCTCGCCATCAAGGCTGGGTTTTTCCCACCGGAGTGGGGGAAGGGAGAGAGAGGGAGATAACATAGGGGGACAAGAGGGTGGGAGGGAAATGGAGACGAGGGTGGGGGGAGGGTCCCGTGACAGGCCACCAGGTGACCTACACGATGGAGGTACAAGTGGGATCTATGTTGAAATGTTTTTTGTTATGGCTGATATACATGTTAAAGTTACTATTGCTTTTCTAAGGTGAGGTTGACTCCTTCGACTGCCCTACTGGAGTGAGCGACAAGTATCAGGTGAGCGGTTCCCCTCCGCCCGCTAACGGCCGGAGGGGCCCCTGCCCCCGACGCTCTTTTCCAACACCGCTGATTACAGCGACTGTGTACATACTACCCTTGACCCTTTCCACCCCATTTACCCTATACTTCCCTGCTCCCCCCTTACCCCATCCTAGCACTTGTCCGCCGGACGGACAAGACAGCACTCATACACACGACTGACAGGTCTCGGCCATGTCCACTACCCCAGCCCCCATAACGGTTCTCTCCCTCAACGCTAGGGGCTTAAACAAACCCGAGAAAAGATCCGGAGCCATGAGGGACTTCCTCTCCCACAAGGCTTCCATAGTGTTTTTACAAGAGACACACTTCAGAAAGGGGTCACGACCCACACTGACTAATCAGCACTATCCCATAGGATACTACAGTGACTTCCAGGGTGGGAAATCCAGGGGGACAGCAATCCGTTTAAAGAAAAGGGAGTGATGACCAACCCGGAGGGACGGTACATTTTCATAAAGGGGGAGAAAGCAGGCTCAATATACACTTTCGCTAACGTCTACGCCCCAAACTGTAGACAATATCGTTTCCTGGCCCGGATACTCCGCACCCTTAAGAGCTTCACAGAGGGCGTGCTGGTACTAGGGGGAGACCTGAACGTGGCTCTGGACCCTAAGTGGGACTCCTCCCTGGGTCGCTCTCACGTCCCCACCCAACATCTTACAGCGATCAGGGCCCTTTTGGCGAGGGAAAGACTCGTGGACTGTTGGAGAGCCCTACACCCCGATGAAAGGGATTATACCTTTTATTCACACCCACACAATTCATACACCCGCATCGACTACCTCTTTTTTTTTTTTTTTTAGACAATCTTTATTTTTTCAAATAGTTTTTTACACATATGGTAAGTAGCAAGGTACAGAACAGTGACGTCAGTAAACATATGTACAGTTGTAATTTGCAACTCACAATCAATAAACGGTTACATACTAAATGTTCGTCAGATCAGTTGGCAAAATACACATAATAATTCAAACGGTTTCAACAATTCGTATAGACTGTGAGGTGTGTAGTGCAGCGGAGGTGGTGTTCTGAGTGAATCTCTCCACCTGAGTGGTATCACCAGGTCTCAATCCGTGACTTCTACCATTTGTTCTCTACAGTAAGACGACTCTGAGTCACTTTAGTGTGGGTTTATACTACTATGAGTAATCTTAGTTTGTCGTGCTGTATCCCCCCGTTTACCTCTGATGCCAGCTAGTTTTTCTACATCATCAGTGTGCCCTTGGAACAGAGTATTACCGGGCTCATCGCTGAGCCGCCCTATCAGGGAACACTTCTGGGGTAAGAGGTACTCATGTGTGCCCATATTTCCGCCCCATGTTAACCTCAAGGTTGAGTAAGCAAGGGTCCTGTAAGCTAACGTTTTTACGTTCAATTTTTGACATGAGTGAGGATTAGGCTGGGGGTATATTTGCATTTCGTACCCTAGCGTCAGCATGGGACTCGAGCCGGTCTGGCATCTGGGTTGGTAGTCAGGAGAATTGCGTTGTACAGGTGATCTCAGGTCTTACGTCCACCGTGCCCTACATGGCCCCTCAAGTCTTACGTCTCGTGTGTATTTGTCAGTGAGTCTCTCCCAAGGGTCTGTCCGAGTCAGTCGTAGGGGATATGTCTGTCGTCCAGTCCGGGAAAGGGGTGAGGGATGGGGGAGGTGGAGGGGAGGGTGTCTGTCAAGATTAGCTTTGCTCTTGGTTGTTCCCTACGGCCCTTGGGATATTCCACGCGAATTGGTGGTTCCATTGGCCAGATACACCTCCCAGGGATACCAGGTCAATGCACTCTGTTCCTGTCTGCCATAAAGGTCCGCCGTGAGGGACTCCATCGCGTGGATTTCCTCTACCTTCGTTATCCATTGCTGGAGGGTTGGCGCCCCCCTCTGCTTCCACATTGCGGGGAGAAGGGCCCTAGCCGCATTAAGCAATGGTAAAGTTAAGGACTTCTTATAGGTCTTTATGGGAACGGGGGTATGGTGTAGCAGCATCGTTAGGGGGTCTAAGCTCATCCCTGTCCCTGTAATTTTGTTTATCTCTACCCTGATTCTCTCCCAGTAAGCGTTGATTTCGGGACATTCCCACCATACGTGCATGAATGTGCCTCTGTGTGTGCCGCATCTCCAACATGTGTCTGGTGTGTTGTTGTCCATGGAGTGTAGTATGTCTGGGGTTCTATACCAGCGGGTCAAGATTTTGTAATTTAGCTCTTGATACTTCGAGCTAATGGAGCATTTATGGGTGAGAGTGTATATCTTGTCCCAGTCCTGTGGGGTGAGTGTTTCCCCTGAATCTGTCTCCCAGTGCCTCCTGAACTTGAGTTCCACATCCCCATTGGCCTGGGCCATAAGCCAGGCATATATGGTGGAGATACCTCTGTGTACCTGTAGTCTGTGTGTGCATAAGAGTTCAAAGTTGGTGAGGGGTCGGAGTAGGTGCCCTCGGCCAGGTAGAGAGTGATAGTAGGTGTGTATTTGGTGGTATCTGAACCGTTCAAGTAACGTCGGAGGTCTGTCTGGGCATAATTCCGTGAGCGGTTTAAGTCCCCTCGTATTACACCATTGGTGCAGGTACATCCAGTCAGCCTGCTGGAGACCAGCTAAATCTCGTTGTGTCAGTGCGTCTGTAGCGTACGGCTGTCCATACCCTGATCGAGGCGTCAATTAGGGGGTTACCGGTGCGTAAGTCAGAGTGTGTGGCGGTGTGCAGCCACAGTCTGGAGGGAATTTTCCTGTCCGCTTGATCTAGCTCGAGGGTTACCCATTGCTTTGTGGGGTATTGTACGTGCCAGTCTGCCAGCCTATGCAAGTGTGTGGCGCGGTAGTAGGTCTCAATGGAGGGCAGACCTGTGCCTCCTTTCCGCTTTGGGAGTTCTAGCGTGGATTTTTTAATCCGGGTCTGGCGGGATTTCCAAACGAATAGTCGAATAGCAGTCGATAGGGAGCTAAAAAAGGCTTTGGGCACGGTGATCGGGACTGTTTGGAAAAGGTATAGTATCCTGGGCAACACGTTCATCTTGATCGCATTAATGCGTCCAAACCAGGAGATATAGTATGGGGACCATTTCTTGATGTCCACCATCAGGGAGTGTAGCAATGGTTGATAATTGTGTAGGTATAATTGGGATGTGTCTTTGGGCAGCCAGATTCCCAAATATTTCAGTTTGGTGTCACACCATTTGAAGCGGTATTGGGAGTATAGGTGGGGGGGGGAGGTAGAGGGCCTCTGACTTATCTGTATTGAGTTTTAAGTTGGACAGTGTTCCGAACTCCTGAAATGCTGTGAGGAGGTTCGGCAGTGATATCAGTGGCTGAGTGAGGAAAAACAGCATATCGTCAGCGTATGCTGCCACTCTGTATTCGTGGCGACCATGGGAGAAGCCGGATATTCCCCCGTTCCGTCTGACCGCCCCCAGGAATGGTTCCAGGGAGAGGGCAAACAGGAGGGGGGAGAGCGGACATCCTTGCCGAGTGCCGTTCCTGATTTGAAAAGGGGCGGACAGTGCTCCATTGATTCGGATCCGTGCCGTGGGACTAGTGTACAGGGAGAGCATCCAGGACAGCATGTTGGGGCCGAAGCCCATGTGCGAAAGGGTGCTCTCCAGGTACGACCAGTCCACCCGATCGAAGGCCTTTTCAGCATCTGTCGACAATAGTAGGAGTTCCCTACGCTGCGACCGCGCTATATGGAGAATGTTCAGGGCCTTAATCGTATTGTCTCTCCCTTCCCTGCCCGGGATGAATCCGACCTGATCCGGGTGTATGAGGTGTGGGAGGTGGCTCGCGATTCTCAGGGCTATGGCTTTCGCAAACAGCTTCAGGTCTGCATTCAGCAATGAGATAGGGCGGTAGCTCGCGCAGTTCGCCGGGTCTTTCCCTTCTTTAGGTATCACGGTAACTATGGCTGCTAAGGTGTCAGTGGGGAAACGGCCCCCCTCCAGTATGGAGTTGAGGCCCAGTAGAAGGTGTGGTAGCAAAACATCCTTAAACGTGCGTAGATACTGTAGGGGAAGGCCGTCTGGGCCCGGGGCTTTGTGGGCTTTGGAAAGTTTAAGGGCCGCCGCCAGCTCTACCGCCGACAGGGGTCGTTCCAGGTCTTCTCGCATTTCCGCGGTCAATTTTTTATCGATGTTGCGTTCTAGGAACTCAGTGATCCGTCGGGAGCGTAGTGCTCGGGCAGCGTCTGATGTGTTTTGGGGTATATTGTACAGTTCTGTGTAGTAGTCTACAAACGCTCGCTGAATCCCGGCGGGTAGACGGGTTTCCGTCCCGTCCTTGGGTCTAATTTTATGGATGTGGCTCGCCCTCCTCCGGTCTCGGAGTTGGCGGGCCAGCAATCTCCCGCTCTTATCGGAGTGTTCAAAAAAGAACCTAGCTGATTTCCTAATGGTACGCAGGAGGCCCTGGGCTAGTATGTCCCTCCTCTGTTTCCGAAGCGTCGTCAGTCGGAGGAATATATCCCCGTCCTGATTTTGCTTGTGGGTTTGCTCTAGGGTCGCGATTTGTGAGTTCAGTGTGTTTAGTTGGCGTGCGTTGTCCTTTTTTCGCTGTGTGCAGACCTTTATATAGTGACCCCGTATAACACATTTGTGTGCCTCCCACACTGTCAGCGGCTGTACATCAGGGGTAGTGTTTGTGCCAAAGTACTGTTGTAATGTTAGTCTGGCCGGGTCAGTGTCCCCTAGGTGTAGGAGCATGTTCTCATTTAGCTTCCATTGTCTTTCAGTGGGTTTGTACAGTGGTGATTGTATCTGGACAGTGATCGGGGCGTGGTCTGACCCCGCCATCAAGACTATGGTCGCCTTACGGAGCAGTGGCAGGGCTTCTTGTGCCACAAAAATGTAATCGATCCGGCTGTAACGCCGGTGCACGGCCGAGTAATAGGAGTAGTCCCTGCAGTCAGGGTTTGCCGCCCTCCAGCAATCAACTAGGCCACATCGTGTCAGAGCCCTCCCGGCAGCGCGTATGCAATGACCTGGTATCGAGCTTTCCCCTCTAGAGGTGTCTAGTCTAGCGTCCAGCGGCATGTTAAGATCTCCTGCTAGAACCAAGAGTCCTTCCCTGAATTTGTCTAGTTTTGCAAGAGTTTTGGTAAGGAAGACGTGTTGGTTGCGATTCGGGGCATATAGGCAGGCGAATGTGCAAGAGTGTTGTGCTATTGTCCCCTTGAGAAACAGGTATCTACCCCCTGGGTCTGGTCGTTGTTCAGTACATATGAACGGGATATTATGGGAGAATAGGATCGCCACACCCGCTTTCTTTTCATCTGGATGGTTCGAATAGTATCCCGTGGGGTATCTCCCGTTCTTAATGGTGGGTGCGTCCGCTCCCCTGAAATGGGTCTCTTGCAGGAACGCGACCGAGACACGCTCCGACCATAGGGTGCGGAGTATTTGGGTCCGTTTCTCGGGTACGTTCAAGCCTCTAACGTTATTTGACCAAAGAGTGAGTGGTGCCGTTTCATCTTTAGGACCCATCCCCGACTGCACAGGGGATGGGGGGGATAGGGTCGTCAAAGTAGGGGGGGGGTAGGGTATGAGAGGGGGTGGGAAGTAAAGTCGGTTCGGTGTCAGTGGGGGAGTCAGTCCGTGTGGTAGGTAACAGGTACTCGCTTCGGAGTTAGTCGCCCCCCGGTGTCAAGTCCCCTCGGGGTGTGTCACCAGAGTTGCCTCCGAATATTCGTATAGCGCGAGTCAGTTACAAGGGGCACGTGGGTCGCCCGTACAGGTGTGTGCCTCCGTATGTGTCACCCTGCTCCCATGGATCCCAGCCCACTGATCAAGATTAGTCGGAATCGTCCCCATCGTTTCGGGGGACTCGTATGGGGTAGTGCCCCGTAGTCCGCCTAAGTGCCTCTCCAGGCTGTAATGGTCCCTTTGTGGGTACGTGTTGTAGCGTTATAGCTCAATAGTCCCCATGGGGACCAGATGTCACCTCGGGCTCCCGTCCCGGCCCTCCCTCCCCCAACCAACGGGAGCTGTGGGGTGTCCCTCACTCCCGTGTTGGTGCGTGTGCGGCCAAATGCAGTTTAAAACTGAGAAACATTATAAACAATTTAAACCTTAGAGCAGTACATAACAGTTCACAACATGCAATTTTCCCTTTAACCCCCCTCCCCAGGGGCCACTTCTTTCCCACCCTTACATCTTTCAGCAGGCCCTGGGTCAGGCTATATTGCCTACGTACTAGGCAATCTCGGGGTTTGGCAGGGTCTGGGGAGATGCGCCTCCAGGCGAAAAAGGGCTCATTTAGGGGTGAGTTCAGGGTCTGTCCCGGGCCACTGCACATTGCTGACTGTTGGGCATGCATAGCGTGGGGTGTCCCCTCCCTTATGCTTCCCCGGGTGTTCCATGTACCCACCAGAGCCCCCCGCCCCAGTTGTGTGGTTCCCTCCCGTTACAGTGTCATGCCCTTCTGGCCAGTTCCATAGTAGTAGGGGCCCAAAGTAAGGGGTCAAGTACATACCCAGTGGGTCTGCAGCAGCTCCGGATCAAGTAGCTGTGTGCTGGATAGGCAGGCCGGTCTCCGACGTAGACCCTGGGGGGGGGTAGGGTTGCCCGTCTAGGTGCAGTGGAGTGTCCATGTATAGGGCTGGGGTGTCGGGCCGAGAGCTGGTTCCCCGCCCCGCCGGGTCCCGGCCCCAGGGTAGATCATTCCTCATGGCTGTCCGGGCCACCCCGGCGGAATCCAACTCCTGTGAGGCCGGTGCCCGGTCTTTCACGTGGTGCATTCTGGCGCGTTGGTTGTCTTTCGAGGATCCAATTAGATACTGTCACTGCTGGGAGGCCTGCGGCCCGTAAGAATCGTGGGACGTCCGCTGGCCAGCGCACGATGTGCCATGTGTTGCCCACCTTCGCCTGCAGGCTAAAGGGAAAACCCCATTTGTATTGTATCCGCTGATCTCGGAGCATGGTGGTGAGTGGGCGCAGGGCCCTCCTCGCTTCTAGTGTAAGCACAGAGAGATCTTGGTATAGGGAGATGTGGGCCTCCATGTAGGTGAGGTTTTGTCGACTCCGTGCTTCCCTCATAATGTCATCCTTCAACGAGTAGGAAAGCAGGTAGCAGATGACATCTCTTGGCGGGCCGTCCGCGGATGCAGGGCGCAGTGCTCTGTGGGCCCGTTCAATGCCAAAGTCCGCCGGGGCCCTGTCCCCAAGGATGAGAGTGAACAGGCCCCGTAGGAGTTCCGGTAGTGCCTCCCCGGTGGACTCAGGCAGCCCGCGTATGCGGATGTTATTTCTGCGTCCGCGATTGTCCAGGTCCTCTAGATTTCTCCTAAGTTCCAACAGGACATTGCCCTGCCTGGTGGCAGCTGTTTCAGTAGCTTGGTGCTGCTGTATGTTTTGGGCTCTGTCTGCCTCTAGCTCTTCCACCCTGCGCTCCAGGGCTGTCAGGTCTCTCCTTACCTCCATGACCTCTTCTCTGATCGCAGTTCGGATTTCTGCCAGTAAATCAGTTTTGTCCGACTTGGACATCATGTTTGCTGTGATTGTGGCTATGTCTGCCGCCATTTGAGTGAGGGATTCCCCTCTGGCCGGGCCGCACGTGGGGCTCTCAGTGTTGCGCTGTTCAGGCGAGGTCGGCGCCATTTTGGCCGCGGCCTGGTGTGCCCGCGAGTCTCTCGGAGTTCCGAGGTACCCGTCCATGGGTCCCGCGGTTCGGCTCGGCGAGCCAGTCTGGGAGGGTCCCGGGGTGTTCAATTTTCTTGATTTACCCATTTTGGGTCGATTCCGGCTCGAATATCGGTGCTATAGTGTGCTGGGGCCACGGAGCTGCGGTTAGATGCGTCCTACTCCATGCACGGTCCGGCCACGCCCCCTCGACTACCTCTTTACACCACAATACCACCTACCGCTGGTACTTCAGGCTGACCAGGGCACTGCAACATGGTCGGACCATGCACCGGTGTCGGTCACCCTGAAGTCCCCGCTATTCAGACCCAAGATCTCCAAATGGAGGTTAAATGAGGCCCTACTGGCTAAACCAGAACTAACGGCCGACATAGAAACTACATTACACGAATACTTCACACACAATGGTACCCAGACGTCCCCCACCATGCGATGGGAAGCACACAAAAGTGTCGTTAGGGGGCATTTCATACAAAAGGGCTCACTCCTAAAGAGACAGAGGGAGGCACGCATGGCCTCACTACTGGCAGACATACAACACCTAGATGCCCTCAATAAACGACTACAACTCCCCACACACCAGGCGACATTGCTAAGTCTACGGAGAGAGCTGACTACACTCCTACACTCCCAACACCACAGGGCCGCATTGCGCAACAGGGCTTTCTTTCACGTAAATGGTAACAAGAGTGGGAAACTCTTAGCGCGCATGCTCAATAAAAAGAGGCAAGACACTTACATTGACCGCATTCGAGACAAGGGAGGAATCCTTCACAGACACCCCACTAAGATACAGGAGATCATTAGGGCATACTACACGGAACTATACGCGATGCCGCGGCCACACACAGACTCACACATCCTCAGACTCCGTGACTCCATAGACGAATACCTTTCGGCCCATACACTCCCCTCTCTAACAACAGACGTAGCTGACCAGCTGGAAGAACCCATTACCCTTGAGGAACTGGCACTTGCGATCAAAAGCTCTAAGCCCGGGAGGAGCCCAGGCCCTGATGGACTGCCCCTAAAATACTACAAGAGATTCGCAGACATATTATACCCCCCATTAGTAGACATGTTTAATGCAATCAGAGAGGGGCACGACCTTCCCGAGCAAGCACTCACAGCACACATCACCATCATCCCCAAGGAGGGAAAGGATCGGGAACACTGTGGAAGCTACCGGCCTATATCCCTCATCAACACGGATCTTAAACTTCTGGCAAAGGTCCTAGCAACCAGACTCCAAACACACGTGCCCAGTCTGGTTCACGCAGACCAGGTGGGTTTCGTGATGGGCCGGGAAGCCAGGGACAACACCATTAGGGCCCTCACGCTTATGCATAGGAAATCTGGAGTGGACTCGGACGCGGAGAAGGCCTTTGACAGGGTCAGCTGGGAATATATGTTCCGGACGCTGACTCATATGGGTCTGGGACCACACCTTCGGGGATGGATTAGAGCCCTCTACTCCAAACCGACCGCACACGTGCTGGTCAACGGGGTACTAACGGAGGCCTTTCCGATACACAATGGCACACGCCAGGGATGTCCCCTTTCCCCATTACTATTTGTGTTGGCCCTGGAGCCATTCCTAAACACCATCAGACGCCACCCTGACATCACAGGCCTATATACAGGGGATACACATCATAAAATAGCCGCATACGCGGACGACCTACTATTTTTTATCACTCACCCAGAGATCTCCCTACCCAACCTAGTGCAGGCATTCCGGGCATTTGGGCTCCTCTCGGGCTTGAAAATGAACTTTTCAAAATCTTATATCCTAAATATCAGTGTACCCGCGCATAGAGCCGACCAATTACGTAGGAGTCATAACTTCCAATGGGCTTTAGACAAAATACGCTACCTAGGCACCTGGCTGACAGCGAACGCGACGAATTTATACTCGGCTAACTTCACCCCACTGCTGACCCAGTTTCGCAAAGAGATGAGGGAGTGGGCCTTCCCCCACATATCCTGGTTAGGTAGGGTGCAAGTTGTAAAGATGAACTTCTTACCGAGACTGCTATACCTCTTCCAGGCTTTGCCCATAGTGATCCCGACTTCCTTTTTCACGACACTCCGGGGAGCACTGGGATCCTACGTTTGGGACGGGAGGAGACCCAGACTGAAACATACATTGCTCTCACAACTCAAAGACAAAGGTGGTCTTGCCCTACCTGACTTCATACTATACTACAAAGCATGCCACCTGCAACGTGTGGTGGAGTGGTCCAAACCAGGGGTTAGCAAGCTCTGGAAAACAGCAGAGGAGTGCGATGCGGGCATACCAGCCGCCCTCCTCCCGTGGCTCCCCGCCATGGGTCAGGGGAGGAAACACGATACTCGACCTACACAAAAGCGACACTGACGACATGCCCTCTCCACATACCCGTCCCCACTGCTACCCCTGGTTCATAACCCGGACTTCCCGCCGGGCCTAGACCCGAGAGCCTTTAGGGCACTAGTAAATGACCCCCTACCTCGCCTACGACACGTCTGCACTAGACGAGGAATGAAAAACCTGGCAGAACTGTGTGAGGAGACCTCCCAGCCCTTCCTAACGCGTTTTAAATACGAACAATTACGCAATTACATAAAGCGATTCCCACAGGGCCGGGCTCTCGGCAGAGATCTCACGGCCTTTGAAAGGCTGTGCTCTGACCCGGACCCTTTACAATCACAGACACCCTTTACACCCTTCTACAATCACAGACACCAACTGAAACGCCTAATTTTATGGGTAAATGGGAGGAATCCCTGAACCGAACCTTTAGCGCCCTAGAATGGGAGAAGATGTGTAATATCATACACCACTGCTCCATATTCAGCAAGAGCCAAGAGACAGCTTACAAATTGCTCACACGCTGGTATCGTACACCAGCCACAGCACATCACATAGACACAAAAGAGTCTCGCCTCTGCTGGAGATGCGAAAAGGAGATAGGCACACTCAGGCATATATGGTGGGACTGCGAACTGATACAACCCTTCTGGCACACTATTCACGCTATTATAACCCGCTTTTCGGACAATCCCCCACCATTCGAGCCGGCAGCCATGCTGCTCCACCACACAAACACCTCCACATCCAAATATAAAAAATCGCTCACGATCCGGATCATAAACATAGGGAAGCAGACGATCCCAAGGTACTGGAAGACGAAAGAGACCCCGTCCCTACCCTTATGGTTTGCCCAAATGGAAGACCTCAGAGCCATAGAGGAACTCACTATGTACGCGGCTGGACCGCAACAACAGACATACCTAGACATCTGGACACAGTGGATACTGACGACTGCGAAACCAGAATTCCAGACGATATTGACGAGTCTAACACCTAAGAGCCCAAGACCGACTGGTACGGAGACAACACACTAACCCTACCCCTCCTTCCTTACCTGATCCTATCCCCCCCCTGTCCCCAACCCAACCAACACGCACTGACCAGAAGGGTGCGGAGCCATAACCCAGTGCAAGAGACCTAGCTAGACCGGTAACCCGAAAGGGATAGGTAGATGCTACAGAAGGGTTCGGCAATTCCCATACAAGATACCAGGATACACGCCTACAGAGTCCGTATGACCCAGAATATATGTTACAGGTCAGGATTAGTCTCAGGCTTATACCATGAACGAGACTAAAGATTTCATTGTTGCCCGGTCCATTAGAAAGGACCGCTAACTTTGGTTAAGGACCTGCGAGTCCAGTGCTATGGCGGGCCTGCGCGCCCAACTAAATATGTTATATCTTGTGTCTTATATTTTCTTATGTTTGGACACATGTTGTGTCTTATCTGATTGATTTACATGCAATTGGAGACCTGCGAGTCTCACTCAGACCCGTTCGTATTGAAATAAAAATCATATTTACAAAAAAAAAAACTGTCCTTTGGGAATGTTATTCAACCATGGAGGAGAATTACAACTTTCAATGTTGATATAGCTGTTAACATCAACTTGTTTAAAATTAGTTTGGGTAATTATTGTTAAATAATTATTAATATTTTTTAGTTTTATTTAGAATATATATTAAGATCTAGAAAATTAATTTCAGTGTCACTAACATTTTTGGATAATTTAATTTCAAAGTTGTTGGAACAAAAAATAAAAAATAAAAAATTATTTTTCAGACCCTTTCCATATCATAAAAATGGCATCTATGTACCTCCTAGACAGAACCAGGTTTGCTCCAAGCTCATGTCCCTGGTAAATGTAAAAACTTTCCCAATATGCCATAAAAAGATTGGCATAGCTTGGAGCAAACCTGGTCCCACGGCACTACCCCTAGTTTGGAGATAAAAATTGTCTTCAAACCAAAAATAGTTTTTATTTAAGATAATTTTGAAAACAAAATAAAATCGATTTGTATGTCAGTACAATTATCAAATTAAATCAATTATGAAAAAGAGAGTGCAAAAAATTATATGGTATCAATAAAATATAAATAAACCAATATCTTTAAATAAACAATTATATCGCTAGTTTGCGAAATTATATGGTATTTGACATGTGATTTAACCAGCAGCCACAAAATAGAACTTCCCAAATTCTCATAGATAAAATGCAGTATATGTAGTGTTAGCGCGTAGTGAATATGTCCCTATTGGAACATTTAGGGATATACAGAAAGCAATTTTGTACAGTATAATAATAACAATATTATCTTTTCCAATATTTTTTATTCTATTTGCACATTTTAAGTTTTTTTTTTTTTTGACATTCTTTATTTGTAATAGTTTTCAAGACAGGGAGGGAGACAGAAAAAAGAAAAGGGAGGGGGGAGGGGGAAAACAAGTTACACGTTACAGAATACAGTGCATATATGAACAGTTTGACTGGCTACCTAAAGTCAGAAGCGACTACTGTGATACCTTTGCGATTGATACACAGCCAGCCTGCACCTTGTCCGCATGGGCGGAGTTCCGCTGGAGGGCTGGGCCGTGATGGGCGTAAGTGACACATAAAGTAGACCAGTCTGGGGTTGACAGAGGGGTGTTTAGTCGCCTGGGGTTTGTCGGAGGTAAAGTAGGCTGGTCAGGCCTGTCCTCGGGTGATATAGGACATCCAGGGATACCATAGGAGAGCACATTTGTCCGAGCGTTCCTGCAGGGATGCGGTCAACATTTCCATATTATGTATTTCCTCTACCTTATCCACCCATTGTTTGTATGTGGGCACTGCCTGGCTTTTCCAGTTCAGTGGAATGAGGCTTTTCGCGGCAGAGAGCAGGTGTATCGTAAGCAGTTTCTTATACCTTTGGGCTGGCATGGATGTGTGGTGCAGGAGCATTGGTAGTGGCTGCAGTGGGAGATCTGGGTCTACAATTTCGGTGATCTTAGTATGTATCAACTGCCAGTATGGGACAATGCGGGGACAGGTCCACCATATGTGAAGGTTGGTGCCAGGCAGGGCCGTCTTTAACACAGGGCAAACGGGGCAGCTGCCCCGGGCCCAGTTACTCCTGGGGGGCCCAAAGCAGCTGCAAGTGGGCCCACAACAATTTGGAGGGGCCTATCAGGTGGCCCATGCATTTAGGGCCACCCGATGGGTATCTGAACAGGGACCCGGTGGGGTGCCTTGGCCCTTTAAGAGCCGACCGGGCCCCTGTAGTATTAGCTGGCTGGGAGGAAGTGACAGACGATCACTTCCTCCCAGCTTCAGAAGAGAGCACCGCGAGTGGAAGGAGGCAGCAGCAAGTAGCAGCATGGGGAGGAGAGGCAGGAATGAGCTGCTGCTCATTCCCACTCCCATCAGCCTCAGCCAGCACTAAGCTGAGTTGAAGTTAAGTGTATCCAGTCCCTGATCCTATCCTTCTGGGTGAATGGCTGCAGCTAGGATAGGTTTTAGAAAAACTTATGAGCCACCCCACTCAATGCCCCTGCCCTGCTTTCCCCCACTTACAGCTTATCTTCTCTGTGCCCCCACTTACAGCTTATCTTCTCTGTGCCCCCACTTACTGCTTATCTTCTCTGTGCCCCCACTCACTGCCCCTGTCCTACCTTCCCCACTCACTTCTCTTCTCTATGCCCCCATTCTCTGCCCCTGCCCTGCCTTCCCCACTCACGTCTTCTCTTCTCTCTACCCCTGCCCTGCTTTCCCCCACTTACTGCTTCTCGGTGCCCCCACTCACTGCTCCTGCCTTCCCCTGCTTTTTTACCCTGTGCCCCCACTCACTGCTTTTTTCTGTTTAGATGAGTTTAATTATTGCTGCAGTTGCATTTAAGCACAGTGTTTATTTTATGTTTTAATTCTTTATTTTTCTTGTGCATTACATATAACAGTACCAGCTTGCCTTGCCACATCATCAGCATGTACAAGCTTTGTGCCTCCTCCAACTCTCTGCTTCTGCCCTGCTGCAAACATAAAAATTATCACATGTATGTCAGAGTGTGTGTATCTGTGTGTATGTGTGTGCCAGTGTGTAACTGTGTTGGTGTGTATCTGAGTGTTTATGTGCCAGTGTGTATATCAGAATGTGTGTGCATGTGCCAGTGTGTGTATCTGTGTGTCAAGGTATGTGCATGTGTCAGTATGTTTATATGTGTGTTAATGTGTATGTAACTGTGTATGTGTATACATCCCAGCAATCAAAAACAACATGCAAACACATCCCTGATACATGCACACATATACTCTATACAAAAACAGGCTTACATTCAAATGCACAAACACTGCACACAAATACAACCCTACAAGGATGGGCATAGTATAGATCCCCAGCTGGCATAGCATTGTGGGAGTTGTATGACAGATGGGGATGTATCTTTTTGCCACTCTTGTGCTAGAGGGGGAGGCCCAAACAACTTTCTTGTACCAGGGCTTCTCTGCATTAGTTCCGCCACTGGGTTGGAGTGTAAGGCATGATTGCATGCCAGGGAGTGGGAGGGCAGCAGGGTCCAGGGGGCCCAAGCAAATGCTTGCCCAGGGTCCAATCACTATTAAAGACGGCCCTGGTGCCAGGGGCTGAGCTACATCTCCAGCATTCGCCAGAGGAAGTGCCATACATGCGTTTAAGCATGTCTGGGGTTCTATACCACTGTGTGAGCAGTTTATAGCTCATTTCCTGATACTTAGAGCTGATGGAGCACTTGTGGGTTAAGAGGAAGATTTTGTCCCACTCCTGGGCCGTCAGGCAAACCCCCGTCTCCCTCTCCCACTTGTCCGTGAACCCTAGAGGGCATTCATTGCCCAGCGATTGTAGTGTAGCGTAAAGGTGGGATATTGCATGTTCTAGGTGTTTCCTGTCGGTGCATAGGCGCTCGAATTCTGTCAGTTGTCTATGTATGTGGTCTTTACCTCGGAGGTTCGTGTAATAGGTCTTCACCTGGTGGTAGTGGAACCTGTCTAGTGTGGTTGGTCTCTGCGCCGTCACTACGTCAGTCAGCGATTTAAGGGTTCTGTCATCTGTCCATTGGTGAAGGTAGATCCAGTCCGTCCGGCTGAAATTCCTAAATGCCGAGGGGGGAAGACCCCCTGCCAGATTCGGGTTGTGTGCGAGTGGGGTAAGTGGGTTTGGTGATGTGGTGAGTCGGTGTGTGTAGCGCAATGTGCACCATACCTTAAGGGTGGCATCGATGAGTGGGTTTTGGGTTCTGAGTTCCGCGTATGTAAGGGATCCAAGCCATAGCCTGGCTGGGATTGTCCCCCGGGCCTGCTGCACCTCCATGGGCACCCACCGTTTGGCGCCCGAGCGTACATGCCAGTCCACCACCCGTTGAAGGTGTGTGGCCCGATAATATTGCTGTATGGAGGGTAACCCGGCTCCCCCCGCCGATTTTGGTCTTTCCAAGGTGGATCTACGTATGCGGGATGCGGAGCGATTCCATATAAAGTTGCGGATGTCCCTTGTGAGGATGCGGAAGAACGCTTGGGGTATCGCGACAGGCAGAGCCGCGAAGAGGTACAACAGTCTTGGGAGGACGTTCATTTTTAGCGCCTGAATGCGGCCAAACCAGGTGAGGTACTGTGGTGACCAGCGAAGGAGGTCCCTTTGGATGTTCGCGAGGAGGGGGGGAAAGTTTACTTTGTATAGTTGTGTCAGGTCTCGCGGTAGCCAGGTGCCCAAGTATTTCAGTTTGGTGGGTTGCCAGGAAAAGGTGAACATAGTTTGAAGGCGGTCGGCTAAGCTAGTGTCTTCCAGAAGTGACATGGCTTCAGATTTGTCCAGATTAAGTTTCAGGTTGGAGACTTGGCGGTATTCCTGGAATGCTTTGAGGAGATTGGGGATGGAGATTAAAGGCTGTTCTAGAAAGAACAGCATATCGTCCGCGTAAGCGGGCAGTTTGTGTTCCTCGGCGCCCAGCGACACCCCTGTAATGCCCCCATCCCTTCTGACCGCCTCTAGAAATGGTTCCAGAGAGAGGGCAAACAGGAGGGGGGACAGGGGGCATCCCTGGCGAGTGCCGTTACTGATGGGGAATGGATGTGTAAGGGCCCCATTGACTCGGATCCGTGCTGTCGGTGTCGTGTACAATGCCGACACCCAGGTGCATAGTTGGGGGCCAATCCAAAGTGGCGGAGAGTGGACGCGAGGTATGTCCAGTCTACCCGATCGAACGCCTTTTCGGCATCCGTCGAAAGTAGGACAGCCTCGCGCTTCTCGGTCGTTGCCGAATGTATTATGTTGAGCGCCCGTATCGTGTCGTCCCTGGCTTCCCTCCCTGTGATGAACCCAACCTGATCAGGGTGGACCAGACCCGGGAGGAGCGGGGAGATCCGCCGAGCCAGGGTCTTGGCGAAAAGTTTCAGGTCCGAGTTTAACAGCGAGATTGGGCGGTAGCTCGAGCAGTTAGTCGGATCCTTACCTTCTTTGGGGATTATCGTGATTGTGGCGGCTAGGGTGTCAGTGGGGAATCGCCCGCCCTCACGGATCGAGTTCAGCCCCACCAGAAGTTTGGGCAGGAGGGTGTCACTGTACGTGCGAAGATACGCAATCGGCAACCCATCGGGGCCGGGGGCTCTATGTGGCTTCATGAGTTTCAGCGTTCCTCTGAGTTCATAAAGTGATATGGGTTGTTCTAGGCCGTCTGATTGCTCCTGGGTGAGTGTCTTGGATATGTGTCTGGTGAGGTAGTCTGTAATCTTCCGTTGGTGTGTCTGGGTATCTGTCCCGTGTGTGGTTTGTGACCGATTATACAGGTCTCTGTAGTATGACTGAAAGGCGTCAAGTATCCCGTCCGGGCGTCTCGTACTACGTCGGTCATGCGTGTTTATTTTGTGAATGTGCTGTGCCCTCCTCTTTGCCTGGAGCATCCTTGCCAGGAGCCTACCACTTTTATTTGAATGTTCGTAGAAGTACCTGGCAGATTTCGTTATAGTGTTTAAAAGTCCCTGGGAAAGATGGTCTCTAAGCTCTCTCCGGGCTGCGGTCAGTTGTAGGTAGTCGTTAGTTTATGTGTGGTTTCTAGTGTTTGTTTATGTGTGGTTTCTAGGGTTGACACTTTGGTTGTGAGGTCTGTGAGTTGTCTGCGTCTGTCTTTTTTGCGCTGCGTACAGAGGGCGATGTAATGGCCTCGTATAACACATTTATGTGCCTCCCAGACCGTCAGGGGGGGAGTGTCTGGGCCTTCGTTCGTGTCAAAATACTGTGTGAGTGCTTGGAGCGTGGATGCTCGGGCGGCTACGTCGTTCAGTAGGGACACATTAAGTTTCCATTGTCTGTCCCTAGGTCTGTGGAGGGGTGAGCTTGTACGAATCGTAACCAGTGCGTGGTCCGAGTGGGTCGTTAGTCCGATATGGGCGTCGTGGAGTAAGGAGAGGAATTCCTGAGGCATGAATATGTAGTCGATACGACTGTAGTGACGGTGGACATGGGAGAAGTTGGTATAGTCCCGCTCGTCGGGGTGTGCGGTTCTCCAGCAATCCACAAGGCCTAAGCCGTTCATTGCCCTAGCGGCGGTTCTTAGGCAGTGCGAGGGGACCGTGCTGGTCCCGCGAGACGTGTCCAGGAGTGGGTCAAGGGGCATATTCAGATCACACGCAACCAACAAAAGGCCCTCTCTGAATTTACTAAGTTTGGTCAGGGTACGGGAAAGGAAAGTGTGTTGACCACGGTTGGGGCTATATATGCAGGCAAAAGTGTACTTGTGGTCCGCAGTTGTCCCCTTAACAAAGAGGAAACGGCCCTCGGGGTCAGGGAGAGTTTCCGTATGGCTAAAAGGTACGGAACGTGCAAAAAGTATCGCTACACCTGCTCTCTTAGATGTCTGGTGGTTGGCATAGTAAGCCAGATTATAGCGGTTATTTTCGAGTTTGGGCGCGTCCGGGCCCCTAAAGTGCGTCTCCTGCAGGAAAGCTACAGACACCCTCTCCGCCCAAAGACGGCGTAGCAGGTGGGAGCGTTTCTCCGGCTGGTTGAGACCCCCTGTATTGTTAGACCAATACGTGAGCAAGTCTGGTTTAAATCCCGCTTGGTCCCCCGTGGGGAGAACATTGGTGGTGGGGGGATCCATAGGTGGGGGGCGGGGAGGGTAGGAGTGAAGAGGCAAGGGGAATAAAGGCAACTAATGAACCTAGACCGGTTGGTGGCATTCAGGAGACAGAGAGAACTGGAGAGTCTCACCGAACCCCGGTCCTATTTACAGGGAGAGGTCAGTTGCGTGAGGTGCGAAGAAGTCCGCACACGGAGTCTGTCCCGCTAGAATGTGGGTAGTCAGCGCCCGCGTCCCTCGGCACCCAACCCGCTGTCAGGGTGTCAGGGACTTCGCAAGTCCGGGAGAGGGGGGGGGTCAGGGGTCGGGGGGAGGGGACGATTCCTGAGATGCCGCAGTGCGCGGCCCAGGAGGGTCCGTCGGCAGAAGGGGGCACAACTAGAGCGCGGTCCTTGAATCGGGGAGGGGGGGGGGGGAGAGGGGCCGTCAGTTTCCCTAAAGAGGAGAAATACAGCATACATTAAATAGCGAATTGTACATCAAACATTTACATTACAAAATGCGTCAGATATCAAAGCTTAACTCAAGGTAGGTATCCGGAGCAATACAGTGGGCACAATAATCATCCGGGTGAGCGTTATGCAGTAACATCGCAGTCACATCGCAGTCTATTGCAGGGGCAAAACTGCAGGCTGGTATTGGTACTTTAAGCTACGCAAACAGGAAAACGCCAGGTTTATCTAAGTGTTTTACTATCTATAACAATGCTCCGGACTCTGAACCTGTGATCGTGGCCCAAATCGGTCCTTGTGGTCACCTCAAAAAATATAGCGTGCGTTATGAAGTGCTTTAAACACGGGTATTACATCCGACACAAATGACATAACCTTAGCTCAGTACTGGCACCCGGGGTGTCGGCAGCTACTCGAAGAGGGCATATACAGTGTACACTAAATTATGTATTACATGACAAATTTTAACATTACCATATGCATCTAAAGACAAACTTTAGCTTAAAACAAGCATGGGTATCATGGGCTGGCCAGAGAATGGTTACATGGGCGTCGTACAGACCACTACACTGCCCCGGACACCCAGGGCCCAACTGAGTCTTGATTTAGTCCTTATGGACACCACGAAGAATACGGCATGTTCTGTAAAGTACATCTGATATAAACAGTACGTCCTACACCAAGGGGATATAATTATGGCTCAATTCGGGCTCCTGGAGCAGTTTAAGTGAAAGGGCTTGGAACAAGTGGTGATGTCACAACTCCCACCCGGGGCAAAAATAATGGCGTGTTCTAGGCTATTGGGGCAGCGCGGTGCGCCGTGAGAGTAGTGGGGTGTCCCTCACCCAAAGGCATTACTATCTTTAGCGGGGGAAAACTGTGGCTAAGTTTAAGCGTCGTGACCAACCCGGTGGTCGCAATGGGTAGAAGGGAACATTATACATAGTGGTGTTGTAACGTGCGGGCAGGGGAAAAGCCACGGCCCATTTCAGGCTCATGGTACCACGTGGCGTAGGCCCCGAACAGCGGGTTGTGTGCTGTGTATTTACTATCATCGCCCATTCCAAGGGGAAAACTGTGGCGTTGGGTAGGCCCCTCGTACCACACACTTAATACGCTAGGCAGTGGAAAGAGTTTCATACAATACCCTCGTAGCGCGTTCCTGAGGCAGAGGAACGGTGTTATATGGGCAGCGTGGGTAGTGCAGGAGACGCAGTAGGTGACAGGGCTGCTCCCTATAAGTAGGGAAGTTTGTGGCCTAGTTGAGTGACCTGAACAGCAATATAAAGAATGAGGAACACATAAATGCAAATGTAAATATAAAAAAGATAATAAGCGACTGATAAAAGGAGTAGGTACTATCACCCACATGGGCGTTCAACTTACAGGTCGCAGATACGGATTCAAACATATGCAGTCCTGGAGTTTGCGGCCCTTTCCCCCACCCCAAACGGGCCGTTGCAGCGCGGCTCACACCGTGTGGCCTGCCAGCCCAGAAACATCCCACCCTCTTTGCGTCCCCAAGTCTCGTGTTGATAGGTTGTGTCCTTGGCTACGGCCTGCTTACCGGTGGTCTAGGCCTGCTGGTCACATCCCTACACGTGTCGTGATGAAAGTTCGCCATAAGCCAACAGCAAATAGATGTCCTTCCCTGGAGGGTAGGGGGTGGTCCGTGATCCGTAGGGCAGGAGATCAGCTACAGGGATCCAGTGCGTCATTCTTCTGGGCCGTCAGGGCCACCTCGGCGCTGCGGAGGTGGGGCAGCGTGTCCCCCTGCTAGGTTCTCTGCCGCCGGGTAGGGTCCGGTGGGGCGAGCCGGTGGGAATTCAAGAATCCAGTTCGGGATGTGGACATGTGGCAGTCCAGCGGACTGGAGAAATCGAGGTACGTCATTGGGCCAGCGCAGCGTGTGCCAGCGGTTCTCAATCTTAGCTTGCAGGCTGAACGGGAAACCCCATTTGTAGGGAATCCGTTTTTCAAGCAGCATGCTTGTCAGAGGCTTCAGCGCCCTTCGGGCATCCAGAGTGAGGGTCGACAGGTCTTGAAACAGCCAAACCTGGGTATCCATGTAGGTAATTGTGCGCTGTGCTCTGGCTGCCCTCATTATGGCGTCTTTCTGCTGAAACGATGTAAGGCAGCATATTACGTCCCTAGGTAAGCCGTCTCTCCTGGGGCCCCGTAGTGCTCTGTGAGCACGTTCCATAGGTATGTCAACCGGTGAGTCTCCTCCAAGCAGTTGCGTGAAGAGGCCCAGCAGCAAGTCCCGGGGAGACTCATTGTCCGCTTCAGGGAGGCCCCGCACCCGTATATTGTTACGGCGGCCCCTATTGTCCAGGTCTTCGACCTGCCTACGCATTTCAAGCAGTATATTCCCCTGTCGCGTAGTCGCCAGGTCTGTGGCTTGTTGATGGTGTGATGAGTGGAGACGGTGTTCCTCCAAGTCGGTCACCCTCTGTTCCAGGACCGTTAAGTCTCTACGCACCCCGGCAATCTCCTCCCGGATGATGGTGCGCAGCTCAGTGACCATGGCCGCTTTATCTCCCCGTGTAAGCAAATTTGCCGATATAGCCGCCAAATCTCTGGACATCTGGGTTAAGGCATCGGCGTTGGGTGTTCCTTCCGCGGAGCCTGCCATGCTGCTGGTGCTCGGGGAGGGAGGGGAGGGGGGCGCCATCTTGTCCGTGCCGCGTGTGTCTCTGAGGTGTTGCGGGGTGGACATAAATTCGTCCATGGGACCTAATTTAAGGTTCGTGTGGGGAGTGGGAGGATGGCGGGGGGTGTTCCGTCTGGGTTTCCCCATGTGGACCGCGATTTCTGCTTTGAATTCGGGCTTATGCGGGTTGGGGCCTGGGAGCGAGTGCAGCGTGCGACTTACTCCATGAGCGGTCAAGCCACGCCCCCACATTTTAAGTTTTATACAAGACTTATAGACTAACTATTAGGTTTTTCCTACTGTACAAAATTGCTTTCTGTATATCCCTAAATGTTCCCATAGGGGCATATTCACTAAGCGCTGACACTACATATACTGCACAATTATCAGATTGTTTTAAATAAATTTCCACAGCTTTGCAGCCCTTAAGATGTTCGATAATTGAATATAAACATATAACATCACAAGTAAAAACAAAATACCCATCTTCCCATTTAAAATCGGATAACATATTGAATAGGCTCATAGAGTCTTGCAAGTATGACAGACATTTCTTGACCAGGGGCTGGAGGTGGAAATCAACATATTGTGATAGGTGGGGACAAAATAGAATATATACCTGATTCTCTAGGTATACCAGAAGGGTTGATAGGATTCTTATGTAGTTTAGGTAGGATATAGATAATGGGTATCCTAGGGAATTCTAAGGATAAAAATGAAGACTCCCCCTTTTCCAAAATTCCACTCTCCAAACCTCTCCTCTGCAAGTTGTCATATTTGTTTTTGAAATCACTAGTAGGATTTTTGGGGAGTTTTTTTTTTTACAAGTATCAGTATTTTGTAGTTGTCTTTCTATCTCCCCTAGATACAAGTTTTTACACAAGACAACTACACCACCCCCTTATCTGCTGGCTTTATTACAATTAAAGAATCATTTGCAAAGGTTTCTATAATTTTTCTCTCCTTAATAGACAAGTTATGTTGATATTTTGTCAAAGGTTTGATTTTATATATTTCTTCCAGACATGCCTTTTCGAACGCCTTCATACTATTCGATTTTAAAAACTGGGGATAAGAAATGGATTTCTTTTTACAATTAATGTGTTCAATTTGTGGGGTATTTTCTATTTGGGTGCTGCACTCCATTTCATCCCTCTGGTCCATCCAGAGTCTCATTGTTTTTTTTTTTTAAATGTAAACATAATTTTCTAGTAAAAACAATATATATCGACATATGCTTCAAATATATTTATCGAGCAGCTGGTGGCAAATTCAAAACCCTTGGATAAAACTTTTCATATTTGTAGCAGATAAAACTTTTTGTGATAGGTTAAAAACTCTTACATCATTATTCTCTTACTTCTTTTTTCGTCTACATTTATTTCTCCTTACTCTGGTTCCCCTTCTGACCTTCTGAATCTTTTTAATGGATCCAGAGGAAGGAGGCTATTTATATTTATTTAAACTTTTACCTAATGTGCAATAAAATTAATGTTATCCAAACTGGTTCTTGAATACCTGTCTAAGGAAACTGTTGCATCTGGTGGGACCTGACTTCTGACATACCTGCTCTTTGTTGAGAAAATGTCTACACAGTCAGAGCCAACTTCTAAGTGGCTCTAAAAATTGTGAGTGTTCCAAATTACCGCAATTATTCAGTATACATAAATATCCTACACTGTGATAAGTTTTTTTTATATTTTGTACTGTATAGCTTTTTCCTGTGATGTGTAATTGTGAGGTTCTTACCAATTTGTGTGCTTGTCACCTTGATCTTTTAAGTGTTGGAGTAACATCACACTTGGGTGGTATTATAGCTGCCCTTAGTGTCAGCGCCACTGCACCTTAAAATTGTATTAATTCTTGTATGTATTAGGCAGTGTCTGTGTGTGTTTGTATTAGAAGGTTTATGTGTGTACAACTGAACCCAAGGGTTACATTAACCCTTTTAAGAGCCCCATGATTTTGCTGTTCGACAATGCCCCTGAGTACTATGGACTTTAATTTCTTGATTGTGGCCCTGGTTATGACATCATGTAAAGCAATTGTGGTAAAATTACAACTGTTTTTCAATATTTCACCAAAAGTTTAAAAGTTGGTTCACCAAGTGGTCTAGAGTTAGTTTCTAAAGTGAACTATACATTTTCCTATATTTCATCAGTTATAGTTTACTATACCGGCTTACTATAATTATTTATTCACTAAAACCATAATTGTATAGAATTGACCATTTTCGTTCATTATAGCAGATTTGTAAACTTAATATGACTTTCCCAGTTTTATTATTTGTTGGGATAAAATTAGCATTTCCTCAGTTTTCAGAAATTCAAGTTTAGAGGAAGGAAATATTATATTTACAGATTAAAATATCTGAAATATGTGTATTGGAAATCCACCCTTTGGTGAATTTTCTGGAAACCTGAAAATACCAGTAAATATTTGATATAGACTGATTTTTTAAAAGTTATTTTTAAAAAATATTAATAAAGGCTGGTGCTTGCTGTTTCCTCATATATATTCATTTTTCTTCGCTTAGCTGATGCCCTGTCTCTTCTAAGTCACTGCTCCTCCAGGTCTCCTAATTATTAGTTATGGTTCTCCTAATGTTTGACCCTTATAGGCTAGCACCACAAGTCAGGTTTTCTTTATTTTGCTGTATCTCCTTTTTATAGTTATCTGGGTTATTCACTGAAGTCCAAATATACCCGTAGTGAATGTGGCAAAACCATCAAGTTACATACAGTGCAAAATTGAGAAATTGTTCACACTATTCAACAATGTCTGCCTTTACAATTCAATCCCCGAACTGGCCTTAATGTGCTGACGGTTGACATTCGAACATGAATGCTTAAAATTGTTAAACAAACATCTGAACTATTTTACTGCTAGCAGCGTTAGAAGTCAGCGGGCAAATAGTTAAAAATCCTGTGTCATTGTCCTAATGCATTGAGACCTGCGAGTCTCCCGTACACCTTTACTGTAATATTGTTCTACTGTAACTAAAAGTCTATGCCTTAATAAAGCCTTGAAACACTAAAAATCCTATGTGTCACAAGGATTCATGATGTGGCTCCCCGCAGGCATGCGTGTTGGGGACCTAACTATATTATTAAAGGGTGGACTTTCCTTTTTTAAATAGCCTCCACCAGCTGGCCATAGGTGTGATCTATCACAAGTGTGATCTATCCACCAACCATAATTTATTTTATAGCCCACCATATGGCATGGGTGGGGTGTGGGGGGGGACAATGACTGCCCGGTCACTAGTTTTAAAAGTTAAGGAGATATGCACTCACTTGGGGGCACAGGGAGGTTTTAAACCTCTCTTATAGTAATTTATTTATTTTATATATTTAACTTTTTTTTTTTTACTTGCTGCCTGGGTTGTCAGGCAGGTCCCTCAAATTATAATTAATAAAATGACCTAATTATGTAAAAAGATTACGTAAATATACACATAGATTTAAATATATAAACATATATATATTCCTACGTGTATATTTATTTAACTATTTATGTAATTATATATTTATAAATATATAATATTATTTTTACTTATTTATATATATTTATATAAAGATAGATAAATATATAATTTCATTCTAAGTGTATTTAGATACAGTTTTTTTTTTATTATTATTTCACCACTAGAGGGACTGCCTGACAGCCCAGGCAGTACCCCTGCAGGCAGTTGCATAGGCAACTATGCCTGCCATGTGATCGCTCTTTGAGAGCGATCACATAGCCCACTGGGGCCTAAATTGCTGGGGGGACTGCCTGGACTGTCAGGCAGTCCCTCAGAAGAGGTGAGTATGTGCTGGGCGCTGGGCCTGAAAGCAGATCTGAGGTTTTTTTTTAACTGTTCGCCTTCAGATCCAATTTTATTTATTTATTTTTTAAATCGGTGCTTTGTGAATATTCAGTTTTATATAGTTTTTTTTTTTCCAAATGTGAAAGCACTGGTTTAATATGGACACAAAATACATTTGGGCAATTTCTGTATGCTGTACGCATGGACTGACTGATTTCCAACTGTATTTGGCTTTACTTTCTATTATGTTATGATATTATTGTTCCTGTTTTACTTTTATATTTCAAAAAATATTTTGATAAACTTTAAATTGC
This sequence comes from Pelobates fuscus, assembly GCF_036172605.1. Classification (NCBI taxonomy): domain Eukaryota; kingdom Metazoa; phylum Chordata; class Amphibia; order Anura; family Pelobatidae; genus Pelobates; species Pelobates fuscus. The sequence goes on along the minus strand of NC_086321.1, from coordinate 315,481,907 downwards.
AAAAGCGTGATAATCTCTGTATTGCTGGTAAGACCATTTTTTTTTTCCACGTTTTTTATTATCTTGATGTTTATAGGGTTGCCTTAGAATCTTTGGCTTATTGAGAGATCAATGTGATGTCTGAAGTTCACTGTCTTCCGTGTTATGCACTGTTCATGACCACTAGGTGGCAGGAAATACATTCTAGCATTTACAATGTGTTAACCTTTCCATGTGCTATGTGACAAAGCAATGTAGACTATTTCCAGTAATTTTGCCAACAGGAAAAACCGGTCTGTGCTGACAGTATACTATGCACACAACATTTAGTATTACTGAAAAATATTATTGCTATGACACAGTTAATATAGATGTAAGGATTAATAAGAGTTAATTTTAGACTGACTAACATTAACTCTTTCAGGGATGGAGTGTTACTCAATCTCATATTAATACTTACAATAGATCTCAACAGAAGAGCAAGTGATTAACGTTTAGGCTTACCATATTTTTTTAAAAAGTGGGACCAGTTGGAGTATCACTAGGTGCGGCACCATGTGGGGGGTGTAATACTCTTGTTGGGGAAACCGATACACACACACATACTAATACAGATACACATACACACTGACACACACATAGATACACACACATATACTCACACAGATACACATACATACGGACACAGATACACATAAACACAGATACACATACTCATACCCCCATGGGCATGCCGGTGCAACTATAAAGATGCACTTAGGGCGATCCGGTGGGCATTGGTCAACAGGGGCCCATTCACGCACTTTGGCCCTTTAACAGTGCGACCGGGCCCCTTTGCTTTTCGGCAGCCTGGGAGGAAGTGACGGCCACGAGTCACTTCCTCCTACAGAGCCGCGTGGGAGGGAGTAGGCGGCAATGAGGAGGGGGACTAGAGAGCCACAGCCTAACTCTCAACAGCCTCAGGCGCCACATTGGACCCCAGGGAAGCCTCTAACAAAAGGTACAAAACTGTGTGTCAGTATGTCTGTCAGTGCAGGTATCTGTGTGTGTTTGTCAGTATGTCTGTCAGTTTATGTGTCTGTGTGTCAGTATGTCTGACAGTATACGTGTCTGTGTATCTTTATGTGTGTGTATATCTGTATGCTGTCATTGTGTTTATCTGTGCGTTGTCAGTATATGTGTATATCTGTCTGTGTATCTGAATATGTGTCAGTGTTTGTATCTGTGTGTCTGTGTATCTGCATGTGTGTCAGTGTTTGTATCAGTGTGTCTGTGTATCTGCATGTGTGTCAGGTTGTGAATCTGTTTGTATGTGTATCGGTGTGTCTGTATCTGCGTCAGTCTGTGTGTCTGTATCTACATGTGTGTCTGTATGTGCATATATGTCTGTATATCTGCATGTGTGTGAGTGTTATATCTGTGTATCTGCACATGTGTGTATGTGTATCGCAGTGTATGTGTATAACTTCAACACTACATACAAACACACCCTTGCATTGAAACGTCAACACTACATATTAACAAGCCTCTGTCTAACACCAAAATTACATATATGCATTCAAAAACCAACACTACACGTAAATGCATGCTTTCATTCAAAAACCGACACCACATACAAACACACACCTACATTCACAAAAACATGCTTACATTCAAACACACAAACACTGCTCAGGGCTAAATAAACCCTGCAAGCATGGGGAAATGGTAGAGCTCCAGCTGTCACAGTATTGTTGGAGTTGCATGACAGATAGGGATCTACCTTTTGGCCAGCCTTGCTACAAGGGGACCCAAAAAAATTCTTGCACCAGGGCCCTTTCTACTTTAGTCCTGGCTCCGGGGTGAAGGGCATGACAGCATACCACTGAGTGGGGAGGGGGCAGGGTACAGGGGACCCAAGCAAATGCTTGCCCAGCATCCAATCAATTTTAAAGATGGCCCTGACACACACACAGATACACACACATATTGACACAGTTACAAACACATACTGAAACAGATACAAAAACAATTCATTATTTCCATACTTTTATCCACCCTCTTATTTCCATAATGTGTGGCTGCATGAGGTTGGTTTCCTTGGGGTCCAGTAGGCCCTGTTGAGGATGATGGGAGCATGTGTTGTTGTCAGGCCCAGATTACCATAGGGGCTGATGGAGCTGCAGCTCCAGCTCCAGGCCCATTGAATAGGCCCATTAATTTAAAATATATATATATATATATATATATTTATATATTTTTTGTTTTTACTACTCTTCACATGCTCTTGTTTAAGTGTGGAAACTTAAGAGGGATGTAGAGAAACAAAACATGTGTGGACTGGCTGACAATGACTTTGCACACTATGACTCTTGCTGCTTTGGTCCCTCTAACTCTGTGGCATGTTCTCTTTTGTCTACACTCACTACATACACATTTTCTCTGTCCCAGACTATACAGCAGGAGCTTCTGCCTGCTAGTAACAAGGTAAGGAGAGGAGTGGACAAGTGAGTGGTAGGGGACAGTCCTTAGAAAGTGTGGAGCGAGCACATTATTAGACGCATTTATGCCCAGCTCAGGGTACTATCTGCATAGTATTCCTTAGTTGACCAGCCTGCATGATTGGCAGGCAGTCTGGCATGCATTCACACCAGGCTGGCCTTCCAGTTCTTTTGGAAAACCAGACCCTCTTTTTGGGCAGGTTCACCCCTTGGGTGATTCTGGTTATATGATTTGTGTCAGTGGCCCACCCTTTTACCCCGATCATTGACATCCTGCTTCACTGGACACTGCTGTTAGTGGATATGGATTTACCTGAAAAATGAAAGCGAGAGATTCACATAGGGTATATGATATTTCTTATAGCTATATCCTGTGATTTTTCTTCCAGCAACACCTCCACCAGATACATGACGCTTGGGAGGTATGACTATTTTAGTGTTTCCTATTGATAAGATTCTGTACTTAGGCCCATCATAATTGGCAGCATCAGTTACAATGGGCTCTTAATCTGGCCCTGGCTGTGATTCCTATGGGTGGAAAGCAGAGGGTCCTCCTGTGGGAGGTCTTTTCTGCTCTCCTTTGTCAGTCAATACCTTGGCCCACTGAGGCATTGATTGACAGCTGGGAGAAAAAAAAACCTTTTTAAATTCTTCTGATCAATACATTTGCTAGCAATATTGCTAGCAAAATGTATCGATATAATCTTATACTCAATCTAATAAGCATACATGGCAGGGCCCCTTTGACATTCACTAGTTTTTCATGCATTATTCAAATAATTACAAAAAAAAATTTTCAATGTTCAGTGTTCTTACATTTAATATTATTAATAGCATAAACATAGTGCCAACACATTCTGCATTGCTTTACAATTATAGAAAGAAGATATAGAAAGGTAAAGAAGGCCCTGCCCAAACAAGCTTACAATCTATGAGGATTTGTGGTAGGCAGATATATATTGTTAGATGTCTTGCCCACAGACACTTACTGACCAGGATTTGCTGCAGAGTTCCTAAGAGTTTGCAACTTCCTGCAGTAAACTTTGTACTGACTACAAAGTTGTTGATACCTGCCAACCAACTCTTCCTATTTTTAAAGGTACACTATAGTCACCCAGACCACTTTATCTCATTGAAGTTGTCCGAGTGCTGTGTCCCCTCAACCTTGCAATGTAATGCAATGCTTTCATATGGGGCTTCTGAGTCACGTTACCGATTTTTTTTCTTGATCAGTGTAGCAGGAGTGCCTCTAGGGGATCTCATATACACTTGCTGTAATGGCATGGTAACAGTTTATGTAGAATAAAATTCCATCAGGGCTTGGCTAAGCCTGATAAGAATTTTGGTCCACAATAGCAAGTCACCATGGTAATGGTAACAAGTTAATACTAACATGATTACTCCCACACCCATAACAACCTGAGTGTATTTAAAAGGCTACACCAACCACCATGATCACTTATGCTTTTTAGAAGTGGTCATGGTGGTATGAATTTGTGTGTTCGGCGTTTCTGCTTGAAATGCTGCACAGATAAATATATAATGACTTTTGTTTCCCTGGGCTAGCTAGAGCCCAGGCACATGTAATTCAGGAGGCCAGGAACTGGAACCGGGCTGCCTAATGTCTATTCTGTGCAAAAAGTACATCTGTCGTCAGCAAATACAGCGCACTGGTGACATATAATAATTGTCTCCATTGCAGGCAGTATACCTGCAAGGTGAAGCTCACTCTCCCTTCCCTTCCACCAAGGCCCTCGGTGACGTTGGATGGAGGTGTAGAAAACTAACAAAGGTAGTGGGGCTTATATGAAAGATAAAGTAGCAGTTTTAAATAGAAATAATTCAGAAATGAAAAAAAGAAGACCAGATTCAGAAAGAGGATTAGAAGAGAAAACAAAAGTTTGAAGTGACAGAGACCGCCGAAGCCTATTACACATGTATTAGGATCAGTGAGTAAGCATGTCAGATGTGTCTGTGATTTAGCTTGTTATATTTTGGAAGAAAACTATTTTACAGTAATATTTTCCAAGCAATATTTTGCTGGTATATTCACTGGGTGCACTGCCTTTGGACATAGGCATACAGGGCCCTGGTGCATGAATCAAAGAATGGATTCCCGCCCCCACACCCTTCATTGCTCGTCCTAAACAAAACACCTGAGTGGGATGTGTGTACTGGCTCTGTGTATTTATGTGTATGTTGGCTGTGTTTGATTGTGTGTGGCAGTGTGGTTATGGTGGTTGGCCAAGTGTAATATTTAAGTATGGATATGGCTGAGTGTGACTGTGTGTGGCTGTGTCAATATAATTGTGTGTGAGGACTGGCAGTGGGGTTCTCCCCATGAATCCTCCACACCACAGATCAATCAATGCTCAGGCTTGGGCTAACTGAGGACAACTGTGTGAGTTGGAAGTTGGAGCAGGAGGCTGAACCAGGCACCAATCGAGTGACAATGGTCAATTCCTGTGATTTTCCCGCTTTATTAGAATTGACCATTGTGTGTCATAGTATAGTTAAAAAATAACAATGGAGAGGTTTAGAATAAGATAAGGTAAATTAAACAGCAGTATTGTGTTTACCTTGAAGGTCCTTGTAAAATAGGTAAACATTAAAACAAAACCTACTCAGACATAAGCATAAAATGTACTACATAAGAGTACAAAGACTTCAGCAGATGCAGAATACATTACAAAGCAGAGCCACAGCAGGGCCACATGAATTATCTGATTAACTTGAATTCTTTTGTTGTGCAAGAGGGAGACTGTAGCAGCCCAGAGGCAGATCTCTGAGGTATACTGTGACACCAAACAGGAGGGATGATTGCCCATCCTCCACTCTGCCTTCTCATTCTCTCCCTGGATGTGATGGGGGAGGGAGTGTTATAACACATGCAAAGTGAACTGAAAGCAAGCTCAAACAATAATGGACAGCTGGTAGTTTTTTTTAAGCTGACCAAATTTCCCTTCAACCCATTTTGTTCTTACACAGTGAAGCACACTTTTCCAGTTCTTGTTTTGTCTTTCCCCTGTTCTCATAGAGTTTACCATAAACATATTATACCTTTTTTAAGGAAAATGGGGCTTTATTGTGATACAATATTAATGCTTGTACATGGATGTCTCATGGACATTTTGATTTTGGTCTGGATCCAGGGGTGGACTGACCACTCAGACTCTGTGGATTGAATGCACACTAGGGGCCCAGCTGAAGGTGAACGGTGTCATGGGCCTTTTGGAAATATTAGCAGATGACCGGGTCAGTGACATTATATTATATGTTGCAGCGCCTTGTGGTACAAAAGTCTGCTGTCTAAGTGGTTATAGCCCCCTGGTCTGATGTGGCCGCAGAAAAGCTGCTAGCTGCAGTCATCACTCACTTCATCACATCCTCGCACACTGAATCACTGCCACATGGCAACTTCTAAAAAGAGAATGACAATCAGCTGCTTTCAGCAGGCAATTAATGCAAGGGTAAGAATGGACATAAAGACCCAATGTGGGGGAGAGGCAATTGAGAGAAAAGAAAAAGAAGGAAAAAATGAGGTGATGGAATATAAAGAAAAGATAGGGGGAATAGAAATAAAGCAAAAGCCTTGTTATTAAAAAGTTATGAAAATGGATATTTGCAATATCGCAAAAATAGCAGGAAACTAATTACTTACTCCACCATTGCAGTAAATGTGCTCCAAGTTCTCAGAGCATGGTGGGCCTTACAGCTTAATATTGTAATACATCTGCACTATAAGTTCTCCAGATATCTTTTCCCCATTAAGTTCTCTTGAGTATTGCACTGCTATTCTGTAAGATAGAAGCCAGGGGGGACTGGCAAAGGCAGTAAGGGAGGCAATGGTCCCCTGGGCCACTAGCGTAAAAGGGCTGGCAAGTGGGTTGTGGGCTGAAACAACTTTTCTAAAAGTGATGGTGCATTGGAATGTCTGTTGCTACAGTATTGCAGTATTGGGGGCATTTGGCGGGAATTTTGCAGGCCTTTGCTATCCCAGCACTGTGTGGGTTTGTGCATGTCTGGTGTTTTTTGCATTCAATGTTCTCCAGGCCTGGACTGGCCCACTGAGATTTGTTTCCAGTGCACTGCAGTATCTGGATTGATCAGGCAGGCAGACTAGGATGAGTATCTATGATATTTCTGGAAGTATTTGAAAATGACCACAGGATGAGATAATACAGTTATCATGACTTTCATAACACAAACCAGTTGTCATTGGTGGCAGTGGAGTTTATGTATGTTTCTAGGTATGTGGTGCTCTCTGTACATGTCTAATAAAGGCAGTGATATGCTTAAAGATGAAAGAAATCTCAGTGTATCCTTCCTGGTAAAACATTTTTATAAACAAATAAAATATATAATGTTATACTTCGCAATTTACATTTACATACACACCATGGATTACTTGATCAAATACACTAATGCATTCTCATTAGTGATACCACTGAAAACACACACCTCTGAACTCAACAGTTCATCTACACTGGCATGCCTTATAAATGCACCCCTGCATTTATACTCATACACACCGACATGCATTATTAATACACCCCTATTTTCACACACAGCTGCACCTTATAAATACACCACTGCATTCAAAATCAAACACAAAACCAGAACAGCTTGACTGGAGCCAGAAATTAATGAATGTATACTGACACAATATGCAGATATACACGTGCATCCACACTGCCACTAAATGCACAAATAAGCAACTACATTTACTTTAACAATATATTCACTCAAACATGCATTCATACACATACACTAACACTATAAGTTTTTGAGGTCAATAGGCTTTTGCCCATGTGTTTTTTTGAATCTAGATTACTATCTAGGTAACTTCCGCCTATCCTACTTACCCCCTGTTGAGGAGGAGACAGAGGTTTGATGAACAAAACCATTTATGTTAATGTATATGAATGTCAATTGGTTTCTTAGAGTGGCAGTCTTTTAATTAGGAGTGCAAAAGATAAACAAGGTTTCGCCACTTTTCCTGTGCCTTCAAATGTGACTTAAAGTGCCGGTGATGAATATACAGAATCTGCTGAAATTACATAAGAAACCTAAAGAGGAGGATAAAATGAGAGGTGTAAAATATCACAATGATTGAACAGTGATTAAAAATCCCATAGTGGTTCCGCAATAATAACTTACAAAGTACCATATGCAGGAAAGATTAATATCTGACTGGATCTAAAGTGCAAAAAGTGAGTATCCATGTGTGAAAAATAAGAATATTATTCCCAAATGTAAACACAGTGGATTCGGTTCTAAAATGTATAAAAACAGATAGTAAATATTAAAAACAAATCTGTCAAATGAACAAGGATAAATCGTATTCAGTTCCCTGATCCAAAAGGTTTCACAAAGTTTTAATCTTTCTCCTATCTACTTTCCATCTGGCTTCAGATACGTATTCAATAATTCTAAAACGAAGTTAAGAAATATTGTGTTTGTGTTTAATAAAATGTGTGGGGATAGGAAGATATAACAAGCCTATCCGTATGGTAGACTTATGCATTGAGAATCTTTCGTGCATTTTTTGTTGTGACCATTACTTTAAGTAATTATAAACATGTATCTCCATGAATCTTTATTTACACTTTAAAAGTTTTTTTTATCAAGAATCTCCCTGAATCTCTGCTTTACACTTCTTAATTTATCCCACTTCTTAATTTATCCCCCTTATTAGATTTTTCATGCAATTTCAACAGATTTGTATCTGGACGAGGACTTCATACTTTAAAAGTAATTGTATCATTTGTTTGACTTTTGGAAATTAATTGCTTGTTACAGTTTATGCACTTTTATTATGAAGTCTGCACTTTATATGCACTTTGTTACACTTTATATTTTTTACACTCATTTTATGAAGCAACTTTCCTTATGTATCACCACTTACTTAAAAAATATATATTCTGTTGCTGGTTTTCCTTTGCTTGATTGTTCACAAGCGGAAAGTGTTAAAGGGACACTTTAGTCTCATTGAAGTGGTCTGGGTTAATATTCCCAGGTTCCTTAACCCTGCAAAGCTAATTATTGCAGGGTTTTTTAAATAAACTATAGGGAGCTATAGTCCCAGGAAAACAACTTTGTTTTCCTGGCACCACAATTTCTCTTTAATGTTAATTATATTATTGTATTTCCCTTAATTTGATTATGGGATGGTATGTGTGTGTGTGTGTGTGTGTGTGTGTGTGTGCATATATATATATATATATATATACACACACACACACACACATTTGCTGCACTTGCTATGTAAACTTGACAAAGCCACAGGAGAAGTGCCAAAACCTTGTTTATCTTTTGCACTCTAAATAAAAGACTGCCACTCTAAGAAACCAATAGGTGTGCCCAGATATTTCTATTTAATTCAACTGGATGTATTTGGGACGCTGACACCTCCCAGATTGGGAGGAACCCTGCTGGGAGAATTCTCCATTGAATAGTGTATGCATTTCTTCTTTGAAATCATGTGTTATTGTGTATCTATGTTTCTGACTGTGTGTGATTGTGTGTGTGTGTGTGTGTGATTATGTGGATTAGGTGTATGTATGTGTCAATATATGTGTTTGTCTATTGGTGGATGAATGAATGTGCTGCTAGGTGAATGATGAGTTGTATATGTATGTGTGAAGGTGTTAAAGTATATGCAGAGGGAACTCCTAGTCTTTACTGGCCTTCACGCAGCAAAAACTAAATACATCGCTTGGATGTCAGTTATGCTTGGGGAAAAAAAGGGTTTAACAATTGTAGTTTGGGAAAGAATTGCAGGGTTGAAATAATGTAAGATAAAAATGAAGTAAGAATACAGAAGCCTGAGCAAGTTTTAACACCCAACCTCTCTCCAAATGTATTTTAGTATAATATTTATTTGCAGGTGAGGTTCATCTGGTTTGTGTAAAGAATATGTGTAATGTTTAATGTTAAGCATGGTGCTTCCTCTGACCTTTTACTGTGATACACATTGATCTGGGATTAGCAATCCAACAGCCATTGTAGTCATAAAGGAAAAAACTCCAGTCCTTTGTAGGCATAATTGGGTAATTATTTGTTTCTGAGGGGCTCTTAATTTATTTGCCTTCTTTCTGTATAAACGTCAACAGTAATATGTTGAAAGCTGAACTATATAAACTACTAATGTTAGCAAACTAATCCAACTAAGTTTAAAAAAAATAATAATTATGATGTCTGAGGGGACTTCCGCGTTCTTAGAAAAGTGTTCTTCTTAGAAAAGTGTGTTATACGACGCTGGACGTCCTCACGCTATGTGAGGACCTCCAGCGTTGCCGAAATCCCCATAGGAAAGCATTGAATAATGCTTTCCTATGGGGAGGTCTAATGCGAGTGCCCGGGCATTGCCGCGCATGTGCATTAGGTCTCCCCCACCGGCGGGGGAGGAGAGTAGGCAGAGCCTGACCCAGCACCAAGGGACATTGGCGCTGGACTCCGGTAAGTCACTGAAGGGGTTTTAACCCCTTCAGCAACTTGGAATAGGGGATGGGAGGGAGGGAGAGGGACACTACAGGGTCCTGCAGTGCCAGGAAAACTAATATGTTTTACTGGCACTGGAGAGTCCCTTTAATATATTTTTGTAAAAAAGTAAATTATATGTTTTCTAGCAAAAATGCATGATCACCTGCACATTCTCTACTCTATGTGCTCTATTCTAAAATACTGCAAGCTGTAGTGCTTATACTGCTTATAATGCCCTTATATGTTTGTTGTATTATTATTATTATTATTATTACTAATTAGTACTATTGTTTATTACTAATAATCCAGCTTTATATATGTAATCTGCATTATGTATGTGACACTTGCAATGTGTGATACATGCAATACATTTTTACCATAGAAATTTTATTTTTGTTTTTCTACTATTAGAGTTTTATTACAAATGAAAATAAGAAGGAAAAAATCCAAGTGACAGTTGTCTAAGGGAAGATTCACGAAAGAGCAATAAACAAGGGCTAAATATCAATCCTTGTATGCCCAAAACAAAAGGAGCCATCTGTTTCACGAGTAAATAATAGAATGGTGAGACAAGAAAGAGAAGGAGGAAGAAAGGAAAAGAAGTTAGCATGTGAGTGGGCAGTGAGTCACCTCCCCAGATAACAAAACAAGATAACAAAACAAGAATATTCGCATTAAATCCCTGTGGAGCACATGTCTCTATCCAGAGGTTCAAAAGTTCCAGATATTGATCAATGGTTTCGTTTTTTTCTATTCTGTTCAAATACCAAATCTTGGAGTTAATCTGGGCCTGTGAGGGCAGGGCTCCCTTCCATATTTTGACCAGACAGAGAAAAAAAACTATTCAAAACATTTTTTTTTTTTGTCAATCTTTCTTTTTATTGAGATATTGGCAATAAACACAAAATAAGTAACAGTGATTCAGAATATATATGCTTCGCAAACAAGGTTAATACAGTGTGTCACATAATATTCTGAGCATGGATGACATCTCCCCGCCTAAGAAAAACAGACAGCAATACAAATGAAAGCCTGGACAATTAACTGAAGCATGTAGTCTTCATGGAGATGATCACCTACTATAAACATGCCCCCTGTGTATCAAGCCCACCGTGCTATCCAAATTTAATTGAGATTAAACAGAAGGGAGGTGTACTGCTTATGTTGAACACATATTACTGCTAAACAAGATAAGGAAAGAATAATATGGAAAATCTCGTAGAAAAGCCTCTAACTCGCCCATGGGTGAGGGGCCATACGACTGGAACAAAAAATTTAGGAGGCTAACATACTATGGGATACACCTCGGGAATACCACATCAGGTTTAGTATGTTAAGACAGCGTGAGGTGGGGGGGAGTAAAGGAGCCAAACGCACTACTATTGTGCGGTAATGTGAGTAAGCAAAATACTAAAATTTATAGGGTAACATTTTCGGCTGTGTGTCAATACAGGGAGAGAAAAAAAGGATACAAACGTGAACAAGAACAGTAATGTCCTCATGGGTTGCAAAGCCTCCAGGCTTCTTCTTGTGTGCTGGTCTCAGGAAGTTGCAGCAAAATATGGGTGAGCGGTGGCTCGCCTGGATGGAACCAAGCTATGAGAGTATGCAGCAGGTAGGCTCTGTTAAGTGAATCCTGTGGCAGGCCCAGAGTTCCCAGCATGGCTTCTGCGGTAGTGATATCTTGAATGAGAAGCTGTGTGTCACCATGAGATCCATAGAGTGTACAAGATGGAGTCCATCTGTAGCCGAACTGATGTGTCTGTAGGACCATTGTGATAGGGCGAAGAGATCTTCTCCAAGCCAATGTGCCAGAGGAAAGGTCAGCAAAAAAGGTGAGGTGTATAAATTCAAAGTGGAGAGGAGATTTCTCCCTGGCAGCTGCAGCGACCACGGCCTTGTCTCTGCCAGATTCAAACTGGACCACTACATTGTGTGCCGATGCAGTGGGTGCTCTAGTCAGTTTTGGGAGCCTGAAGATGCCTTCCGGTTGTATCTTCTTGGCATGTTTAGTGATGAGTAAGGTCATGAAGAGCCTTCGTAGGAGATGAGGCAAATTAGCTGCTTCTTTTTCTTCTGATATACCTCTAATTTTGAGGTTATTTTTTTGCTGTGCGTCCTCGAGGGCAGCTATTTGCCGTTCCTGGGTCTCCAGGGTATGCTGTACTTCTTACAACGATTTCTCCAGGGTTGTGAACCATGGTGCGTGGTCGCGATTTGTTCCACCGCTTGGAGCCGACCTGTGAGGCCAGAGAGATCCGACTGTAGTGCCGCCACGTCCGCCTGTAGCATGGTTTGCAGTTTAGCCAGTAGGGCCTTCAATAGTGACCGGCGAGGCGTCCGTCTGCTGCAGAGCAGTAACCGCTTTTGGCCTCGGAGGCAGAGAATCATCCCCCCCACCAAGCTGGGTCACAATATTTCCTCGATTGGAGGTGCAATTTAGCTGAAAATAAGCCAAAATGTATCTCTTAAGCATGGAGCTAATGGAACACACGTCCATTCACTGCTAAGGCTAGGCTCCGCCCAGTCCCCCAATTTTTTTAATATAATAATCCTTTCATCAAGTTTAGAAACAAAATAGTTTTTTTTAAATTATGTATATGTAAAAAAACAACAAAATTAGAAAAATATATCCCTACCTTTAGACGCTTTTCATACACTGTCCAATTCAAGGTGCCTGTATATAGATGAAGAATCTTATCATGTACAAAAGTTAGGGATGAGTTTTTCAATGTGGTAAATTGGGAAATTTTAATGTGCAAAAATGGAAAAGTCCTATATGTGATCCTGTAAGTTTCCAAAACCCCATAAAACCTGTACATAGCGGGTACTGTTGTACTTGTGAGACATCGTTGAACACAAATATGTGTATTTTATTGCAGAAAAAAACTAACAATATTACAACATTCACAGTTAGATGACAAAATATCTTAATTTCTCCCACACATGAAATCCCTGTTTCTCTTGAATAAAATGCTACATAATAAGTGAGGATGCACTTAACATGAAAGAGATAAATTATGGTTGAAAAGACATGTAGTCAAATTCCAGATTTTGTTTACATTTTGTTTTGATCAGAACTTGTACAATTGCTTCCGTCCTCAATATGCTAACAAAAATTTTTATTATTTCCTTTCAAAACATGATGAATACTATATTAAAAAACTGTTTTAAGCTACATAATGTTTACTCTACTCAAATGATATGTTCCATGTCTACTTTAGACCTATGCTGTACTTATAAAATTCAGAAATAAAGAATTATAAAAAATAAATAATTTGTAATTGTTTTAAGGTGCCAACTGTCCTCACAGCCCCAGAAGCAAGAAGAAATCATACCAGGTTGATCTTTAAATCGTATGGGTGTACGTGCTAGCATTCTAACACATTATAACAATTTTCTTTTATCTGGTTAGATAGGGTTATATGCTTAGTGTTAGTAAAGATATCAGCCCAGTCTCCTGCTTCTAACTCTGACCCCCAAGTTACATTCCCATTTATGTTTCCATCTAGAAGGTTTGTGTGGCCATGTAAGGAAGGATAAAGAGATAAGGTGGGAATATAGTATTAGTATCAGATCAGACACAGTTTACTATGTGATAGTTGGCAGTTGAATTGATAAAATGTACATTTCCCCTTGTTTGATTACAAAATCAAACAATTATTAAAACAGATTGTGTCAATAACGTGCCAAAGCACACAAACCATTGTATTAATAAAGTGCCAATGTGGAAACATTTTGTCAATACACAAAAATGTTGGTGTTAATAAAGGAACATTGGGGCGGAGCCTGACCGGGGAGCTGAACAGACACGTTTACTGAGAGCTCCTGAGCCTGATCCCGGTTTTAGGCAAAAATCAGTGGGTAATCGACAATTTCTGCACCCCAGTTCACCTTGCCTTGTCACACAGGAGCAGGGGTACCGGGGGACACCTTGAACGCCTACATGCCCGCTGTGATGCTGAACCGGAGGGCCGAGGCCTACATCTCGCAGAGCTCACCGAACCTCACAGCACCCGCAGTATCAGACCTCCCCCCCCCCCCCAAGACCGGCGGGGGTTATCCCGGTCCCCATCAACATGTACCATCAGCCCACAAATGATGCAAAAACCGACGACACTCCACAACAGGTTCTGCACCAGCAGGCTGTAAACCGCAAAATGGCGACCACAACCCTTAACACAGAGCCTGCAGCCACTCAAACCCTCCATGAACGCCTGGATGCTCTGTTGAACAGTTTTTGGGAGAAACTGGAGCAGCGGCAATTACAACGAACCCCCAACCAACCTGCAGTAGTGGGGAAGCGGGAGGCCGCGAGCCGGAGAGGGCAGATCCCGGACATGGCCGCCATTTACTCAATGGCGGAGTGCCCTTCTAGGCAGAGGCCCAACAGGAGAATCTCTCCAAAACACCGACCACACCGCAGGAGGGTCGACCGCCGCCGGCGGCGGAGAACCATCAGATCCCTCCACAGCGCCCACAAAGGGAAAGACCCGGCCCAGAGAGGTACCCGAGTCTGTGGACACGAGGTGTGGGCCCAATGTAAAGCCTGGAGCTGGGGAGAAGCTTCTCACCGCACTCAATCCCTCTTCACGTTTACCCCACTGACACCTACACTGCTGAACAACCGACCATCCCTCCGTCCAACACCAACCTTGATCCTGACCGGCATCGGCTGAATGATTCCAAGAACTCAGAAAGAATAGGCCAGACCACAAGCTGACGGACACTTTCAACATGGCGCAATATTACCCCAGCAACCTACTTAAGGGATATGATAGTCCTCAGGTTTTGCGTTACCAAATGCTACACTTACGTTTTTACTAGTTATTTAAGTTGTGTAATTCAATCATGCAGCCACCAGGTGGCATTTTCTAGTGTCTTTCCGCTGTAATAGTATGTGATGCACCCCTGACTTACTCAAATAGGCATATTGCTGGGGGTAAATACTTTGGACTGCTACTGCATCCAGACTAAAACTAAGCTAACTCGAAATTCAGCAGCCTAGGCCGTCGTATGACCATTTTTCTATGCTTGCGTCCATTCTTTTAAATTCTGCGACCAGGATCGCACCTAGCCATAGTTCCGAGCATCCACCTGCCCAGCCCGCAGACTAACATGCACTTAACTTGCTGACTAAACCTGGATGTTACTCAGGTTTCAAGATTAACCGTTTGGTTTTTGCAAAGCTACCCTCTTAACTGCTTCATTATACGTTATTTCAACCTGCCACTTAAATCGCCTACAGCATATCTATGGTGTTATATAGCTTACAGACTCTTTATTTTGATAACTCACCTAGATAGGCACTGTTTATGGTTACATTTGCTATGCCGTTATATACTTGTTTTTCTTAAAAAAAAAAAATGAGGCTGTCGAATCTCTAAGATAATATGTTTTGCGATGTGACATTCCCGACTTGTACAACTTATTATTGTCTTCCCCTCTTTATTCTGTACCCGAAACCTAGCATGCCTCAATAAAACAAAGATTGACAAAAAAAAAAAATAAAGGAACATTACGCCAATAAAGAGCCAGAGCAGAATTTGTTTTAGGAGTTTACACGTTTGTGATATGTTTCAATACGATCTAACAGTATATGATCTTCAACAGGGTAATTAGAGCAAAAGACAAAAAGATTTAACGCACAATAGTACAGATGGTATTATTTAAATAAATGAATATATACTTTGTGTCAAAGCCCTTTTGAGTGCCAACTCACATGTACTAGAGCCTAGAATTAGGCTGTGGCTGTGGTATGTGGCACTATTCAAAGATACTGATCGCCGTCACACCTCAGTCAATCACTACAAATCTGGAGGACATGTGTGTTCAAAATGATCAAGCTTTGCTTTTACATGTATTTTGGCCCACTTACTGCTTTGCAATTTTATATACCTGACTTGAATCTACAACTGTGGCACAAGTCTGGCATTATTAAGGAGAGAATGCCAAGTATTACCCTTTCCAGAAATAAGGGCACAACTCTCTCTCCCTGGTAGGGAAAGTTTCAACCATCTATGCATTAAACACATTCTTTAATCTCAAGAACTCCAAATGCCCGACAACCCAAGTCTCTCAGAATTTACTAAACTTTGCTTAGGATAGAGTCTACAGGCAAAGCCATTGTCCACATGCTACCAAACAATGCTGAATATAATCCTCCATCAGAAACCAGCTTTTGTCTGCCAGTGGGAGACAGAACTTCAGCAATCATTCACATTTGAAAAATGCGGCAACGCTCTCCCATCTATGAAAAGAGTGTCCAAATATAATCTCACTGGGAGACTAGTAGGAAGGTGTTTTAGTGGTATTTGACCCACAAGCTACTGAACGACATTTACCCATTGACACCTAATACATGCGGAAGGTATAATATGGATAAGGAATCCATGCTTCATATCTTCTGGAGCTGCCGAAATTACATTCATATTAGACATGCTTCCAGTCTATTCTGCAAAGGTTATTGGTGGAACATCTTCCTCTTCAACCCCAACTTTATTTCCTGGATATTTTGCCAGACTAAAATATAAAAATGTAAATCCTGCACTCAAACTCCAACTACTGCTGGGCAGCAGCAATTACTATAGTAGATATCAACCTCAATACATATAATAAAAAAACGATGATTTTTAATGTTGCCAGATTCGTTGACAGCAGCACAATAATCCTTGGCTCTACGTGTGTTTTCACTGCAGCCAAAAATAACATTGTAAAACACTGCAAGTCTACATTTCCTCAACAGCTCTAGTGATACAAGCACTAAAATTTACAAACCTACATGAGGAAATGGAGCCTAGAAATCAAGGTACACTGCAGAAATCCAACAAGTTCTGGACTGACTGGGTAATAAAGCGCTCATTTAAATTCTTCATGATTTTTATAAGCACTGCTTAACCAAGCAAACATCAAGTAGGTAACCTGGAACTATAATGTATATACAAACCCTGCTTGTTATGTGCAAGCACTAGCATTTCAAACATGCATTCTGAGCAAGCTTCAGTCATTCATTTCACATGGTCTTTGGTCAGATAAATGATGTTTTGGACAAAAATAGACTCAAAAAATACTTTGGTCACCATTACACAGATTAAATGCAGAATAAATGTTTTTTCTGACTTTCTAAGTACTTTTTTTATTGTTATTTAAAAATGTTTTTGGGTGCTGCAGTGTTGTTTTCCCTCTTTTTTTTCCCATTTAAGGTTTTTAGGGCAGAGGGGTACAGAAAGTAAAAAGGGTGTGGGGGTTACAATTTCCAGCGGTTTATTCAGTAGTAAGAATGGCAAACAATCAAAACCAGTGTAATTATATATAGCGAGTAGGGACAAAATTTACTAATACTAAGTAATTTTTACTTAGTATTAGTAAATTTGGCTGAAAAAACAATTTAGGTGGGAATTAGGGAGTTATCTACTAAGCGGCTGCAAGTGAAGCCCCGAAATTCCGAAGTGCGAAGTTCCAAAGTGCCGAACCGAAGTGCCGAATTTCGGAATGCCGAACCGAACCAAAATTTTTCCCCTTGCACATCCCTACCAATGAATAAAGGATTTTATAACAGTTTATTCATAAGAAAATGGTGCATCTCCACAAAAATGACACAAATGTGAAAGGGAATGTGTCCGTTTTTATAAAGCATTCCCCTATGTTTTGTTTAGCAGTTGTACAGTGCTGCAAATTATGAATATTGATTATTTTGGTGATATAAATAACATACTGTACCACAAAGTAAAGCATCACTTCCTTGTATGTTCTGTTCTGTATTACAGAGTTATGGCAAATGTACAAGGACATCTGTTGCGTGACTGTTTTTTTGGCATATTGAATTACTTCAGTTGTAAGAACATGTTCACCCCCTCAACAACCTTACCAAAGAAGAGGCATGGGCACAGGGTCCTGTCTCAAACCCTATTCTGTATGTCCCATATGCATCATTACAGATACAGTACTCATTGCACTCCCACTGCTGAATACATTAATTGAAATTAATTAATTGCAAAGCAAACCATTCAGTTATACTAGACAATTGTTATAGAAGTTTCAGGTTTATGTAGGTATAAAGAACAATAGCATGTCACAATAACTATCTCCTGTGTATTAATGTTTTACGTTTTCCAACAAAGCATGGTGAGAATACTGATATATACAAATAAATGTCAATAAATAAAAAGTACATTGTTTAACCCCTTAAGACCGCAGCCAAATGTACAAGTTGTGATCCAAAAAAACGTAAACAAAACCTGGCATTTGCGCTATATGTCTGTCCAACCATAATTCACCTCTTTCATATTAAATGCACCCCCCATTATTATATATCATTTTATTCAGGGGAAACGGGGCTTTCGTTTAACATCAAATATTTAGGTATGGAACATAATTTAATATGAAAATAATATTTAAAAAATGGGAGAAAATAAGAATTTTTAAAAAAATTTTAGTTCTACGTGACATTCTAACTGTGAATGTCATAATACTGTTTGCTTATTGCTTTTGCTTATATATTTGTATTCAGCGATGTCTCGCGTGTAAAACAGTACCCCCTATGTACAGGTTTTATGGTGTTTTGGGAAGTTACAGGGTCAAATATAGCGTGTTACATATTTCAGTTTTTTTACATTGAAATTCGCCAGATTGGTTACGTTGCCTTTGAGACCATATGGTAGCCCAGAAATAAGAATTACCCCCATGATGGCATACCATTTGCAAAAGTAGACAACCTAAGGTATTGCAAATTGAGTATGTCCAGTCTTTTTTAGTAGCCACTTGGTCACAAACACTGGCCAAAGTTAGTGTTAATATTTGAAAATGCAAAAAACTAATTTGAACGCAAATTTTGGCCAGTGTTTGTGACTAAGTGGCTACTAAAAAAACTGAACATACCCTATTTGCAATACCCTGGGTTGTCTACTATTGCAAATGGTATGCCATCATGGGGATAATTTTCATTCCTGGGCTACCATACGGTCTCAAAGGCAACCTGGCGAATTTTAATGTGAAAAAACTGAAACGCAAACCTTATATTTGACACTGTAACTTTTGTAAACACCATAAAACCTGTACATGAGGGGTACTGTTATACTCAGGAGACTTCGCTGAACACAGTAAAACGTATCACAACAATTATATCGTCAGTGTAAGTGCCATTTGTGTGTGAAAAATGCAAAAAATGTCACTGTCACTGACGATATCGTCGTTGTAATATATTTTACTGTTTTGAAACACTAATATTTGTGTTCAGCGAAGTCTTCCGAGTAAAACAGTACCCCCCATGTACAGGTTTCATGGTGTCTTGGAAAGTTACAGAGTTAAATTGTCACGATTCCGGGAACCCAACACGCTAACAGACACACACACACACAGAAAAGATGCCGTACCGGACCTTAGAGTGGCCGGGCTAAGCACCCACAGAATAGTCAGGAGACAAGCCGAGTCAGGGGAACCAGAAAACAGGATAACGATAAACAAGCCGAGGTCAAAGGGTAGGAGAAAGTCACAGAGTCAGATTAACAAGCCAGAGAGTACGTAACCAGAAATCACAAGTTCAGAATCAATACTATACAGCAAAGACCACAACAGGGCAGGGAGGAACAGGAAAGGTGAGTATAAATACCCTAGGTTAAATTCTGATTGGATAACTTCCAATCAGAATTAACAATCACACGTGGGAGATATCTAAGCCTCCCACTGTGATTGTGGTACTGTTGCTTTAACGCCGGGTCACTCACGTGACCCCGGCGTTTGCATAAATCAACGACCTTCCAGCGTGCAGCGTTATACATGCTGCCGCTGGGAGGCGTGACGGATGCGAGCGGCGAGCGGCGGAGAGGAGACGCCGCTCGCTGACAGGTAGGAGGAGGGGAGACCACGGGCGGCGATGGACTGAGGGTGAGTGCTGCGAGCTGCGAGCAGCCTCCCCTACTAGCCGCCCGCGGACCCCTGACATAACCCCCCCCTCGAGGACCGCCCAACGGGCGGGAAGTCGAAGGCTTCAAAGGAAACCGCGCATGAAAGGAGCGGACCAAAGAGGGCGCGTTCACGTCAGAGGCAGAAACCCATGACCGCTCCTCAGGACCGTATCCCTTCCAGTCAATCAGATACTGCAAGCGACCCCGAGAAAAACGAGAATCAAGCAGGGCAGCCACGTCGTACACGTCACTAGAGGCTGCGCGGATGGAAACTAGACACCTGAGAGGACCAGAGAATCGATTACAGAGCAGGGGCTTCAAAAGGGAGGTGTGAAAGGTGTTAGGAATACGCATGGAAGGAGGCAAGTCCAGGGAGTAGGACACAGGATTGACCCTACGCAATACCTTGAAGGGGCCAAGGAACCTGGGTGCGAATTTCATAGAGGGGACCCTGAGGCGGAGATTCTTAGAGGACAACCAAACCCTATCACCCGGAACATAAGAAGGAGCAGCACCTCTACGGCGATCAGCAAATCTCTTCTGAGCAACAGCCACTCGAGAAAGAGTAGCATGGACCTGATCCCACATCTTCCGTAAGGAGGTTAGGTGCTCGTCCAAAGCGGGTATTCCCTTGTCGGAGAATACGCCGGGAAGGACAGAGGGTTGGAACCCATAAGCAACCAAAAAAGGACTTAAGCCAGTGGACGAATGAGTCACAGTGTTTCTGGCAAACTCAGCCCAGGGAAGGAGGTGAGACCAGTTGTCCTGGTGTGCATTCGTGAAGCAGCGTAAATACAGCTCCACAGATTGATTCGCCCGTTCGGCAGCTCCATTGGATTGTGGATGATAGGAGGAGGTAAATGACAAGGAAATCCCCATCTCAGCACAAAAGCCCCTCCAAAACCGAGAGACAAACTGAGGACCCCTGTCGGATACGATATCCTGTGGTATACCATGCAAGCGGAAAACCTCATTGGCAAACACCCGAGCCAACTGAACCGCAGAAGGTAGTTTTTTGAGTGGAATAAAGTGTGCCATCTTAGAGAACCTATCAGTCACAGTCAAAATTACTGTCATTCCATCGGATGAAGGAAGATCAACAATAAAGTCCATGGATAGGTGGGTCCATGGTTTCTTGGGTACGGACAAAGGCATCAGGAGACCCTGGGGTTTAACAGTAGGGGACTTACACTGTGCACAAACACGACAAGCCTGCACATAATCCACTACGTCTTTCTTAAGTGAAGGCCACCAGAATTGTTGAAGGAGACCTTTGTATGTTTTGGTAACCCCTGGGTGACCAGCCGTTTTGGCGGTGTGAAATAAAACTAACAATTTCTTTCTATCTCTTTCTTTCACGTATAATCTATCAACAGGTGTCTCAGAGGGTGCTTGGGTTTGGTATGCCTTGATACCATCCAGGAAAAGGGACGAAATAACCAAACGGGTAGCGGCTATTATCTTAGACGTGGGTACAATGGGTTCAGGAGCGGGGGCAATAGACTCCAAAGGTTCGTATTGTCGGGAGATAGCATCAGCCTTGACATTACGGTACCCAGGCCTATATGTGATAATGAACTGAAAGCGTGAAAGAAATAAGGACCATCTGGCTTGACGAGAGGACAATCTTTTAGCATCAGCTATATAGGAGAGATTCTTATGATCAGTGATAACCAGGATTTTGTGTCTGGCTCCTTCCAATAAGTATCTCCACTCTTTAAAAGCCATCACAATAGCTAATAGTTCCCTGTTCCCGACATCATAATTTTTCTCCGAATCAGATAGTTTTTTAGAAAAGTAGCAACATGGATGGAGGGGTTCGTTATAGGATAGTCTTTGTGACAATACAGCTCCCACACCTGATTCTGAAGCGTCTACTTCCATTACAAAGGGAAGGGAAGGATCGGGATGGTGTAATACAGGGGCAGTGGCAAATGCCTTTTTGAGAGTCTCAAAGGCTTTAATGGCTTCAGGAGTCCAAACCCTGGGGTGCAAACCCTTTTTAGTCAGTTTAGTGATAGGAGCAATGACTGATGAAAAGTTTTTAATAAATCTGCGGTAATAATTGGCAAAGCCTATAAACCGCTGTATTGCTTTAAGGCCTTGAGGAAGAGGCCAAGACAACATGGCTTCTAATTTTGAAGGATCCATGCTGAACCCCTGTTCAGAAATGATGTACCCTAGGAATTGTACTGATGTTTGGTCGAATAAACATTTCTCCAATTTACAATAAAGACCATTTTGTAGCAATCTCTTAAGTACCTTCCTCACATGGGCATGATGAGACTCCAGATCAGGAGAAAATACAAGTATATCATCGAGATAGACCACGGCACAGACATGTAGTAAATCTCTAAGGACATCATTGATGAGGTCCTGAAAGACAGCAGGAGCATTACACAGTCCGAAAGGCATGACTAGATACTCGTAATGCCCACTGCGTGTATTGAACGCTGTCTTGCATTCATCGTTTTTCTTTTATGCGAACCAAGTTATAAGCCCCCCTGAGGTCTAGTTTGGTAAAAAATCTAGAACCTTTGACACGGTCAAACAACTCAGTAATGAGAGGGATAGGATAAGCATTTTTAACTGTTATATTATTCAGGCCTCTATAGTCTATACATGGCCTTAAATCGCCCTCTTTCTTGGCAACAAAAAAGAAACCAGCACCAGCCGGAGAGGAGGACCTTCTGATAAAACCTTTACGTAAGGATTCCTGTATGTACTCCTCCATGACCTGGTTTTCTTTCTCAGAAAGCGGGTAGACCTTGCCCCTAGGAGGCATCTTTCCAGGTAACAAGTTTATGGCACAATCATAATCCCGATGTGGGGGTAGTCTATCAGCTTCCCTTTTTTCAAAGACCAATGCGAGGTCTGCATAGACAGGGGGGACAGAAACAGAAAGGGGTTTAGCTGTAGGGACATTGAGTAAACAAACGGGACGTAAACGGACCATACAGTCTCGTTGACAGGATTCCCCCCAGGAGAGTATATCCAAACAACCCCAATCAAGTACCGGGTTATGCTTAACTAACCAGGGGAAGCCCAGTATGATGGAAGCTGTAGGGGAGTCAATTATTTGGAAGGTTATCCTTTCTTTGTGTAAGGCACCCACGGCCATTACCATTTCTTGGGTCTCATGGGTCACCAGGGGTTTCTCAAGTGGTCTACCATCTATGGCCTCAACGGCCAAGGGTGTGGCCTTTTGGATCAGATTCAAGGCTGCGGTTTTAGCAAAGTTCTCATCGATAAAGTTATCTGCAGCACCTGAATCGATCAAGGCTTTAGTTGTAATCGTGGTTTGGTTGACCAAAAGAGTAACCGTAATGAATGGTCTGGAGATGGACACATGAGGGGAAAAAACCATAACACCCGAGGCCGACCCCTCTCTAGGCCTTAGGTGCTGTAGTTTCCCTGCAAACTAGGACAGTTACTTCGGAGATGCCCCCTCTTACCACAATAAAGGCACAAACCCTCCCTTCTGCGGTATGTCCTTTCAGCTTCAGATAAGCCTACAGCACCTAATTGCATGGGTTCGGGAGGTGGTTGAGTAGGGGGAGGTAACGCTAGTAGTGCAGTACTGGGTAAAGCAGGTAACCCCTGTGTATTCATTCTTCTTTGACTACGCCTCTCTCTTATACGGTTGTCAATTAGAATGATATAATCTATTAGATCATCCAGAAGAATAGGCAATTCCCTGGATGCTATTTCGTCTAATATGTAAGCGGCCAAACCCTCCTGAAAAGCTGTTACGAGGGAGTCGTTATTCCAAACCACTTCAGCTGCCAGAGTGCGGAATTCAATGGTATAATCCGCTACTGATCTACTGCCCTGTCGGATCCTGAGCAGAGCTTTGCCAGCAGAAGCAACCCGGCCGGGCTGATCAAACGTACGTTTGAAAGCTGTTAGAAAGTCTGCAAAGGACATTGGGGACGTGTTCTCCCACATGGGGTTGGCCCATGCTAGAGCTTTTCCTGACAAATGGTTGATCAGAAAAGCAATCTTGGCTCTGTCAGTGGGGTATGAGCGCGGATTCATCACCAAATGAATATCAATTTGGTTGAGGAAACCACGGCACGATGCTGGATCACCGCTATAGCGCTGAGGTGGCGTCATGTGAACCACGTGAGCAGGAGCGGTTACCGGATCAGGGCTGGGTTCTGGCCCAGCAGCAACAACTTCTTGAACGGCAGGTTGCAAGTGGGCAGTACGAGCCAGTATGGTTTGTAAAGCCTGGGCAAACTGATCCATACGATGGTCTAAACCATCCATTCTAGCCTCCTGATTAACTAGGAGCTGTGGAATGTCAGCAGGTTCCATAATGGCCCTGTTGTAATGTCACGATTCCGGGAACCCAACACGCTAACAGACACACACACACACAGAAAAGATGCCGTACCGGACCTTAGAGTGGCCGGGCTAAGCACCCACAGAATAGTCAGGAGACAAGCCGAGTCAGGGGAACCAGAAAACAGGATAACGATAAACAAGCCGAGGTCAAAGGGTAGGAGAAAGTCACAGAGTCAGATTAACAAGCCAGAGAGTACGTAACCAGAAATCACAAGTTCAGAATCAATACTATACAGCAAAGACCACAACAGGGCAGGGAGGAACAGGAAAGGTGAGTATAAATACCCTAGGTTAAATTCTGATTGGATAACTTCCAATCAGAATTAACAATCACACGTGGGAGATATCTAAGCCTCCCACTGTGATTGTGGTACTGTTGCTTTAACGCCGGGTCACTCACGTGACCCCGGCGTTTGCATAAATCAACGACCTTCCAGCGTGCAGCGTTATACATGCTGCCGCTGGGAGGCGTGACGGATGCGAGCGGCGGAGAGGAGACGCCGCTCGCTGACAGGTAGGAGGAGGGGAGACCACGGGCGGCGATGGACTGAGGGTGAGTGCTGCGAGCTGCGAGCAGCCTCCCCTACTAGCCGCCCGCGGACCCCTGACATAAATATAGTGCTAGACAATGTAATTCCCTGAACTTTTGGCCTGGGTTGGCAGGCAGGTCCTGCAAATTGTAATTAATAAAATGACCTAATTATGTAAAATTATTACATAAATATATGGGTAGAATTATTATATATATATGTGTGTATATATATATGTGTGTATATATATGTATATAATTTTTTTTAATTATTTTTATTTATATATAGGTATATACATAGTGATATATACGTATATACTTATGTATATAGATATATATATTATTTCGTTCTACATGTATTTTGATATCAATATATATATATTAATTTTAAAATACAGTTAGAACGGAATTACGCATGTTTATATATTTTTTATCTATTTTTTTTTCATTATTTTTTTATTATTTTTTTATTTATTTTTTTAACGTATTTATATATTTATTTATTTTTTATTATATATAAATATATATATAATGAAAATTATATATATATTTAATCAATATCATTGCACGTGTATTTTGATATTAATATATATATATAATTATCTATATATTAATATTAAAATACACGTAGACAGTGTATGCATATTTATGTGTATGTGTGTATATGTGTGTATATATATACTTAGATCATATATATAATAAATATATATATGATCTAAGTATATATAATTTATTTTTACACTGTTTTAACATTTTTTTTTTTTTTTTCAGACAGCAGGGGGAGTACCTGTCATTACAGGCACTCCCCCTGCTGGCAATGCCTTGGACGGCTATGCCGTCCATGTGATCGCGGGGTCCTCGCAAGGACCTCGCGATCACATGGCCCTGGGCGGCTGAAGAGGACGCAGGGGGACTCCCTGGGCTCCCAGGTAAGTCCCCCATACCGCGATCGCCGGCGTGGGATCGCCGGCGACCGGGTAAGTACATAAGATCGCAGGACGTACTATGCCGTCCTGCGGCTTTTAGAGCCACCAAAATAAGGACGGCATAGTACGTCCTGCGGTCTTAAGGGGTTAAACCAGTCAATATTATTTGCATCAGAATGATTTGTTTTAATAATAGAGTTGTGCTCAAAAGTTAGCATACCCTGAAAGAAATTGTGAAATGTTGGCATTGATTTTGAAAATATGACTGATCATGCAAAAAAAAATATTTTATTAGAGGATAGTGATCATATGAAGCCATTTATTATCACATAGTAGTTTGGCTCCTTTTTAAATCATAATAACAGAAATCGCCCAAACGGCCCTCATCAAAAGTTTACATACCCTTGAATGTTTGACACACACAGGTTAAAAGGCAATTAACCCCTTAAGGACTAAACTTCTGGAATAAAAGGGAATCATGACATGTCACAGATGTCATGTGTCCTTAAGGAGTTTAAGGTTATTTTCCCACACCTGTGACTTTTTAAATTGCAATTAATGTCTGTGTATAAATAGTCAATGAGTTTGTTAGCTCTCATGTGGATGCGCTGAGCAGGCTAGATACTGAGCCATGGGGAGCAGAACTGTCAAAAGACCTGCATAGCAAGGTAATGGAACTTTATAAAGATGTAAAAGGATATAAAAAGATATCCAAAGCCTTGAAAATGCTAGTCAGTACTGCTCAATCACCTATTAAGAAGTAAAAAATTCAGGGATCTCTTAATACCAAGCAAAGGTCAGGTAGATCAAGAAAGATTTCAGCCACAACTGCCAGAAGAATTGTTCAGTATACAAAGAAAAACCCACAGGTAATCTCAGAAACACAGACTGCTTTGGAAAAAGAGGGTGTGGTTGTTTCAAGCAGCACAATACAATGATACTTTAACAAAACTGAGCTGCATGGTCGAGTTGCCAGAAAGAAGCCTTTACTGCGCCAATGCCACAAAAAATCCCGATTACAATATGCCCGACAACACCTTGACACGCCTCATAGCTTCTGGCACACTGTAACGAGACCAAAATAGAGCTTTATGGTCACAACCATAAGCGCTATCTTTGGAGAGGGGTCAACAAGGCCTATACTGAAAATAATACCATCCCCACTGTAAAGCAAAGTAGTGGGTCAGTTCTTTCCTCGCCGATTCCAACTCTACTGAGTCTGTCAACAGGTTTTCATTCAGCTTTTACTGTCGTTCCCTAGGCTTATACAAGGGGAAGCGCAGTGTAAGTGATACTGGTGAGTGATCGACGCTAACGGTGGTCCTTATGTCTGAGTGAATGAGTAAGAGTAGAAATTCTTGTGCCAAGAAGAAGTAATCAATACGGCTAAAGTGTTTGTGAACCGCGTAGTAAAACGTGAAGTCCCTGTCATCTGGGTGCACCACCCTCCAGCAATCTACCGACCCAATTGCCTTACGGATTGCATATCAAGATGGATGTGTCGGTGTGGAAGAGAGCTAATTCCCCTAGAGGTATCCTGTTGTGCTATTAGAGGTATGTTAATATCTCCTGTAACCAGTAAGAGACTCTCTCTGAATTTTTCTAGTCGGCACAATGTTCGTGTCAAAAAGATATATTCGTTCTGATTTGGACTATAGATGCATGCAAAAGTGTACTTGTGGTCAACTATGGTCCCCTTAAGGAAGAGATATCTTCCTTGCGGGTCTGCGAGTAACTCTTCGCAATGAATGGTACGGTGTTAGCGAATAGAATGGCTACACCCTCCCTCCAGGCTTCAGTGTGGTTAGCAAAAAAGCCCAAGGGGAATCAGTGATTTTTAAGTGTGGGAGCGTCAGGGCCACGGAAGTGTGTTTTCTTAAGGAAGGCACTCGGCCCCCAGGCTTCGGAGCAGTTGGTGAAGTGAGATGTAGAAGAGAAAATAAGGTGTAGGGGGAAAGGTGCAGGAAAAGTATATCCGGGTGACTAATGCCCGGATAGGGGACTACGACTCAAGATCGGGGGCGATCTGCGGTTACAGGATATTAAGTACTCCGTTATTTGCAGTGGTTCCCGGTGATGTGTACAACGAGAGTCAGTCACTTGGGGGTCTGTGTCCGATCTAAATGTGCCAGTTGTAGTGTCGTGATTTCTAGGCCCCAAAGGCACCCAGCCCACGTGTCAGTTAGTATATGGAGATGCATATGTTAGTTCAGGCGAACAGTATGAGGATGTCTGCTGTGGTCGTGTGCAACCCTGTAGTTTCCCACCCACTACGTGCCTTTTCTATGTGTCAGTAGCTGTTGTCTCAGCCCTATGCAGCCCTTTCCATAGTGTTCCAAGACAATTTAAACCTCATCAACCCCTTAAGGACATATGACATGTGTGACATGTCATGATTCCCTTTTTCCCCAGAAGTTTGGTCCTTAACGTACGTATTTATACGTACGTATTTTCAGGAACACAGAATGGAAAACATAACTGCAAACCCTTCCCGGTTCCCACCACCCCCCATATTTCTAAACAGGGCTCTCCCCCATTATCCCACAGTCCCCCAAACCCCCTGCTGACTATTGTTGTAGGGACATCTACCAGGCCCTAACCATTGCAAGGCCCACAAGCTCGACCTGCGGCATGCCCCCTTGACGGTCTCCCCCTTCCTACTTATCCCAGTTCCCTCCGCCTCTGGGGCCACACTGGACTCGATTTACCGGTCCCTATATTACTCGGCATCCCCACTCCTGCAAAATCTCCCCGCAGGGTCCCGGGGACCAGCCCAAGGGACTCCCCCCAGGGAGAGCCTTTAGTATGCCCACAGAAACCCTTTAGCTCATGTTATGAGATCAGTTCTTAGTAGGGTCCAGCACTATGGTCATTCGCCTTTGCCAGAGATGGGGATCTAAGCTCAGAGTCTGTCTATTATTTTGTGGATGGGCAGCTCTGGAACTCAAAGCAGGCTTCCCGGCTGCAGAGCAGCTTCTCTAGAGGTGGTCTACAAGGGATCAGTGGTGTCTGCAGTCAGAACGGGGAGCCACAGCCCAAACGTGGAGTGGGGGAGTAGGCTTTAACTCACCCCAGTCCCGATCAGGGTATCCCACCCAAAATTATATATGTCCCAGGTTGTGGACCTGTGTGTAAGATTATCTCTCACCCTCTTCTCCCTGAGAGGTAAGGCCAAAGCGAGCATCAGGGGCATCAGGGGTGCAAAGTCTTGAGGCCGTGACTGTAGCGATATCCACCAGTGGCGGCGGTTTCAGCAGTTTGCTGGTTCTGTATTGTCTGCAGCCTGTCTGCTTCCAACTTCTCCACCCTGGTTTCTAGTGCAGTAAGGTCCCTCTGTACCTCCATGATCTCCTCTCTGATGGCTGTCCACATTGCGATCAGTAATTCAGCTTTATCTGTGTGGGTAAACATGTTGGCAGAGATGGAGGCTAATTCCGCTGAGATGTGTGAGAGAGTCTCCCTGTCCTTCAGGCCATGTGCGGAGCTTGCCATGCTCTCGGATCCCGGCGCCATCTTTTCTGGCTCGCGGGCGCACAGCAGGCCTTGCCAGAAACTCGGCCATGGGCCCGGAATGTCTCAGGGGGTTAGTGTGATAGGGTTCTGGGGTAAGCACCCTTTTGGATTTCCCCATTTTGGCTGTCAAGCAGCGTATTATAAGGACTTTTATGAGCTGGGGCCTAGGAGCTGCAGGAGAGTGCGACTTACTCCACTGCCAGCCACGCCCCTTATGCACTGCTTTGTTTTCTTTTGCCTGTGAAATGTTTGGCTGATGTATACCAACTATCACTTTAATGTAATTTTTTTTTTTATCTTCTAATCTCTCCTGTTTCATGTCGACTAGGATTTGAGAACCCTACCTAGGTGGTGCTCCCTTTTCCTTCTAATTTTCCTTTATGCATTAATAAAATAATAAACAGATAATTAATTGCTTGGTGGCCGAAAAAGAATACATTTGTTATTTGTTCATATACAAGGAAGGAGCTACTAGCTTGTAATACATCATTCAAATATAGAAGCAGTGGGGAGCTATGCTTGTCAGAACTCCATTTTCCCAACAGGTTAGATTAACTCTATATGCCTAGTTCAGGAGAGATATCTCCTGAACTAAGCAACAAATAAAGAGCCTATTGGGATTAATATGACCCCCATATCAGTATAAGGTACGTGTAATTCCTCCCTCATGCCTTTACCTGCCATGATCTCTGATCTCCACACCAGCCCATGAAGGATCTTAGTTTCTTGTCTGGGCTGCACTCACAGAGTGTTGGCTATGCATGGGCCGGCCAGGAAGATGCTTTGATTTCCCTGGTCGGTCTGCTGCTTGGTCATTGCAGCCCTCTGGCCATTTGCCGATGGCCAGTCCAGGCCTGTCTCTGAGCCAGTAAGGGATGGAGTCAGGGGGTGGGAGATGGACAATGGAGATTGGGAATATTAAAATATATATATATATATTGATTATTAACCATCGCAGGGAGGCGGGGAAAACTAAATTAAACAAGAGAGAGAGAAGACACTGAGGCTTCCCCTTACAGGTGTGCTTTCAGTGCACCCATGTGCAGTGCACGCTGACGACGGAATTATTTGCACAGAATTTACATTTTGCAGCCCAGAGTTATGTGTGTCAGCTGTGCAAATAGCACCCAAACACCAACGTTAAAATATATATTTAGCTGAAACGCTACAAATGAAATATTAAAATATATAGCTGAAATGCCACACATACAGACTACTACCACCATGACCATTTATAAAAGTATAATTGGTCACTTTGGTTGGAGAAACCCTTTAACCCCTTAAGGACACATGACGTGTAACATGTCATGATTCCCTTTTATTCCAGAAGTTTGGTCCTTAAGGGGTTAAAGTAACACTCTGGACACCATAAAAAGGAATACCCTGGGTACCATAGCAACTTTATAAAAATTAAGTTGTTGTGGTGCCAGGCAGTCCCTTGCGCTTCCTTACCATCAGTGGTTAAACTGTTCATGTATAGTTTAACCTCAGAGGCTGTGTTTCAGTACCAGATTGCTCTGCCTTTCTTTCCTTCTGTTTTCTACAATTTCTCTGAAACAGAAGGCTGCTTAAAGAGGTTGCAGTGTACATATGTGTAAGGGATGCATGCAGTGTGTCTATATAGTACATGCAGTGATTATGTTGTACATCCCTGATGGCAACCCTGCTGACGCATTTCAGAAAGCGGAAGGACAGGGGTGCAGAACGATCTGGTGCTGGAGCTCAGACTTTGGGATTAAACAGTTTGTGAATGGTTTAACCCCTAATGGTAAAGAACCTCCAGGGACCTCCTGGCACCATAACAACTTAATATCAATTTAAATGTTATGGTGCTTAAACTGTTCCTTTAAACAAATCAACGCTTTGGTTTATTCAATCACACCACCTACAGTGAAACATAAGAACACAGTACAGGGAAGTCAGAAGGAGGAATGCCTGAACGGAAAGCAGGCGTACCACACAAAAAAGGGGTATGTCATTCTTGCACGTCATAATACATTTATTTTTTATAAAATATTTTACCAGGAAAGATACATTGAGATTTCTCTCATTTTAAAGTATGTCCTATTGTAGTATTTTCTAGCAGTTATGCTAACTGGTAATACAAACTCCATTCATTAAAGATGATCCTGTCATGTATGCTATCTTGACTCATAAAGTAGCAAGAGTCAGGTAATAATTAATAGAATAACTCTACGTTCTTGCCTTGTTCTAGTTAGTTTTAGTTAATTTTCACAACTAATTTGTTATGTAAATGTGATGATTTTTTTTTATATCTACGACCATCTTTTGAATGGACAATTAGAACCAATTTGGTTAATGAATATTGGTAATTCAGCTTATTTACTAGGTATACAAGTCTTTGCACAATGCTCAGAGCTCACGCTTCCATACTGATCGTTCGTTTTACATTGGAGGAGTCATATAGCAATATTAATAAACAAATCCAACAAGAACGGGTTAACCTTTGCTTGCAATACTTGGTTTGACTTTATGCGATTGGCCAACTGGAACAAACCATTGTACAGCAGTCCAGAGACTTCATCACCACTATTGCATTAGGAGCCGCAAGTATTTTCAGCCCTAGGAGTCGCGACCCAGGGCTGTTTGCAACATCTTTGTATTTGTTAGCTCAGTGGTTGGTGTTGGCTCTCTGGTCTCAAATTGTTGAATATTGCTTTTTATTTTCTATGTAATAATAAATTTCGATATTTTAATATATTCACGTACTTGTTAGTATTGATTAGCGCCCTCACTAGGTGGGATTTGCACCCTCCCCCTTTTTTTTCTTAAACCATTGTACAGCGCTACATAATTTGTTGGTGCTATATGAATAATAATGAATGAATTCAAACTACGCTTGCGTGATCGCCAGCCCGCACTGATGGCAGACCAGGCGTTGGGTGCCCCTCATACACTTTGTCACATTTAGCGCTCTAAGGTTACTCTTGCGCAGTGTTAATATGAGCATGTTGCATTTTTTTGGGGGGGGGGGGGTGAAACTCAGCAAATTAAAAACCCACAAAACTGGGGACTATCCTACCGAATCTGCAACAATTGAGAGCCGTGTTCACTAAATTGCCATTTGAAGTAAAAAGGAAATGTAAGATTTAGACCAAAATAGACGATGTAGAAACATTTTCTACCATAGTTAAGAGCACTGTCTCTAACACTATTGCAGCCTAAAGTTTTGCAATTCACGTGTTCCTTCAAAATGGCGCCGAGGATTTAAGAAGATCTTTTGTGTGGAAAACGCATCACCAATGCAGGCAACAACCCCCCGCCTACAAATCAACTACAGGGCGCCAACATCTTTTTTTTTCCCGCTCCCAGATTGGAAGCATCCATTAAACTGTTAACGTTGTTTTTCAATGCGCAACGAGAGTGCCCAATTTAAACGGGATACGACAAATAGGGATACTACAAATAAGATGTAAAATACATATTATAGATATATATAGAATAAAAAAGCAATGTAATGTAAGTTTTGGATACAATAGTTACTCCCGCACCCCCCTCTTCTTGTGAAATGGTACATTCCGGAGGCAACTCATTAATTCAGAGAGTGGGCGGGGAAATTAGCGTATATAAGGGGTTACCCGACTATCGTTGCGCACTTTGTATTCCTGCTCTCTCTCTGCTCGTGATCCACCACAAGGTAAGACAGCGCTCAATTTACTGCGGTTGTTACCGTATCATGCTATCATTTGCCTGCGGTTAATACGATTGCTGCTTTGCAGTCTGTAAAACGGAATAATCGGTTGGATTACCAATCTGTCGTGATTTATTTTATTTATTTTAATGGCTTACCTTACTTTTGCTGTTGGTTGTTTAATAGTTAATATTTAACGTCATTTGTATCTAGAAATTAAAATCTTACTTTGTACTGGTGACCATTGTTTTGTTAGAAAGGTTATTTGCCTTGTGGGGTTTAACATTTATTTGTACACTTTTATATATTTTTTTTTTTTTTACTGTGAGGCATCAGCCTCGTGTGAATTAATTAGGCCTATTTCCGCCCTTTCTCTCCAGTCCGCAGCCATTTTAACCCTAACGGTTTTAATGGCGTCGAGCTCAGCGCCACACCTATTGACGTAGTCCATTATTGCCACGCCGTGGAGGCCATTTTGTATTTTCAGCTTGCTTCTCCTTTTCACTATGCATTGCGGCCATTTTATAATCTCTCGGGGTGCAACATTTAAATAACCATAATTGCTAAAGCGAGGCATGTGTACGATATTCATTTAAAGGAGTAGTTGAATCACTAGTACGCCATCCTAAGTAGCAGTGCCGTTAAAAAAAAAAAAACACGGTTGGGCTCTGCCATCAGTTTGAGAATATGTGATTGAACATAAGATAAGCACAACCACGGATTACAGCACTGGATAAGTATGTGCTTTTAGTGAGACTAGAAAAAAATTTAATGGCGATTTTAGTGCATTCTAAATCGGTCAAACAAATCGGACCAAATAATCACTGATTCAGTTTTGTTGTCTTGCATATCTTTAACAGATCTAACTAACCATGTGTGATGATGGAAAACTATTTGTTGGAGGCCTGAGCTTCGATACCAACGAGGATAACTTACAAACTGTCTTTGCCAAGTATGGCCCGATCTCAGAGGGTGAGTATCTAATGTTTTCTAATTGTGGGAATCTGTCTGCTGTTACCTTAGAGATAAATTACAAAATTTGTGAAGGCTTGCTATAACTTTATGTTCCTCTGTAAGTTGATCACTGGTTGGGGTCTTCAGTTTACATAAAAAAAATCTTTATTCATAATCTGTACTGGGTGTATAGCTGCATCTAGGCTATGTATTGCTTTGTTTCACCTTTAACTGAGTTTAACTTGTGGGCGCTACAACTTTTTAAATTATAAATTGTTGCAATCCAGCCACTCTATGACTTTGTTAGCAAAAAACACTTACTAGCTTTAGGACCTCGTAACTAGTTTCTAATAAAATCCCATGGTGCTGCCTTAAGGACACGTGACATGTCATGATTCCCTTTAATTCCAGAAGTTTGGTCCTTAAGGGGTTAAAAGCGTTCACAGTTGGCTGAATAAAACCTTGTTTGGGAGGTGGGATTGTGATTAAACAAAAGTAACCCCTACTGAGTAGGTAGTTTGTCTGTTTGATGCTAGCTGTGTCTGCCGCAAGAGTGGGAAACCACCTACGTGAAAGTATCCCAAAGAGCCTATCTAAGCTGTTTGTACATTCCTGGTTGCCGTTCACTCTGCTTAATTAAAATAACTACCCCACTATCCTTTTGGGTTTTTGCAATGAGTCCCCTTAGAGCAAATTGACTTGCCTGTAGCAGCCTCTGCTTTTGAGCTTAACATTTATATTTTAATTTTTCAGTTGTTGTGGTCAAAGATCGTGAGACACAGAGGTCCAGAGGCTTTGGGTTTGTCACGTTTGAAAACCCAGAAGATGCAAAAGATGCCATGTTGGCACTGAACGGAAAGGTAATTTTTCTAAATGTTTTAGTAAATTCAAAGAAGTGTAGGCATGAGTGGCATCAGGAGATTGTGTACTACTTTGCATCTGTTTAATAACTGTCTTTTACCCATAGTCTGTTGATGGCCGTCAGATTCGTGTTGACCAGGCAGGCAAATCCTCCGGTGACAGAAGAGGTGGCAGAGGGGGCTCTGGTGGCAGAGGAGGATATTTCCGTGGAGGCAGAGGTGGACGTATGTTTTATTTTTGTCTGAGAAGCTTTTTGTAGCTTAACCCCTTAAGACCGCAGGGCAGCATAGAACGCCCTGTGATCTTATGTACTTACCCGGTCGCCGGCGATCGCAGTATGGGGACTTAACTGGGAGTCGCTCTTCGGCCCCTCTGGGCCATGTGATCGCGAGGACCTCACGCTCACATGGACGTCAATGCCAGCAGGGCGGTGCCTGTAATAACAAGTACTCCCCCTGCTGTCTGAAAATAAAATAAGTTAAAACAGTATAATGTGTAATATAAATTATATATTTGAAATACATATACAATTAAATATATATATTTTAAAAAAGTAACTACATAAAAAACAAACTTATAAATACATACATGTGTAATTTCATTCTAACTGTATTTTAAAAATAATATATAGATATTAAAATACATGTAGAACAAAATTGATCTATATACATAAGCTTACATTTTTACTGATTTTATATAGATATATCACTATATAAATAAAAATAATTTAAAAAAATTATATACATGTATATAATTTTACATAATTGGGTTATTTTACTGACCATGCAGACAGTCCAGGAAATTTAATTTGCTAGCACTACAGGTTTTATGATGTTTTGGGAAGTTAAAGTCAAATATAAGGCTTGCATTTCAGTTTTTTCACATTCAAATTCGCAAGGTTAGTTATGTTGCTTATGAGACTGTATGGTAGCCCAGGAATGGAAAATGGTATGCCATCATGGGGGTAACTTTCATTCCTGAGCTACCATAGTCTCAAAGGCAACATAACAACCTAGCAAATTTAAATCAGAAAACTGAAATGTAACATGCTATATTTGACGCTGTAACTTCCAAAACGCCATAAAACCTGTGCTTAGGGGGTACTGTTTTACACATGAGACATTACTGAATAAAAATGTGTATTTTGTTGCAGTAAAAGCAAACTGTATTTTGACATTCAGTTAAAGCATCACGTAGAACTAAGACAACTGTAACTTCTTTTTTTCTTAAATTATGTTCTATACCTAAATATCTGTTAAAAGAAAGCACTGTTACCACTGAATAAAATGATATAAATGTGGGTGCACTTAATATGAAAGAGGTGAATTACAGTTGGACAGACAGTGTAAATGCCAGGTTTTGTTTTGATCACAACATGTACATTTGGCTGTGGTCTTAAGGGGTTAAATTGTATCATTGTAAATTCTGTGAAGTTGAGTGGCCTCCAGGAGATGTGGGATTTTTGTGACAACTTTGTTTTTTATTTTTTTTCCCAGGAGGCGGTGACCGTGGTTATGGTGGAAGCAACCGATTTGAAGGCCGAAGTGGAAATTATGGAGGCAGTGGGGGGTCGCGGGATTACTATGGAAGGTGAGAAGAGACTTCAGTTTGTGCAGTACTCTACTCCTTTTAAGGGGTTTATATCATATAAAATGTTTATATTAAATAAAAAACTAATGTGTACATTTTTCTTCTAGTAGCAGGAGTCAAGGTAGTTATGGTGACCGTTCTGGGGGTTCCTACAGAGATAGTTACGACAGTTATGGTAAGTTGTGTTAAATTGGCATGCAGGGGCAAGGGAGGGGTTGGTCTTGGGTGCATTTGTGATTCTAGTTTTTTGCTATTTCTGCAGCACTGTAATGCATGCAGAGTCTGTCCTGATCTCTAATGTAGTCAGAGCAGATAAACATGAAAAGCAGTCTAGCTGGGAGTGGGCTATTAAATGTATTGATGGAGATGTTACTGGGGCCTGTCCATACTTTAAAGTGCCTTCAACTGCCTGCTTCTTGTCCTCAGCTGCACACAACGAGTAAAAAATCCTTCCTGACTCAAGATCGTCCTTCCAATGGCTGTATTTATAAAGATTTTTGGAGCTTCGCAGAATCGTTAATATGTAGTTACTACTTGTGTTCACTTTTTATAAAGAAATCTGTTAGTTACCTGAAAGTTTAATGTGGAATAGCTGTGTCCTAAAAGATTGTTCAACGGGCACTTATTTTTGTTATGACACTTAAGTTGCTGTTACTTATGTGGATAGGATTTGTCCAGTCATATTTTTTAGCTGTTAAGGCTGACCTGGCAGCTCTCTTGTATTTATACAGAGTCCATTGCAGAGAGCATTGCCACAGCAGGGCTACTGCTCATAGAAGTTAAAACCTTGATATGAGCAGCTCGTCTATTGTATCTATTAACTTCTCCAGAATTCTTTTTACTACGAACTGCTGTATATACTCCACAGGGTCAGACCCTGAAGTTTTATTTTTTTTCTTCATACATTCCTTTAGTGTAACAAGGTGAGGCAGAGCATTTGTGTGCGTGCTGTGTAAATAGTGGCCAAACTTCCTTGGTATACCTAAAGTGAACCTTTGTATCCTCCAGTAATAATGCTTCAAGAAGTTCTTGGAAAATGTTTGTTTATATTGCCCTTTTTTTTACTGGAAGAAATGCAAATCCTGTATTAAAATGGTTACAGAATTCTTGTGTTCGAAATTTCATTTGGCTTCACGGAGCCTATTAAAAGACAATCTGGAAAAAAAAACTGCGCCCATGACATTTTGCCTTCTACACAACATTGATGCAACTGCTTGGCACATGCAAGTACTGGCACCACTCAAAAGGGTATTCTGGTTGGGCTTGTTGGGTACATCATATGCAAAGGCACTTAAATGGTAGTGTTTTTTGGGTAATAAAACAAATTTCTATTGGTGGTACACAAATGATGCTGATTGACTCGGCAGGTTACATTGCTAATTAGAACCTGCCAATGCCATCCCATTAAGGGTAAAGCTCAACATTTACAAACTATCTGGAAGCTTTCGGTAGCTAGAGAACTTTAAACCCACCCTGCAGATTTAATTTGAGGGGTGAATATTTTTTTATGCCTTAAATACCACAAATTCTAATACTTGTGTAGTGCAAGTGCACTTTTTCTAGGTACGGAAGCTTCATGGTTTTATTTATTGGTGGGGTGTTAAAGTCCCTGCTTGATGGCTTTTAGCAATCTTATTGTAGCTGGCAGGGGCATGGAATGAGTAATGTGTCAACCTTTCTGTTGCCATGGGTTAAAGTCTAAATACTACTGACACAAACACATTGGACATATATCTTTGGAGGCTAACAAAAAACACATTACATATTTGTTTGCCTTCTGCACCTGTAATGTCAGCTTATTGGTAGCATTTTACTAGAATGGGGTTACACACTTCTAGACAGTACAATATTGTTACCTTCTGAGAATCCTCTGCTAGAGTACAGAAGCTGCAGTCTCTTGGAGAAGTGAAGGGTTGTGCCTCCTGTGGAGCCTGAATCGAAATCCGCTCTTTGCTAATTCAAATGGAATTAGTCCGGTATCTTGAGGTAACTCTTTTGCTCATGTCCACATCCTCCCTCCTTGAGCTCATTTTGCGCTTGTGAAACTTTAAATTGGCTTATCTAAATACATTTAATGATGTAATAACTCTGGTTGTCTACATGTTCTGTCTGCTCCCACGTGTTTTTGCCAGAGTTCTGTCAAAACGCTCTGTAGGTCCTTCCAGTCTCTGGAAACAACCATTACATCTTGAAGTCACTCACTTAAGTGCGATATAGATAACTGAAAATATCCCTAGAAATGTGAACGGCCATTCCACTACTGTGAATGAGTTTTTGCCCATTTTGTCCTACATATCATAGGTTCCACAATTTGTCTAAACCTTTTTATTTCTTTCCTTGCAGGATGAGATTTGTCTCTGGAAGTAACTGTACTCTTAAATGTGGTCTCCAAACACAATGGTCCAGTCTTTGACTGCTCAGCTCCAATAGGGTCAGTATTTAACTCCAAAAAGAGCCACTTCTCAGCATAGTTTGCTTTTGTTGTCTTTTTCATCCTTAACGGCGTTCTATGCCATCCCGCATTAAAAAAAGCATTAAAGCCATTGCGGTGGCGTAGAACACAGTAACTGCTTTGAGCCCCTGGAGATCGGAGGTACAATTCTCCACCGCAATCCTCTTCTGGAGGGCTGCCTGGCAGCCTTCCCCAGCAAATGAGGCCCCCGGGTCATGTGATCACTCTCTCACATGGCCCCCTATAGCTGGCTGTGGATCTGCTGAAATATCAGTCCCCCTGCTGGTGGGAGGTGTAAAAAAAACAATAGACAAGTTATCTAAAATAAATTAAATGTTTTTAATATATAGATTTATGTAACTTCATACAAAGTCTATTTTAATAGAAGTTCATATATTGGTATTAAAATACACTTAGAATGACATTACATATATGTATTTTATATATAATATATGTATAATTACAATAACAAATAAATAAATTTTTTTAAATAAATATATGTAATTTCATAACTGTATTTTGTTAGTATATAGTGGTAGCAAAATACACTTAGAATTACATTCTATCTATATAATATAAATAACCAAGTATATAGATAAATACATAAAATTACATTAGTATACTCGTAGAATTTAAATACCTAAAAAGCATATTAAAATTCTACATGTATAGTTAAGTAATCTTTTAACATAATTATGTGATTTGGTTGACATGCCTGACAACACAGGGAGAGTGCAGAGAACTTTTAATTCGCAAGCACTATATATGACACCATAAAACCTTTACATAGGGGTTACTGTTTTAGTCAGGAGACTTTGCTGAACTCAAATATTAGTGTTTCAAACTGGTAGAGTATTACAATGATATTTTAAGTAAGTTTTTTTGCATTTTTTACAAACAGCACTTTTATGGTCACTATTATTGTAATGTTTTGGTGAAGTCTCCTGAGAATAGCAGTGCCCCCATGAACAGGTTTTATGGTGTTTTGGATAGTTAGTTTCATATTACTTGCATGTCATTTTATTGACATTGAAATTTGCCAGATTGGTTATGTTGCCTTTTGAGAGCATATGGTAGCCCAGGAATGAGAATTACCCCACGATGGCATGACATTTGCAAAAGTAGACAACCAAGGTGTTACAAGTGGGGTATGTCCAGTCTTTCTTAGTAGCCACTTAGTCACAAACTGGCCAAATATTAGTTTTTTTACTTTTTCCCCACACAAACAAATGAACACTAACTTTGGCCAGTGTTTGTGCTACTAAAAAAGATTAAACACTTGCAATACCTTGGGTTGTCTACTTTTTCAAATGGTATGCCATCATGGGGGTAATTCTCATTCTTGGGCTACCACACCGTCTCAAAGGTAACATAACTAATCTGGCAAATTTCAATTTAAAAAATGGAACGTTCTATATTTGACCCTGTTAAAGTGGGGTACTGTTCTACTTGTGAGACATCGCTGATTACAAATGTGCTTTTTGATGTATTATGACATTCACAGCGAAAATGTCAAACAAATAAAAATTTAAAAAAAATAATCTTTTCTCACTTAAAATTGTATTCATAACTTATGTTCCCTATATGAATAGTTAATGATAACTTAAAGCCCTGTTTCTCCTGAACAAAATTATAAATATAGACTCTTAATGTGACAGCGGTGAATTACGGTTGAACAGACATAACACAAATTCCAGTTTTTGTTCACATTTTGATTAGAACGTGCGCTATTGACTTTGTCATGAAGGTGCCATGGATACAAAATAACTGGCTAGGCTCCTGGCACACTTACCTCTAGTTTAAAAAGGTGATTTACTGAACATTTTTCCCTGAAAAGGCATATTTACATTAAAACATTTTCAGGGACAGTGTACACCAGTTCTGGTAAATCGTGCTGACTACTTGTCAGGCAGAAGTGTATAGAATGACTAGCCACAAATCTATTTGAAACTTTTTTGCAAAGTATGAGGTCTAATTTTTGTTGTCTTCCTTCCCTTAGGTACTGAAGAGTCTGCCCTATCTGGAGTTTGGAAGGAAAATAATTTTAATTTTGGTCTGTTAATAAAGGTTTACAAATTGGCAGCTTGTGATTTAGTATTCTTTGTAGTCTAGTTACTAAGTGTTTAGGGGTTCACATGCTCTAGCTCAAGTAAGTTGAATTGAAGTTTTTTTTTTTATTATTATTATTAAAAAGTAGCTTTAATATAACTTGTAGGAAAACACTGGGATAGTCAATTTGGAGGGTATAGAGCCAAATACTACTCTGGCCAATCAGTGTATCTATGCAAAACGAGCACGCAATATCACATTTTAAGAAAATTATAGGTTGGCATGCAGGCTTCCCCAAACTTGGGCCCTCCATATGTTGCTGAACTCCTAATCTATGAAATGGGCTGAGAATCAG
Organism: Pelobates fuscus; assembly: GCF_036172605.1. Classification (NCBI taxonomy): domain Eukaryota; kingdom Metazoa; phylum Chordata; class Amphibia; order Anura; family Pelobatidae; genus Pelobates; species Pelobates fuscus. The sequence goes on along the minus strand of NC_086321.1, from coordinate 315,440,830 downwards.
TTGTAGTTGAGCAACATATGGAGGGCCAGAGTTTGGGGCAGCCTGCTTCAAAGGGACAGTTGGTACCCAGGCCACTTCAGCTAAAATCTGTGTTCTGGGCACTGTGTCCCCCTTGTGCTTACTGCTGCAATGTAATGTTTACATTGCATCTTTAAGTCTGCCCTTAGTGGCTGTGGAGTGCTTCTGGAATCCGAACTGATCTTTTGGTCTGTTATTTGACACTGGATGTCTTCGCACTCTGCATGTAAACTGAATTTGTATCTTCCAATTAATATTTTTTTTTTTTAAATTGGATTAACATTTTGTAATGACAAGCTTCAAAGCAAGACAATATATATAATTCAAATTTGAATTGTGGTACAGGTAAGTGACATGAGTGTAGATGAGACACAGGTTGGATAGAGAATGGATGACCTTTCTCACAGAGGGTAGTAAAGATTGTGTGAAGATCAGAGTGGTGCTTGAAGGGAAGAGTAGATTTTTATTTTTAAATAACTTGGATGGGAATGCATGCATTCTTAAGAGGAACAGAATATGCATGAAGGCCTATATCCAGCATACACACGTATATTTATATAGCACCAACAAATTCTGCAGTTGTAACCGGACACAGGAGCAGAGGGAGTGGGGCAAAGTGACACAGGTAAATATAGTATTTGACTAATGACTGTTGCAAGAGAGCAGTTATAATTAAATATATTTATATAGGCACATTTGAGCACTGCAAATGCCAACTAGTCCTGGAAGGCAGCAATTGCCACACTCATAGTATGAAATATGGGGTGGAGATATATATTTATATTTTAATATCGCTTAACATATAGTAGAAAATGCAGATGCCATTAATGATGGATTCTTGGAACCTTACGAGGACCTAGGTAAGAGGGCACGCTACAGGCCAAAATGCTTAGGGCAAGCATGTCAAACTTGCAGCCCACCTGCATGGGCCACTTTGTATTGTGGCTGCAAAGATATTTCATGTCTGAGTCTGACCCCTCCCCCATCCCTTCTGCTGGCAGTGCTAGAAGAGCGTCTGGCCTGCTTGAGCAGAGAAGAGTAGGGCTGGAACTGAAGGATGAGCGGCTCATCTTAAGGTAGGGGATTGGTGGACCTTGTGTATTGTTACTTTGGGGAGGGAGTGGGGCAGTTGTTTAGAGTGCTGGGAGGAGGGGGTAGTGTAGTCTATTGGGGTGGAAGGAGAAGGTGCAGTGTATTAAAATTGGGTCTACTCTGCATGGAGACGCTGAACGCTCCCCATGGAGATGCTAATTGGCCGAGCAGCTTTTTGCCACACATGTACAATAGCTATGGGAAAGCATTGGATTGGCTCAGATCATGAAGTTTGATCTCAGCCAAAGTTTAGAACACAATCCAAATGACTTCAAAATCAACAAGATAATGTAATTTGTTACATTAACCCTTTTAGTCCCATTACCAAACTTTTCTTAATATGGCAAGGTAGTTGGACTGAAATATTGGTTATATGCAAATACATGTCTTAAAATAAATTATCTTTTGTTTACTATGAAGCCCTACGAGTGTGAGGATGTCCAGTGTCAGGCAACTTTTTTTTTGTACTGTACTTTTCAAAATAAACCGTTTCAATGAAAACTTAAGTTTTAGTTTTATTGCGGCCCACAAACTTAACTTGTTTATTTGGCCCGTGTTGTCCTTGCGAGTTTGACATACATAGCTCAGAGTAACTGTTTTAAGAACTTGCTTGTTGAAAGCCCTCCAGAACTGGGATACAAATGGAGAACCTCTATCGGACACAATATTGTGAGGAATGCCATGCAAATGGACAATCTTACGTATAAAGATCAGCACCAGGTCTTGTGATAATGGCAATTTTTTGAGTGGAACGAAATGAGCCAATTTAAAGCGGCACTGTCAGGCCGAATCCCGTTTTTTTTTTTTTTTTTTTTAACCTCCCGCCTCCACTACATCCAATTGACCCCCTAGTCACCCCCAAATGCCCCTAAGCCCCCCAGATTACCTATTTTTAAATCTGTATCTTCTGCCCCGATCTTTATTCAGGGTGCCGCCATCTTTGTGTGGGTAGGTGAAGTCCCTGTGGGACACGTCATCAACCCACACTACACAGACTGTGAGATTCCCGCACATGCCCAGTGAAACACCTGGACATGCGAACGGGAATTTCATCTATTCATTCATTCATCAGACAGACGAATGAATGAATAGAAAAAATCAGACGAACAAACTAACACTGAGTATCAGTGTTCGTTTGTTCGATCAGTTTATTACAAGGAGGGAGCTACCGACGTGCAGCTCCCTCCTTGTAATATGTAAAGACAGAAGCGGTGGGGAGCTGTGCTGTGCAGAAGCGGTGGGGAGCTGTGCTGTGCTCCCCACCACTTCATAAGCCCCCCAGGTCCCCCCCTCACTATATGGGGGTCAATATGACCCCCATAATAGCACAAGGGAGATTAAAATCTCCCCAATGCCCCTACTCGCTATACCGCGAGTAGGGGCATGTCCACTAAACAGTGAGCTGCTCACTGTAAAAACATAAATGGTAATAAGGGGGGGACCTACTGTCCTCCCCCCCGGCCCCCACCCCTGCGCGGTGGGTGGGGGCCCTAATAAAATAATAAGGGGGGGGGGACCTACTGTCCTCCCCCCGGCCCCCACCCCTGCGCGGTGGGTGGGGGCCCTAATAAAATAATAAGGGGGGGACCTACTGTCCTCCCCCCTGGCCCCCACCCCTGCGCGGTGGCCCTAATAAAATAATAAGGGGGGGGACCTACTTGATTTTTCCGTATGTCTTATTTGGGCAGTCAGTTTGTCCATTAGATAAGTATCTTTGATTTTAACTATCACGTCATTGTCAGTGGGGACCGTGGGCTGTAGCCACTTTTGTGCCAGTGCCCTTCTAGCCGCCAGTGTAAGTTTGTTTAGTAGTTGTTCTTTTTTAGAAAGGCAGTCATTTTGTCTGGATAGGAGGATCGCCCAGGGATCTAGGTCTATGTGTCGTATGAGGACCTCTTGGAGCAGTGATTGGATTCTTTTCCAAAATTTAGTCACCTCAGGGCATTCCCACCACATGTGGATGAAGGTGCCTTTGCCGCCGCATCCCTTCCAACATGTGTCTGTCGTTGTTTTCCCCATCTTATAGAGTTGAGCAGGTGTGGTGTACCACCTCATGAGCATCTTATATGCTTGCTCCTGATGTAGTACACATATTGATGTCTTCGCTGTTGCTTCCCAAATGTCTACCCAGTCCTCTCCTTCTATTGCTCCCCCTAAGTCTGTTTCCCACTGGCGTATGTAATTTGGGTCTGCGGCTCCCCTTTCTGGGGCACTGAGCTGAGCATAAATTGTTGTAATCATCCCTTTTTGGATTGTTTCGGCGTCGCATAGCCGTTCATAAAATGTCATAGGGGTCTGGGCTGCTTTCTTTATGTTCGGGTGTTTGGCAAAGTCACGCAACTGCATGTGTCGGAAGACGTCCTTGGTCGTTAGGGGTGCAGTAGTTTGTAGGGTTTCGAAGGATTTGAAGGAGTCCCCTATGTACATATGTTTATATCTTTGCATTCCTGTGCTTTCTATCCCCCTGAAGTCTCGTGCGCTCAGCCCGGGCCCAAACGCCTTGTTCCGTAGGTACGGAGTCAGCGGTGAGGGTGTATGTTTCAGGGCGAATTTAGTGGCTGTCAAGTCCCAGATCCTAACGGAGTTGAGGATCGCTGGGCAAGATGTATGCAATGATGGTCGGTCCTGTTTAGGTACCCAAATCCAAAATTGAGGGAGGTCAGTGTGCATTAGTTTTGTCTCAAGGTCGACCCATCTATGTGCGCCCTCCGGTGTATGCCATGCTACTATCTGGGCCAGTTGGGCTGCGAGGTAATAATGGTAGAGGTTCGGGAGTCCCAGCCCTCCCTTCGCTTTAGGTCGGTATAAAGTCTGTCGAGCTATCCTGTGTCTTTTTTGTGCCCAGATGAAGTTGTCTATGTGTGTTTGTAGTATTTGTAGGTTTTGCTTTGTGACTTTAGTTGGAAGGGCTTGAAATAGGAACAATATACGTGGAAGCAGAGTCATTTTGACTGCATGCATCCTACCAATCCACGATATGGGCCTCTCATGCCATTTTTCTAGGTCCCTGCAGAGCGCCTGGATGGTGGGCGTGTAATTGGCGCTGTATAGCCTCTCTGGGTCTGCCGCGAGTTTTACCCCAAGGTATTTGAAATCTGATTGTGTAAGTTTGAGGGGGTAGGTGGTTTTTATGTTGTCCATCCCTGCCTTGTCCATTTCTATTGGCATGGCTACCGTTTTGTCTAGATTGATTTTGTAGCCTGAGACGCTGCCATATTCTTCCAGTATTGTCACCAGTCGGGGCAGCGATTGAGCAGGTTTGGTTATAGTGACCAGGACGTCATCCGCATATGCGGAGACTTTGAACTCTTCACCTCCTACCTGTACACCCGAGATGTTCTCGTCCTCTCTTATCCTCTGCAGGAGAGGCTCTAACGAGAGGACGAAGAGTAGGGGGGAGAGGGGGCAGCCCTGTCTTGTGCCGTTGGTTGTCGTGAACGGGGTCGGGATCGCACCCGGCACTTTGGTCTGCGCCCTCAGTTGGGTATAAAGGGCTTTGATGCCCCTTATAAAGGCTTCTGGCATCTGCAGTCGTTCGAGTAGTGTAAATAGATAGTGCCATTGCACTCTGTCGAACGCTTTCTCCGCGTCCAGGGAAAGGATCAGAGAAGGCGTTCGAGACCTCACCGCCCACCATATGATGTCTGCCCCCCTCCTGGTGTTTTCGTACAATTGCCTTGTTGGTACAAAACCGACCTGGTCCGGGTGGACTAGCGTGCCCAGGAGTTGGTTAAGTCTTGTGGCTAAAATTTTCGCGAAAATCTTAACGTCGAAGTTAATCAGGGAAATGGGTCTGTAGTTGGAGGGTTCAGTTGGGTCTCTCCCTGGTTTAGGTATAAGTGCTATGTCGGCCGTGAGCATATCTGAATTAGGGCACCCACCCTCCATCCACTCTGCGTACATTTTCACGAGGCTGGGCGTCAATACGTCCCTGAAGACCTTATAGTATGAGCCGTCAAAGCCGTCTGGTCCCGGGGCCTTGTTGCCCTTAAGGTCTGTGATCTCCTTATTGATTTCCCCCTCGTCTATTGGTTTCCCTAAGGTGTTTAGAGCTTCCGGGGCCAGTCTCGGCATGTTCGTCCCCGCTACGTAGTCTGCTACTTCTATTGTGTGGTCCTTATTGTCGCTGTTGAGTGTTGGGGAATGGTTGTAAATGTGTGCAAAGAATTCTGTGAATATCTGATTAATCTCCGTTGGGTGTTGGGTTATTTGGCCCTGTTTATTTTTAATGGCCGAAATGGTATGGTAGTTGGGTTTGGGGTTCAGTGCCCTAGCTAGCAAGGTGTCCATCTTATTGGAGCGTTCATAGTAGAAGCGTTTTTTGCGAGCTAAGTCTTTCCCCAGATCCTCTACTGCTATTGACCTAATTTTGTGTCGGAGTTCCCTGAGGTCTTGTAGCCCCTGAGATGTGGGGTCATGTTTGTGTTTGGCTTCTGCCCCCCTCAGCGCCCTTTGGAGCCCGAAGAGGGTTTCAGCTCTCTGTTTCTTCCGGCGGGTAGCTATTTTTATGAGGGTACCTCTCAGTACCGCCTTATGTGCGGCCCATATCGTGGATTGGGTCAGTTCTGGGTGGTCGTTCTCTCTAAAGTATGTCAGGATTTCTTCCCTAAGGAGTGTCTCTGTCTCTGGGTCTTTTAATAGTGTGCTGTTAAGTCGCCATTTCCAAGGTGGTTTAGGTCCTGGAATCCTGAGGGTCAGTTCTATGTCGGCGTGGTCCGACCATGTGATAAGGTTGATGCGTGCAGTCTGCACCCATGGGATCCCGGTTTGGTTCACCAGGAACATGTCAATGCGAGAATATGTGGAGTGTGCGGCCGAGAAGAACGTGTAGTCTTTTACACCCGGATTCCGCAGCCTCCAGGGGTCAAATAGTGTTGCCTGCTGTATAAATTGTGTTAAGAGTTTGTCCTGTCCCCTCGTGCTTTGCGCCCTCTGTCCTCCGGTAGGGGTGCTACGGTCCACCGTTGGGCAGTGAGCAGCGTTCATGTCGCCCCCTAGGATTATGATACCATGCGATAGGGCCTGAATTAGAGCGTGTATTTGGTCCCAGAAGCCTGGGTCTGGTTGGTTGGGTGCATAAATATTAATGAGGTGGTATGTGGTAGCATGTATTGTCCCTGAGACGATGACATATCTTCCCGATGTGTCCGCGCTTGTCGACTGTACTATAAAGGGGCAATTTTTGTGTAGGAGGATTTCTACCCCGTTCTTTTTAACTAGGGCCCTGGAGGAGTATACCCTGGTGTATATGTGGTCCTTCAACTGGATCCGGGCTGAGCGCAGGAGGTGTGATTCTTGTACAAAAGCTATGTCCGTTTTTTGTCGTTTCAGTTCCCTCATTAGCAAGCGTCTTTTGGTCGATGTGTTTAACCCGTTTACGTTTAGGGAGGTGAATTTTAGCGTCGTCATGTTGTGGAACCTTTGAAGTTATTATGTATCACTAGTGCTGCAAGACTATGCTCCGCCCGCCGAGCGCCCCCCCGAGCCCTGCTGTTCCCTGGGTGTTACCCGTTGGGTCCACCAGACTCGGGCCCGGTAGGGGGTCGGGCCGGAAAGGGGGGTGGGGGGTGGAAAGGTGAGAGGATGGGGGGGGGAGTAGGGGAAGGTAGCTTGAGGAGGGAGGGGGGAGGTAGTTGGTGAAAACTACTGTTTCCGGGGAAGCACCCCGGTCTTATCAAATAGTGCCGGGTGTCTCGGGGGGTGACTACCCGCCCCGCGGTACTTTGTGTTAGCGCGGAGGGGGCAATCAATCGCCGAGCACCCCGGTGTCGGTCCATATAGTACAATTATTCGTCACCCATTCTTTGGTCACGCCTGCGTACGTGAGTCAGGTCGTCCGTGTGTTTCTCGTCACGTGTAACATTTATAAACAACATTATATGCAACAGTTATTAAACCAGAAAGTTTAACAAAATCAGGTTAATAGCGAAAGCGAGAAAAAAAAAAAGAAATACAAAATACAGAGCATTCACCCCTTATCTTTTCTATGGGGGCTGCCTAATCTGCCGGTCCCTGTTCGCCCCTACTAAGTGGTTTGCATAAAGGTACGTTATATGTGGAATTCCTGCCGTTGGCTACCCAGCAGACCCTCCATCCCGAGCATACTGGCTTATCTCGAATAATGAGGGAATGGTTCCTCCGCACAGTGTTATGTCGGTTGCTCTCAGGCCCCGCCGGTTCCCATGCCCCTCTATGGTGGGTGTCTATATCTACTTAGGCATGATGGTGTACGGTTTCTGGTGTGGGTTGGGTGGGGGTGAGGGGGTGTGTGGCTGGTTGTTCCTTTCCCTGGGCCCGCTGACCCTACCACTTGCCTGAGCTGCCCCCTCCCTCCCCATCAATATAGATGTAAACATAAATACACAACACAGGGTGAAACTTGCGTGTCTAGTTGGATGCGAGGCGGATATAATAGTCCGTTTTATACTCCGGTAGGGGCCATGTTCGTCAAGGAGTATACGGTCAGGTAGTCCTTTCAGTCCTTTTGTCGGTACTGCCTGTATAGTCTCGTGCTTCATTGCGATCAATGTACCGCACTTGAGTGCCTCGGTTCGTGTTAGGCATAGGCAGATTCCTTTCACCTTGAGTCGTCGATCTGTGGCGGTCGGTTTCTTCCTTAGGCGGTTCTTTCTTGGGTATTAATCGGAGAGTTCTGGTGAGAGGTGTTTTTAGGAAATTGTCTCTTTCCTTCTCTTTCCCTTTTCCCCTTTTCTTTCTCTTTCCAATTTTTCTTTTCTTCCGGTTTTCAAACAATTTTGCAACAACAAACAAAAAAAAAAGAAAAAAGGGGCATCTTTGTGACCAGTCTTATGTCCATTTTCGTTTGGGTGAAGTTAATATATGCTATCAATGGTGGAGCGTGCCATAATCTGGCTCCGACCTGTATGGTTATTTTACTTTGTGGTTCATGGTGGGGTTGCTTGGGTAGCTGGTGGTCTTCCAAAAGTCTCTGGTTACTTATACTGTGTGGATCAGCTTTGGTTTCGTTGCTGGGTTGGGGAGTCATATGGGGGGTTACGGTCTGTTGGTTGTGCAATGGGGGCGATGTAATGGGAAGGGGTCTGTTAGTGTCCATTAAGGTGCAATACCGTCCAGTGCTTCGCCTTCCCTGGGTAAGAGTCCTAGCGCCTGGATACCCCTCTGGGGGAGATGGAAGTCTGCCGGGACCTCAATTCCTAAGTCCCTCAAGAAGGCCCTGGGGTCCGCCGAGGGCAGTAGTACGGCTGGCCTTGGCCCGTTAAACACAAGCATTTTGAAGGGGTGCCCCCAGGCAAAATTCAGGCCCTTGGCTCTGACAAGATCCGCTATAGGCTTCCACTCTCTGCGCCTGGCAAGCGTTGCTGGTGCTATGTCTTGATATAAGTGGAGTGCGGTGCCGTCTAAGGTATATGTGTGGTGTCTGGTACTTTTGATGATGGCTTCTTTGGTGGAGAAGAAGTGCCACCTCATTATCACATCCCTGGGTGGGCTATTGGGGGGTCCCCTGGCCCTAAGTGCCCTGTGCGCCCTGTCTATCACCCACATATGGTCAGGGATAGCTGGCAGCTGCGTTTTGAACATGTCTGTGAGTACCTTCTGGATGTCTGTGTCTTTAATTCTTTCAGACAGGCCCTTTATCCTCAGGTTGTTTCTTCTCGACCTGTTGGAAGCATCCTCAATTTCTGCCTCCAGTTCAGCTACTCTGGACAGCAGGGTGTTGGTGGTAGTGGCAGTCTCGTTGTGGGCTGTTATTACCTGGTCCATCCGCCATTCCAGGGCTTCAGTACGTTGCCCCACAGCCTGTATTTCGGCCTTCACTTCTCTTGCCGACCTTTCGATCTCCCCTGCTAAAAAGTGTTTTACCTCTGCTAGTGACCGCATTATATCCGAGATGGTGGCCTGCTGCGTCGGGGCATTCAGGTCCCTGGTGCCCGGGGAGCTTGGGGAATCCGCGCTCGCGTGGCCGCCGCCATCTTTGTGCGCTTGCGGCCTGGGCGTTGTGAGGAGGTCGGCTACAGATGGAGTACCGTCTCTCCTTTTGTTTCCAGATTTTTTATGCTGGGCCATCTCCGGAACCTTCTCTGTTGCTCTGCTAGCAATTTCGGGTGTTGGTGAGCGGGTGTTTTGCGTCTGGCGTGGTTTTTGGACCGTTCGGGGTGCAGAGCTCTCTGCCTAAGCGGCCATCACTTTCGGCGGTCAAGCCACGCCCCCCAAAGACAAGTCTTTTATATTCTGTTCTAATACAATGAGTTTACAGGTTTTTGGTATATACTGAACTATTCCTAAAACTTTTTTAATCTCCTTCCATACTTGTAGTAGTTGGGATAGAATTAATGATTTATCTGTAAGAAGATCTGTGTACTTCTTATCGCTATTAAACCATAAATAATACTCCAAATTTTTATTTATTTATATACCACATTTAATTGCAACGTTGTTGCCCAAAGTGCTTCACAAAACATACATTTATAAAAACATTAGCAGGTGTACAAAAGGCCCTGTCTATGATATCACTTGCTGCTTCAGCTTGGCACATGCCAGAGTATTTTGGCAGTTGCCATCTTCAAACGGTTGTATTTTAAAAACTATAAATTCTACAGCGAAGAGCTTTATATTGTGAGAATCACAAGACCCAGACCTACATTTTGATGCATAGTATGTCTCTCAAATATTTACAATGAAGGCACAGTCACAGTTTAGAAATTGCCCTTCAAATTTGAGCTGGCTACAGTGGAGTTTCAATGAATATCAATGGATGGCATAAGTTGCAAACAAATGGTCATATTGTGAAAATTATCAGGACTATGGCTTAGCCGTGGACATTTTTAGTGGCAGCAGCGATAGCTGAACGTTTTGATATAAGATTTGTGTAGGTGGGCTTGAAAATGAGGGAGTGGTGGCACTTTAGAAATCATGTCCTGATTTTTCAGCTTTTGCCAGCTCCTACTCTAGTTTTGAACATTTTGCCATTCATTCCTATGGGACCAATTTTGCCACAAGAACGACGCTATTCCGTGAACCATTCGACGAAACGTTCCACAAAGTAATAGCACACCAATCGGGAACAATCCGCACGTTTCGGTATATTTCTCTCTATGTAGTGTAAAAACTGTGGGAGGAGTTAGGGTGGTAAATTTGGCTATAATAATAATAATAATAATATATATGTGAGATAACATTAAGTGGTCTTGCTATGCAAGAACACAACTAGAAAAGCTACAATTTCTGGGGAAATTGTGTGAAGTGTTCTTGCCTCCACCAGTAGTCTACAACTCGAGTGGACAGAGTAACTGTTATTATTTATTTATATAGCACATTTAATTGCAACTTTGTTGCCCAAAGTGCTTCACAGTTACATTAAAACATACATTTATAAAAACATTAGCAGGTGTACAAAAGGCCCTGTCTATGACATCACTTGCTGCTCCAGCCTGGCACAGGTCAGAGTATTTTGGCGGTTGGCATCTTCAAACGATCATATTTGAAAAATTATACATCCTACAGCGAAGAGCTTTATATTGTGACAATCACAAGACCCAGACCTAGGGTGGTAAATTTGGCTATAATAAGAATAATAATAATATATATGTGAGATAACATTAAGTGGTCTTGCTATGCAAGAACACTCAATAAATAAGACCATTTGGGTACAATATATGCATTTACACTATTAATTCTTCCCCACCAAGAAATACTCACTTTTCTCCATAATTTCAATGTTTTATTTGTATGCTTTAATAGCTTTATAACATTTATTTCCATGGTGTTTGCCACCTTTGAAGGAATTATTATTCCTAAATAATTAATTTGTTTTTTAGTCCAAAGAAAATCATACTCTCCACTCAATTTATCCACTATGGGTGGATCTATATTCTTATGCAATGCCGTAGATTTTGAGATGTTTAATTTACAGTTAGATACCAAACCATATTTATTAATTTCATGCATTAACTCTGAAAGAGATAGTTGAGGAGATGTCAATGTGATAGTGGTATACTCCGCATATAACGAAAATTTTATTTCTCCTAAGGCAGTGTAAAAGCCCTTAATGTTAATATTATCTCTGATGTTAATTGCTAAAGGTTCAAGTGATAAAATATAAAGCAGAGGAGACAAAGGCCACCCCTGCCTTGTATCGTTCTTTAGGTCAAACCAATCTGCACAAATATTAGCTCCGACAGTCCTAGCAGAAGGAACGGAGTATAGTGCCATGATAGCTTTAAAGATCCTTCCCCTAAACCCAAACCTTTCCAAGAGTTTCTCCAGATATCCCTAACTGACCCTGTCAAACGCCTTTTCTGCGTCCAATGACAGGGCCAGCAGGGGAATCAACCTCTTTTCAGATTGGTCTATCATATCCAGAATTCTTCTCGAATTATTGGTTGAACACCTGCCCGGAACAAAGCCAGTTTGATCTGTATGTATTATTTTTGGTATTATACTCTTTAATCTTTCAGCAATAATAGAAGCATATAATTTAATGTCAACATTAATTAACGAGATTGGTCTATAGTTTTCCACATATCTACTATCCTTACTTGGTTTTAAAATGGGAAGGATATTCGACTGGAGCAGTTCTTTGGGTATGTTTCCATTCAATGCAAACTCATTAAAGAAATCTGTTAGTGGTTTGATTAATATGGATTTCATTAATTTATAATATAAATTTGTAAACCCATCTGGGCCTGGGGTTTTATTTAATTCTAGTTTGTCTATTTGTCCATCAACTTCTTCCGATGTAATTACTTGATTTATTACAGACAAATCTTCTTCTAAAATTTTGGGGCTATTTGTGTTTTTTAAGTACTTTTGTATTTCTATATCTTTGGCATGTTTTAAGTTATATAATTCCTGATCAAATGCATTACATCTTTTACCAATTTGTTCGGGAGAAGTGTATATCATTTGGTCGTCTTCAAGTGTTTCAATCCTATTTCTTGATCTCTGATGTTGCAATTTCCTAGTTCAATTCTTATTGGCTCGGTTGCCCGTTTAGTAATTTTTTAACTTCAGCTTGTTTATAGTAACTTTAATTAGTTCCTCTGTTTTTAAGTTAATTTCATTTTATAAATCCTTTAATTTTTGTTTTCTATCAAGTGATGGTCAAGATTTATTCAAATTAGAAAGATTATAGAAGGGGGCGGGGCCTGACCGCCGTGCTGACCGGTCGCATGCGGGAGAGGCTCTTGCAAAATCTGGCTGTTTGGGCTGAAAACTATGGCACACATGGCTCTCATTTCAGCCTGGAAGTACGGCAAAGTGAGCAGGGAGCTGTGGGCACTACCACAGACCCCAAGATCGGGAGTTTGGGGGACCCTGAGGGCTACACGAAACTTTGAGGCCTGCGGCCTAAACGGGAGAGAAGCAGGGTGGACAGCCGCCGCCCTGTTCGTTAAACTAGCAGCTACACAGCAGCCCTGTGACACTCCTCACGGGCCCTGCTCCCCCCCATGTACCGTGGGGGGTTATCCCGGCCCACACTGGAGAGATCTGAAGCCATCAGGAACTGATCCCACTGACCTTAGCCTGCTCTCAAACACCCGCGCTTTCCAGACAAAATGGCTGCCTCACGGTCTGTACTGGAAAAGCTGACTACCAGCAGACAGGAACCACAACACTGCTATGAGCTGGCTGGAGCACCCACCCCTGGACTGTCTTGCCACACCAGCAGAGGAATTTGCAGCCCGAGCATTTGTACCAGGCGATTGGGTCCAGTCCCCTACTGCTGCCTTCCTGGGTATTGAGACCTGCGAGCATGTGCCTCACACCGCAGCCCAACGCCTGGACGGATCACCCCGACTAGGATCTCCGGGCACAGGATCAGGGCTCAAACTGACGGAGCGGCACTCACTGGACTCTCCTACTTGCTGGAGACCTGCCATCGCTTCCTGCACACAAGTCAGCGGCGGGAGTGTGCCGACAAGTGCAAACCGGAGGGGCATGTGTTCTGCTCTTGCTTGTAGTGCCTATGTCGATTTTTATTTTTTATCTTTTCGTTTCTCATCACCTTTTTGCATTATTTTAGCACTGAACTAAGCCTCCCATGTCATACACCACTATAATTGCGCTGTGTATCATATAGACAAACCGAGCAACGAGACTGTTCTAAAATGTCTTGAATCTTAATGCTTCACCTACTCGGTGTTTAAGCTACTCAGGCCTGTCGTCATTACATAGAATGTATGTCTTACAAGTAAACACAAATAGGCATAATAGTAGTGATGCATAGATGGTAGGGCGAGGATACTCTACAAGATAAGCGTGATCTAACTTTATACCTCAAGCATGTTAACCTTAAAAGTCTGAGACTAGCCAACTATATTGTTATTAACTGTTAAGACATTTAGACTCTTCTGATACCCTTACCTATCTTTCAATAACATAAAATGTGCATTATTTCTCATGTCACACAATTGTTAAGCTCTACCTGACGTTAAGCATGCACAAGCTGTTGTGACTGCGCAACCTTGTATGTCTTACCCATGCACGAATAAAATAAAGAATAATAAAAAGAAAGATTATAGAAAGCAATTTATAAATCAGATAAGTTTTTTTCCATGTTTTTCCCTTTGTATGTGATCCATTTTAATTAAGTAGCCCCTCATGACTGCCTTATGAGTGCACCAATTCTAGTATAGGAAGTATCAATTGGATTATTTTCTGTGAAGAAAAGTTTTAAAAGTTTAGATACTTCATTATTATTCATATCATTTTTAATAAATCTATCATTCAGTCTCCAGGTATTCATTGAATATTTTTTAGGTTTCTCTATATCGATCATATATGAAACTATGGTCGGACCATGTATACTCTTTTATTATAATCTTATCAATAGAAGAGATCGAATTATACTTTACTAGACACATATCTATTCTCGAATATGAGCCATGCACGCTGGATATATGAGTATAATCTCTTTCCATAGGGTGCTTGGCGCGCCATGCATCATATAAATCATACCATCTACACAGGGTCAGCAATTTCTTAGATTGTTTTATAGTTCTATTATCCGTTTTTGCAGTTCCCTGAGATATTTTATCCATCTTAGGGTCCAGTACTCAGTTAAAGTCCCCGGCGATAATCAGAGTACCTTTCATTATATTCTGAACTTTACACATTATCATAGCAAATGTAGACATTGGGTCCTAATTTGGTAAATATATATTTATTAAGGTGAATGTGTTTTTGTCTATTTCACAAACTAGGATTAAATATCTGGCCTCTTTATCAGCGTCTTGGTGTTATGGTACTTTTTAGCAGTAAACCAAAATGTTTAAATGTCTATCTGTTCCTGTCCAAATCAATAAAATCAAATTGCGTATATACGCTGAAGTAATTAAGTCTGACACACAAGGTTCAGGTTAAAATAACTTCGAGAAAATTTATTGGCAAGTCATTAAAAAGCGGACGCGCAGGTCCTTTTAAGAGACATTTTACGTCATCATTGATTATTAGAATATCAGCAAATAAACATCATTAATTGGATTAATTGTTAAGTGTAGGGATTAGTGTCCACCTATCAATATTATTAATTGGCTCAAAAACTAAGTGGTTAGTCCCGTGCCCACCCACCAAGAGGTGGGATTGTTCTGGACACGGGTGGGGACAAGGGGGTCTTGAGCGTCATTTTACACGGTCGGTGATCTCAGGCCTCGTGGCCAGGTGCAAGGTCTCTTATGAATAGAACATTTCATTACTACTGTGTTCTCATGGCCTTCAAATTATACTTTGTTGCAAATCTAAGGAAAAGTCAGCAATTCCTGTGTTAATCATGTCTTTATAGAAAATACAGTCTTTGTCTATTGTATTAGATGTGCTGGGAAATTCTGTCATGTAAGGTAGTTTTAAAATGAACAAGTTAGGTTATGAGGACAAAATGGAGGATTGAAGAAGTCAGGTTAGGAGGACAAAATGGAGGATTGTCACAGTATAAAGTTAAAATGGAGTTAGTGCAATAATTGAATACACGTACAATAAGGATTTTTAAATAATCCCACATCAGTCCCCCCTATGAAATGTTAGATTCTAAGAGATAAAACTTTATTAAGTTCGTACCAGGAAGACGTGTTAACCCAAAGGCACAGAAACCCCGTGGCCGCTAGCTAGGTGTTAATGCAAAGTGCAAGACTGTCCCTAGATCTGACCCTGATAGGCTGACTCATCCGTCAGTATGGCTCTCGAACACTTCACACCCATGGGTGTCCCATGGCGGCTAACCCACCACTTCTCCGCACGGGGCCTTTACCATTCACTGACAGATGCTGTCCCTAAGCTAGTCCCTTCCTAGAATTCCTGCACTTTATCAACGAAAGGGATTGTTTGCAGCGGCAGACAGGGTGAGTTGATGTCTTGGAAATCTTGGTCATCAACTTCGAGATGGGTGAAAGTGGGTGCCGCTTGGTCAACAGTCTTCATGAGGGATTTTCTCAGACATGGGAGGATACAACAAAAGAGAAGAGCAAAGATAAAAAGAAAAATTAGTATAGCCATACCAATATGCATTAAAGCCTTTTGCCATCCCGTCATCCAACCAAACCATCTTTCCCAGGGATCTTGTATCCCAGAATTCCTTTTCAACTCTATAGAGAGGTCATTTAATTTCTCTATGGCTAATGTAACTTTACCATTAGGGCCTGTGTTTTCTGGGATATAGGTACAACATGTCAAGGTGTCGGGCAAAATTTTACAAACCCCTCCTTTTTCGGCTAAGATCATATCTAGGGCCATTCTATTCTGAAAAGCCATTTGGGATGTGGCCTGCAATTGTTCGGCCAATCCCTGGAGGGCGTCTCTGGTATAATTAACAAAGCGCTGTTGATTATAATAAATGTAATTAATCCAATTTAAATTCTTGTTTGTGGTAACTATGGCAAAAAGTGATTCAAATCCTGCAGCAACTTCATCTCTTGCTTTAAATTCATTGGGCACCCCCCTAGGCACCCCAATGGCATCAATATAAACATGAGGATCAAAACTTCCTTTTACTGGGGCTTCACGCTTAACCTTAGTGTGTCTGGACTCATGGGTGACGAGGTGTGTATCAGAGATGATATGTATAGGCATAATAGCTTTAGCCAAAGTACACTCCCCCCACCACTCCTTGTCCATTCTGGATCTTAGCTGTAAATCCCCACACAACCAGTAGATGTCCCCTAATGACCTAGTGTGAAACTGCAACAAGTTCATAGAGACACTCCTGTAGGTAGCACAATACCCCTTAGAGAAGTTACCCAAGAATTTACCAATTCCATCATAATTAGCATAACAAGTGTAATTACCTTTATACACGGTAATACCATCTGGGGGTTTGACATCCTTGGTTAGGAGAGGATACTCCTTTGTCCATGCAATACATATGGACCTGTTAAAATCATAGTGATAGGCAAAAAGGCTTAAAACACATTCCTCTATATCTACTGGCAGGATTAGAGGTACAGTACCCAGGTGAGGCTGGGCACCACCACACACATAGCATGCAGTCTTATTATGCTTATTAGCATTATATTTCATCCATTCTAACCATAAATTTACATCATTAAAACCTGTTTCAGCGGCCATGGTATCTTCAAAGGTGGGGTTAGCAATGGCCATCATGTCTTGAAAGGTCTGGATATGAGGTTTTAATGGGTTGGGGACCATATGGGTGGCCCCTTGCCACTCAGAAGAGTTGCACATATCTTTTAGGAAGAAATGCCCTAATTTACGGTAGGAACCCTTTTTCCAATACATTCCCATCACATACTGGTCTGCATCCGTTGGGCTTGGATGCTCAATGTTAAGGATTAATTTCATTGGTGTACCTCCCCCAGGCTTTCTCAAAGTCATTCTCTGGAGAAGGGACCTACCTTGATCATCTACTTTAGATAAGGCACTTTTTGGTTTGTAACCCCAGGCAGGCCCGGCATTCCATCCCGCCGCCCCCCAATGGTTACAATTGTGCCCCCATTGCTTGTCAACTACACAAACATATGGGTCTTTTGAATGAGGGATATCTCTGTAAATACTCTGGATTTGTGATGTGGGGAACGGGCATTCTACAATATCACAATAGTCAAAGGTGTAAGTAGCCACATGGGTGCATGATGAATTATACCAGAAGGTATACCCACTAATATCTTTGGTGATGGCTACTTGTTGGGCCTTTATGAGGCTAATTAAGGAGAAGGTGTACCAGAGGTACATGCTTGTGCGGTATCTGCTTCCTCGGGGGCTGGAGATTTCTTGCAGTGGGAAGCGTGGATCCAATTTGGCCTACCGGCCAGTTTGACGGAGGTTGCGGTAATCAGGAGAACTTGGAATGGACCGTCAAATCTTGGTTCCAGGGTATTTTTCCGCACAAACTTCTTGACCAGAACCCAATCTCCGGGAAGCAGGTTATGGGTACCTGTATCCAATTCGGGATCTGGAATTGAAGAGAAAACTTGGGCATGTATTTTGTTTAAGGCACTTGCAAGTTCAGTTACATAATCTACTAAAACATCTGATTGGAGCTGTAACTGCTGCGGATAATAACAACCTAGTCTGGGTGCTGTCCCAAATAGAATCTCATATGGGGACAGTGAATGCTTCCCTCTAGGTGTGTGCCTAACACTAAATAAAGCTATTGACAGGCTTTCTGGCCAGGGCATTTTCGTTTCTTGTGACATTTTTAACATTCTGGCTTTTAGAGTGCCATTCATGCGCTCTACTTTACCACTACTTTGTGGGTGGTAAGGGGTGTGGAAGGCTAGGGTCACCCCTAGAGCAGTCCAAATTTCTTTAGTCACTGTTGCTGTAAAGGCTGGGCCTTGATCACTTTCAATGACTTCTGGGAGTCCGAACCTACATACTATCTCTGTAAGTAGGCGTCTTGCGGTTGTTTTTGCAGTGATATTGGCCACTGGGTAGGCCTCTGGCCATCCTGAGAACATGTCCACTATGACTAGTGCATATTCATGGGGCCCACTCTTGGGCATTTGGATGTGGTCAATTTGAATTCGCTGGAAGGGGTACATGGGCTTTGCCAGGTGTTTTGCAGGCACCTTGATTGGTCTTCCTGGATTGCATTTTGCACAAATGACACAGGCCTTACAGAAGCTGCTGATCAATGTTGTGATTCCGGGTGCTTCATAATACTTCTGTATGAGGGCGGCCATCAATTCTTTTGACAGGTGTGCAGGCCCATGTGCCCATTGGACAACTGCTGGATATAAATTTTTTGGAAGACAAAATTTGAAGTTGTTGTAATATACTCCGTCCTTTTGGACGGCTCCTTTCTTTTTCCATTTTTCGATTTCTTCAGGAGTGACTGCAGCTTGCTGTTCTCGCAAAATTCGCAAATCAGTAGGAAGAGTTTGCAGAGCAAAAATAGGGACTTCTTCTTCTTCTTCTTCTTGTCCGGACACTTCTTCATCCACTTCCTGCAGATCCCTGGCTGCTAGCTTAGCAGCCTGATCAGCCAAATGGTTGCCCTTTGCTTCATCTGTATCCAATTTCCCATGGGCCTTTACCTTCAAAACGGCCACTTCTTCAGGGAGTAGGAGGGCATCCATTAGCTCCTTGATTGCAGTACTATGCTTGACTGGTGTACCGGCGGTGGTAAGAAATCCTCTTGTCTTCCAAATTAGGCCGAAGTCATGTGCCACACCCAGAGCATATCTTGAATCTGTATAGATGTTGGCACGTTTTCCTTCGGAAATTTTGCATGCTGAAGTCAGAGCCTGTAATTCAGCTTCTTGCGCAGACATTGCTGGCGGTAAGGATGATGATTTGATAACTTCGTCTGTTGTGGTTACGGCATATCCTGTATGATATCTTCCTTCTTCATCAGCATATCTTGAGCCGTCCACAAACAGGGTAAAATCTGGATCTTGTAATGGATTCTCATGCACAGTTGGTAGGTGCACTGTCTCCATTTTCATCTGTTCAAAACAGTCATGAGGTGTTTCGGGGTCATAATCATTCATTATGACCAGATCTTGAAATTCTTTTTCTAGGAAGTGGCGTGGCCACGCTTCCAGAAGGTCAGTTGTTGGGTATTTGACAATACCATTTTCCTGTAGCTGTTCTTCATCCATGGTGGCCCATAGCTTTGCCATGGGCCCAAGATCATTCCATGACCTTGTCTTCAATTTGGTAACAGGAATATGTGGGATAGCAGTATCCCAATGGCGGTAGAGGTAGTTAAGTTGTTGAGGTAGTTGGACCAAGACCATGCTATTGCCTTCAGAGTCACAATAGAAATCTTGAGCAGTGAGCTTCACATCAGTCCAGTGGTAAAGCTCATCTTCATAGCAAGGTTCGGGAGTGTTGTCTGGTTTGTACCACATGGTACAGAAGGCGTAATCTGGGCCTTCACAGAGAGGCTTCTCATCTTCATAAAATGTCAAATGTGGATGCATGACTTTCTTGATACATCCACAAAGCAGGTAAATGTAGGTTTCATCTGTGATAAATCCATAATAGATACCCCCCTCAGGGAGTGGAAGAAGAGTGGATGGGTTAAGAACTTGACATCTTTGGATGGAAATGTTGTCAGGTAGAAGAAGATGGCACTGGAGGCGTAGGTGTCTGGCTGGAGACACGTGCTTGAGCTGGACTTGGTTGATGATGGCAGAAATGTCATGAGGGGCCAAAACAACCAGAGGGTGGCCAAGGACTAGGTCTGAGGTTCTTTCTATGAGCTCTCTTGCAGCAAAAACAGCCCTGAGACAGGAAGGAGTCCCTCTGGCCACAATGTCCAGTTGACATGAGAAATATCCAATAGGCCTCTGGCGGCCTCTTAAGTCATTAGTTTGGGTGAGAACTCCTGTTGCGTGGCCTTGTCTTTCAGAGACAAATAATTTGAAAGGTTTTGAGTAGTCAGGTAGGCCCAAGGCAGGAGCAGAAGCAATGGCACGTTTGAGAGCATTGAAATTGTCCAGAGCTTCATTAGGCAAACAGAAAGGGTCAGACTTAAGTGCGTCATAGAGAGGCTGCATGAGCAGGGAGGCTTCTGGGATCCATGCTCTGCAGTAGGAAATGAGGCCTAGGAAGGCATGGAGAGATTTTGAAGTCCTTGGAGTTGGAATATCCAGTACAGCCCTCACCCGGTCCCGGGTAAGATGTCTGGTACCTTGAGATAGGCAATGTCCAAGGAAAATTACTGAGGGTTGGCAGAACTGTAGCTTGATGAGCGAAGCTTTGCATCCTTGTTCTGCCAAATAACAAAGCAGACTAATTGAGCACTTTTCAGTAGTGGGTATATCATCTCCACAGAGCAGCAAATCATCCACATACTGGAGCAGAACAACTTCTGGGTGCTCAGCTTGCCATGGGTCAAGGATGGTGGCCATGGCCTTTGCAAATTGACTTGGTGAATTTTGTGCCCCTTGGGGCATGACAGTCCAGGTATACTGTTGCATCTCATGAGTGAAAGCAAACAGGTATTGGCAGGATGGGTCCAGTGGGACACTGAAAAAGGCATTTGCTAGGTCAATGACTGTGAAAAATTTTGCAGATGGTGGGACTCCAGAGAGCAGGGTATGGGGATTTGGTACAAGAGGGGTGTCCAGGACGGTAGCTTCATTGACAGCACGGAGATCCTGAACCATCCTGTACTTCTCTGGCTCACCTTTTGGAGTTTTCTTTTTCACAGGGAATAATGGGGTGTTGCATTCAGATTTACATTTCACCAGGGCACCCTTCTCCAAGAGTGCCTTGATGTGGGTAGAAATGGCAGCAGCCTGTGCTGGTTTTAATGGATATTGTGGTTTTCTTGGTAATTTAGCTCCTGGAATAAGCTTTACCACCACAGGGGGAACATTTAGGTGACCTATGTCCTCTGGGCCTGAGGACCATAACTTGGCGGGCACCTGTGTTTTTAATGCCTCTGGGAAATTGGACCTTAATTCTGCTGCTTTCTCACGGGGCTTTTCTAAATGCAGCATTAGAGGCAAGGAGCACAAGGCTGAGGTGTCTGATTCAGATAGAGGTGTGGACATTTCTACCTGCCCATCCGGGGTGAAGGTGATGGATGCTTGCAGGCGTGAGAGAACATCAGCACCTAACAGGTTAATTGGGCATGTGGAGGATACCACAAAGCGAGCAAGCAGGCTAGAGCCAACTCGTAATGGAGTTGTTAAAGGGCTATGTCTTGGCTGGCCATCTACTCCAACACAAGAGACATCAATATTTGACAGAAAGGATGGGTCTGGCAGGTCTTGTTCTCGTAGAACACTACGGGCTGCACCTGTGTCAACTAGAAATGTGGTAGGGTGGCCTTCAATGGGCAAAGTCACTGTGGCAAGTGCCCCCCCCCTTATCCCCTGTAGACACTGCCATTACAGGGGTTACAGACACAGGCTTGCCAATTTCCTAATCATCGGGTTCCTCGATTATCGGAACCTCTTTCTCGGCCTTGGGGGCCGGGGCAGGCCTGGATGGCTTTCTTGGCTCTCTTTTGGGTTCTGGGCAATCACTTTTAAAATGCCCCTTAGCTTTACAATTAAAGCAATGGCCATCCTCCGGTCGGACGCCCTTGGGAACAGGGGCAGAGCGGGAGACCATGAGAGGAGCTGAGGCGGGTCTTCTTGGGGTCTGAGCAGATTCTAACCCTCTGGCAACTAAGAGCAGGGTATCCAAAGGAACAACCTTATATTCTGGGCGGGCAGCAATAATTCCCTTGCGTATAGAGTCTTTAACACCTTGGACAAACGCACCAGACAACATTTGTGAATGAATCTTGTCAGTAAGATCAAACCCCAAATCTGTAAACATTTGATACAGTCTTGCATGAAACCTTTCCACTGATTCTCCTTTATCTTGAATAACATCAGTAAGGCCAGCAGCCTGATCTGCAAGTTTGTCCTTAGCCCATTCTCTTAATTGGGTGCAAAAAGTTACTCCAGAGGGGTAATCAACATCACTGCTGAGCAGATCTGTACTGAGGTGTCGGGCCATGCTCGGCCAATATGCATCCCCTGCTTTAATAGCACAAATGCTCAGTAGATCACGCCATGCGGCAGAATAAGTCTTTTGAATTTGAACTATCCCTCGGTAGAAGGGCATAGGCTGCTTTTCTGGGTCAGGGAGTGATTTCATTAAAGCACTAGCTTGAGTGGGGTTGAAAGCAACATATTTAGGAGGGGCCCGTTCTCCCCGACCCTTGTGGCCAAAGGGGTCATCGATAGAACGATGAGCTGAGGCTCCCGCAGCAACCTCCGATGAGACATGGGACACCCTGTCCTCCTCCTCATCATCGAACTCTATGATATTGGCTCTTTTACGCGGTGCAGGGCCCGCGTGAGGTGAAAGGATCGGGGGTTGGGAATGAGCCCCCGATGCAGGGGTGGCCAGTGAGTCATAACCTGGGGACAGGTAGTCACCGGGGATTACCGGCATCAGGGCTGAACTGGGGGCCGCCATATTGGAGGCGGGAAAAGGAGTTGCATTAGGATTAAGGGAAGAAGTGGCAGCCATGTTTGATATGGGCACTTCCGGGGCAGACTGAGCCGGACTGGGCATGACCGGAACCTGGGGAGTGGCTTGGGGAAAGGGAGGGTAACCGGGGTAGGGCAGGGCCATGGGATATGGGAAGGGGTAGGGCCAGGCAGGGGAGGGCAGGAGAGTAGGGTGGGTGGGACCATTTAAGGAGGTAGGATATTGGACTGGGGCGGAGCTGGTTATGGGAGGAGACAGGACGGGATTGGTAGGGATGGATGCAGAAAGAGGAGGGGTAGTTAGTTGGGCGGGTGCTGACGGGAGGGGATTAGCCATGGAGAGGGATTGCAGGGAGGCAATGGCAGATGAGATGTTAGGATTAGGCATGGAAGAGAGCGTGGGGATGGCTGAGGATGACGGGACTGTTAGGGAAGGGGAAGGGGTAAAGAAAGATCCGTCAGAATTCAGGACCGGGCAGACAGGGGAGGTGATGGGATGGGGTTCGGGAGGATCGGGAGTGGG
Source organism: Pelobates fuscus (assembly GCF_036172605.1). NCBI lineage: Eukaryota > Metazoa > Chordata > Amphibia > Anura > Pelobatidae > Pelobates > Pelobates fuscus. Next base: position 315,417,820 of record NC_086321.1, on the reverse strand, counting down.
GAACATAGTCAGCTGGCTATCACCTATTGCTGACTGAACCTTGGGGATAGACATCCCCTGGGCGCCATTTTGGGGCGCCGGCTGAGGGTAAACCCCAGCAACACAATTCTTATGATACACAAACAATTTTACACCTTTGTGATTTATCTCTTCCTCAACCCAACCTTCTAACTGAATAGCCTTCGCTACTCTGTACCATGCTTCAGCAGTCTTTAATAAACCATTGTCTGTAAGCTTGCCTTTCATTTCTGCCAGTAACTTTCGCCAGCTTTCTGGTTGCAATCTTCCACATGAAGGCACAGCAATTTTACATACTTTTGCAATCTTCTCAACACCTTTAACCATTTCTTCACCCTCTCTGTTCTCTACTAAATCACATGCTAACCAGCCCTTGCTGGGCTTATCTAAATCCTGTCCCATAGTCCCTTCACCCCTATACCAGCGTCCTAGATATAGAGAGAGAGAAGGAAAATTGAACAGGAACGTCTACAATGCTCGACTGCCACCCGAGAATCGTGGGACTTTCTCAGGTGCGTCTTCCCAAAACGTAGACCAGTCACTGAATCCGCCTACCCGGGGTGGTAGACACGGATTGGAGCGAGGTGAGAAGTGTGTGACCAATCACTTCTCTTTTAAGAGGAATGGGAGTGGATAGTATAATAATATAGAAAGTGTAGAAAAGATGAAAGGCAAGGAAAAATCCTTAGAGACAGACACAGGAGTACATGAGACTCCTCATTAAACAAACAAGACAACAATACAGTTGAAATACAGTGCATGCATCACAGTTCAAATGAAATCAACAGTAATTCCTTTCCTTTACTCGTGTGCTTACTCCAAAGTCACCTCCCTCAATCCCGTAGTGTCTCCACTACCTGCGGCCGCGGAAAACAACTGACACCGGTCCGAGTTCCGCCAGCCTCCCTCAACACAGCAGCCCACTGATAGTGGCTGCGCTACCCTCACCCTTGTAGTGCCCCTATAAAAACCCACTTCATAAGTCTCACTACTCCGTGGCGATGAAAACAGCAATGCCTGCCCGAATTCATCCACCACAAATAAAAAATTGGAATGGCTCCAGCTCAGCGCTCAAAGCTGGAGGGTACCACCACTCTGCAAGCAGAGTAACGTGCACAGAGAAGCTAGCTAGGCTATCAAAGTGGCACAAGAAGGACCCCCAGGAAACTATGAGTCTACACAATCTCCACAGATCCAACACACCTCTTTTTCCCTACAGCCCCAGCCACGAGGCTCCTAAAAGAGTTAAACAGGAAAAGATGACCCCCCAGGAACACATCCACAGGTCAACCCCCCTTTTTCCCTACAACCACAGCACCGTGGTTCCTAAAAGGAGTAAAACAGGCAACAGAAGACCCAGGCAAATCCCCTCAGGTCCACCCCCCTTTATCCCAAAAGGGGCAAAATACAAACAGATAGACAGATATACTGAAGACCCAGGCAAGTCCCCTCAGGTCCACCCCCCTTTATCCCAAAAAGGGGAAAACAAGCAAGACAGAACCCCAGGCAAATCCCCTGCAGGTCCACCCCCCCTTTATCTCAAAATGGGGAAACAGGCAAACAATTCAAACACACCCAGGCAACAGATAGACTAAAATGCAGGTAAACAAGTGAGTAACGAGGCACCGGGCAAGATATTACCTGTCTTTGATGTCCTCCCGGGAAGCAGTCACAGACACGTGGACGGGTCAATCAAAGGGGCCGGAACATACCGGTGGCTCTGCAGAAGTCTCTACCGTGTACCTGGAGGTGATCAGTCTCCTTTCCTTCCCCCTGGATTCCTCCGTCCACCCTTGTCTTCCTTAGGACGGCTCACCGGCCGGACATAGCCCGGTGCCCCACGTTGGGCGCCAAGTTGTTATGGTACTTTTTAGCAGTAAACCAAAATGTTTAAATGTCTATCTGTTCCTGTCCAAATCAATAAAATCAAATTGCGTATATACGCTGAAGTAATTAAGTCTGACACACAAGGTTCAGGTTAAAATAACTTCGAGAAAATTTATTGGCAAGTCATTAAAAAGCGGACGCGCAGGTCCTTTTAAGAGACATTTTACGTCATCATTGATTATTAGAATATCAGCAAATAAACATCATTAATTGGATTAATTGTTAAGTGTAGGGATTAGTGTCCACCTATCAATATTATTAATTGGCTCAAAAACTAAGTGGTTAGTCCCGTGCCCACCCACCAAGAGGTGGGATTGTTCTGGACACGGGTGGGGACAAGGGGGTCTTGAGCGTCATTTTACACGGTCGGTGATCTCAGGCCTCGTGGCCAGGTGCAAGGTCTCTTATGAATAGAACATTTCATTACTACTGTGTTCTCATGGCCTTCAAATTATACTTTGTTGCAAATCTAAGGAAAAGTCAGCAATTCCTGTGTTAATCATGTCTTTATAGAAAATACAGTCTTTGTCTATTGTATTAGATGTGCTGGGAAATTCTGTCATGTAAGGTAGTTTTAAAATGAACAAGTTAGGTTATGAGGACAAAATGGAGGATTGAAGAAGTCAGGTTAGGAGGACAAAATGGAGGATTGTCACAGTATAAAGTTAAAATGGAGTTAGTGCAATAATTGAATACACGTACAATAAGGATTTTTAAATAATCCCACATCATTGGTATTTGATAGCAACTTCAATCTCTTTAGAGAAAACTATAGCCACCCCTCTTTTCTTAGTGTTTAAGGAAGCATGACTGATCACAGGGAATCTATCCCCTCCCCATTTTTGAGTAGGATTCTGCAATCAATGTGTTTCCTGCAGGATATTTTCCTGAGTTAGTTAATGATATAGCCTATTTCTTTTAAGCAAAGTGTTTAATCCCTGAACATTTATTGACATTATCCTGACCATTGGAACAGAAATATGTTACACAAACCATCTGCCCTTGTCTTAAGCACATTTACCAACAATACATTCATACCAGACTGACCGACCATAGAACGGTCTGCAGTCCTATACCACACATAACCATTTTGGGAAAAAGGTCCTCTTATTTCATTGTAGCCCATTTGAGTTACAAAGAGTACTGTAGTATTACTACAGAAAGTGGGGCAAATCGAATTTGGAGTGGAGGGAGTATAACAAAAAAAAAAAAGTGCTTTCGGTGTTTAACTTTATATGTTCACATAAAACTATAAGCATTACCTAACTTGTCTGTTCTTCTATAATTATCATATTATCTTAGAAGATAAATACCCATTTTAACTCATCACTTGTGAAAATGCCCTTCTAATTACGCAATATTGCATTACTTATCCTCCTTGCCAATTACATTCTCTTCCAGTATCTCATGTGCAATCTATTTTCATTCTATTTTTACTAGTGCAACTTTGTGTTATATCAATTATAATTTTAGAAATGTAATTTTCCCTATTTTTGTGTAATTATATTATTGTAATTCGATTTTTTTTTTTTAAATTCTTTATTTTATCGTGCATAAATGGTACACAAGTACCTATTCTGCCACAACAGCAGGAATAGGTTATAAACAGGCATACATTTGTGTGACAGAGAGTTATTAATGATTATACAGCACTTTTTTATGTGTATTTACTGCGTTTGATAGGGCATGTCAGAGGTTAAATGAGAGCTTCCTAAGGTGTACAGGACATGTCAATGCTCATGAGTTGTGTCAAGCTTGAGATTGAGGCTGGATTTGTGGTTCTGGGGTTATATGTGCAGAGAAGATGCTTTGGTTGTCATTAGGTGACATTATTATCTCAGAACCGTGTGTTTATCGAACATTACTATATGGTTCCTATTACTGGGATTAAATCCGATATGGGATGCTGCCAAGCTGTGTCACTTGTTGATCCTGTGTCTGTTTACCATCCCTACGGTTGCATTTCCATCTCAGTGTGGTGTTCAGTGCTAGGTATGTGCTGCTTGTTACCCCTGACCAAGGGGGTTAGCGGGGGGGGGTCGTCTCGTCTGTTGGGTGTGTGCGTGTTGGCACGGTGGTAGGTGCTTATGGCGGGGTCATGGACCATTGAGGGGGGTCCCTACGTGTCTGGTAGGTGTAAGTAGGAAACCCTATCGTTGTGCCAGGATTTGAGCTGCGCTATACTGTGCAGCTTGGGAACTGATAAGCTGGGGTATAAACAATCTCATCTCAAGTATAGATATAAGTGTCTGTCGCTCGGTCTCTAATTTGAGATGAACAGATAAACAGGTAACAAAACAACAACAACAAAAAATTAAAAAAAACCATTCTTATCGTTAGTGTCCGAAGAGCCCGGTTATACAAAGTCTCTGTGCAGTGTCCATGGGGCTGTTTCCTTTAGCTGCATTCATGTGGACTGGTGGTGTGCCGGGGCAGCGCGCGGGGTAAAGGAGGCGCTGTTCTCTGGGTCCCAGGTTCCCTCTGTGGTTTGTGCGTCCGCCGCTTTCAGCCCTAGAGTTTCAAGGAAGGTCGGGGCTTCTGCGAGAGAGGTAAGTGTATGGGTAGTCCCGTTGTGCGTGGTCATCAGCGATCCTGGTGCTGCCCACCTGTAGCTCATGTTGGTGGCTCGCAGTTGTTGGGTCACTGGGTGGAGTGATCGGCGCCATTGAAGGGTGGCCCTCGTTAAATCTTGGTAAAAGGTTAAGTTGGAGTTTTCGAATGATAGTGGGGTCTTGTCCCTCAGTGCCGCCATTATCTGTCCCTTGTCTTGTGAGGATATACAGCGTAGGATAACGTCGCGTGCTGTTTGTGAGGGAGCTCTTAGGGGGCCTGCGACCCGGTATATTCCATCGGTTATTAGTTTCCTTGCCGTCGCTGGAGGTAGTATTGTTGCCAGTACCCTTCTTATGTAATGTGGCAGCTCTTCTGATGTGACACTTGTTGGAATGCCACGGATTTTAATATTATTCCGTCTATGGCTGTTCTCTAGGGCATTCAGGTGTAAGGTCAGGTTGTGTTGGGACTTTTGGAGCTGTTGCACCGAGGTCTGTACGTTTGTTAAATTTGTTGTGACTTCTGTCATGTCAGCCTCTGTGGCACGCACTCGGTCGTTAGTCTTTTGTAAGTCAGCTCTGAGTCCTGCGAGCTCCTTAGCTAGCATTTTGTGGAATTCATGCAGGAGTACCTGTAAGTCATGTTTGGTCGCTGGTGGTGATCCCTCTGGGGGGGCTGGCGGTATGGTACCGAAGTCGGAGCTCCCTGGATGATCAGCATGGTCCATTTGTGTGGTCGCCGTCTGGCTTTCTTCTGGGGCTGGCTTGGGCCTAGCGGGCCGTTGCAGCATAGCCCCTATGTCTCTCCCTTCTGTCTGGGTGCCGGTTTTCTGGGAACGTCTTCCCATGGCAGGCATGTGATCCACCAGACTGGGATGGGGTTCGGTAGATAGGGTGGGTACAAGGCCTTGGTAAACTCCTCCGAGGAGCGCAGTCAGGTCGGGCAGTGGATGCGTGGAGTAGGCCCCGGCCCTCCGTTGCCGTTTCGGCTGTGTCTTTTTTTAAAAAAAGGGCATCTATCGATGCAGCTCGGTGTCCCCAATCAGGGTATGGGTCTAGGGTGGTGGTATCTGTGGTGATGCTCAGGATTAAGGCGAGATACAGAAGATTGGATCCGGAGCTGTCAGCAATGGCGTCTGATCAGCTCGGTGGTTAGCTCCGCCCCTCGTAATTCGATTTTAACACTTTCACCCCCCCAAAAAAATTGCTTTCGGTGTTCAACATTATATGTTCACCTAAAAATGTAAGCATTATCTAACTTGTCTGTTCTTCTATAATTATCATATTATCTTAGAAAATAAACACCCATTTAACTTATCACTCATGAATATACCCTTCTAATTACAAAATATTGCATTACTTATCCTCCTAGCCAATTACATTCTCTTCCAGTATCTCATGTGAAATCAGTTTTCCTTCTATTTTTATTAGTGCAACTTTGTGTTATATCAATTATAATTTTTAATATTTAATTTTCCCTATTTTTGTGCAATTATATTATTGTAATTCGATTTTAACACTTTCACCCACAAATTTCACCTCCTATTTCCCTAAAGTACATTACTGACTTATTATTAACGTAAATGTTTAAGTATTAGCCAATTTGTTAATTTTTCGTGAGTTTCAAAGACTTCAGAGCAATTTTCATAAGAGAGGATTAATTTCAATGGATAAGACCATTTGTATCTTATATCATGTCTCCTTAAAATCTGAATAGCTGGATTGAAGGCTCTCCTATTCGTACGGGTATTATACGACAGGTCCAACATTACTATAATTTTTTTGAAAATGTCCATCTTTGCTTGATTTTTCTCTAAATGCTGTCAGCACTTTTTCTTTGAAGTCATACGAATTGAAACAGGCCATCACATCTCTAGGAATTTTTTTTTCAATATTCTGGGGCTTGAAGAGTCTATGGCACCTTTTTATTGTATCTTCATGTTCATTAACAGTTAGTCCCACCTCAGCAAAATACTCCTTTAGTATCCCTTTTAAGTCTTCCTGATTTTTAGATTCTTCTAAGTTCCGAAAGCAAAGGTTTTTCCTTCTTGAGCGGTCTTCCAGCTCGTTAATTTTTAAGTCCAAAGAGACCACTTGTTCTTTAACCTTCTCATTAGCTTCCTTTAATTTATTGATCTGGAAATCTAATTCTGTTAGTTTATCTTCAAAGTTCTGAACTTTTATGGTTAATTGATTGATTTCTTGCTTAATTTCAAGTGTATTATTTGCTATTTCTCTTTTAATTTCTAACAAGTTGTTCTGTAAGCTTGCATTCAGTTGTTCAATTATAAGTGATTCACTAGCTCTTTTTTCTTCTAGTTCAAGATTATCTGAGCCAGTAGACGATATATCCATGGTCTGTTTTAAATTAACTCTTCATTGTTCTTTTTGTTGTTGAGGGGAAAAGTAATTAGTTAAACTCTTGTCTTGTGCTGGATCTTTTCTATCTTTTTTTGAAGATGTTTTGGAATCTTGGGGTCTTCTATTTGCCATTTTACTTAGCCTCCAGATTAACCTTTATCCTCATTTATTCTTGGTCCCCTTAAGAGAACCGTCTTTTACACTTTTTCCTTTATTTTTCAAAGTATTTTACTTTTTACTCTTTACCCGGCGCCTCACCTGCCACTCTTCTACTTAATCAATATACTTCAAAAGCAGAAACATGCAAATCTCGCAAAAATAATAAATACGTTTTGTACACTTATCTTATGAAGTTTCCTCCGTTTTACCAGCTCCAATTCCAAGCTTAGCCGGTTTGGTCAGATTAGTATCCACCACGTTGTTAATTTACTTTACAGCACTTGAAGTATGGCAAATTAGAGGTAGACTTCTTACTGCCTCTTACTGCCTCTTGTCTGCCTCTTGTCTTATCCACGTTGTCTTATCCCCGATTCTCCGTGATAGCCGGCTTGCGCCGGACAGAGTACTTCACAGGGCTTCACCAAACGTTTTTGCCGGGAATTTAATTTTGTGCCCCAACAGCTAGTATTTTCATATCCGTGATACTGTGGCGGCGTCTGCAACCGGGTAAAGTTAAGTTGCTAATTAGTTGCTCGTAGGGAGGTATTCTCGAGACCGCTCGTGTTCCTCGGTCATTCTAGTCGAACCTTGCCCCACTCCACTCTGTGTCGGCTGCTCCTCCTCGTCCGTCACCACATGAACACGTCATGACGCCCCGTGGATATGGATTTATTAATGCCTGGGTGTCCTCCTTAACCTACCATTACTGGATAACAGGAACTAGGAGCTTGGAAATTAAGCAGATCTCCCAGGAGCTTAATAGGGAGGAAAAACACAATAATAGGTCGCGCTGGATACAAATGGATGTGTAATAACAATGTAAAATAAATAAATAAAAATATAAAATATAACCAGATCAGAAAGACAAAATGAATAGGAATAAAATTATTAATATTAATATCACTTGCATACACTCTTACAGTAAGGAACGGAACAGTTATAATGAATAGTCCCAATACTTAATAGTCTGCTTGTATATTCCAATAAATAAGTGGAAGGCTTGGTATGTAGGAATTTCCAATGAAGAGAATGAGTCTTCTAATTCATGGGGTGTCTTGACTCCGTGGTATACATGGAAAGACAAAATAAAGAAAATCCAATAGTGCAAACTGAGGACCAATAAGAGCAGGGTGAATATAGGAGAGGTATATTACTCACCTATTATTGAGCATAAACTAGCTCAAGTATAATAAGCATTCAGTGGCGTCTGCCCCCCACTGGCGGGATAAGGTGAAGGTAATTCTTCGGTATAAAAAAAGGGGAAAAAAAAAACAACCAAATATAGTGCTCACTGTAGATATGATAAAAATGAGTATAAATAGTAGAAATGCAGGTACTCACATTTGGATGAGCAGGATATACTGCTCAATCTATTCGTTTGGGTGGTATAGTCCCCACCTAGGATTCTTTAGCAGGTATCAGCTTCACAGTAGTATATGACCAGGTAAAATAAATAAATAAATAAATAAAGGATATATGGCAAAGTAATTCTAGGTAAAACCAATATTCCTTTAATAAGATAATAAATATATAAAAACAGCCAACTGTTCCGTTCCTTACTGTAAGAGTGTATGCAAGTGATATTAATATTAATAATTTTATTCCTATTCATTTTGTCTTTCTGATCTGGTTATATTTTATATTTTTATTTATTTATTTTACATTGTTATTACACATCCATTTGTATCCAGCGCGACCTATTATTGTGTTTTTGCCATTTTTCCTTTGAGGCTATTAGAGGGAACCTCATACCCATAGGTTGCAGCTTTCGATTTGTTCACAGTCCTATTAGATCACTCAGCGCTGATCCAATACCTATCTTTTGCTTAATAGGGAGGCTCTGCAGCAGGATTGTATCCAGTACTAGAAACACGGCAAGACTAGAGATAGGCACCAAACATGAAAACAAGACAGAACTAATAGAACCCAGAACCAGAGAAGGATAGTAAGCTAAACCCAGAACATATACACAAGACATGAGGAAAACATGAACATAACATGGGCATGAGTGGACAGGACTGTACATGGACTGGGTATACAAACTAAAACAAGACAGGATAACATAGGCAAAACAAGAGGAGAAATAACTAAGTACTACATATGAAAATCATGGGGATTTAGTCACACTATATGATCATACATTGCATAAGCCTGCCAACAACGCCAATGTACCCCATATCTAGCAGGTCCTACACTGCCTAAAGTATGCTAAAACATCCTAAGTAGACATATAGAGCAGCTGCCTGCAGGGCTCTGAAACAGAAAGGAATGATGGAAAACGGGTGTGGCAACATAAAACAATCATTTAAAGGAAACCTGGAGACTGGGAAATCCAGGGACGGACTATAGGAATGAACCCAGAAATCCCAGCATAAAGAAAACCAGACATAGAATAGAAAACCAAAAACCAAGAAAAACCAAACAAGAACTGAAACAAGAGTACTGGACACCAGAAGCCAAGTCCAGACATCAGAACAGAGCAGAGCAGATCATGACACCTTGCCCCATTCCAATATCTCCCCTTTTGCCCAGTCGATATGAGGATTGTGCTTAATAAGCCAAGGGAATCCTAATATGATGTGACACGATGAATAAAAAATTATTTGGAAGGTTATGTCTTCCTTGTGTAGAGCACCAATAGAAATGTCAATAGACAAGGTTTTGTGGGTAATTAAGGGTTGAGAGAGGGGTCTCCCATCAAGGGCTTCAACAGCTAGAGGTGATAATCTCTCCTTGATTGGTATGGAATGTTTTTTGACAAAATGTATATCAATGAAGTTTCTTGCCGCACCTGAGTCTATCAGGGCTTTGCATGAAAAGTCCTTCTTATCACATTTGGCCAAAATCCCAAGGAGGAATCTATTTTTGTTATTCTGAGAGGACATATCTATCACACCTAAGACCTGTCCCCTTAAGGGATCCCCACATATTGGTATTTAAGGCCCCCATGCGCCGCTCAGGGGTGGGGGCGGGGAGGAGGACAATAGGTCCCCCCCTTATTGGTATTTAGGGTCCCCACCCTCCGCTCACGGGCAGGGGGGCAGGACAATAGGTCCCCCCCCTTATTCTAATTTAGGGCCCCCACACACCGTTAATGGGTGGGGGCCGGGGGGGGAGACAATAGGTGTCCCCCCTTATTCTAATTTAGGGCCCCCACCCGCCGCTCATGGGGGAGGCCGGAGGGGAGGACAATAGGTCCCCTCCCCTTATTGGTATTTAGGGCCCCCACCCACCGCTCAGGGGGAGGACAATAGGCTCCCCCCTTATTAATATTTAGGGCTCCCACCCGCCGCTCAGGGGTGGGGGCAAGGGGGAGGACAATAGGTCCCCCGCTAATTCTAATTTAGGCTGCTCACTGTTTACTAGACATGCCCCTACTCGTGGTATAGCGAGTAGGGGCAGAATTTACTAATACTAAGTAATCTTATCTAATCTACTACTACTGACCTTTTTTTTAAAAGAAAATATTAGCAGAAATCTCTACCCCTATGATATGGTGTGCGTATAAATGTACAGTAAGAGGATATCTAATTAAATTAGGTCATCAGCAAAAAAAAAGAAATTCAATGTACTTAGCTAAACTTTACATAGAGCTAGATCCACTACAAAAAAATTAATAAGGCGGATCCGTCAATGAAAATATCTAATAAACTCAAGATTGTTAAAGAAAAAATCAATGATATGTTGATTCAAAAAGCTAACCTCTCTAGAGAATTTAAAATGGACATGGTATTATAAAGGAAATAAGGCAGATAAATTACTTAGCAGCAAATTAAAGAATGAAAAGCTAAGAAAGTAATTTAAAAAATCACTCAAGGAAATAAAACCATACTTGTTCCAAAAATAGGTCAGGCATATCAGGAATTTTATTCTAATCTATACAATTTACCAGAGAGGGACCACTTTTTTTCTGATTTTACTGTGGTACTTGCCTGTTTGGGGCGATCTTTCTTTCCTGTAAGCATCTAGCCTCAGAGTGTGTGTGCCCGCACCTTTTCTATAATTATCTGGTTACAGGGCCGGATTAAGAGCCCGGTGGGCCTGGTGCTGACAATTATGATGGGCCTATTTACAGAATCTTATCGACCAAAAGCACTAAAACGGTCATACCACCCAAGCGTCATGTATCTGATGGAGACGGTGTTGGAGGGAAACTCATAGGATGCAGCTATAAGAAAACACATACTCTATGCTAATGTCTCTCTAATTTATGCTTTCATCTTTCAATTAAATCCATACCCCCTAACAGCAGTGTCCAGTGAAGCAGGAAGTCAATGGGCGGGGTAAAAGGATGGGCCACTGGTGAATCACGTCACCATACCTGCCAAAAGGGGAGGATATGCCCAAACAGGGGGCATGTCTGTCCAAAGAATTTGAAGGACAGCCTGGCATGAATGCATGTCAGGCTGCCCGCCAATCCTCCAGGCTGTCCAACTAAGGGCATACTATGCAGGCAGCACTCTGAGCTTGACATAAATGCATCTAATGATGCGCTCACTCCATGCTTTCTAAGGACTGTCCCCTAGCACTCGCTGGTCCACTTGTCTCCTTATCTTCTTACTAGCAGGCAGAAGTTCCTGGTATATAGTCTGGGACAGAGAAAGGGTGTATGTAGTGAGTGTAGAAGAAAGGGGACATGCCACAGTGTTAGAGAGACCAACGTCTGCATTACCTAAACTAATTTTATTGTCAGCCAGTCCACACAAGTTTTGTTCCCATACATCCCTCTTAAGCTTCCAAACTTAAAGGGACACTATAGTCACTATAGTCACCAGAACAACTACAGCTTATTGTATTTGTTCTGGTAAGTAGAATCATTCCATTCAGGCCTTTTGCAGTAAACACTGTCTTTTCAGAGAAAATAACTCCACTGGCCACTCCTTAGATGACTGCTAGAGGTGCTTCCTGGTGCAGTACTGCCTAGTGTGCAGCACTGCCATTCAGTGTCTCCATCCTCTGCATGCAGACACTGAACTTTCCTCATAGAGATACATTGATTCAATTTATCTTTATGAGGAGATGCTGATTGGCCAGGGCTATGTTGGACTTGTGCTGGCTCTGCCCCTGATCTGCCTAGTTAACAGTCTCAGCCAATCCTATGGGCAAGTATTGTAATTTGCTCAGACCACTACTTCTGATGATGTCAGCAGACAGTCAGTTCAGAGGCAGAGCCAGCAGCTGCAGACTTGAATACAAGTTATATTTTACTATACTTAGGGAGGCAAGAAGGGGCCAGGGTGGTGGTTTTAACATAATAGGGTCAGAAATACATGATTGTGTTCCTGACCCTGTAATGCTTCTTTAAGCAAGAGTGAAGAGTAGTTAGGGTTGCCACCTTTCTTGGGAAAAAATACCAGCCTTAATCATTTGTATAATCACAAGGAGTGACATCAGAGAAAATTCTGTAAAATCACCAACAAACTACTCACAGTTTGATTCTGCTGTATAGATGGATTGCTCCCAATGTCTCCCTGTCTCCCAGTGTCTCAGTCTCGCAAGTCACCCAGTGTCTCAGTGTCCCTATGTATCACAGTGTCAGTGTCCCCATGTCGCCCAGTCCCCTAGTCTCCCAGTGTCTCAGTGTAACCATTTCTCCCAGTGTCCCAATGTCTCAGTGTGTCCCCATGTCACTAGGATACTGGGGACACAGTGAGACACGGGGGCACAAAGAGATATGGGGACACTGAGAGACCCGGGAACACACAGACATGGGGACACTGGGAGACATGGGGACACTGAGACATTTAGGGAAACTGGGAGAAATGGGGACACTGAGACACTAGGGACACAGACACTGAGACATGGGGACACTGAAACATTTGGGGACACTAAGACACTAGGGACATAGAGACATGGGAACACAGACACTGGGAGACTAGGGGACACTGGCTGGGAGACACACTTGGGGACACTGAGAGACATGGGGACAGTTGTGGACATAGACATGGGGACACTGGGACATATAGGGACACTGGGAGACTAGGGGACACTGGCTGGGAGACACACTTGGGGACACTGAGAGACATGGGGACAGTTGTGGACATAGACATGGGGACACTGGGACATATAGGGACACTGGGAGACTAGGGGACACTGGCTGGGAGACAGACACTTGGGGACACAGAGACATGGGGACACTGAAACATTTGGGGACACTAAGACACTAGGGACACAGAGACATGGGAACACAGACACTGGGAGACTAGGGGACATGGGAGACTAGGGGACACTGGCTGGGAGACAGACACTTGGGGACACTGGGAGACATGGGGGCAGTTGTGGACATAGACATGGGGACATTGGGACATATATGGGGACACTAGGCACACTGAGAGACATGGGACACAGACACTGGAAGACTTGGGGACACAGACACTTAGGGACACTGGCTGGGGGACATGGGGACACTGGGAGAAATGGGGACATAGTGTCTCCGTGTCCCAATGTCTCAGTGTCTCCCAATGTCCCCATGTGTCTCAGCATCCCCATGTGTCCCAGTGTCCCCTAGTGTCTGTGTCCCCATGTTTTCCAGTGTACCTAAGTGTCTCAGTGTTCCCAGGTCTCCCAGTGTCTGTGTCCCCATATGTCCTAGTGTCTCAGTGTCCCTAGTGTCTGTGTCCCCTAGTGTCTGAGTGTCCCCATATGTCCCTTAGTGTCTCCATTTATTCTGAGAAAAATACCTGCATTTGTATTGCTGGTATTACTGCAATACCGGCACGGCCAGACAGCCTCAAATACCGGCTGTGCCAGTAAAATACCAGTCAGGTGGCAAACCTAAGAGTAGTGTGTAAAAAAAAAAAAATTTTTTTTTTTTTAAATGGGCCTATTCCATGGGCCATCAGCCCCTATGTTAATCCGGCCCTGTCTGGTTACTGTATTCTTTTTCTGTGTACTCAGAGCTACCACTGGGATCCCCTTGATTCAAGGGTCTCCCCTATTCACATTATTATACTTTTGGGATACCCCCTACTCTGTAGCTCTGTGGTAGGCATCATCTAGGAAGGACTCCACACTTTTACACATTCATTGTGATTGTGTGGATCCATCCTTTCTTTCCTTCTTACCCATAACCATACCTGTGTGGTTAGTTCTCCATACTGAAAAGGGCGGAGAGTCGAATAGACCTAGTAAAAAACCCTGGTCTATTTCCTTCTGGAGCAGTTCATTACTAGTGTCAGTATCAGCAAAGGCAGTCTGAAAGTTTTTACATTCGACTATCCCTGACTGCAAATAAATGATTCCTGTTTGAAACCCTACTGTGAACCCGGACACCAGAAAATCTACCAGATGTTCAGAGAGGTGGTTACCCAATAATTCTAGTAGTAGTGAGACATTGAGTATAATTTATAAGGACACATCATTTTGGAGTAAGCCCGGAAACATTGTGAGCACACATTTAACAGTCTGCAGGCACTGTACCTGCAAGGCATGGAGGGGGCAGCCTATAGATCAGGGAAGTGAGGCATGGGGCAGCCTATAGATCAGTGAGGCATGGGGGGGGGCAGCCTATAGATCAGGGGAGGCATGGGGACAGCCTATAGATCAGGGAAGTGAGGCATGGGGGGCAGCCTGTAAATCAGGGAAGTGAGGCATGGGGACATGCAGCCAGCAGAGACAGCCTACAGATCAGGGAAATGAGGCATGGGGGGCAGCCTACAGATCAGGGAAGTGAGGCATGGGGGCAGCCTATAGATCAGGGAAGTGAGGCATGGGGGGCAGCCTACAGATCAGGGAAGTGAGGCATAAGCGCTATTACAAAAGTATAACCTGTTTTATGGAAGTGAGGGAGGGGGGAGAGACAGCCTGTAGATTAGGTAAGTGAGAGATGGGGGGTGCAGCATACAGATCAGGTAAGTGAGAAATGGGGGGATCCACCTACAGATCAGGTAAGTGAGGGATGGGGGGGGAAGCCTATAGATCAGGTAAGTGAGGGATGGGGAGGCAGCCTATAGGAAGGGTCAGCAAGGAGCAGGAAGGTAAAGTAAAAGAAGGAGCAGAGTAGGAGAAGTAGGAGAAGTAGGAGAAGAAACAGAAATGAGCAGGAAGGGACATCAAAGAGCAGAAAGGGGCAGCAAGGAGCTGGAAGGGACAGCAAGGAGCACAAAGGGTCTGCAAAGAGCAGGAAGGGTCTGCGAGGAGCATGAAGGGTCTTCAAGGAGCAGGAAGGGTCAGCAAGGAACAGGAAGGGTCAGCAAGAAGCAGAAGGGTCAGCAAAGAGCTGGAAGGTAAAGCAGCACAAATGTAAAGTAGAAGGAGGAGAAAGGGTCAGCAAGGAGCTGGAAAGGGCAGGAAGGGACAGAAGGAGCACAAAGGTAAAGTAGGAGAAGGAACAGAAATGAGGAGGAAGGGACATCAAGGAGCAGAAAGGGTCAGCAATGAGCTGGAAGGGGCAGGAGGAGCCCAAACTTAAAGTAGGAGAAGGAACAGAAATTAGCAGAAAGGGTCTACAAGCAGTGGCGTCGCTAGGTGGGGGGCAGAGGGGGCCATGCCCCCCCCTACATCATGCTGTGCCCCCCCTTGCACCCCCCCAAATGCCAGCAACTTGCTAGCAATGTGTTTACATTCAATTCCCTCGGACTGTAACAGTCTGTGACAGCCCGAGGGAATGCAGGAAAGAGGAGCTAGAACAGGTGTTTTCAGCAGCTTCCCCGGCACAGGGCCTGCCCCCAAATGAAGCCCCGCCTCCTGCACATAAGCCCCACCCCCGACGTTAAACAGCAGCCCATGCTGCTGCTGGAAAGGCCAGAAAATGGCTGTCTGACCCCCCAGCAACAGCCTCCAGTGACAGGTAGGCTTGGTGTGTGTGTGTGTGTGTGTGTGTGTCTGCTAGTGAGGAAGCTTCTGTGTGTGTGTATGTATGGACTCAGCAGTCTGTGTGTGTGTATGGACTCAGCAGTCTGTGTGTGTATGGACTCAGCAGTCTGTGTGTGTATAGACTCAGCAGTCTGTGTGTGTGTGTGTGTGTGTGTGTGCATGGACTCAGCAGTCTGTGTGTGTGTGTGTACTCAGCAGTCTATGTGTGTGTATGGACTCAGCAGTCTGTGTGTGTGTGTGTGTATGAACTCAGCAGTCTGTGTGTGTGTATGGACTCAGCAGTTTGTGTGTGTATAGACTCAGCAGTCTCTGTGTGTGTGTGTGTGTGTGGACTCAGCAGTCTATGTGTGTGTGGACTCAGCAGTCTATGTGTGTGTGGACTCAGCAGTCTGTGTGTCTGTGCGTGTGTATGGACTCAGCAGTCTGTGTGTATGTGTATGGACTCAGCAGTCTGTGTGTGTGAGTGTGTGAGTGTGTATGGACTCAGCAGTCTATGTGTGTGTGTATGGACTCAGCAGTCTGTGTGTGTGTATGGACTCAGCAGTGTGTGTGTGTGGTGTGTATGGACTCAGCAGTCTATGTGTGTGTGTGTGTGTGGACTCAGCAGTCTGTGTGTCTGTGTGTGTGTGTCTGTGTGTGTGTGTGTATGGACTCAGCAGTCTGTGTGTATGGACTCAGCAGTCTGTTTGTGTATGGACTCAGCAGTCTGTGTGTGTGTATGGACTCAGCAGTCTGTGTGTCTGTGTGTATGGACTCAGCAGTCTGTGTGTCTGTGTATGGACTCAGCAGTCTGTGTGTGTGTGTGTGGACTCAGCAGTCTATGTGTGTGTGTATGGACTCAGCAGTCTGTGTGTGTGTGTGTATGGACTCAGCAGTCTATGTGTGTTTGTGTGTGTGTGTATTGACTCAGCAGTCTGTGTGTCTGTGAGTATGGACTCAGCAGTCTGTGTGTGAATGGACTCAGCAGTCAGTGTGTGTATGGACTCAGCAGTCTGTGTGTGTGTGTATGGACTCGGCAGTCTGTGTATGTGTGTGTTTGTGTGTGTGTATGGACTCAGCAGTCTATGTGTGTGTGGACTCAGCAGTCTGTGTGTGTATGGTGTGTGTGTATGGACTCAGCAGTCTATGTGTGTGTGTATGGACTCAGTAGTCTGTGTGTATGTATGGACTCAGCAGTCTGTGTGTGTGTGTATGGACTTAGCAGTCTCTGTTTCTCTGTGTGTGTATGGACTCAGCAGTCTGTGTGTGTGTATGGACTCAGCAGTCTGTGTGTGTGTATGGACTCAGCAGTCTGTGTGTGGACTCAGCAGTCTATGTGTGTGTGGACTCAGCAGTATGTGTGTGTATGGACTCAGCAATGTGTGTGTGTGGACTCAGCAGTCTATGTGTGTATGTGGACTCAGCAGTCTGTGTGTGTGTGTGGACTCAGCAGTATCTGTGTGTGTGTGTATGGACTCAGAAGTCTCTGTGTGTGTGTATGGACTCAGCTGTCTGTGTTTGTGTCTGTGTGTGAATGGACTCAACAGTCTGTGTGTGTGTGTGTGTGTGTGTGTGGACTCAGCAGTCTGTGTGTCTGTGTGTGTGTATGGACTCAGCAATCTCTGTGTGTGTAAGGACTCAGCAGTCTATGTGTGTGTGGACTCAGCAGTCTGTGTGTGTGTATGGACTCAGCAGTGTGTGTGTGTGTGTGTGTGTGTGTAGGTGTGTGTGGACTCAGCAGTCTATGTGTGTATGTGGACTCAGCAGTCTATGTGTGTGTGTGTGGACTCAGCAGTATCTGTGTGGGTGTGTGTGTGTATGGACTCAGCAGTCTGTGTGTGTGTGTGTGGACTCAGCAGTCTGTGTTTGTGTCTGTGTGTGTATGGACTCAAAAGTCTGTGTGTGTGTGTGTGTGTGTGTGTGGACTCAGCAGTCTGTGTGTCTGTGTGTGTGTATGGACTCAGCAATCTCTGTGTGTGTAAGGACTCAGCAGTCTGTGTGTATGGACTCAGCAGTGTGTGTGTGTGTGTGTGTGTGTGGGGGGGGGTGTGTGTGGACTCAGCAGTCTATGTGTGTATGTGGACTCAGCAGTCTATGTGTGTGTGTGTGGACTCAGCAGTATCTGTGTGTGTGTGTGTGTATGGACTCAGCAGTCTGTGTGTGTGTGTGTGGACTCAGCAGTCTGTGTTTGTGTCTGTGTGTGTATGGACTCAAAAGTCTGTGTGTGTGTGTGTGTGTATGGACTCAGCAGTCTGTGTGTGTGTGTGTGTGTGGACTCAGCAGTCTGTGTTTGTGTCTGTGTGTGTATGGACTCAAAAGTCTGTGTGTGTGTGTGTGTGTGTGTGTGTGTGTGTGGACTCAGCAGTCTGTGTGTCTGTGTGTGTGTATGGACTCAGCAATCTCTGTGTGTGTAAGGACCCAGCAGTCTGTGTGTATGGACTCAGCAGTGTGTGTGTGTGGGGGGGGGGGTGTGTGTGGACTCAGCAGTCTATGTGTGTATGTGGACTCAGCAGTCTATGTGTGTGTGTGTGGACTCAGCAGTATCTGTGTGTGTGTGTGTGTGTGTGTGTATGGACTCAGCAGTCTGTGTGTGTGTGTGTGGACTCAGCAGTCTGTGTTTGTGTCTGTGTGTGTATGGACTCAAAAGTCTGTGTGTGTGTGTGTGTGTGTGGACTCAGCAGTCTGTGTGTGTGTATGGACTCAGCAGTGTGTGTGTGTGTGTGTGTGTGTGGGTGTGTGTGGACTCAGCAGTCTATGTGTGTATGTGGACTCAGCAGTCTATGTGTGTGTGTGTGGACTCAGCAGTATCTGTGTGGGTGTGTGGGTGTATGGACTCAGCAGTCTGTGTGTGTGTGTGTGGACTCAGCAGTCTGTGTTTGTGTCTGTGTGTGTATGGACTCAAAAGTCTCTGTGTGTGTGTGTGTGTGTGTGTGGACTCAGCAGTCTGTGTGTCTGTGTGTGTGTATGGACTCAGCAATCTCTGTGTGTGTAAGGACTCAGCAGTCTGTGTGTATGGACTCAGCAGTGTGTGTGTGTGTGGGGGGGGGTGTGTGTGGACTCAGCAGTCTATGTGTGTATGTGGACTCAGCAGTCTATGTGTGTGTGTGTGGACTCAGCAGTATCTGTGTGTGTGTGTGTGTGTATGGACTCAGCAGTCTGTGTGTGTGTGTGTGGACTCAGCAGTCTGTGTTTGTGTCTGTGTGTGTATGGACTCAAAAGTCTGTGTGTGTGTGTGTGTGTGTGGACTCAGCAGTCTGTGTGTGTGTATGGACTCAGCAGTGTGTGTGTGTGTGTGTGTGGGTGTGTGTGGACTCAGCAGTCTATGTGTGTATGTGGACTCAGCAGTCTATGTGTGTGTGTGTGGACTCAGCAGTATCTGTGTGGGTGTGTGGGTGTATGGACTCAGCAGTCTGTGTGTGTGTGTGTGGACTCAGCAGTCTGTGTTTGTGTCTGTGTGTGTATGGACTCAAAAGTCTGTGTGTGTGTGTGTGTGTGTGTGTGTGTGTGTGGACTCAGCAGTCTGTGTGTCTGTGTGTGTGTATGGACTCAGCAATCTCTGTGTGTGTAAGGACTCAGCAGTCTGTGTGTATGGACTCAGCAGTGTGTGTGTGTGTGTGGGGGGGGGGTGTGTGTGTGGACTCAGCAGTCTATGTGTGTATGTGGACTCAGCAGTCTATGTGTGTGTGTGTGGACTCAGCAGTATCTGTGTGTGTGTGTGTGTGTATGGACTCAGCAGTCTGTGTGTGTGTGTGTGGACTCAGCAGTCTGTGTTTGTGTCTGTGTGTGTATGGACTCAAAAGTCTGTGTGTGTGTGTGTGTGTGGACTCAGCAGTCTGTGTGTCTGTGTGTGTGTATGGACTCAGCAATCTCTGTGTGTGTAAGGACTCAGCAGTCTGTGTGTATGGACTCAGCAGTGTGTGTGTGGGGGGGGGGTGGGGTGTGGACTCAGCAGTCTATGTGTGTATGTGGACTCAGCAGTCTATGTGTGTGTGTGTGGACTCAGCAGTATCTGTGTGTGTGTGTGTGTGTGTGTGTGTATGGACTCAGCAGTCTGTGTGTGTGTGTGTGGACTCAGCAGTCTGTGTTTGTGTCTGTGTGTGTATGGACTCAAAAGTCTGTGTGTGTGTGTGTGTGTGTGTGTGGACTCAGCAGTCTGTGTGTCTGTGTGTGTGTATGGACTCAGCAATCTCTGTGTGTGTGTAAGGACTCAGCAGTCTGTGTGTATGGACTCAGCAGTCTGTGTTTGTGTCTGTGTGTGTATGGACTCAACAGTCTGTGTGTGTGTGTGTATGGACTCAGCAGTCTATGTGTGTGTGGACTCAGCAGTCTGTGTGTGTATGGTGTGTGTGTATGGACTCAGCAGTCTATGTGTGTGTGTATGGACTCAGTAGTCTGTGTGTATGTATGGACTCAGCAGTCGGTGTGTGTGTGTATGGACTTAGCAGTCTCTGTTTCTCTGTGTGTGTATGGACTCAGCAGTCTGTGTGTGTGTATGGACTCAGCAGTCTGTGTGTGTGTATGGACTCAGCAGTCTGTGTGTGGACTCAGCAGTCTATGTGTGTGTGGACTCAGCAGTCTGTGTGTGTATGGACTCAGCAATGTGTGTGTGTGGACTCAGCAGTCTATGTGTGTATGTGGACTCAGCAGTCTGTGTGTGTGTGTGGACTCAGCAGTATCTGTGTGTGTGTGTATGGACTCAGAAGTCTCTGTGTGTGTGTATGGACTCAGCTGTCTGTGTTTGTGTCTGTGTGTGAATGGACTCAACAGTCTGTGTGTGTGTGTGTGTGTGTGTGTGGACTCAGCAGTCTGTGTGTCTGTGTGTGTGTATGGACTCAGCAATCTCTGTGTGTGTAAGGACTCAGCAGTCTATGTGTGTGTGGACTCAGCAGTCTGTGTGTGTGTATGGACTCAGCAGTGTGTGTGTGTGTGTGTGTGTAGGTGTGTGTGGACTCAGCAGTCTATGTGTGTATGTGGACTCAGCAGTCTATGTGTGTGTGTGTGGACTCAGCAGTATCTGTGTGGGTGTGTGTGTGTATGGACTCAGCAGTCTGTGTGTGTGTGTGTGGACTCAGCAGTCTGTGTTTGTGTCTGTGTGTGTATGGACTCAAAAGTCTGTGTGTGTGTGTGTGTGTGTGTGTGTGTGGACTCAGCAGTCTGTGTGTCTGTGTGTGTGTATGGACTCAGCAATCTCTGTGTGTGTAAGGACTCAGCAGTCTGTGTGTATGGACTCAGCAGTGTGTGTGTGTGTGTGTGGGGGGGGGGGGGGGGGTGTGTGTGGACTCAGCAGTCTATGTGTGTATGTGGACTCAGCAGTCTATGTGTGTGTGTGTGGACTCAGCAGTATCTGTGTGTGTGTGTGTGTATGGACTCAGCAGTCTGTGTGTGTGTGTGTGGACTCAGCAGTCTGTGTTTGTGTCTGTGTGTGTATGGACTCAAAAGTCTGTGTGTGTGTGTGTGTGTATGGACTCAGCAGTCTGTGTGTGTGTGTGTGGACTCAGCAGTCTGTGTTTGTGTCTGTGTGTGTATGGACTCAAAAGTCTGTGTGTGTGTGTGTGTGTGTGTGTGTGTGTGTGGACTCAGCAGTCTGTGTGTCTGTGTGTGTGTATGGACTCAGCAATCTCTGTGTGTGTAAGGACCCAGCAGTCTGTGTGTATGGACTCAGCAGTGTGTGTGTGTGTGGGGGGGGTGTGTGTGGACTCAGCAGTCTATGTGTGTATGTGGACTCAGCAGTCTATGTGTGTGTGTGTGGACTCAGCAGTATCTGTGTGTGTGTGTGTGTGTGTGTGTATGGACTCAGCAGTCTGTGTGTGTGTGTGTGGACTCAGCAGTCTGTGTTTGTGTCTGTGTGTGTATGGACTCAAAAGTCTGTGTGTGTGTGTGTGTGTGTGTGGACTCAGCAGTCTGTGTGTGTGTATGGACTCAGCAGTGTGTGTGTGTGTGTGTGTGTGTGGGTGTGTGTGGACTCAGCAGTCTATGTGTGTATGTGGACTCAGCAGTCTATGTGTGTGTGTGTGGACTCAGCAGTATCTGTGTGGGTGTGTGGGTGTATGGACTCAGCAGTCTGTGTGTGTGTGTGTGGACTCAGCAGTCTGTGTTTGTGTCTGTGTGTGTATGGACTCAAAAGTCTCTGTGTGTGTGTGTGTGTGTGTGTGGACTCAGCAGTCTGTGTGTCTGTGTGTGTGTATGGACTCAGCAATCTCTGTGTGTGTAAGGACTCAGCAGTCTGTGTGTATGGACTCAGCAGTGTGTGTGTGTGTGGGGGGGGGGTGTGTGTGGACTCAGCAGTCTATGTGTGTATGTGGACTCAGCAGTCTATGTGTGTGTGTGTGGACTCAGCAGTATCTGTGTGTGTGTGTGTGTGTATGGACTCAGCAGTCTGTGTGTGTGTGTGTGGACTCAGCAGTCTGTGTTTGTGTCTGTGTGTGTATGGACTCAAAAGTCTGTGTGTGTGTGTGTGTGTGGACTCAGCAGTCTGTGTGTGTGTATGGACTCAGCAGTGTGTGTGTGTGTGTGTGTGTGGGTGTGTGTGGACTCAGCAGTCTATGTGTGTATGTGGACTCAGCAGTCTATGTGTGTGTGTGTGGACTCAGCAGTATCTGTGTGGGTGTGTGGGTGTATGGACTCAGCAGTCTGTGTGTGTGTGTGTGGACTCAGCAGTCTGTGTTTGTGTCTGTGTGTGTATGGACTCAAAAGTCTGTGTGTGTGTGTGTGTGTGTGTGTGTGTGGACTCAGCAGTCTGTGTGTCTGTGTGTGTGTATGGACTCAGCAATCTCTGTGTGTGTAAGGACTCAGCAGTCTGTGTGTATGGACTCAGCAGTGTGTGTGTGTGTGGGGGGGGGGGGGTGTGTGTGTGGACTCAGCAGTCTATGTGTGTATGTGGACTCAGCAGTCTATGTGTGTGTGTGTGGACTCAGCAGTATCTGTGTGTGTGTGTGTGTGTATGGACTCAGCAGTCTGTGTGTTTGTGTGTGGACTCAGCAGTCTGTGTTTGTGTCTGTGTGTGTATGGACTCAAAAGTCTGTGTGTGTGTGTGTGTGTGGACTCAGCAGTCTGTGTGTCTGTGTGTGTGTATGGACTCAGCAATCTCTGTGTGTGTAAGGACTCAGCAGTCTGTGTGTATGGACTCAGCAGTGTGTGTGTGGGGGGGGGGTGGGGTGTGGACTCAGCAGTCTATGTGTGTATGTGGACTCAGCAGTCTATGTGTGTGTGTGTGGACTCAGCAGTATCTGTGTGTGTGTGTGTGTGTGTGTATGGACTCAGCAGTCTGTGTGTGTGTGTGTGGACTCAGCAGTCTGTGTTTGTGTCTGTGTGTGTATGGACTCAAAAGTCTGTGTGTGTGTGTGTGTGTGTGTGTGGACTCAGCAGTCTGTGTGTCTGTGTGTGTGTATGGACTCAGCAATCTCTGTGTGTGTGTAAGGACTCAGCAGTCTGTGTGTATGGACTCAGCAGTCTGTGTTTGTGTCTGTGTGTGTATGGACTCAACAGTCTGTGTGTGTGTGTGTATGGACTTAGCAGTCTCTGTTTCTCTATGTGTATGGACTCAGCAGTCTGTGTGTGAATGGACTCAGCAGTCAGTGTGTGTATGGACTCAGCAGTCTGTGTGTCTGTGTGTGTGTATGGACTCGGCAGTCTGTGTATGTGTGTGTTTGTGTGTGTGTATGGACTCAGCAGTTTATGTGTGTGTGGACTCAGCAGTCTGTGTGTGTATGGTGTGTGTGTGTGTGTATGGACTCAGCAGTCTATGTGTGTGTTTATGGACTCAGTAGTCTGTGTGTCTGTGTATGGACTCAGCAGTCTGTGTGTGTGTGTGTATGGACTTAGCAGTCTCTGTTTCTCTGTGTGTATGGACTCAGCAGTCTGTGTGTGTGTGTGTATGGACTTAGCAGTCTCTGTTTCTCTGTGTGTGTATGGACTCAGCAGTATGTGTGTGTGTATGGACTCAGCAGTCTGTGTGTGTGTATGGACTCAGCAGTCTGTGTGTGGACTCAGCAGTCTATGTGTGTGTGGACTCAGCAGTCTGTGTGTGTGTATGGACTCAGCAGTGTGTGTGTGTGTGTGTGGACTCAGCAGTCTGTGTGTGTGTATGGACTCGGCAGTGTGTGTGTGTGTGTGTGTGTGTGTGTGGGTGGGTGTGTGTGGACTCAGCAGTCTATGTGTGTATGTGGACTCAGCAGTCTATGTGTGTGTGTGTGGACTCAGCAGTATCTGTGTGGGTGTGTGGGTGTATGGACTCAGCAGTCTGTGTGTGTGTGTGTGGACTCAGCAGTCTGTGTTTGTGTCTGTGTGTGTATGGACTCAAAAGTCTGTGTGTGTGTGTGTGTGTGTGTGTGGACTCAGCAGTCTGTGTGTCTGTGTGTGTGTATGGACTCAGCAATCTCTGTGTGTGTAAGGACTCAGCAGTCTGTGTGTATGGACTCAGCAGTGTGTGTGTGTGGGGGGGGGGGTGTGTGTGTGGACTCAGCAGTCTATGTGTGTATGTGGACTCAGCAGTCTATGTGTGTGTGTGTGGACTCAGCAGTATCTGTGTGTGTGTGTGTGTGTGTATGGACTCAGCAGTCTGTGTGTGTGTGTGTGGACTCAGCAGTCTGTGTTTGTGTCTGTGTGTGTATGGACTCAAAAGTCTGTGTGTGTGTGTGTGCGTGGACTCAGCAGTCTGTGTGTCTGTGTGTGTGTATGGACTCAGCAATCTCTGTGTGTGTAAGGACTCAGCAGTCTGTGTGTATGGACTCAGCAGTGTGTGTGTGTGGGGGGGGTGGGGTGTGGACTCAGCAGTCTATGTGTGTATGTGGACTCAGCAGTCTATGTGTGTGTGTGTGGACTCAGCAGTATCTGTGTGTGTGTGTGTGTGTGTGTGTGTGTATGGACTCAGCAGTCTGTGTGTGTGTGTGTGGACTCAGCAGTCTGTGTTTGTGTCTGTGTGTGTATGGACTCAAAAGTCTGTGTGTGTGTGTGTGTGTGTGTGTGTGTGTGTGGACTCAGCAGTCTGTGTGTCTGTGTGTGTGTATGGACTCAGCAATCTCTGTGTGTGTGTAAGGACTCAGCAGTCTGTGTGTATGGACTCAGCAGTCTGTGTTTGTGTCTGTGTGTGTATGGACTCAACAGTCTGTGTGTGTGTGTACGGACTTAGCAGTCTCTGTTTCTCTGTGTGTATGGACTCAGCAGTCTGTGTGTGAATGGACTCAGCAGTCAGTGTGTGTATGGACTCAGCAGTCTGTGTGTCTGTGTGTGTGTATGGACTCGGCAGTCTGTGTATGTGTGTGTTTGTGTGTGTGTATGGACTCAGCAGTTTATGTGTGTGTGGACTCAGCAGTCTGTGTGTGTATGGTGTGTGTGTGTGTGTGTGTATGGACTCAGCAGTCTATGTGTGTGTTTATGGACTCAGTAGTCTGTGTGTCTGTGTATGGACTCAGCAGTCTGTGTGTGTGTGTGTGTGTATGGACTTAGCAGTCTCTGTTTCTCTGTGTGTATGGACTCAGCAGTCTGTGTGTGTGTGTGTATGGACTTAGCAGTCTCTGTTTCTCTGTGTGTGTATGGACTCAGCAGTATGTGTGTGTGTATGGACTCAGCAGTCTGTGTGTGTGTATGGACTCAGCAGTCTGTGTGTGGACTCAGCAGTCTATGTGTGTGTGGACTCAGCAGTCTGTGTGTGTGTATGGACTCAGCAGTGTGTGTGTGTGTGTGTGGACTCAGCAGTCTATGTGTGTATGTGGACTCAGCAGTCTGTGTGTGTGTGTGTGTGTGTGTGGACTCAGCAGTATCTGTGTGTGTGTGTGTGTGTGTGTATGGACTCAGCAGTCTCTGTGTGTGTGTATGGACTCAGCAGTCTGTGTTTGTGTCTGTGTGTGTATGGACTCAACAGTCTGTGTGTGTGTGTGGACTCAGCAGTCTGTGTGTCTGTGTGTGTGTATGGACTCAGCAATCTCTGTGTGTGTAAGGACTCAGCAGTCTATGTGTGTGTGGACTCAGCAGTCTGTGTGTCTGTGTGTGTGTGTGTGTGTGTATGGACTCAGCAATCTCTGTGTGTGTAAGGACTCAGCAGTCTATGTGTGTGTGGACTCAGCAGTCTGTGTGTGTGTAAGGACTCAGCAGTCTATGTGTGTGTGGACTCAGCAGTCTATGTGTGTGTGTGGACTCAGCAGTATCTGTGTGTGTGTGTGTGGACTCAGCAGTCTGTGTGTGTGTGTGTGTGGACTCAGCAGTCTGTGTTTGTGTCTGTGTGTGTATGGACTCAAAAGTCTGTTTGTGTGTGTGTGTGTGTGTGTGGACTCAGCAGTCTATGTGTGTGTGTGGACTCAGCAGTATCTGTGTGTGTGTGTGTGGACTCAGCAGTCTGTGTGTGTGTGTGTGTGGACTCAGCAGTCTGTGTTTGTGTCTGTGTGTGTATGGACTCAAAAGTCTGTTTGTGTGTGTGTGTGTGTGTGTGGACTCAGCAATCTCTGTGTGTGTAAGGACTCAGCAGTCTGTGTGTATGGACTCAGCAGTCTGTGTTTGTGTCTGTGTGTGTATGGACTCAACAGTCTGTGTGTGTGTGTGTGTGTGTGTGTATGGACTTAGCAGTCTCTGTTTCTCTGTGTGTATGGACTCAGCAGTCTGTGTGTGAATGGACTCAGCAGTCAGTGTGTGTATGGACTCAGCAGTCTGTGTGTGTGTATGGACTCGGCAGTCTGTGTATGTGTGTGTTTGTGTGTGTGTATGGACTCAGCAGTCTATGTGTGTGTGGACTCAGCAGTCTGTGTGTGTATGGTGTGTGTGTGTGTGTGTGGACTCAGTAGTCTGTGTGTCTGTGTATGGACTCAGCAGTCTGTGTTTGTGTCTGTGTGTGTATGGACTCAAAAGTCTGTGTGTGTGTGTGTGTGTATGGACTCAGCAGTCTGTGTGTGTGTGTGTGGACTCAGCAGTCTGTGTTTGTGTCTGTGTGTGTATGGACTCAAAAGTCTGTGTGTGTGTGTGTGTGTGTGTGTGGACTCAGCAGTCTGTGTGTCTGTGTGTGTGTATGGACTCAGCAATCTCTGTGTGTGTAAGGACTCAGCAGTCTGTGTGTATGGACTCAGCAGTGTGTGTGTGTGTGTGGGGGGGGTGTGTGTGGACTCAGCAGTCTATGTGTGTATGTGGACTCAGCAGTCTATGTGTGTGTGTGTGGACTCAGCAGTATCTGTGTGTGTGTGTGTGTGTGTGTGTGTGTGTATGGACTCAGCAGTCTGTGTGTGTGTGTGTGGACTCAGCAGTCTGTGTTTGTGTCTGTGTGTGTATGGACTCAAAAGTCTGTGTGTGTGTGTGTGTGTGTGTGTGGACTCAGCAGTCTGTGTGTGTGTATGGACTCAGCAGTGTGTGTGTGTGTGTGTGTGTGGGGGGGTGTGTGTGGACTCAGCAGTCTATGTGTGTATGTGGACTCAGCAGTCTATGTGTGTGTGTGTGGACTCAGCAGTATCTGTGTGGGTGTGTGGGTGTATGGACTCAGCAGTCTGTGTGTGTGTGTGTGGACTCAGCAGTCTGTGTTTGTGTCTGTGTGTGTATGGACTCAAAAGTCTGTGTGTGTGTGTGTGTGTGTGTGGACTCAGCAGTCTGTGTGTCTGTGTGTGTGTATGGACTCAGCAATCTCTGTGTGTGTAAGGACTCAGCAGTCTGTGTGTATGGACTCAGCAGTGTGTGTGTGTGTGGGGGGGGGGTGTGTGGACTCAGCAGTCTATGTGTGTATGTGGACTCAGCAGTCTATGTGTGTGTGTGTGGACTCAGCAGTATCTGTGTGTGTGTGTGTGTGTGTGTATGGACTCAGCAGTCTGTGTGTGTGTGTGTGGACTCAGCAGTCTGTGTTTGTGTCTGTGTGTGTATGGACTCAAAAGTCTGTGTGTGTGTGTGTGTGTGTGTGGACTCAGCAGTCTGTGTGTGTGTATGGACTCAGCAGTGTGTGTGTGTGTGTGGGTGTGGGTGTGTGTGGACTCAGCAGTCTATGTGTGTATGTGGACTCAGCAGTCTATGTGTGTGTGTGTGGACTCAGCAGTATCTGTGTGGGTGTGTGGGTGTATGGACTCAGCAGTCTGTGTGTGTGTGTGTGGACTCAGCAGTCTGTGTTTGTGTCTGTGTGTGTATGGACTCAAAAGTCTGTGTGTGTGTGTGTGTGTGTGTGTGTGTGTGGACTCAGCAGTCTGTGTGTCTGTGTGTGTGTATGGACTCAGCAATCTCTGTGTGTGTAAGGACTCAGCAGTCTGTGTGTATGGACTCAGCAGTGTGTGTGTGTGGGGGGGGGTGTGTGTGGACTCAGCAGTCTATGTGTGTATGTGGACTCAGCAGTCTATGTGTGTGTGTGTGGACTCAGCAGTATCTGTGTGTGTGTGTGTGTGTATGGACTCAGCAGTCTGTGTGTGTGTGTGTGGACTCAGCAGTCTGTGTTTGTGTCTGTGTGTGTATGGACTCAAAAGTCTGTGTGTGTGTGTGTGTGTGTGTGGACTCAGCAGTCTGTGTGTCTGTGTGTGTGTATGGACTCAGCAATCTCTGTGTGTGTAAGGACTCAGCAGTCTGTGTGTATGGACTCAGCAGTGTGTGTGTGTGGGGGGGGTGGGGTGTGGACTCAGCAGTCTATGTGTGTATGTGGACTCAGCAGTCTATGTGTGTGTGTGTGGACTCAGCAGTATCTGTGTGTGTGTGTGTGTGTGTATGGACTCAGCAGTCTGTGTGTGTGTGTGTGGACTCAGCAGTCTGTGTTTGTGTCTGTGTGTGTATGGACTCAAAAGTCTGTGTGTGTGTGTGTGTGTGTGTGTGGACTCAGCAGTCTGTGTGTCTGTGTGTGTGTATGGACTCAGCAATCTCTGTGTGTGTGTAAGGACTCAGCAGTCTGTGTGTATGGACTCAGCAGTCTGTGTTTGTGTCTGTGTGTGTATGGACTCAACAGTCTGTGTGTGTGTGTGTATGGACTTAGCAGTCTCTGTTTCTCTGTGTGTATGGACTCAGCAGTCTGTGTGTGAATGGACTCAGCAGTCAGTGTGTGTATGGACTCAGCAGTCTGTGTGTCTGTGTGTGTGTATGGACTCGGCAGTCTGTGTATGTGTGTGTTTGTGTGTGTGTATGGACTCAGCAGTTTATGTGTGTGTGGACTCAGCAGTCTGTGTGTGTATGGTGTGTGTGTGTGTGTATGGACTCAGCAGTCTATGTGTGTGTTTATGGACTCAGTAGTCTGTGTGTCTGTGTATGGACTCAGCAGTCTGTGTGTGTGTGTGTATGGACTTAGCAGTCTCTGTTTCTCTGTGTGTATGGACTCAGCAGTCTGTGTGTGTGTGTGTATGGACTTAGCAGTCTCTGTTTCTCTGTGTGTGTATGGACTCAGCAGTATGTGTGTGTGTATGGACTCAGCAGTCTGTGTGTGTGTATGGACTCAGCAGTCTGTGTGTGGACTCAGCAGTCTATGTGTGTGTGGACTCAGCAGTCTGTGTGTGTGTATGGACTCAGCAGTGTGTGTGTGTGTGTGTGGACTCAGCAGTCTGTGTGTGTGTATGGACTCAGCAGTGTGTGTGTGTGTGTGTGTGTGTGTGGGTGTGTGTGGACTCAGCAGTCTATGTGTGTATGTGGACTCAGCAGTCTATGTGTGTGTGTGTGGACTCAGCAGTATCTGTGTGGGTGTGTGGGTGTATGGACTCAGCAGTCTGTGTGTGTGTGTGTGGACTCAGCAGTCTGTGTTTGTGTCTGTGTGTGTATGGACTCAAAAGTCTGTGTGTGTGTGTGTGTGTGTGTGTGTGTGGACTCAGCAGTCTGTGTGTCTGTGTGTGTGTATGGACTCAGCAATCTCTGTGTGTGTAAGGACTCAGCAGTCTGTGTGTATGGACTCAGCAGTGTGTGTGTGTGTGGGGGGGGGTGTGTGTGGACTCAGCAGTCTATGTGTGTATGTGGACTCAGCAGTCTATGTGTGTGTGTGTGGACTCAGCAGTATCTCTGTGTGTGTGTGTGTGTATGGACTCAGCAGTCTGTGTAAGTGTGTGTGGACTCAGCAGTCTGTGTTTGTGTCTGTGTGTGTATGGACTCAAAAGTCTCTGTGTGTGTGTGTGTGTGGACTCAGCAGTCTGTGTGTCTGTGTGTGTGTATGGACTCAGCAATCTCTGTGTGTGTAAGGACTCAGCAGTCTGTGTGTATGGACTCAGCAGTGTGTGTGTGTGGGGGGGTGGGGTGTGGACTCAGCAGTCTATGTGTGTATGTGGACTCAGCAGTCTATGTGTGTGTGTGTGGACTCAGCAGTATCTGTGTGTGTGTGTGTGTGTGTGTGTGTGTGTATGGACTCAGCAGTCTGTGTGTGTGTGTGTGGACTCAGCAGTCTGTGTTTGTGTCTGTGTGTGTATGGACTCAAAAGTCTGTGTGTGTGTGTGTGTGTGTGTGTACTCAGCAGTCTGTGTGTCTGTGTGTGTGTATGGACTCAGCAATCTCTGTGTGTGTGTAAGGACTCAGCAGTCTGTGTGTATGGACTCAGCAGTCTGTGTTTGTGTCTGTGTGTGTATGGACTCAACAGTCTGTGTGTGTGTGTGTGTGTGTGTGTATGGACTTAGCAGTCTCTGTTTCTCTGTGTGTATGGACTCAGCAGTCTGTGTGTGAATGGACTCAGCAGTCAGTGTGTGTATGGACTCAG
Organism: Pelobates fuscus; assembly: GCF_036172605.1. NCBI lineage: Eukaryota > Metazoa > Chordata > Amphibia > Anura > Pelobatidae > Pelobates > Pelobates fuscus. The sequence continues at coordinate 315,387,445 of NC_086321.1, read as the reverse complement.
CAGTCTGTGTGTCTGTGTGTGTGTATGGACTCGGCAGTCTGTGTATGTGTGTGTTTGTGTGTGTGTATGGACTCAGCAGTTTATGTGTGTGTGGACTCAGCAGTCTGTGTGTGTATGGTGTGTGTGTGTGTGTATGGACTCAGCAGTCTATGTGTGTGTTTATGGACTCAGTAGTCTGTGTGTCTGTGTATGGACTCAGCAGTCTGTGTGTGTGTGTGTATGGACTTAGCAGTCTCTGTTTCTCTGTGTGTATGGACTCAGCAGTCTGTGTGTGTGTGTGTATGGACTTAGCAGTCTCTGTTTCTCTGTGTGTGTATGGACTCAGCAGTATGTGTGTGTGTATGGACTCAGCAGTCTGTGTGTGTGTATGGACTCAGCAGTCTGTGTGTGGACTCAGCAGTCTATGTGTGTGTGGACTCAGCAGTCTGTGTGTGTGTATGGACTCAGCAGTGTGTGTGTGTGTGTGTGGACTCAGCAGTCTGTGTGTGTATGGACTCAGCAGTGTGTGTGTGGGTGTGTGTGGACTCAGCAGTCTATGTGTGTATGTGGACTCAGCAGTCTATGTGTGTGTGTGTGGACTCAGCAGTATCTGTGTGGGTGTGTGGGTGTATGGACTCAGCAGTCTGTGTGTGTGTGTGTGTGGACTCAGCAGTCTGTGTTTGTGTCTGTGTGTGTATGGACTCAAAAGTCTGTGTGTGTGTGTATGTGTGTGTGTGTGTGTGTGTGTGGACTCAGCAGTCTGTGTGTCTGTGTGTGTGTATGGACTCAGCAATCTCTGTGTGTGTAAGGACTCAGCAGTCTGTGTGTATGGACTCAGCAGTGTGTGTGTGTGTGGGGGGGGGGGGTGTGTGTGGACTCAGCAGTCTATGTGTGTATGTGGACTCAGCAGTCTATGTGTGTGTGTGTGGACTCAGCAGTATCTGTGTGTGTGTGTGTGTGTATGGACTCAGCAGTCTGTGTGTGTGTGTGTGGACTCAGCAGTCTGTGTTTGTGTCTGTGTGTGTATGGACTCAAAAGTCTCTGTGTGTGTGTGTGTGTGGACTCAGCAGTCTGTGTGTCTGTGTGTGTGTATGGACTCAGCAATCTCTGTGTGTGTAAGGACTCAGCAGTCTGTGTGTATGGACTCAGCAGTGTGTGTGTGTGGGGGGGGTGGGGTGTGGACTCAGCAGTCTATGTGTGTATGTGGACTCAGCAGTCTATGTGTGTGTGTGTGGACTCAGCAGTATCTGTGTGTGTGTGTGTGTGTGTGTATGGACTCAGCAGTCTGTGTGTGTGTGTGTGGACTCAGCAGTCTGTGTTTGTGTCTGTGTGTGTATGGACTCAAATGTCTGTGTGTGTGTGTGTGTGTGTGTGGACTCAGCAGTCTGTGTGTCTGTGTGTGTGTATGGACTCAGCAATCTCTGTGTGTGTGTAAGGACTCAGCAGTCTGTGTGTATGGACTCAGCAGTCTGTGTTTGTGTCTGTGTGTGTATGGACTCAACAGTCTGTGTGTGTGTGTATGGACTTAGCAGTCTCTGTTTCTCTGTGTGTATGGACTCAGCAGTCTGTGTGTGAATGGACTCAGCAGTCAGTGTGTGTATGGACTCAGCAGTCTGTGTGTCTGTGTGTGTGTATGGACTCGGCAGTCTGTGTATGTGTGTGTTTGTGTGTGTGTATGGACTCAGCAGTTTATGTGTGTGTGGACTCAGCAGTCTGTGTGTGTATGGTGTGTGTGTGTGTGTATGGACTCAGCAGTCTATGTGTGTGTTTATGGACTCAGTAGTCTGTGTGTCTGTGTATGGACTCAGCAGTCTGTGTGTGTGTGTGTATGGACTTAGCAGTCTCTGTTTCTCTGTGTGTATGGACTCAGCAGTCTGTGTGTGTGTGTGTATGGACTTAGCAGTCTCTGTTTCTCTGTGTGTGTATGGACTCAGCAGTATGTGTGTGTGTATGGACTCAGCAGTCTGTGTGTGTGTATGGACTCAGCAGTCTGTGTGTGGACTCAGCAGTCTATGTGTGTGTGGACTCAGCAGTCTGTGTGTGTGTATGGACTCAGCAGTGTGTGTGTGTGTGTGTGGACTCAGCAGTCTATGTGTGTATGTGGACTCAGCAGTCTGTGTGTGTGTGTGTGTGTGGACTCAGCAGTATCTGTGTGTGTGTGTGTGTGTGTATGGACTCAGCAGTCTCTGTGTGTGTGTATGGACTCAGCAGTCTGTGTTTGTGTCTGTGTGTGTATGGACTCAACAGTCTGTGTGTGTGTGTGGACTCAGCAGTCTGTGTGTCTGTGTGTGTGTATGGACTCAGCAATCTCTGTGTGTGTAAGGACTCAGCAGTCTATGTGTGTGTGGACTCAGCAGTCTGTGTGTCTGTGTGTGTGTGTGTGTGTGTATGGACTCAGCAATCTCTGTGTGTGTAAGGACTCAGCAGTCTATGTGTGTGTGGACTCAGCAGTCTGTGTGTGTGTAAGGACTCAGCAGTCTATGTGTGTGTGGACTCAGCAGTCTATGTGTGTGTGTGTGGACTCAGCAGTATCTGTGTGTGTGTGTGTGGACTCAGCAGTCTGTGTGTGTGTGTGTGTGGACTCAGCAGTCTGTGTTTGTGTCTGTGTGTGTATGGACTCAAAAGTCTGTTTGTGTGTGTGTGTGTGTGTGGACTCAGCAATCTCTGTGTGTGTAAGGACTCAGCAGTCTGTGTGTATGGACTCAGCAGTCTGTGTTTGTGTCTGTGTGTGTATGGACTCAACAGTCTGTGTGTGTGTGTGTGTGTGTGTGTATGGACTTAGCAGTCTCTGTTTCTCTGTGTGTATGGACTCAGCAGTCTGTGTGTGAATGGACTCAGCAGTCAGTGTGTGTATGGACTCAGCAGTCTGTGTGTGTGTGTATGGACTCGGCAGTCTGTGTATGTGTGTGTTTGTGTGTGTGTATGGACTCAGCAGTCTATGTGTGTGTGGACTCAGCAGTCTGTGTGTGTATGGTGTGTGTGTGTGTGTATGGACTCAGTAGTCTGTGTGTCTGTGTATGGACTCAGCAGTCTGTGTGTGTGTGTGTATGGACTTAGCAGTCTCTGTTTCTCTGTGTGTATGGACTCAGCAGTCTGTGTGTGTGTATGGACTTAGAAGTCTCTGTTTCTCTGTGTGTGTATGGACTCAGCAGTCTGTGTGTGTGTATGGACTCAGCAGTCTGTGTGTGTGTATGGACTCAGCAGTCTGTGTGTGGACTCAGCAGTCTATGTGTGTGTGTACTCAGCAGTCTGTGTGTGTGTATGGACTCAGCAGTGTGTGTGTGTGTGTGTGTGTGTGGACTCAGCAGTCTATGTGTGTATGTGGACTCAGCAGTCTGTGTGTGTGTGTGTGTGTGTGGACTCAGCAGTATCTGTGTGTGTGTGTATGTGTGTGTGTATGGACTCAGCAGTCTCTGTGTGTGTGTATGGACTCAGCAGTCTGTGTTTGTGTCTGTGTGTGTATGGACTCAGCAGTCTGTGTGTCTGTGTGTGTGTATGGACTCAGCAATCTCTGTGTGTGTAAGGACTCAGCAGTCTATGTGTGTGTGGACTCAGCAGTCTGTGTGTCTGTGTGTGTGTGTATGGACTCAGCAATCTCTGTGTGTGTAAGGACTCAGCAGTCTATGTGTGTGTGGACTCAGCAGTCTGTGTGTGTGTATGGACTCAGCAGTGTGTATGTGTGTGTGTGTGGACTCAGCAGTCTATGTGTGTATGTGGACTCAGCAGTCTATGTGTGTGTGTGTGGACTCAGCAGTATCTGTGTTTGTGTGTGTGTGTGTGTGTGTGTGTGTATGGACTCAGCAGTCTGTGTGTGTGTGTGTGTGGACTCAGCAGTCTGTGTTTGTGTCTGTGTGTGTATGGACTCAAAAGTCTGTGTGTGTGTGTGCAGAGGCGGCTCTAGACTTTATGAGGCCTTAGGCGAAACGCAAACATGAGGCCCCACTAACAAAAAAGTGTCACATATACACATTGATGCACTGTCTACCTGTGTATGTGCCTGAGAGTGTGTCTGACAGAGAGTATCATTGTGTGTGTGAATGTATGTCTCTGTGAGCATGTTTGCGTTTTTGTCTGAGACCCTGTGTATGGGGTAGCTGCTTGAAGTGTGTTGTGTGTATGGGGGGTGATGGTGAGAGGCAGGTGATGGTGAAAGGAGGGTGATGTGAGAGGCGGGTGATGGTGAATGGGGGGTGATGGTGTGGGGGTGATGGTGAGAGGGAGCGGGGGGGATGATGGTGAGAGGGAGCGGGGGGTGTGATGGTGAGAGGGAGCGGGGGGTGTGATGGTGAGAGGGAGCGGGGGTGTGATGGTGAGAGGGAGCGGGGGGTTGATGGTGAGAGGGAGCGGGGGGTTGATGGTGAGACGGAGCGGGGGGTTGATGTTGAGACGGAGCGGGGGGTTGATGGTGAGAGGGAGCGGGGGGTGATGGTAATGTGACAGGGAGCGGGGGGTGATGGTAATGTGAGAGTGAGGGGGGGTAATGTAAAAGTGAGGGGTAATGTAAGAGTGAGGGGGGTAATGTGAGAGTGAGGGGGGGTAATGTGAGAGTGAGGGGGCATAATGTGTGAGTGAGGGGGCATAATGTGAGAGTGAGGGGGCATAATGTGAGAGTGAGGGGGCATAATGTGAGAGTGGGTGGGTAATGTGAGAGTGGGGGGGTAATGTGAGAGTGGGGGGGCTAATGTGAGAGTGGGGGGGCTAATGAGAGAGTGAGGGGGGTAATGTGAGAGTGAGGGGGTAATGTGAGAGTGAGGGGGGTAATGTGAGAGTGAGGGGGTAATGTGAGAGTGAGGGGGTAATGTGAGAGTGAGGGGGTAATGTGAGAGTGGTGGGGGGAGTGATGCTGAGGGTGGTGGTGATGATGAGGGTGGTGGGGGATGGTGGTGATGATGAGGGTGGTGATGATGAGGGTGGTGGGGGGGTGGTGAGGCTGAGGGTGGTGGGGGGTGAGGCTGAGGGTGGTGGGGGGTAAAGCTGAGGGTGGTGGGGGGTGATGGTGGTAGGGGGTGAGGCTGAGGGTGGTGATGGTTGTGGGGGGTGAGGCTGAGGGTTGTGGGGGGTGATGGTGAGGGTGGGGAGGGGTGATGCTGAGGGTGCTGGGGGGTGATGGTGAGAGTGGTGGGGGGTGATGGTGAGGGTGGGGAGGGGTGATGTGGGGGGTGATGGTGAGGGTGGTGGGGGGTGATGGTGGTGGGGGTGAGGCTGAGGGTGGTGTGTGATGGTGGTGGGGGTGAGGCTGAGGGTGGTGGGGGGTGATGGTGAGAGTGGTGGGGGGTGATGGTGGGGGGGTGAGGCTGAGGGTGGTGGGGGTGAGGCTGAGGGTGGTGGGGGGTGATGGTGGTGGGGGGTGAGGCTGAGGGTGGTGGGGGGTGATGGTGGGGGGGTGAGGCTGAGGGTGGTGGGGATGATGGTGGTGGGGGGTGAGGGTGGGGAGGGCTGATGGTGGTGGGGGGTGAGGCTGAGGGTGCTGGGGGTGATGGTGAGAGTGGTGGGGGGTGATGGTGGGGGGTGAGGCTGAGGGTGGTGGGGGTGAGGCTGAGGGTGGTGGGGGGTGATGGTGGTGGAGGGTGAGGCTGATGGTGGTGGGGGGTCAGGCTGAGGGTGGTGGGGGTGATGGTTGTGGGTGGTGAGGCTGAGGGTGGTGGGGGTGATGGTGAGAGTGGTGGGGGGTGATGGTGAGGGTGGGGAGGGGTGATGGTGGGGGGTGAGGCTGAGGGTGGTGGGGGTGATGGTGGTGGGGGTGATGCTGAGGGTGGTGGGGGGGTGATGGTGAGGGTGGGGGGGGTGAGGCTGAGGGTGGTGGGGAGTGATGGTGAGAGTGGTGGGGGGTGATGGTGAGGCTGAGGGTGGGGGGGTGAAGCGTAGGGTGGTGGGGGTGAGGCTGAGGGTGGTGGGGGGTGAGGCTGACAGTGGTGATGGTGGTGGGGGGTTATGGTGGTGGGGGGTGAGGCTGAGGGTGGTGGGGGGTGATGGTGGTGGGGGGTGAGGCTGAGGGTGGTGGGGGGTGATGGTGGTGGGGGGTGAGGCTGAGGGTGGTGGGGGGTGAGGCTGAGGGTGGTGATGCTGTGGGTGAGGCTGAGTGTGGTGGGGGTGATGGGGAGGGAGAGCCTACCTTTCCCTGGTGGTCCAGTGGGTTCCCTGGTGGTCCGGTGGCCACTGCTTCCGGTCTGCAGCTCCGCATAGCTGCAGACCATGTAATCTCGCTAGATTTCAGAGCGTTGCCGCGGTAACCCGCGGCAACGCTCTGATTGGCCAATTCTCGCGAGTCACATGGTCTGCAGCTCTGCACACTGCGGAGCTGCAGACCAGTGTCTGCGATGGTGGCCGGGCAGCCAGGAGGGGCCTCGCACCCGGCGGCATACCGAGCAAGCCGCCGGGCCCCCTCCTGGTGTCAGGTCCTCGGTCACTGACCGAGGACCTGACACACTCTGCTCACAGGTGGTTTAGGCGGCCGCGAGGCCCCCGCCAGCGCGAGGCCTTAGGCGGCCGCCTAAACCGCCTAATTAGAGAGCCGCCTCTGTGTGTGTGTGTGTGTGTGTGGACTCAGCAGTCTGTGTGTCTGTGTGTGTGTATGGACTCAGCAATCTCTGTGTGTGTAAGGACTCTGCAGTCTGTGTGTATGGATTCAGCAGTCTGTGTTTGTGTCTGTGTGTGTATGGACTCAACAGTCTGTGTGTGTGTGTGTATGGACTTAGCAGTCTCTGTTTCTCTGTGTGTATGGACTCAGCAGTCTGTGTGTATGTGTATGGACTCAGCAGTCTGTGTGTGTGTGTGGACTCAGCAGTCTGTGTGTGTGTATGGACTCAGCAGTCTGTGTGTGTGTGGACTCAGCAGTCTATGTGTGTGTGGACTCAGCAGTATGTGTGTGTGTATGGACTCAGCAGTGTGTGTGTGTGTGTATGTGTGTGGACTCAGCAGTCTATGTGTGTATGTGGTCTCAGCAGTCTGTGTGTGTGTGTGTGTGTGTGTGTGTGTGTGGACTCAGCAGTATCTGTGTGTGTGTGTGTGTGTGTGTGTATGGACTCAGCAGTCTGTGTGTGTGTGTATGGACTCAGCAGTCTGTGTTTGTGTCTGTGTGTGTATGGACTCAAAGGTCTGTGTGTGTGTGTGTGTGTGTGTGTGTGTGTGGACTCAGCAGTCTGTGTGTCTGTGTGTGTGTATGGACTCAGCAATCTCTGTGTGTGTAAGGACTCAGCAGTCTATGTGTGTGTGGACTCAGCAGTCTATGTGTGTATGTGGACTCAGCAGTCTGTGTGTGTTTGTGTGTGTGTGTGTGTGTGTGTGTGGACTCAGCAGTATCTGTGTGTGTGTGTGTGTGTATGGACTCAGCAGTCTGTGTGTGTGTGTATGGACTCAGCAGTCTGTGTTTGTGTCTGTGTGTGTATGGACTCAAAGGTCTGTGTGTGTGTGTGTGTGTGTGTGTGTGTGGACTCAGCAGTCTGTGTGTCTGTGTGTGTGTATGGACTCAGCAATCTCTGTGTGTGTAAGGACTCAGCAGTCTGTGTGTGTGTGTATGGACTCAGCAGTCTGTGTTTGTGTCTGTGTGTGTATGGACTCAACAGTCTGTGTGTGTGTGTGTGTGTGTGTGTGTGTGTGTGTGTGTGGACTCAGCAGTCTGTGTGTCTGTGTGTTTGTGTGTGTATGGACTCAGCAATATCTGTGTGTGTAAGGACTCAGCAGTCTATGTGTGTGTGTGTGTATGGACTGTATGGGAAATGTGTTTGTTTTTGAATAATCCTTGGTGGAAAATAATTAATTATTTAAAAAAAACAAAAAACACATTGTGCCGGGGGCGGGGCTTAACATGCGGCAGGGGCGGGGTCAAACTGCGGCGAGGGTGGGGTTAAATGTGCCCCCCTACTTTTGTCCCTGGCCCACCATGTGCCCTGTTACAAAATGCCTTTTGTAACTGTTCCTTTAAATGACAAATTGCCCTGCTTCCCTGGATTATGGAGGAGCCTATTTGCCAGCCTCCTCCCCCATGACCGGGCGTGTATGTCCCCTTAAGACAGTCATTGGGCATATTGGGGCGTAGGGACTTTTATGGAACTGGTGCTGGCCCTTTAAGCACATTTTTGGGACATAGAGAAAATTGGGACAATGCCCCAGACTTGTTGGGGACACTGCCCCTTTAAGCCTGTGTCCCCAGTGTCCCCAGTGTCCCCAGACTTGGTTAAAACCCTTTGTTCCTGTCTATTTCTCACTTGGTTCAGCTTACTGAACCAAGAACCACACAGGCGGACCACCCAGAAGTGGAAGTGTACAGGCAATTTACCTCCCAGGCTGGGAGCCTGCTGTAGGTAAATTGCCAAACGCTGGGTGGCCACCGTTTGCGCAAACGAACATGTGGCGGTGCCATCTTTATTCATTCAAATACGGTCAGGAACTAAAATCGGCTACACATTTGCGTGAACACCGCTTACCTGTAACTTCTCCCATACTGAACTTTCAGCCGCACAGACTGAGTTACATTCAGCGATGGGACTTAGTCCTTTTTTCAGCCTCAAATAGACCGACCGCACAGCCCAAATCTATGGAACTGTTTTGGAAATGAAAATGTGCTTGCGGTCGGTCATAAAGGACTTCCGTCTAACTTTTGATCTACTGAACGGATTTTTTTATTTTTGAGTATGTTTATATTTAAAGGATGCTGATTAATAATATTTTTATGAAGATTGGATATATGGTTTTAAAGTTATAGTACATGTATAAAAACTGTATTTTTCCTGCCTGTGATAATTATGTTAACCATTGTGTACCATAATTATATCACAGGCAGAGGGGAGGATTTTGTGTGTAATTGCTGGGAGTGTTTTCTGTAATGTACGTGTGTTATTGGTTGTTCTGTAAAACCCTGTGGGTGGTCCTATGTAAAGAAAACCTGCATAAAAGAAGGCCCTTTGGTGCCAATTAAACAGAATGACTTGACCCTCTAACTTGCAGCCTCGACTCATGTTTGTAGGGGACAGCTATATTCACTACAGGGATTGCTATGCTGTTCATACTCCCTTAGCTACTGAGCTCTTGTAAGAGCTCTTGTTCCTGATCCTGCTTTGCTCTATAGAAGGAAGAGGTTCACCCACTGGAGCCTGGTCTTCGGACCAGGGTGGATAGCAGACGGCAAAATCCCATCCCAGCAGCGGTGGTTCATGGAGTCTGCAGTGCTTATAGTGTCTACGCTGCTGATGGTCCTTTGGTGAGCGCTTGGAGCATCCTTTCTACGGTCCAACTTCCAGCCAGCCTGGAGGCAACCGTAACATGCCCCCCCTAAAAATGAATCCTAGAGACGCCACTGTCTGCAAGGAGCAGGAAGGGGCAGCAAGGAGCATGAAGGGTCTGCAAGTAGCAGGAAGGGTCTGCAAGGAGAAGGAAGGGTCTGCAGAGAGCAGAAAGGGACAGAAGGAGCACAAAGGTAAAGGAGCAGAAAGAATCAGAAGGAGCACAATGGTAAAGTAGGAGAAGGAGCAGAAAGGGTCTGCAAGGAGCAGAAAGGGATCAGAAAGAGAAAGGAGCAGAAGGGCGCAAAATAAGTAGAAAGTAGCAGAAAGGTAAAGGAGCAGAATGAGCCAAGGAGGAGAGAAGACAGTGTCAGAAGAAAAATAAGACTGTTTCAAATGAAGGAGAAGAAAAGGAGTTTGGAGCAGGAAGGACAAGTGAAGTGAACCCTCCACTTTATTCTGGACACCACATCATAAGGCTTTGGTACCTGGGCCTTGCAGGGAAACTTTGGACCTTCTCATCTCCCCAGGTAAAAAAAATATCAGTGTTAAGCACAGAGTGCCACTGGGTAGGGGTGTTTGGCTAGAGCGGTCAGCTGGCACTCTAAGCCAATCAGTAGCTCCCCATTCATAAAAAAGTAAAACATTTTAACTGACCACTCTAGACCGTCAACTGACCACTCTAGACCGTCAACTGACCACTCTAGCCAATCAGCGGAACCCATTCCTGACGTCAATCTGCACTTCCTGACACTCAGTTTCAGAAGCCGAATACCACTGAGCGACCTGGAGATCTGGAGCTGTCGGAAGCCTTTGGGGTTAAACCATTTGAGAGCGGTTTAACCGCTTAAAGGAAAGAGAGCACCCAGGGGCTTCCTGGCATTATAGCATTTTCATTTAGATGAAGTTGTTATGGTGACCAGAATGTTCCTTTAATTTGCTTAAAGGAACACTATAGTGTCAGGAATACAAACATGTATTCCTGACACCATAGTTGTGAAAACGCTATTCACCCTGGCTTTATGTGATAATGACTATGCCCCTCCCTTTAATGACACTGTCAAAAAGGGACCAAGCATGGATGTCATTACAATTATGCCCCCCTCCTTCCCCCCCACTCCGGAAAAATTCCTGCGGACGTCCATGAATACAGCTTGAAGATCAGAAGCCTGATCACTACTAGACCCTTCTCTAGCCCCAGTATTATCAGTCTGCGTATTAAGTAGCCTATATAATTTGTCTTTCCTGGCTGTAGCCGGGTAGGGGATGATTCTCTTGCGCAATTCAGACGTGATCCTTGGAATGGTCCAGGATCTGGCTGGTGTACTAGGGATGGATAGTTCCTCCCCGCCTTCAGGTAGTTGTGACATGCTACAAATGAGAATGGAAGGTTATACAGGGCATTCTTTTAATACTGGCTGATTAGTTAATGCCTGGAAATATCATTCTTAGAGGCTTCCTATCCTTATAAGCCAGTATGCACCTATTCTAAGAGCCCCAATGGGGTGGGGGAGGGATGCCGAGAAAGGGGAAAGACATACCTGCTGAGTTTACTGAAAAGGAACCACATCATGATGTACCCTTAACAACCTCTACTAAAAAGATGCCTACCGGTATTCTACTTGAAGAAAGGGACTGGCACTAAAAGACTTGAAAATGCGGCTAGCTTGGCCTAGTACCTAGTAATGTAGAAAAATTACACATAAGGCCAGGCCCTATGAGACCAGAAGTGGACATAATAGCCGTATTCACTAACCTGTATACACGTTGAAAAGCAAATGGTAGGAGAGCTGAGGCTCAATTGTTGAATGCTGTTGAATTAAAACATAAGATGTCTATAATCAGACTTATGAACCTAATGACAATACACCATTTTGAAATTGGCACTGAATACATAAGACACTGAGACCAGATAATCACTTAATTAACGGGGTCTATGAAACTATGAAACGTAAATGCAAGATTACCTAATAAGCGACATACCTAATACTTAATATTGTTAATGTACTGAAACAACCTATTAGCAGACAATATTTACATAACTACTTGTCATAACCAAAATGACCACCGGAGGCCGCCATGTAACACATAGAAAATCCCCTAAGCCTGCTAAAGTCTATGTAAACATAGGGCGTTCGGTTAAAACTATATGAAAGGCCATGCAGTGGCTAGGTTTCGTATATAACTGAAACGCTCCCTACTGCTGATCCATTGTAATGAAGATTATTAAACTGTACGGTACATTGTTCGTGCGTCTGCTCCCGAACGCCTGACTGGCTAGAAATAGCTGGGAAACAACCACGTGAACGAAAGCGTTTGTATGGCCGCGAACAGAAATGAACAGGGATGCCTGCCTGAGTCAGACCCTACCCAGAATGATGTAAGTGCCCGTGACCAAAGCGCGAGGGGCGGCACGACTTACTCTTTTACCGGACACAGCCTCTAGAAGCCACTGCCGTGGTATGGTTTTCCTGTCAGCATTCAGAAGTCAGGAGGCCGCGAGATGGAAGACCAGGGACTGCAGGGACCAGGTAAGCGTTCTACGAGGTGCAGGTAAGTAAATCGGAGGGTGGGAATCGGAGAGTGGGTTGAGGGAGTTGCTGTTAAAGGACCACTCTAGTGCCAGGAAAACATACTCGTTTTCCTGGCACTAGAGTGCCCTGAGGGTGCCCCCACCCTCAGGGATCCACTCCCGCCGGGCTCTGGGGGGAGGAAGGGGTTAAACTTACCTCTTTCTCCAGCGCCGGGCGGGGAGCTTTCCTCCTCCTCCTCTTCTTCCTCGCGACGTCATCGGCTGAATGCGCATGCGCGGCAGGAGCCGCGCTCGCATTCAGCCGGTCGCATAGGAAAGCATTCATAATGCTTTCCCTTGGACGCTTGCGTGCTCTCACTGTGATTTACACAGTGAGAAGCACGCAAGCGCCTCTAGCGGCTGTCAATGAGACAGCCACTAGAGGCTCTGGAGGCTGGCTTAACCCTCAGTATAAACATAGCAGTTTCTCTGAAACTGCTATGTTTATAAAAAAAAGGGTAAAAGCTAGCTGGACCTGGCACCCAGACCACTTCATTAAGCTGAAGTGGTCTGGGTGCCTAGAGTGGTCCTTTAAGCAGACAGTAAGAAAAGATTTTGCACCATGGTACGTTACTATTCTGCAATAGGGCCTTACATCATTCCAGTGCATGAATCAGAGAGTGACACATTTGAGATCTCTGATAATGACACTGTTACAACCACTGAAATAGAGCCTCTGAGTGAAGCTTCTAGAGATGTTGCTCCCAGCGTACCACCATCTTTAACGAGGCTCTAAAAATGCCCCACATTGTCTAATAAACCTTTATTTCTGGTATCTACTCAACACAATCAGCACTGAAGTTTGTGAGCCAATAAATTATTTATTTATTTTCATTTGTCGTTTGTTGAGATTTTATTACATACATAATGAGAAATAAAGAAAATGGAAAATCATAGCAATAACAAAGCCATTTAGAAGGATGTGTAACTACATATGGTAGCTGCGACATTCATTAGAGGAGTATATTGTATAACTCTGGTGTAGTCACCACAAACATAAAATTATAAAAACCTAAATAAACAAATGCACTAAACTCTACATTTATGTATTGTATTGTTTGTGTATTTAGGCAGCAGTCTGCCTGTACCCGATATGCCCTAGTGTGTTTTCTCAACAAGACTTCTATAGTTACTCTCTCCCCTCCTTTTGTGGCCCAATGTAAGTGTTGCGAGTTTGACCATTTTCCACAAATTCTTTGATTCTACTTCTTTCATGTATAGTCTAGGCTCAATCGTTCATATTGTAGGTTGAGATTTATTTTATTGATTTTAAGCCAATTTAGTTGGGTGCTCTGGCTGTTTCTACTGAAGGGCGATAAATTGTCTATCCGCTAGAATGATGTGATATACTAATGTTTTTTCTATTTTATGTGTGACTCCGGTAACATAAGTAAGAGGTAATGGGTTGGATTGAAGGGTATGGCGTCTGTTCCCAACTGCCTGCACATGGCTTCTGCTTCTTTCCATAGCAACCATGTATTGGGGTAAGCCCATCATATGTGTAGCATTGTGCCCTCCGAGTTGCCACATCTCCAACATGACCCAGCTCACACACTCAGGGGCTGGGAGCAGGAGCAGGAGACCTGCACGGTGGTGGAGCCAGATCGGCCGTGGGGGCTGAGCCAAGATGGATGTGGGGGTGGGGCTAAAGGCAGCCTCTTACTGCTGCACACAGAGGGGAAGCAGGAAGGAGTCCCTGCTTCCCCAACTCCAAGGGACTGAACCCACTCCTCCAGCCCAAGCTGACTGTAAGTGAGAGAGAGTGTGTGCTGTGTGTAACTCTGATTGTGACTGTCTTTGACTGTGTGTGTGTGTGTGTATGTGTGACTGTCTGTGTGTGTGACTGCCTATGATTGTGTGTGTATGTGTGACTGTGTTTGTGTATGTGTGACTGTCTACCTGTGACTGCGTGTGTGACTGTCTGCCTGTAACGGTGTGACTGTGTGAGTGGCTATGTGTGTGAGACTGTGTGCATCTGACTGTTTCTGACGGTCTTCGCCCTGCAGTGAGCCCGCAGCTGGGATATGATGTAATCATTACAGGGCGTGCAAGGAACCTGTGCAGGAAGAGCACAGAGATCCCAGCAGCAACCACTGAGCACCAGGGACTGAGGATTTGCTCCAGCCCTTCTAGAGCAAGGTAGGGAGGCTGGGTGGACCTCTTAACTTTGAAATGTGTGCATGTATGTAATGTTTGTAATGTTTGTGATTGTATGTGTGTGGGTCTGTGATTGTGTTTGTGTATATCTGTGATTATTTGTATCTCTGTGGTTAAGTGTGTGTTGTGATTATGTGTGTTTATTTATGTGATTGGGTGTGTAGGTCTGTAATTGTGTCTGTGGCTATCAGTGGCATACTAAGGGGGGGGGGCGGAGGGGGCGGTCCGCCCTGGGTGCCACCAGGGTGGGGGTGCCATGACCCTGGTCTGGGAGCTGGAGGGGGCTGTATGAGCTGTGGCCGCACAGTGTCCCATGGTAGTTAGGGTGCCGTGCGACCAGAACAGCTCACACAAGCAAAGAGCTGCTGAACTACCCGCACAGAGGTAAATTGGGGGCGGAGCTAATAAAAAATAGGAGGTGGAGCCAAACCGGCAGCTGGAGCGGAGCCAAACTGGCAGTGGGGGTGGGGCTTAATATGGAAGATTAAGTAACCAATCAGAGAGTTATGAGTCAAATTACACAGCGTGGGAAAATTCCAAAGAACTTTCCCACGCTGTGTAAAATGACACAGAGCACTCTGATTGGTGGATTTCAAACCAACCAATCAGAGTGCTGTGACAGGTAAATGTAGAGACTTACCTGTCAGTCTCTTCATTTACCTGTCAGAGCACTCTGATTGGATGGCTTAAACCCACCAATCAGAGTGCTCTGAGCCTAATTGCAGGGCGGGGCAAAGCTTTATAAGCCTTCCCCCGCCCTGCAGAGCTCAGTCTGCGTGGAGCCCTCCATGGGTGAAGATGGATTTTTTTTTTTTTTTTTAATTGAGTCGGTTATTATGGTTTTTTATTTGGCCTTTTTTGGGGCTGAAAAAAGCAGATTTTAGAAGAAAGAAAACATCAAATGGTAAGGTTTTTTTTTTTTTTTTACAGGTTCTTAGTTAAAGGTCCCTCATTCATTTTAGGGTGAGTGGGGTAGGTAGGGGGATCATTTTTTGGGGGGCGGGGAGGGGGTGACTAGGGGTTTGGGGACCCCTAGTCACCTGGGAGGGGGACGGGACATTTTATTTTAGGGCCCCCATCCGCCACTCAGGGGTGGGGGCCGGGGGGGGAGGACAATAGGTCCCCCATTGGTATTTAGGGCCCCCACCCGCCGCTCAGGGGTGGGGGCCAGGGGGAAGGACATTATTAGTATTTAGGGCCCCCACCCACCACTCAGGGGGGAGGACATTAGTTACCCCCCCTTATTAGTATTTAGGGCCCCCACCCACCTCTCAGGGGTGGGGGTCAGGGGGGAGGACCTTAGGTTTCCCCCCCCTTTTTAGTATTTAGGGCCCCCACCCACCGCTCAGGGGTGGGGGTCAGGGGGGAGGACATTAGGTCCCCCCCTCTTATTTTACTGTAGGGCCCCCACCCACCGCTCAGGGATGGGGGCCAGGAGGGAGGACATTAGGTCCCCTCCATTAGTATTTAGGGCCCCCACCCCACCCCCTTATTAGTATTTAGCGCCAGGCCCAGACTGGCCATCGGGCATACCGGGCAAATGCCCGGTGGGCCGCGATGGCCATGGGGCCGAGGCTGGCAGGGGAGATCACAGGACCTACCTGCCAGCCCCTGCAGGGTCAGCGCTATCCGAGCGCCAGCCCTGCATAGTGCCTCCATGGACCGGTGGGAAGATCAAAGATCTCCCTCACCGACCCAGAGGCAATTTGAAGTGGCCGCCAGCTGGGGTGTGAGGGAGGGAGGCAGGAGAGAGGACCGGCGGAGCTCTAGCCAGCAGCTCCGCCGGGTCCTCTCGCAGGATTCTGAGCGTTGCCGCGGTTACCGCTCAGATCTCGCGAGAGTGAACTCTAGCCTGCAGGTTAGAGTTCACTCTCACCACTGGACCACCAGGGATGGTAGCAGCACCCTCCATGGCACCACGGCACCCCCATGGAGACCCGTCTTCCCACCCCCTCCCAGGCTAAAGGTAAGAAGGGAGGAGAGGGGGATATAACCTTTTTTTAAAAATATTATTATTATTAATAATAAAAAAAATATACATTTAGATAAAAAATAAATTCCCCCTCACACACACAGCACCCCGAGACACACACAGCACCCAGAAACACACAGCACCCCCAGACACACACAGCACCCCCAGACACACACAGCACCCAAACACACACAGCACCCCCAGATGCACACAGCACCCTCAGATGCACACAGCACCCAAACACACACAGCACCCCCAGACACACACAGCACCCCCAGACGCACACAGCTCCCCCAGACACACACAGCACCCACAGACACACACAGCACCCAAACACACACAGCACCCCCAGATGCACACAGCACCCTCAGACGCACACAGCACCCTCAGACGCACACAGCACCCACAGACACACACAGCACCCACAGACGCACACAGCACCCTCAGATGCACACAGCACCCCCAGACACACACAGCACCCAAACACACACAGCACCTCCAGACGCACACAGCACCCCCAGATGCACACAGCACCCCCAGACGCACACAGCACCCTCAGACACACACAGCTCCCTCAGACGCACACAGCTCCCTCAGACAGACACAGCTCCCTCAGACAGACAGCACCCTCGCTCACACAGCACACACCCACACACACATATATATATATATATATACATACACTACAGCACCCCTCACACTGCACCACTACACACATTACGCTCCAGATACACGCTAGATCCCTTACCCTATATGCACTCTTAATCCTCTACACACACACACACACACACATGCAATCTTCTATACACACTCTGGGTCCTTTACACACTAGATCTCCTACACACACAATGCAACACCTACACACACACTACATTCCTTGTAAGCAAACACATACAACATTCTCTAAACACACCCTCTCTACAACCCCTACACACACTACATCACCTATACACACACACTACAGCCCGTATGCACACACTCGCTACATCCCCTATAACACTATGCCCCTATACACACACTCTCTACAGCCCCTAGCCACACATATTACACCACAAACACAAATAAAATTGACCTGTACACAATACCACACCACACTCTACAAACACGCAATCCCACAAGCAAGCTCCAAATACATGCACCATACACTCCTTCCTGCTTCCCCTCTGTGTGATCAGAGAGAGGCTGCATTTAGCTCCGCCCCCACATCCAGCTTGGCTCCGCCCCCACGGCCCAACTCTCCGTGCAGCCAGCTGAGCCAGGTTTCCTGCACCTGCTCCCAGCCCCTGCGTGTGAGGTGAGCTGTGTCGGCTGCCCGGTGCCCCTGCTGCTATGGCACCCGGTGCACCCACACAGCTCACAGCCTGGCCAGCCCTGGTGGCACCCCCCTGCCTGATGGCACCCGGTGTACGCCACTGATTCGTATGGTTCCTGTTCGGCTAATTGGAGTGATCGGTAGTTGCCTTCGTATTCGGGAAAGGAGCATATTATACGGCTTTAACCCCTTTTATCCCTGGGTTACCGTAACACAGCCTGAGTGAATAGTTTTCCGGAAGTTCTGGAAACGGTGTAACTAACCCTTGAGATAGAAGAGTATCTATACGATCCACACCTGCCTTGCACCATATCTCCAAAGCTAACTACGAGGCTAAAGTCGACATTGCCGACAAAGGTGTAGAAGGTAGAAACTTCCTATTGAGCTGTTTGAAGGCTAAGTATCTGTCCCACTCCTCAACTGCCAACGCTGTTGTAGTATAGTACCACGTCAGCTTTCGTCTAAAGTGTTTTGGTGTCCATATTGTACCTAAAATTGTGGGTGGGTCTATTTGAGACAACTCCATATCCATCCACTGCATGGTAACTCTGGGAGCGTGTAGAGCTATAATTGCTTGTAGCATGGCTTCCCTGTAATATGTTATGATATCTGGGAGGCTCATACCTGCTCTGTCTGCTGAGCATTGGAGGAGTGAAGTGGTAGTCTGGCTCTCTTGCCTTCCCATATAAATCTGGAGAACAATCCATGGATTGTCTTGCTAGGGGTACTTTGATCGGCAATAACTAGAACAAGTTCAATATTTTAGGGAGCACCATCATTTTTATGGTGTTAATCCTTCCTACCCATGACAGGAAGAGAGGTTTCCAGCTTTCAAGTTCTGTTTTGCAGACCCACACTCTATGTTTGTGGTTGTGTTTGTAGACTAATTGGATTTTTGACACAAACCAATTTGTCACAAATGCACCCTACTTCAAGAGTGTGCGTGACCTAGTTGTGGTGGTGAAAGGGTTAAAGTTCACTATTTGTCTGCACTAGACCGGAACTAATGATAAAATCCACCTTTACATCACCCACACTTAAGCATAATAATATAAATATTACTATTTTAACGCTACCACCACCAAGACAATTCATAAATGGGATGCCCTGTTCCCCCAGGTAAACTTAATAATAAAAACCCACCAAATACAACTTAACACAATACCAATGCAATTGCAAAACACTCATTAATTAGTCTTTTCAAGTAATGTGATTATTTTCCAGACAAAGACAGAACTTAATAAAGGAATATTTATTATGAGCAGAAAATATTCACTGTGCATACAAAAATATAGATGACAATCAAATTAGTTACACCAACAACAGATAAAAAACAAAAGGGATAAAATAACAGAAGTCCTAATAACTTACTCATGTTTTCAAAGTAAAACCTCTGCCCCAGGGGGATTCTGGTAAGAAAGGTGGTGACTCACTTAGAATTAGATTCTGGCCCCCAAGCAAGTCCAAATACACATCTCAGTATCATTGGATATATGCCCTGTGGATTACCAAACCTCGCCCTGAGGTGGAGATAAGGCGTACCTATAGTAACTTTAAGTGACCACCCCCGTGTGTTCCAGACTAACATCAATCCAAATGGAAACATTTGATTCTATCTCTTCTTATGTACTTGACACAGAAATAATAATTGCATCTATGAATTTGTTACCATTTTTCCAATCTATAGATATGTCAAACTTCTTACTTGTGACCCAATATAGTGGACATCCCAATCCCTTCCAATATAAGTTATGCCAATCATGTTTGGGCTTGGTTAGAGGGTGGTGCTTGTCCCATTCTAAATATAATCAAAATGAGGCTTAATTATTATTTTGTGGGTACATATTAATGTTTCTTTAGGATATGATACTTGAACACAAGGCTAATGATCATTAACATATCAAAGAAAGACTAATTCATAGGCGTGCGCACGGGGTGTGCAGGGTGTGCCTGGGCACACCCTAATCCCCGTGGCACGCCTATGTATTGAGACCGGCAGGGGAGATCTCAGGATCTCCCCTGCCGGCTCATGCAGAGCCGGCGCTATCCGAGCGCCGGCTCTGCTCTCAGCCTCCCCTCACCGGCTCACAGGCATGGAGGGAGGCAGGAGAGGACCCGGGGAGCTATTGCCAGCAGCTCCGCCGGGTTCCTCTCGCGTTGCCGTGGCATCGCTCAGATCTCGCGTGAGTGAACTCTAGCCCTGCGGGGCTAGAGTTCACACCCCACTGGACCACCAGGGATGGATGGCAGCAGCAGGATCCCCCCTCCCAGGCATAAGGTAAGAAGGGAGGGGGGATAACTAATCTGCCCCCACCTCCACTGGACCACCAGGGAAGGCAGCAAGGAAAGATCCCCCCTCCCTACATAAAGTAAGAAGGGAGGGGGGATATTAAGTAATGTACCCCCACCTCCACCCCCCCACAATCACCCACACACATACACAGCACACACACACATACACAGCACCCACAGACATACACAGCACCCACAGACATACACAGCACCCACACACATACACAGCTCTCAGCCTCCCCTCACCGGCTCACAGGCATGGAGGGAGGCAGGAGAGGACCCGGGGAGCTATTGCCAGCAGCTCCGCCGGGTTCCTCTCGCGTTGCCGTGGCAACGCTCAGATCTCGCGTGAGTGAACTCTAGCCCTGCGGGGCTAGAGTTCACACCCCACTGGACCACCAGGGATGGATGGCAGCAGCAGGATCCCCCCTCCCAGGCATAAGGTAAGAAGGGAGGGGGGATAACTGATCTGCCCCCACCTCCACTGGACCACCAGGGAAGGCAGCAAGGAAAGATCCCCCCTCCCTACATAAAGTAAGAAGGGAGGGGGGATATTAAGTAATGTACCCCCACCTCCACCCCCCCACAATCACCCACACACATACACAGCACACACACACATACACAGCACACACACACATACACAGCACACACACACATACACAGCACCCACAGACATACACAGCACCCACACACATACACAGCACACACACATACACAGCACACACACACATACACAGCACACACACACATACACAGCACCCACACACATACACAGCACACACACACATACACAGCACACACAGACATACACAGCACCCACAGACATACACAGCACCCCCAGACATACACAGCACCCACACACATACACAGCACCTACACACATACACAGCACCCACACACATACACAGCACCCACAGACATACACAGCACCCACAGACATACACAGCACCCACACACATACACAGCACCTACACACATACACAGCACCCACAGACATACACAGCACCCACAGACATACACAGCACCCACACACATACACAGCACCTACACACATACACAGCACACACACACATACACATCACCCACACACATACACAGCACCCACACACATACACAGCACACACACACATACACAGCACCCACAGACATACACAGCACCAACACACATACACAGCACCTACACACACACAGCACATACACAGCACCCACACACATACACAGCACATACACACATACAGCACCTACACACATACAGCACCCACACACATACACAGCACCCACACACATACACAGCACCAACACACATTCAGCACCCACAGACATACACAGCACCTACACACATACAGCACCCACAGACATACACAGCACCTACACACATACAGCACCCACACACATACAGCACCCACACACATACAGCACACACACACATACAGCACCCACAGACATACACACATACAGCACCCACAGACATACACAGCACCCACACACATACACATCACCCACACACATACACAGCACCAACACACATACACAGCACCAACACACATACAGCACCCACACACACATACAGCACCCTCACAAACACACAGCACCCTCACACACATTACACAAACAGCACCCTCACACTCACACAGCACACTAACAGTACCCTCACAAACACAAACAGGACCCTAACAAACACACACACAGCACACTACCAGTACCCTCACACACAAACAGCACCCTGACACACAGTACATTCACAGCACCCTCACAAGCACGCACACACAAACACCCTCACCCACATAGTACACTACCAGCACCCTCACACACACATCACAGTAACAGCACCCTCACACAGCACACACACAGCTTTGTGTGTGTGTATATATGTGTATATATATATATATATACATATATACATACATACATATATATATACGCCGCGTGTGCTTGTGCTTTAGGGTGCACACCCTAATGCAATAGGCTGCGCACGCCTATGGACTAATTGAGTAGATTTGGTAAGGTTTATGCCTAGGTATGTTAGGCACGTGGTTCTCCAATCAAATCAGTAGCTCATAGCCAGCTTCTGTACCATTTGCTTGGAAAGGTCTACGGGTAGCATTTGTGTTTTGTCCTGATTTAGTTTGTAGAATGAAACCTGGCCATAACATGTGAGCAGTGCTAGTAGGGCTTGTAGGGAGTGTTCTGGGTCACTCAATGTCAGGATGATATCATCAGCGAAGATGAGCTGATAAATTATTTTAAAACGTTTAACGGCAGACAAATACTTTGAGCATATGGCTATGCTAACCAATCTGTATACCAGCCAATATCTATCTGCATACCCTGATTTATACCACAGAAGAAAAAACAATTATAACAAGCTAAAACCTCAGCATATGGTAGAAGTACTAGCAAATAATTCCTCCATTTCAGTTATAATGTCCAGTGTCCCCTATAAAAGACCAATTCTATGACAGACTATACAAGATATGGCCCTTTGTCAACCACTTCTCTGATAATTATCAGAAAATTACACCCCTGAACAGAACATAGTTAGCTAAAGCCCTAATAAAATGAAAAGGAAGATAGCTTTAAAGCAATAATTTCCATAAAATGATGCATTAAATAACATTTTTACAAATTCTTCTTATTATTATTTATATAACTCCAACAAATGCTGCAGTGCTTTACAATCATATAATAGGGATAATGAACAATAAGTAGTTAAATAAATAACAGTAGTAAAATATTAACAGAGAGAATAGGTTAAGGAAGGACCTGTTCAAATAAGCTTACAATCTTTGAAAAAGCCATATAGACATATAAGATGAATAACCGCATGTAAGAGGGGAGGATGGACTGTTGGATAAGATGCTTGTGTTGAAATACGGTAGCTGGAGTGATGTGTGTAATAATTGAACGTTGGAAGAAGGAGAGTGACCTGGACCTGGCAATGGAAATGAGGAAGGCAATTGTAATAAGAGGACAGCGTCACCCAGGTAAATGGTAGGTTAACATAAAGAGGTATGTTTTCAGTGGATTCTTAAAGAACTGGAGATTAGGGGAGATTCTGATGGCACAGGGTAGGGAAGCCCTTGATAAATCCTGCAGATGGGAGTTTGCAGTGGGCAAATGAGCATATGTCAAAAGGTTGCTCGCAGATCAAAGGGAATGAGAACGGGTGTATTTGTTGAGTAAGGAGGAAATACAATGAAGATTATTATTGGGGACTTTGTAGATAAATGATAGCACTTTGAATTGGATCCTGAATTATACTTGAAGCCAATTTAAAGGTACTTAATGTAATAGTTCTGGTTTCTATAGCCTGTCAAATGGTAGTTTGTCACAATTGCCTTTTCTCTGAAAAGGCAGTGCTTTCTCTAAAAAGCCTGCAGGCTTTTTAGAGAAAGCACTGCCTTTTCAGAGAAAAGGCAATTGTGACAAACTACCATTTGCCACTGGGCATTGGAGAGGACTGATTGCTAGCTTCCTGCCCTGCGACTATGGCCCTGGGATGGATTGCCCTTTAAGGAACTGAGTTGGGGCTTATGGACTTATATTATGCTGTTTCTGGCCCTTTGGCTGTGTTGTACAGAGAATGGGTGCGTTTGATATGGCACTTCGGATACAGCCGAAGTGCTGAAGTAGTCGAAGTGGCCGCCATTAGACAGTCGCACACGTGGCGGCGGCCATCTTAATGCAGTCGAACGCGGTCAGCGGTGTGTGCCGTCAAATCCCTGGAACGGAAATCAGCCACACATTTGAACGAACACCGCTGACCTGTACCTTTCCCTACCCTTCGACACTGCGGCTGGAGACTAAGTCCCATTCGAAGATTCAAACACACGTTCAAATGGGACTTTGTCATGTTATTCATGTGAAATAGACTGCCACTCGACTAACGACCACCGCGGAGGTTTAACCTCGTTTTGCTTTGACACTTCGACAGAAGTCGAAGGCGTTCGACTATTCGAACGCCGCCTTCGGATGGGACTTTGGTATTTTTCAAGGCAGAAATAGACCGACCGCACAGCCTGAATCTGTGGAACTGTTTTGGGCATGCAAACAGGCGTGCGGTCGGTCCAAAGTGACATTTTTCCATATCTCTGGAACCACTGAACCGATATGTACGAATTTTTAATATGTTTGTCCCCAAGTTGTGTTGTGCATAAAAATATAAGTTTTATTCCTGTGTGATGAAAAATAAAGTTATAAAAATGCATAAAAAAGTATAAGTTTTAGCTGGGAGATAATTGAGTAGATACAGTAAGAAACTCAATTATCTCCCAAGCAGAGGTGAGGGAATCTGTGGGATGTAACCGTTGTCTGATTGGTTAATGCCTAATTGCCTGTGGGCGTCTCCCTTGCAGGAGAGGACTGCATAAAAGCAGAATACCTGCCATTAAACATCAGTTCTTCTTGGCCCTCAACACGTAGTCTTGTCTCGTGATTGGAGGGGACAGCTATATTCACACTGGGGATTGCTATGCTCTGCATACTCCCTGGAGACTTAATCACTTAGCTCTTTTAAGAGCTGTTCCTGTTACCCTCTCCTTGGAGGAGAGGTCTTCCCCACACAGTCCTGGATGCTGGAGGTTCATACAGGGTGGAAGGAAGAGGTCTTTCTCACACGGTCCTGGAGGACAGAAGCTGATTCAGGGTGGACGGAAGACGGCAAGGCTCCAGCTAAGCTACGGCGGTTGTGGAGTCTGCGGTGGTTGTGGTGTCCAGTTCGGTGCTTGTGGTCCTCGGCGCAAGCTAGGAAGCGTCTATTCACGGAAGGTGTCCGTTACAGCAATGTTTACATTTCTGCCTAGGAACACCTCTAGTGGCAGTCACTCAGAGACATTCAGCGTCTCTACGATCTGTATGGAGACGATGAACATTCTCCATAGAGATGCCCTTATTCAATGCATCTCTATGAGGAGATGCTGATTGGCACAGCATGCATGCTCAATTGCCTCCCAATGCTTTCCTACGGGATTGGATTGGGGGAGATCAAGAATGATTAAAACTGCAATAATTACACTTGCAGGATTAAGGGTGATGGGAGTTGGCACCCAGACCACTCTAATGGGCAGAAGTGTTCTGGGTGCCAACTCCCATCACCCTTAATCCTGCAAGTGTAATTATTGCAGTTTTTATAAACTGCAATAATTACCTTGCAGGGTTAAGTCCTCCTTTTTTTTTGGTAAATATATTCTTTATTTAGTTTTTCTTTTCTTTTTTTGATTACACAAAGAGATAACAACAAGTATTAAAAAGACCAGACATCAACATATAATGCACCTTTTCTTCAGTTTATATAAAGAAAAAAAAGAAAAATAAGAAATGTTAATTCTTCAATATAGTGTGCATTATGCCAAATATCAAATAAGACAGTAGTGAAAGAGAATGGCAGGAAGAGTTCACAGAGTCTAGTATCGAATAACTATTTTTAAATATGGAGAATAACAAATCAATTTCCTGGCACTGCAAGACACTGCAGTGCCCCCTCCCACCCCATGTTGCTGAAGGGGTTAAGACCCCTTCAGTCACTTACCTGAATCCAGCGCCGATGTCCGTTGGTGCTGGATCAGGCTCCACCCATGCTCCTCCCCCGCCGACGTCAGCTGGCAGGGGAAGACCTAATGCACATGTGCGGCCAGGGCCGGCGCTTCCTATAAGGTCGCCGGCCCTTTAAATGCTGCAGCCGCCTGAGCGCTCTATAGAGAGCGCTCAGGCGGCTGCAGCACTGTCTCTCTCCTCACCTCACCTTCCCTGTAGCGTGGCCGAGCTCCTCTCCGGTCCGCGACCCGGCCGGACTGACAGGAAGTGCACACTCAGTGTGCACTTCCTGTCAGTCCAGCCGGATACAGGAAACAGAAACTCCTGTACCGCGGACCGGAGAGGAGCTCAGCCACGCTACAGGAAAGGGGAGGTGAGGAGAAGAAGAGAAGATCACAGGGAGGGAGTGGAGAATAATACAGGAAAGGAGGGGGGCAGTGGAGAAGATTACAGGGAGGGAAGGGGGGAGTAGAGAATATTACAGGGAGGGAGGGGAGAGTGGAGAAGATTAAAGGGGGGGGAGTGGAGAAGATTACAGGGGGGGGAGTGGAGAAGATTGGAGGGGGGAGTGGAGAAGATTGGAGGGAGGGAGGGAGAAGAAGAGAAGATTACAGGGGGGACTGGAGAAGATTACAGGGAGGGGGAGTGGAGAAGATTACAGGGAGGGAAGGGGGAGTGGAGAAGAATGGAGGGGGAGAAGAAGAGAAGATTACAGGGAGGGAGGGGGGTGGAGAAGATTACAGGGAGGGAGGGGGGAGTGGAGAAGATTACATGGGGGAGTGGAGACGATTAGAGGGAGGGAGGGGGGAGTGGAGAAGAATACAGGGGGGAGTGGAGAAGATTACAGCGAGGGGGTAGTGGAGAAGATTACAGGGAGGGAGTGGGGGAGTGGAGAAGATTACAGGGAGGGAGTGGAGAAGATTACAGGGAGGGGGAGTGGAGAATACAGGGAGGGAGGGGGAGTGGAAAAGATTACAGGGAGGGAGTGGAGAAGATTACAGGGGGGAGTGGAGAAGATTACAGGGGGGGAGTGGAGAAGATTAAAGGGAGGGAGGGGGGAGAAGATTACGGGGGGAGTGGAGAAGATTGTAGGGGGGAGTGGAGAAGATTACAGGGAGGGAGGGGGAGTGAAGAAGATTGTAGGGAGGGGGGAGAAGAAGAGAAGATTACAGGGAGGGAGGGAGGGGGAAGTGGAGAAGATTACAGGGAGGGAGGGGGGAGTGGAGAAGATTACAGGGAGGGAGGGGGGAGTGGAGAAGATTACAGGGAGGGAGGGAGGGGGAAGTGGAGAAGATTACAGGGAGGGAGGGGGAGTGGAGAAGATTACAGTGAGGGAGGGGGAGTGGAGAAGATTACAGGGAGGGAGGGGGGAGTGGAAAAGATTACGAGGGGAAGAAGAGAAGATTACAGGGGGGGAGAAGAGAAGATTACGGGGGGGAGGAAGAGATCACAGGGAGGGAAGGGGGGAGAAGAAGAGAAGATTACAGGGGGGGAGGGGAGAAGATTACAGGGAGGGGGAGAAGAAGAGAAGATTACAGGGAGGGAGGGGGGGAGAAGAAGAGAAGATTACAGGGAGGGGGGAGAAGAAGAGGAGAACACAGGGAGGGGGGAAGAAGTGGAGAAAACAGGGAGGGGGGAAGAAGAGGAGAACACGGAGGGAGAAGAAGTTCCTTAGGAGCATTAGGTGAGAAGAAAAAACAATCATGCTTTTATCCGTTTTATTTTCCTTTTTATCCCTTTTAGAGCTGTGGCTTTTAGTAGCCATGATGTGAGAGAGGGAGAAAGGTGCAAAAAACCCAAACCAAAAAAAACCCAAAAGGAACCAACTGAAAAACAACCTGTATACAGAGGTATCAAGGTGTATAGATCCAGCAAACCAAATTTCCAGCTCACAGTTTAGTGAGGGTAGGTATTAAGGTGTCCGGAGAGGAGCTCAGCCACGCTACAGGAAAGGGGAGGTGAGGAGAGGAAGAGAAGATCACAGGGAGGGAGTGGAGAATAATACAGGAAAGGAGGGGGGGGCAGTGGAGAAGATTAAAGGGAGGGAAGGGGGAGTAGAGAAGATTACAGGGAGGGAGGGGAGAGTGGAGAAGATTACAGGGGGGGGGGGAGTGGAGAAGATTGGAGGGGGAGTGGAGAAGATTGGAGGGAGGGAGGGAGAAGAAGAGAAGATTACAGGGGGGGACTGGAGAAGATTACAGGGAGGGGGGAGTGGAGAAGATTACAGGGAGGGAAGGGGGAGTGGAGAAGAATGGAGGGGGAGAAGAAGAGAAGATTACAGGGAGGGAGGGGGGTGGAGAAGATTACAGGGAGGGAGGGGGAGTGGAGAAGATTACAGGGGGGAGTGGAGACGATTAGAGGGAGGGAGGGGGGAGTGGAGAAGAATACAGGGGGGAGTGGAGAAGATTACAGCGAGGGGGTAGTGGAGAAGAATACAGGGAGGGAGTGGGGGAGTGGAGAAGATTACAGGGAGGGAGTGCAGGGAGTGGAGAAGATTACAGGGAGGGAGTGGAGAAGATTACAGGGAGGGGGAGTGGAGAATACAGGGAGGGAGGGGGAGTGGAAAAGATTACAGGGAGGGAGGGGGGAGTGAAGAAGATTACAGGGGGGAGTGGAGAAGATTACGGGGAGGAGTGGAGAAGATTAAAGGGAGGGAGGGGGAGAAGATTACGGGGGGGAGTGGAGAAGATTGTAGGGGGGAGTGGAGAAGATTACAGGGAGGGAGGGGGAGTGAAGAAGATTGTAGGGAGGGGGGAGAAGAAGAGAAGATTACAGGGAGGGAGGGAGGGGGAAGTGGAGAAGATTACAGGGAGGGAGGGGGGAGTGGAGAAGATTACAGGGAGGGAGGGAGGGGGAAGTGGAGAAGATTACAGGGAGGGAGGGGGGAGTGGAGAAGATTACAGGGAGGGAGGGGGAGTGGAGAAGATTACAGGGAGGGAGGGGGAGTGGAGAAGATTACAGGGAGGGAGGGGGGAGTGGAAAAGATTACGAGGGGAAGAAGAGAAGATTACAGGGGGGGAGAAGAGAAGATTACGGGGGGGAGGAAGAGATCACAGGGAGGGAAGGGGGGAGAAGAAGAGAAGATTACAGGGGGGGAGGGGAGAAGATTACAGGGAGGGGGAGAAGAAGAGAAGATTACAGGGAGGGAGGGGGGAGAAGAAGAGAAGATTACAGGGAGGGGGGAGAAGAAGAGGAGAACACAGGGAGGGGGGAAGAAGTGGAGAAAACAGGGAGGGGGGAAGAAGAGGAGAACACGGAGGGAGAAGAAGTTCCTTAGGAGCATTAGGTGAGAAGAAAAAACAATCATGCTTTTATCCGTTTTATTTTCCTTTTTATCCCTTTTAGAGCGGTGGCTTTTAGTAGCCATGATGTGAGAGAGGGAGAAAGGTGCAAAAACCAAAAAAAAAACAAAAGGAACCAACTGAAAAACAACCTGTATACAGAGGTATCAAGGTGTATAGATCCAGCAAACCAAATTTCCAGCTCACAGTTTAGTGAGGGTGCGTATTAAGGTGTCCAATTGAGTGCTTAATAGGGGAACCTTTGCTTACAATTTGTGCAATATATTTCCAAGGTAGTCCATTAATGGGGTATATCTTAATGTAAAATAACCAGGATAAAACTTACAAGGAAAGGTTAAAGGAACTTAACATGTATAGCTTGGAGGAAAGACGAGACGGTGGGGAGGGGGGGGATATGATAGAAACATTTAAATACATAAAGGAATCAACACAATTGTACACAGTTGTAACACAGTAAAGGAGGAGACCACAGTAAAGGAGGAGACCATATTTAAAAGAAGAAAAACTACCACAACAAGAGGACATAGTCTTAAATTAGAAGGGCAAAGGTTTAAAAATAATATCCAGAAGTATTACTTTACTGAGAGGGTAGTGGATGCATGGAATAGCCTTTCAGCTGTAGTGGTAGAGGTTAACACAGTAAAGGAGTTTAAGCATGCGTGGGATATGCATAAGGCTATCCTAACTATAAGATAAGGCCAGGAACTAATGAAAGTATTTGGAAAATTGTGCAGACTAGATGGGCCGAATGGTTCTTATTTGCCGTCACATTCTATGTTTCTAACCCTTCAAATAAGCTTTGCAGCTTTATTCGGGGATTAACATTTGATGGTGTCAATTGCCTGTTGGTTTGTTCAGGGATGTTTAATGAGTACAATGTTTCTCTCATAGTTCTGGGGTAAGTTTATATATAATAGGGAGGGAGAACAAAGGCTTACAACAATTTAGTATAGCTGAGGAAAAGTACTATTGTTCTGAATGTGGACAGGGCTGGCAGCAACCTTGACAGTTTCCAGACTGTGTTGCCGGGATGACAGGACGGGTCCATAAGGTACCCAATAGAAGAGTTTTAGGCCTAGGTGGACGAGTTGGGCAGAGAGAGATGATGTGCCCTCTTTCTCCAAAATAAAAACACAGGCCATGGACTCTCCTAAGGTTTCTTTCCTCAGGAGGCAATCGGGTGCGGATGAATCCGATCTCCATGTGTTCCTCCCTGTCCACTGGAGTTTCCTGGTGTGACGGACCGCCTGCACCCCGACTGGGTACCTCTGTCAATCGCTGCTTCCTAGTACTTGCAAGTACCATAAGCACTGCACTGGAACACCATAACCACCGTAAACCCCACAAACCGCCGCAGCTTGGTTGGGGTCTCGCCGTCCTCCACCCACCCTGGACCCAAGACCAGGATCCAGCTTACAGTAGGTAGACCTCTCCTAGTCCAGAAAGCGTAGAAGGAACAGCTCTTAGAAGAGCTAGTGATTATACTCAGGGGAGTATTGTGATATAGCAATCCCCAGAGTGTAGTTCTCCAATCCCCCAAACATGAGCCTTTATGAAGGGGTAAAACAGCTTGTTTAATGGGAGCCACTATTGTCCCTTTAACATGCAAATCTATGTCATGGGTTGAACCAACAGCTTTAGGTAGCCATTTAAAATACTGAGTTTGGTAGGATGACATTTGAGGCCAGTTGGATTTTTTTTTAGATGTTAATAACTCATCAGCCACTAAGAAAAGAAAGAGCTTTAGGGCCAGTAATAAATAGTAGCAATTATGTCACTGATTTTCATAGCATGCATAATTCTATAATGTGGAGAACTTTGATCTTCACAACTCCTGGGTCATACTCGTATCGTTGAAAGTTTATTTAGAAAACCTCAACAAGTGAATTAGATTTTCTTCAATATGTTAGGCCAAACGAAGTTATTTTTTAATTTGCAAACTTGTTTTGTTCTTTTTGAAATTCCTGGTTAAGTGGTTAAAAACACTCACTCTAAGTCCTTGCTGAAAGCGTTAAGAGATAACCGTTAACGCCATAACCAGAATATAATGAGAACACACACACGGGAGTTATTAAGGGGTTGTTTCCTAAATTACATAAATAACGGGAAAAAAATGTGTGAAGGCAGCAATGCCCAGCTATGTAGAATGGTAAATAACTCCGATCACGTCACACACATACGTTAGAAGACAAACGGCCATTTTGTTGGACTTCAGTACATCAAAAATCACTGCGTGAAATACCCTTACTCTAAAATGGCGCCCGAGCCCCCAACCCTTCCTTTGTGTAAGATCCGCAGAGCGCGTGCTGCCTCTAGGCCCGCCTAGCGACACTGACCGGCCAATGAGAATGGCCGCACGCGGACACTTAGCCGTCTACTGACAAACCGACTCGATATGATCCATTTGCGAAAGGAGGGGTGTTTGATAGAAAAAAAAAATTTACACTAGTTCTTTCTTTTTTTTTTTTGCTTTGGCCACGGCGCTGCGTGATTTAGTCCTATTACGCAGTTTTCTGCGACCAACAACCAATTTTTTCTAATCGCCGAAATAAAATAACGAAGTCGAAGGGAATGGTACGGCTCCCTGTGTCATGAATTATTAATGAGGTGGGCGGGGACACGGAATTATATAAAGAGCTACCCGATCGCTTGCCGCGCAGTCTTTGCGTCAGGTTTCTTGCTGTATTGTGGAGCTTACGTTTGCAGATTGCTAAAATCTATAAAAAAAAAAGGTAAGCGTGGTCTTTTATTTTTCGTTATATTTTCTTCGTACTAAAAGGTAACACGTTGTTTGCGTGTATTTTTTATTTTTCTCATTGCTAAACAAATTTCGTTATATGTTGGTGCTGTGGATAAAAAAAAAAAACGGAATAGATTGGGGGGAGCAGTAAGGTCGTAGATGTGAAACTGAAACATTTCTTATGAATTTTTATTGATAGTGCTATTTTTGTAAAATGTATCTTTAAGAACCTTACAATATAATATTTGCGTCATGAGTATTTTGTATATAGCGTGAATTTAGTCATGCTGTTGGCTGTGAGCGTCACATTTATGGTTTAAAATTGCACGTTGTTCATGTTTCGATCAATGACGAACTATAGAGATTAGATCGCCGAACGTGGGTGTGTTCGCTCGCGTTCGATTTATTGGGTGTTTAGAACGCTGAATATAACGGATTCCCTGCACGCTGGAATATAACGGATGTGAACGCGCAGGGTGGGGTTATTAATGCGGTGATCAATGGGTGGAGGCTCGTGTTAATGAATGGTATTGTCAGCCCCAACTGGAACGAATAGTGGTGCATTCTGTCGTCATTCGGTCACCGCACCTCCCCCTCCACACGTGTTGGGCGCCATCTTGTGGTCATCGTGATTGTGGGGTTTTTATAATGCTTACTTAGACCTGTTCTTTTGTTTTAGATATCAATATGTCTAGTGATGATGGAAAACTCTTTGTTGGTGGTCTGAGCTTCGAGACCGATGAACAGAACTTAGAGCAAGTCTTTAGCAAATATGGCCAGGTTTCAGAAGGTGAGTCTCGCATTTGCTATTCTTTTTTTTTTTTTTTTTTTTTTTTTTGCTACTTAAACCAGAGTGGTCCTTGATATTTGTTTCTTTAATGAGTATCTTCATTAAAAACGTATATTTAGTATTTTGTTTTTGTTTTTTCCCCATCAGTGGTTGTGGTGAAAGATCGTGAAACAAAGAGGTCCAGGGGCTTTGGCTTTGTCACCTATGAGAATCCTGATGATGCAAAGGATGCAATGATGGCAATGAATGGAAAGGTTAGTTCAAACTACACACCTTTTGTGTAAAATGACTAAAATACACACTAAGATGCTGATATACTTGCATACATGTGTTAATGCTTCTTCATGATCTGCCCTCAGTCTGTTGATGGACGTCAGATTCGTGTTGACCAGGCAGGTAAATCCTCAGGAGACCGAAGAGGAGGCTACAGAGGTGGATCATCTGGTGGCAGAGGATTTTTCCGTGGTGGAAGAGGACGTGGTATGTAATTGATAATGCACTTTTATGTAGTTTACATTAGTTGAAGTTTCTCACTTAAGCTGTTAAGCGGAGTTATGAGCAATTAAACACGGGACCAAAATGATGGCACCCATTTGCAGGTTTAATATCTGTATTTCTAGTCACTGTATACTGTCCTTTGCATGTGGCAGTCAGAAGACCTGAAACTTCCTATATTCCTTGTGTGCCAGGACTAAATTGGATCCCATGTAAATGGTTGTCTACAGCAGACTTTCAATGGTTTTACTCCTCTAACTTTCAAGGAAAGTGGTTCACCTTTAAGAAGTAATGACTGAATTTTAACTAGTTTAAAATGACGTTGCCAACAGTAGATTTTATGCAGCCAATTCTAAATAAGATTAGATTAAACAGGGTTTCGATGGACCATTATATTCAATATTAACACTAATGTGGAACGTCTTGCTTAAAGGTGTACTATAGTCCCCACTCTAGCTGGGCTGAAGGGGGTTAAAGCACTTATTCAAACAGCCTATATGAAAGCATTATTTAATGCTTTATATGGATGTCCTGCATCTTCTTGCTGTGATTTTCGTCAGTGAGACAGCCACTAGAGGCTGGATTAACCCTTAGTGAAACAGCAGTGTCTCTGAAACTGCCATGTTTTCAGCTGCAGGGTTAAAACTAGAGGGGCCTGGCACCCAGACAACTTCATTGAGCTGCAGTGGTCTAGGTGCCTATAGTGGTCCTTTAAAGAAATACTCCAATCCACTATTGTCCTTGCTCAATCCCACTAGTGTTTGTACACGAACACAACTTACCTGGGTGACAATCTGGTGTCCCGCAGCAAAAGCTTGGAGTCTATAGAATAAAGCACCATTGATCCACAGCTATGCTTGGCTGAAAACACTTGGCCAGTGACTGAAGTCCTGTATTTGTCTGCAGAAGTAGGGCACCCCTGACACCATAACCAGCATCACAGGCTGCAATGTTTAAATAAAAGCCATTTCAAAAGGTTTTATTGTATTATTGATTAACTTTATATTACAGGTGGTGGAGACAGGGGATATGGTGGCAGTAGCCGCTTTGACAACAGAAGTGGTGGAGGATATGGTGGTAGTGGTGGATCCAGGGATTACTATGGCAGGTAAGAATGGTCTCCTGTGTGAAAATGTGTACTCGTCGTAGCTGATTTCGAATTGTCTGCTAATGGTGTGTAACCTTTCTAGTGGCAGGAGTCAAGGTAGCTATGGTGATCGCTCAGGAGGCTCTTACAGGGACAGCTATGACAGTTATGGTAAGTTTACAAGCCATTGGGGGTATGTGTTAGCTGTGTTTTCTTGTTTCAGCCATTCTATAGTATCTGCACTTTCTACAATCCTGTAATGCATGTGGAGGCTCTATCCTAATATCAGACCTAATCCAAAACAATTAAATGTAGTCTGTCTGGGAATGGGCTATTAAATGTATTGGTGAAGATGATGCTGGGGCCTGTCCATACTTCAAGTGCCTTTACAACTGTGCCTGCTTCTTGTCCTCAGCTACACACAACGAGTAAAAATTCCTTCCTGACTCAAGATCGTCCTTCCAATGGCTGTATTTATAAAGATTTTTGGAGCTTCGCAGAATCGTTAATATGTAGTTGCATCTACTTGTGTTCACTTTTATTAACCGTTCATTTTGGTTAACCTGACAGCTTGTGTTAAATGTGGAACAGCTGTGTCCAAAACTGTTCAATGGACACTTATTAATTTTGTTGCTTTACTTTATTTTTTAAACAAAGTTGATTTTCATATGAATGGGATATTTTTAGCCTTCTGTTCCACTGGAGCTGATCGGGCTTTGAGCTCTCCTATTATGTGGAGTGCAATGGAGGGGGAGGTGGGGTTCTGTTTGCAGAGTCATGCTCATTGAGGTGTAACAAAGCCTTCATATGAGCAAGTCATGTCTGCTGGATATGGAAACTGCAGTTTTTTCCCTTTTCTTATTTTGACTACTTGCTGCTGTATAGTACAGGGGTCAAGAGTGCCCCTATTTTCTTGAGATTTTTTTTTTTACATTCCTTTAGTGTAACAAGGCAGGACAGAGCCTGGGTGCGATGTAAATAGTGGCTGAACCTCCTTGATATAACTAAAGCAAGCCTCCTATCCAATCTCTCCAGTAACATTGTCAAAAGAAGTTCTCAAAAAATGTTTGTTTATATTGTCTTTTTTTATTTTTTACTGGAAGAAATGTGAATATTGTATTAAAATGGTTACAGAACTCTTGTACTCGATATTTCATTTGGCTTCACGAAGCCTATTAAAAGACCATCTGAAAAGAACTGCGCTCCTGACATTTGCCTTCTGCACAACATTGTAGAACTGATACAATGAGGCACCACACACTAGTAACCAGATGGGTTAAAAGAGGGTGGAGTTGCATAGTAAAGTTAGGGTTAATTGTATGTAAATTGTTCTGCGTTTGACAGATCATGAATAGGGGACTTGCCTGAACAAAAATGATTAGAAGTTGCAGGTTTGAGGGTTATTCATTGGGTTTTTGCCATTCAAGAAGTTGAGTCCAATAAAGTTTAATTTGATAAATGTTAACTGGACAGTACTAAGCTGGTAAATATTGGTACAGACTTAGTTAATAGCTAGAGGGTTCATTTGCATTTTGACTCTTTTGTATGCATAAACATAGTTGTAGGACTGAGTCAAACATTGTACTAGCTGCACATCATAAGCCAGCTCTGCATTTTAACTAATGTTCTGAAATTTCAGTTTTGTAGTGATGTCTGTCTTGGCAATAAATGCAGCAGGAGCAGAGTTTGGTAAAACAGATTGAATCTTTAACTTTTTTGTAATAGTACAGATTTTATAATGGGGTTAACGCACACAATATTAGACAGTACAACATTGTTACCTTCTGAGAATCCTCTGCTAGAGTACAGAAGCTGCAGTCTTCTTGGAGAAGTGAAGTGTTGTTCCTCCTGTGGAGCCTGAATCGCAACCTGCTCTTTGCTAATTCATTTGTGGAATTAGTCCGGTATTTTGAGGTAACTCTTTTGCTCATGTCCACATCCTCCCTCCTTGAGCTCATTCTGTGCTTGTGAAAGACTTGTTCACTTATGCCTAACAAAAGAACTCTTTGCCAGATGATATGCTTGTCACATACAGGTCTCTTGCTTAGAGTTCTATTGAAATACCATCTTAGATCAGACTTTTAGCTCTTCCCCGTGCATTTGGAAACATCCACTGAATTGATGATGCCTCTTGCCGTCTAGTGCAATTTCTGTATCTGACAAACCTCCCCAATACTAAAACTTTCAAATATAGAGCCATTTGTTTTTTAGCTCAGTGTCCTATGGTAGTCTGTACACAAATTACATTGATATTTTCATTTATTTACAGGTTGATACTATGTAGCAGTACAATGTGATCTACATACCTGCTGAAATGTATGCGCATAGTGAGAACAATTGCTGGTGTGCCATTCAGTGATCAGGTTTGTGGCTTTTTATACATATAAATGTTTCTATGGCCTTTCTCCCTTAGGCAATAAGTATTCTGTATGCTTAACATTTGGCATGTCTTGGACACACCTGGTAATGAAAAAGGTGACTTCATGTGCACAGGTGGCTTAGAGTGAAATTTGTTAAAGGTTTAGGACAGGGGTCCTCAAACTCCGGGCCCCCAGATGTTGCTGAACTACAACTCCCATGATTATCTGGCTATCCATACAATTCAAAGAATCATGGGAGTTGTAGTTCAGCAACATCTGAGGCCAGAGTTTGTAGACCCCTGGCTTAGGACAACCTTATTTTTATTGGTGGCTTATAGTACATTAAACTGTTTCCAATCCAATTTCAATGCTTATTCTTGAATGTGTGGATTTGATAGCCTTAGGGAAGTGATGTTTTGCAGCTTCCCTGCGAAGGGGGGAGAATGCATGCCAAGGTCCACTGTGCTTGGTGTGATTTTTGAATATAATTTGGTTAATGCAGATGTCAGTCTAGTGTTGCTGCATAATTTTGTGAAGCTCTCATATCGCCTGGGGGTCATGGTTAAGAGAAGGCTTTCTTAGCTGCTTAAAGGACCACTCTAGGCACCCAGACCACTTCGGCTTAATGAAGTGGTCTGGGTGCCAGGTCCAGCTAGGTTTAACCTTTTTTTTATTTTTTATATAAACATAGCAGTTTCAGAGAAACTGCTATGTTTATATAAGGGTTAAGCCAGCCTCTAAATCCTCTAGTGGCTGTCTCACTGACAGCCGCTAGAGGCGCTTGCGTGATTCTCACTGTGAAAATCAGTGAGCATGCAAGCGTCCATAGGAAAGCATTGTAAATGCTTTCCTATGCGACCGGCTGCGCGCAGCTCTTGCCGCGCATGTGCATTCAGCCGAAAGGGAGGATCTGAGGCGGGGAGGAGGAGAGCTGCCTGCCCGTCGCTGGAATAAAGGTAAGTTTTAACTCTTTCCTCTCCCCAATGCCGGGCGGGAGGGGGTCCCTGAGGGTGGGGGCACCCTCAGGGCACTATAGTGGTCCTTTAACTATATGAGGAAGATCTACATTATGGATGGTCTGATGCTTTAAAAGGAATGTTGTGGAAATATAAATTTGACTTAAACATTTTCATCTTTCCTACAGATTAATCCAGAAGACAGGATCTATGACTTCAGATGGATAGAGGAATGTGAAGATGGGAACGGACTAGTTTTAGTTTTCATTTTTGTTTTTTTAATTGATAATAAAGAATCTTGTTGAACTAGTCAGTCTCTCTTAATTGTATATTCTAGATCAGGCCTGGACTATTTTTCTTTGAATCTAGGAGCCAGCTAAACAAGTTAGACAGGGTTTTTGTTTTTTAAACGTAAGATGCATTCTATTGAACAAAAAATACAAGCCTTAAAGAGACACTATATAGTCACAAAGGCCACTACAGCTTAATGTAGTGGTTCTGGTGTCTATATAGCTTGCCCCTGCAGATTTTTCAATGTAAACACTGCCTTTTCATAGAAAAGGTGAGTAAAAACACCATTCCATTGTGAACTGAAGGGACCTGGTCACCTAAACACTATGCAATACACAAATGCTATGACAGACATACTGACCCAAACATTATTGCTTTAACCCTTTCAGGACCGCTGACGGTTCAGGACCGTCAGCGGTAAAACATGCGTTTGGACCGCTGACGGTCCTGAACCGTCATAACGGTTTTGGGCAACTTACCTGATCGCCGTCGGTCCCACGGCGGCGATCAGTGCTCCACCCGGTCCAGGGGGGTTGCCTGTCTGCCCGGGCAGTCCCCCCTCGGCAGATCAGGGCCCCACGGCCATGTGATCACTCGATCACATGACCGCAATAGGTGTCTGTGTATCTGCCTGCAGGGAGACTGTCTGTGCTGACAGGCAGTCTCCCTGCAAGTGAAAAATCAAAAAAATAAAGTAAAAAAAATAGTGTAAAATCAGTGTAAAAAAAAAAATATGTGTATATATGATATATATGACATATATGATACATATACTATATATAGATATATGTCATATTAAGTGTATTTTTATATATATGTATATTAATATAAAAATACACTTATATTTAAATTACACACGAATATATACAATATATATAATTGCTATATATGGTATATATATTATTATAAAATACAAATAATATGTTAATAAAAAAACTAAATAAAATTTTTTTTTAATAATAATAAAAAATATTTATATATGCAATTTTATTCTAACAGTATTTTGATATATGTATATATATATTTATATCAAAATATACTTAGAATGTAATGATATATATATCTATGTATAAATAAATAAATAAAAACAATACGAAATATACATATGTCCATATACATAATTACATAAATAATTTCATAAATATACACGTAGACGTCAAATATATAAATATGTATATATATTAAAATTCTACATGTGTATTTATGTAATATTTTTACCTAATTAAGTAATTTTAATGATTGCAATTTGAGGGACCTGTCTGCCAACCCAGGCCGAAAGTCCAGATAATTTAATTTGCTAGCACTGTGTTTAACCCTGTAACTTTCTATGACACCCTAAAACCTGTACATGGGGGTACTGTTTTACTCGGGAGACTTCGCTGAACACAAATATTAGTGTTTCAAAACAGTAAAACATATCACAGCGATGATATTGTCAGTGAAAATGAAGTTTTTTGCATTTTTCACACAGCTCTTTCACTGAGGATATTATTGCTGTGATATATTTTACTGTTCTGATACACAAATATTAGTGTTCAGCGAAGTCTCCTGAGTATAACAGTACCCCACATGTAGAGGTTTTATAGTGTTTGTGAAAGTTACAGGGTCAAATATAAAGCTTGATTTTACTTTTTTTTTTTATTGAAATTTGTCGGATTGGCTAGGTTGCCTTTGAGAGCCTATGGTAGCCAAGGAATGAGAATTAGCCCCATGATGGCATACCATTTGCAAAAGAAGACAACCCAAGGTATTGCAAATGGGGTATGTTCAGCCTTTTTTTAGTAGCCACTTAGTCACAAACACCGGCCAAAGTTAGCGTTTCTTGCATTTTTAACACACAAACAAATATAAATGCTAACTTTGGCCAGTGTTTGTGACTAAGTGGCTACTAAAAAAAACTGGACATACCCAATTTTGAATACCCTGGGTTGTCTACTTTCAAAAAAAATATGTACATGTTAGGTGTGTTTCGGGGATTTATGACATAACGGTGTTACAAGGTCACTATTGATACATTTAAAATATATATATATATATATATATATATATATATAATATTGAAACAGCAATTTCCTACTTGTATTTATAGGCCTATAACTTGCAATAAAGCATGTAAACACTGGGTGTTTTTAAACTCGGGACAAAATTTTGAATCTATTTAGCAGTTTTTTTCATTAGCTTTTGTAGATAAGTAAAAGATTTTTCAAGTAAAAGTCCAAAAACATGTATTTATTTTTTTTCACCAGATTTTATTTTTTTTAAATACAATATTGGACATAATACAAATAATGGTATGTAAAGAAAGCCCCTTTTGTCCTGAAAAAACAATATATAACTTGTATGGGAACCGTAAATGAGAGAGCGGAAAATTACAGCTAAACACAAACACCACAAAAATGTTAACCCCTTAAGGACACATGACGTGTGTGACACGTCATGATTCCCTTTTATTCCAGAAGTTTGGTCCTTAAGGGGTTAAAACTGCTCTGGTCCTTAACGTACAAACATCGCAAAAATAGGCCGGTCCTGAAGGGGTTAATAAGTTCTCCTTACCCTGGGACAGATGGGGTAGCGAGGGAGCTGTGGTGTCTGCTTCTCGCATGGTGAGGCCAGGGCTGAAATGTCTTCATATGCAGGTCCTTGTGCCTGAGAATAATACTCCCAGTTGGCAGCCTGGCTCAAAGGTTATCAGGCTTATATCCTAGATGCTGTGGTGACCGGGTGGCTGGGATTTGTTGAGCCGGTTTATAGATATTGGTGTATAGTGATACTTCATTATCCAGGTTAAAGGGAAACTCCAGTGCCAGAAAAACGATACGTTTTTCTGGCACTGGAGGGTCCCTCTCCCTCCCACCCACCAATCCCCGGTTACTGAAGGGGTGAAAACCCCCTTCAGTCACTTACCTGGGACAGCGGTGATGTCCCTCGCCGCTGTCTCCGCCTCCGCGACGCTCCTCCTAATTACGTCGGCCGGGGCGAGACTAATCTCGCTCACCGGCCGAGGAGACCTAATGCGCATGCGCGGAAATTCCGCGCATGTGCATTACGTCTCCCCATAGGAAAGCATTGAAAAATCATTTCAATGCTTTCCTATGGGGTTTTGAGCGACGCTGGAGGTCCTCA
The DNA here is from genome assembly GCF_036172605.1 of Pelobates fuscus. NCBI lineage: Eukaryota > Metazoa > Chordata > Amphibia > Anura > Pelobatidae > Pelobates > Pelobates fuscus. The sequence continues at coordinate 315,347,264 of NC_086321.1, read as the reverse complement.
CACAGCGTGAGGACGTCCAGCGACGCTCTAGCACAGGAAACCTGTGCTAGAACCCAGGAAGTGACCTCTAGTGGCTGTCTAATAGACAGCCACTAGAGGTGGAGTTAACCCTGCAATGTAAATATTGCAGTTTATGAAAAACTGCAAGAATTACAGTTGCAGGGTTAAGGGTAGTGGGAGTTGGCACCCAGACCACTCCAATGAGCAGAAGTGGTCTGGGTGCCTGGAGTGTCCCTTTAAGCAATATTAGAGGTTAAGTATAGAAACTTTGTTTTTTATCCTGTATAAAACCACTGTTACAATAAACTATTAAAAAATGTAGGGTTGTGGTGGTCTTCCTCAGATAACTTATCACATGAGCTGACTGTGCCTGAAGTAGTCATGGGGCTTGGCTACTAATCCATTGTCCAGTTGGGCAGATCAAAATGAGGTTTTAATGCCTTTAGGATCCTGTCACTTTCAATTCTCACACTTTTGAGTGCTGGAGAAGTGAAGCAGAAGTCTTACAGATAACTAGCTCTCTGACAGGCTAATGGAGAGGCGGATAGAGGCATGTCTTAGGTGCAGTAGGACAGGATCAGCACATGGGGATGGGTGCAGCAGAGAAAGAAACCCCCACCTGCTTGGACATAAATTCCCAGATTTTACTAGTAACATGACGTAAAGTCATGATTTTATTAAAGACACGGAGGCGAGTATTACCGTATATACTCGTGTATAAGTCGATCTCATGTATAAGTCGAGTGCAGTTTTGTGACCAACAATTGTGAAATATGCTATGCCTCGTGGATAAGTCGAGGGTAAAACTTGGGGCTATGAAATTCTGTGATTTTTATAATTATATACACACACACTCTGCATTATATACACACACAAACACACACACACACGCATTATATAATTCCTCTGTGTGTTTGTGTGAATGCAGAGTGTGTGTTTGTATGAGTGTGTGTGTGTGTGTATATAATGCAGAGTGTGTGGGGAGGGCATTTTTATTATTTTTAATTTTTTGGTTGTCCAGTGATGTGTACTTTGCAGGAGGGGGGCTGGCAGGAAGCGTTTACTTATCTTTCCTGCAGCTCCTGTCAGCTCCCTTCTCCTGCGTTCTGGTCAGCTCCCCTGTAAGTCTCGCGGTCTGCGTGCCGCGTTGCCACGGTAACCCGTGGCAACGCTCTGACGCCGCGGCTCTTGCGAGATTTACAAGGGAGCTGACCAGAACGCAGGAGAAGGGAGCTGCAAGAAAGGTAAGTAAACGCTTCCTGCCAGCCCCCAACAGGACCGCCGGGCTTGTAATGAGCCCGGCGGTCCTGGTCTGTATTATGGCAATGTAAGTTGCCATAATACAGACATTGACTCAAGTATAAGTCGAGTGGGGTTTTTTCAGCACAAAAAATGTGCGGAAAAACTAGACTTATACTCGAGTATATATGGTATGCATAACTCTTTCTTTATTTCCTCAGCAGCAAAGATAGAGGAATATAAATATTGTCAAAATGAAAGAAAAAACTCTTCAGGCATAACAGGCAGCCAATCACATAACAGAGGAAGTAGCTATATAAGTCCTGTGTCTCCCACAATCCCCCTCTTTCTTGCGAAAACCGAAGAGCAGGTAAGATAACGATGTCCCACTTGATCCAAACATGAAACGGAAAACAATGCGAAAACTTCAAGCTAAAAAAGATAGAAAAATATGGTAATTTCCAAACTCAAAACTGTAGACTTACCAAACATAACCGTGAGGAGCCATACATAAAAACTGGATTCTGAAATAGAAAATATATAAAAATTAGGACCCAGCATAAAACGTTCAATATCATCCAAAACATGATAAAAATACATGATATAAATACACGATATAAATACAGACCTAATTGAAAAACATACCTGAATAGCACTGATGTGGGATTATTAAAAATCCTTATTGTACTTGTATTGAATTATTGCACTAACTCCATTTTAACTTTATACTGTGACAATCCTCCATTTTGTCCTCCTAACCTGACTTCTTCAATCCTCCATTTTGTCCTCATAACCTAACTTGTTCATTTTAAAACTACCTTACATGACAGAATTTCCCAGCACATCTAATACAATAGACAAAGACTGTATTTTCTATAAAGACATGATTAACACAGGAATTGCTGACTTTTCCTTAAACTTGCAACATAGTATAATTTGAAGGCCATGAGAACACAGTAGTAATGAAATGTTCTATTCATAAGAGACCTTGCACCTGGCCACGAGGCCTGAGATCACCGACCGTGTAAAATGACGCTCAAGACCCCCTTGTCCCCACCCGTGTCCAGAACAATCCCACCTCTTGGTGGGTGGGCACAGGACTAACCACTTAGTTTTTGAGCCAATTAATAATATTGATAGGAGGACACTAATCCCGACACTTAACAATTAATCCAATTAATGATGTTTATTTGCTGATATTCTAATAATCAGTGATGACGTAAAATGTCTCTTAAAAGGGCCTGCGCGCCCGCTTTTTACTCACTTGCCAATAAATTTTCTCGAAGTTATTTTAACCTGAACCTTGTGTGTCAGACTTAATTACTTCAGCGTATATACGCAATTTAATTTTATTGATTTGGACAGGAACAGATAGACATTTAAACATTTTGGTTTACTGCTAAAAAGTACCATAACAGCACCGAAGCATCTCCTTTCCCAAAATCCACACCGGGAGGGTGGGCGGGAATAATACTCGCCTCCGTGTCTTTAATAAAATCATGACTTTACGTCATGTTACTAGTAAAATCTGGGAATTTTATTAAAGACACGGAGGCTCATATTATGCAAGTTCAAAGCTGTGCCACTACTCGAGATGCGATGTGTTCAATTGGTCTGAAATAGAAATCTCGAAAGGTCGATTCTCTGGACCAGTCCGCCGCTCGCATAATGTCTTCTAGACGACATCCGACTGAGGATGCTTTCGAAGCCATCGCGCCTCGCACAGAATGAGGCGTAAAAACAGAGGTGTCTATACCTGCAGAAGATAGTAGCCAACGCACCCAACATGCCAGAGTAGGTGTCGAAACTGGCCGGTGAGGCGACTTAAAAGATAAGAACAAATCATGTAGATCAGCGGAGCGAAGGGAACGTGTAGCATCCAGATAAACTTTAACGCAATCCACTGGGCAGAGTGCCGGACAACCAGAAAACCTAGGGTATGTAAACGACTTGGATGCAGATTTCGTCCTCCTGGATATGTCAAAAGTAACGCCTTCCGGGGTGAATGCAACGGCATCCCAATCCAGGGCCCTGACGTCAGAGACCCTCTTGCAAGAGATCAAACAGAGTAACATCACCAGCTTGGATGACAATCGTTTTAAAGTCAATTCTTGGTTAGGGTACCATGATGAGAGGAACTGCAACATCACGTTGACATCCCAAAAGGCAGAGAAACGAGGCCGAGGAGGACGGGCAAGGCGAATACCCTTGAGAAGGCGACATACAAAAGGATGCCTGCCGACAGGGGAACCATCCAAACCCTTGTGTCCGGCCGAAATAGCCGAGCGGGATAGGTTGATCGTGCGGTATGCCTTGCCCGAGTCAAACAGGAACGTGAGGAACTCCAGGATCAAATGTAGAGGGGCAGATACGGGATCCACTGCCCGTTCCATGCACCAACCAGACCACAATCTCCATGAAGCTCGATAAGCTGTTCGTGTGCCTGTGGCCCAGGCGTTATCGAGGAGTAGGAGAGTTGTCTGCGGAACGTCTGAGACAACCCAAGGTCCCCTGAAAGGAACCATGCTATCAGGGGCAACTGGTGTTGTATCACCAGGTCGTGTGAGTTCCCATCCGGATCCAGAAGGAGATCCTGGAAGACTGGTATCAACCGAGGGAAATCTATTGACAACTCCATCAAGCGAGGGAACCATGGTCGAGATCTCCAGAGAGGGGTGACCAACGCCACACGACAGTCGTGGCGAACCAGTTTGCATGCGATCATGTTGAACGGGGGAAAAGCGTACAGGTAACCCTGCGGCCAGTCTTGGAGAAAGGCATCCGTCGCCACCGCCGCCAGGTCCGGCCTCCAACTGTAGAACTTCGGCAGCTGAGTGTTCAGCCGAGATGCGAACAGATCCATCTGGAATTTTCCCCACAACATGTCCAGGCTCTGGAACACCGAAGCGTGTAAGTGCCAGTCGCCAGAGTCTCTTAAGTGTCTGGAATTCCAATCCGCTCCCGAATTGTCCAGACCCGGAATGTGTTCCGCCGTCACCGAGACGTTGTTGTAGAGGCAGAACTGCCAGAAATCTTTCGCTAGAACCGCCAACATTTTGGACTTCGTGCCGCCCAGGTGATTTATGTAACGTACCGCCGACACGTTGTCCATCTTGAGCAGAACACAGCAATTCGCCCGCCCTGGGGTAAGGCTGCGGATCGCGAATGCCCCTGCCAGAAGTTCCAAGCAGTTGATGTGTAACGACTTCTCCATGTCGGACCATCTGCCTCCTGTGGAAACGTCTCCACAACGAGCACCCCAGCCGTGCAAGCTGGCATGGGACTCTATCACTACGTCCGGGACGGAGCCGAAAATGGCTCTCCCGTTCCACGCCTCCATGTGTGCCAACCACCATTCTAACTCGTCTCTGGACTCCGCGTCCAAGCGTATCCGAGATTCGTAGGAGTGGCCCAGTCGAAGGTAAGACCCTTTGAGCCGTTGAAGGGCTCTGTAATGTAGTGGGCCCGGGAAGATCGCCTGAATAGAGGCTGCGAGGAGGCCAATAATTCTCGCCAATTGTCTTACTGACAAGTCCGAGACACGAAGAGCCCTCCGGATTTCCTTCCGAATGGCTTTCATCTTGGAATCCGGTAGAAATAAAAACTGTTGGACGGAATCCACTTTGAAGCCCAGGAATTCTATCGACTGGGCGGGGTTCAGGACCGATTTGTCCCAATTGATCAGAAATCCCAAACCTTGTAAAAGGTCGGTCGTCCATTCTAAGTGTAGTAGGAGGTCCGCCCTTGACTGGGACAAGATCAGAATGTCGTCCAGGTAAATAATGAGGCGGACCCCTCGGGTTCGGAGGAATGCCACCACCGGCTTCAAGAGCTTGGTGAAGCACCAAGGAGCCGAAGAGAGACCGAAAGGCAGGCAGGTGAAGCGCCATCGTCGGCCATGCCAAGTGAAATGCAGGTAGTCCCTGCAGTCTGCAGCAATGGGAACCGTGAAGTAAGTGTCAGGGGTCCGCGGGCGGCTAGTAGGGGAGGCTGCTCGCAGCTCGCAGCACTCACCCTCAGTCCATCGCCGCCCGTGGTCTCCCCTCCTCCTACCTGTCAGCGTGCGGCGTCTCCTCTCCGCCGCTCGCCGCTCGCATCCGTCACGCCTCCCAGCGGCAGCATGTATAACGCTGCACGCTGGAAGGTCGTTGATTTATGCAAACGCCGGGGTCACGTGAGTGACCCGGCGTTAAAGCAACAGTACCACAATCACAGTGGGAGGCTTAGATATCTCCCACGTGTGATTGTTAATTCTGATTGGAAGTTATCCAATCAGAATTTAACCTAGGGTATTTATACTCACCTTTCCTGTTCCTCCCTGCCCTGTTGTGGTCTTTGCTGTATAGTATTGATTCTGAACTTGTGATTTCTGGTTACGTACTCTCTGGCTTGTTAATCTGACTCTGTGACTTTCTCCTACCCTTTGACCTCGGCTTGTTTATCGTTATCCTGTTTTCTGGTTCCCCTGACTCGGCTTGTCTCCTGACTATTCTGTGGGTGCTTAGCCCGGCCACTCTAAGGTCCGGTACGGCATCTTTTCTGTGTGTGTGTGTGTCTGTTAGCATGTTGGGTTCCCGGAATCGTGACAGTAAGCGTCCTTCAGGTCCAGTTTGGCCAGCCAGTCCGACTGGCGTAGAAGGTCTCTGAGGCAGTGTATGCCTTCCATCTGGAAATGTTGGTAACGCAGGAAAGCATTGAGAGGGCGAAGATTTATCACGGGACGAACTCTCGCCCCCTTTCTTTGGTACTAGGAACAAGTTGCTCGTAAAGCCTCTTGCGGCGAACGGCAGTTCCTCTATTGCGCCCTAGGACAACATTTCCACGACTTCCGCGGAAATCATCTCGTCCTGATCTGGTGGAAGAGACAGTTCTCTGGGGGGACAAAACTGGACAGGCATAGAAACGAACTCTAGGCGATATCCCCTTACACACTGTAGTACCCAAGCATCTGATGTCAGTGCCACCCACCTGTGATAAAACAAGGCTAACCTCCCCGCTACCTGAACCTGAGCGGGAGGGGAAGAAGGGGTACTCACCGTAAGGACGTCTGTTTGGAGCGCCACTGCGGGGGTATCTGGAGCCCCAAGTTCTGCCTCTGGCTGGGAAGAAGGTGGGTGCTCTCGGGTCTTGGAAGCCTCGTGATGGAAAAAAGGAACCTCTGGGTGCTCGGAACGAGCCTCTGTAACCGCGGCCAGGCGGACGGTTCCTGCTACGCCCGGCCCCTCCAAAAACCTTGGGCGCGAACATACGCTTCATGTTCGCTTGCGCCTTATCAATTGCGGTAAAGGTCTTCACATAGGAGCCCATGTCTTTGACAAAGGAGGAGCCGAACAGTAAGCCCTCCTCAGTCGGGTCAGGTTCTGTCACCGTCATAGCGGCCAGCTTAGGGTCGATCTTTAGGAGGATCGCCTTACGCCTCTCGGAGGACATAGCTGTATTAGCATTGCCCAGCAGGCATATAGCCCGCTGGACCCATCCAATGGCCACATCCATATCCAAAACTGAGTCACCAGATTTGGCAGCTTCGAGAAGCTCGTATAACTTCGATAGGGGCCCCAGAGTGTCCAGGATCTTGTCCTGGCACCCTTTCAGGGAGTGGTCAAGGCCCTTCTTGGGCTTCCAGCCCGACTTATTGAGGAATTGGGCAATTTGGGGGTCAATATCCGGGGTTCTGCCGGCGGCGCCGGGGAGGGAAGGCCTCGGGCATTCGGCGCGCAGTTTATTGCGGCCTTCTTTAGAGAGCGGGGTGCGAATACGCTTAGCCACGTACTGGGCAATATGGTCTGGGGGAACCCACTCAGCGGACCTGGGGTGCCGCAGGTCATCAGGGTCGAACAGGGGGTTACCCTGCGGGTCAAGAATCGCCTTGGTATCCCCAGAGGCGTCTAATAAGTGACCACTGGCCTTGGCAGAGGAGCCCGAGGGGGTCACGCCCGTAAGGGGCAAATCCTCGCCAGATTCACCTTCATCGAAGGAGTCATATCCCATATGGTCGGACTCATCCTCCACACTCCGGTCGGTATCCGACCCATCATCTAGGGCTCTAGCCCTTTTCCATAGTCTAGCCTTTTTAGCCCGGCCAGGGGCTCTTTTGCGCGTGGTTACTGCAGGTAAAACCATTGAGTGCAGGGAGTGGGTAAATGAGGAGGAGACAACCCCCATGGCTGAGGCAATAGCTTTCTGCAGGGAGGAAGCCATAGTGGCTTCAAGCAATGCTCAGCCATAGCACACTCAGTAGTCTCCATGGTGAAGTCCCCAGAGGGATCTGCAGGCCCATCATCCCTATCCTGCATAATGCAATAATATGCAAGAGCAAACTGTAAACTAACGAAATAGGGCAGGAGAGAACCAAAAGGGTTGAGTAACCCAAGAGAAGAACAGTAAATTCAGACCGTTAGTGTGCCCGGGAGGGATCGAGGCGACCGACTGCACGGCAATAGGAGGCAGACCGCATGGAGGTCCGTCCAAAATGGCCGCCGCACGCGAGGGAAGTGCTTGCGGCCGTGCACCCGTCGGGGGAAGGGGCGCGTGCACTCTGCCCGCGCGGGAAGTCCGTGAGCGGGCAGGGAAGTGCACGCAGCCGCGGTCGTGAAGAAAGGACCGTCCGCGGCACAAATCACTGTCTGCACCCGCGAGAGGGAGCAAGGGAAAGGCAGGGAGAAAAAACCTCCCGGTAAAGGGGAAAAACCCTCAGGGATCCCCAAGGCACACTAAGCGGAGCACAGTAAATAAAACGATGCATATACAATTAAAACAAAGGATGCATCAATAAAACAACACCAAAGTAAATAGTAAATAGCAATAATAATAAGAAATACCACAATCAAATGCAACAAGTAAGAGAGCTAAACATGGATACTTAGCTGTCTGAGGAAGCAGCAAAGAAAGAGGAGGATTGTGGGAGACACAGGACTTATATAGCTACTTCCTCTGTTATGTGATTGGCTGCCTGTTATGCCTGAACAGTTTTTTCTTTCATTTTGACAATATTTATATTCCTCTATCTTTGCTGCTGAGGAAATAAAGAAAGAGTTATGCATAATATGAGCCTCCGTGTCTTTAATAAAATTGAATGTTCATATGAAATGGCATACATGTGCCCGTATTAAGCATTCTAACACCACATTGTACAGCTACAGATGTGTGTTCATAGGGGCATCATATAAGATTCATTCACTTTTTTTTTTTGTTTTATTGCACATGACCTAACTGCCTGCTGTGCCTGAAATATATCAGTCCTTCCATGCTCCTACACCATTTAATTATTGGGTTGTCGACCCCCATTTCCAGTAAGTTAGTTCTTTCTTAAAGGTAACTCCAGCCAAACACTGGCATGCTCATGTTGCTTTGTCTTGAACTGGGTCTAAAGTGCCAAAAAAATTCTATAACACTGCAATATGAAGACCAACAGACCAGTATTTGCAATACAATTCATTGGAGGCACAGGAACAGAGGGGGTTGAGGACCCTGCTCAAATGAGCATTTTGTAGTAAAGGAGTGTGTGGAGTCAGGACCAAGGGATTGATCGAACAGATATAATGGTTTGCAAAATACCAGTCAAGGGATCAATACATTTAAAATATATTAAAGAGAAACCTTTAACAAAAAAAATAAGGGAACAACTAAACCTATAACTAACTGCAATATTCTGTCCTTGATGTAAACTAATTTTGAGACTTACTCCAAGCATCAACCACTATAGCCCTCTGCAGTTGTTAGAATACCATTCCCCTGCAATGGGCCAAAGTGCTGGTCACCAAACTTCATGCTAAGCAGTCACTGGATAAGCACTGTCGGCCAATGACAGATGTTTTGACAGATGATGCTAGAGGTGGAGCTAAATCTCTGGAAGGTAGCCCATGTATAACTCATAATGCAGTGGTTTCCAAACTGTGTGCCAGGCGCTGTGACGGGCACACGGGGAAGCTGCAAAATATTTCCTCAGTGATATGATCATAGCACCAGGAACCGTGCCTCACTTTCCCCTGCCAGCTCTGCAGGACCGGAGGTGAGATCAGAGATCTCCCTCACCAGTCTGCTAGCTCTGAAATGCTGCAGCAGGCAGGGGAGGGAAAGAGGACCCGGGGAGCTCTAACCTGCAGCTCTGCCTGGTCTCCTCTTGCGACTTCGGAGTGTTACTGTGGTTACCATGGCAATGCTCCAAATCTCGCAAGAATGAACTCTAGGCTCAGGAGCTGCTAGAGTTCACTATCACCACATGGCTTTCCCACTGGACCACCAGAGTTTAGTACTGCCCCCCCTCCCAGGGAAAGGTATGCAGCGAAGGGGGATATGAAAATATTTTTTTTAATAATTATATATTTAGGAATTTGCCCACCTACCCCAACAGAGACACAATAACTCCCCTTATACGCATATACTGACCCCCATACACATACATTACCCCATACAGAAAAACGAACCCCCACACACACTGCACCCCTGACACAACCTGCCACACACACACTACATCCTTCACACACTACTGCCCCAATCCCCTACTACAGCCCTTATCCCGGCAGATCCCAGATAAGTTGTCAAACTGTTCTTAAACAGTTCGACTACTTTAGGAGGGCACTACTAGCATCATAACCACTACAAAGGGCTGTAATGGTTATTATGCCTGTTTTGTTTCTTTAAATAATCTACCAGTGTCCCTCCCAAGAGTAGGTTCTGGAACTGCGCATGAACAGAAAGCATTTCTGCCGAACAGGGGCCCAGTATATGCCGCTGCCCTGTACATATATACAACCTAGAAAATTGTTTTGACTTGGGGCGCCTTGGAAAAATATTTAAGTATTAAGGGGTCCCTAGAACCTAAACAGTTTGGGAACCACTGTCATACTGAATTGCTGCATATATAGGCTCTTTGAACCATTACCACTTAAAAATATTTTGAGTAACCCTATGGTATCTGTAGTGTCCCACTCATTCTTAATTCCTGTTTCCTGGCCATACATGGCAGCATCACATTTGGGTAAGCGCCTCCTCCCAGCTGTCAGGACAGGAATAATTAAACAACTTTCCAATAATAGCCCCCTCCCCTCTAGACCCCTCAGTCTTTGGGGGTTGGGATCCCTTTAAACAAATGTTTTTTTTTTTTTCTGGGCTCACTACCATGTTTAACATGGTTCTTCCAGGGGGAATTCAGCCTCTCTCCCCCTAAAGAAACCAGTAAACACACTGCACTGGCAGCACTAATTGGTTTCAGTCTCTTTTTAGCAAAAAAACAACTGGGACTGACTGTGCCTTACGTTTCCAAGGACTACCACTCCTATCATCACCAGCAGCTTGGACTAGACGTATGTCTAACAGTCCGTTTTACCCCCTAACTAAGGGAGTGTGGGAAGCCATCTTACCAGTTATGTGTTTTAAAATACTTGTATTGTGTGCACCATGGTTCCTGAATAATGCTGCTGGCTTCAAGATCTAGCGATGTGAGCTCCGGCATCGCGGCCCGATTTCCAAGATGGCGGGCGCAATCACTTTCATTTCAACGTGGAACTCTTGGCATGCGCGGTACGTTCTTATAGCAGCGCAGGCGCCACCTAGTGGTATAAAAGTATACCGCGGTTAGGAATTGCCTGGGAAAATATAGAAAATTTTCTCCATACTTACCGTAATTTTCTTTTCCTGGCTATAATTCATGGCAGCATTACTAATGGGTTAGCTCCGCCCCTAACAAGAACGGAAACAATTAATCAACCAGACTATAGGTATAAAAGGTCCCTCCTCCTTCTAACCCACAGTCTAGTATAAAGCTAAAAAATTATTTGGGAGGGTTGCTGATGCTGCCATGAATTATAGCCAGGAAAAGAAAATTACGGTAAGAATGGAGAAAAATTTCTATATTCCTGGCCATCCATGGCAGCATCACTAATGGGTAATACCCAAGCTCCGTAATCCAGGGAGGGTGAATAAAAACGAGACTCCAATATTATGCTGCAAGGAGATTTATTCATTAGAGATTCACTGAGGACAAAACCCCTCTACCGAAGGATGATGAGGAAGAGACCACATCCAGTATGTAATGTTTGATGAAGGTTATAGGTGACGACCAGGTGGCTGCCCTGCATATGTCATCAGAAGGAACCTCTGCCCAATTAGCCCAGGAGGTGGCCAATGCTCTCGTAGAATGGGTCTTTATCTTTTACGGAGGAGATAGATTTTTGAGTTTATATGCCATTTTTATGGTATTAAAAACCCAACGCCTTAAAGTAGCTGTAGAGGCCGCCTCCCCTTGTCTGTATCCTGACGGGATAATAAACAATTGCTGCGATTTTCTAAATCTGTTTGAGACCTCTATATATTTCATTACACATTCTCTCACATCCAACTGATGGATTTTAACTTCTTCCGCAGAAGAGGGGTTTTGGTAAAAAGATGGTAGAACCACTTCTTGAGCCAAGTGAAAACTAGAAACCACCTTAGGTAGGAATTCCATTCTAGGTCTTAGGATAATTCTATCATGGAAAACCTGAACGTGATTAGGATCACTGGAGAAGGCTTCAATTTCAGATATTCTTTTTGCTGTAGTGATTGCCACCAATAACAAGGTCTTGTATGTCAGATTAATAATACCCAACTCATCCAACAGAGCAAAGGGGGTTTCTGACAAAACATCCAGTACCAAAGGAAGATCCCAAGGAGGAGCATAGTTTCTAGATGGAAGTCTTATGCGTATAGCTGCCTTAAAGAACCTCGCAATGATAGGGTCTAATGCCCAGGAGGTGTTACACAGGGCCGATAGAGCTGATGACTGCACTTTCAGAGTGCTCAAGCTTAGGCCTTTCTCTAGACCTTCGTTTAGAAATTCCAGAATATCTATATTCGAAGGCTGTAGGAAATTCTTGGATTTCTTTTCTGCCCATAATCAAAACAAATCCCATATCCTGTGGTAACATGCAGAGGTGGAATTTTTCCTGGATTTCAGCAGTGTATTCACCACCGGCTCTGGTACTCCTTGCTCTAAAAGTCTCTGCTTTTCAAGAGCCAAGCCGCCAATTTCCATTGTTTTGGATTGGGATGCATCGCTGGACCTTGTATTAACAGATCCATTCTTGGAGGAAGAGGCCATGGAGGACCCAAGCACATTTTGTTCAAGAGTGGGAACCACTGTCTTCTCGGCCAACTCGGACGTATAACAATCACCGTCTTCCTTTCCTTACGAATTTTCCTCAACAATCTGTGAATCATAGGCAGGGGAGGGAATGCATACCCCAGATCGAAGTCCCAAGGACGGGAAAAGGCATCTTGTCCTGCTGATTGATATTCTGCCTTTAGAGAAACAAACTTCGGGACTTGAGCATTCCGATATGAAGCCATCAAATCGACCTGGGGTGTGCCCCACCTTGACGCTATCTGCTGAAATACCTCTGAGTTTAATTGCCATTCTCCTGATAGAACTTTCGTTCTGCTCAGATCATTTTCTTTCCCTGGAAGCTATACTGCTTTCAGGCCCTGTAGCTTGTCTTGAGCAAATTCCATACATGGAAATATTTCTCACAATAGAGCCTTGCTTTTGGTTCTGCCTTGTCTGTTTACATATGAGGCCACTGCCTTGTTGTCTGTTTGGATTCTCACCCAATTCGTTATTGCTTGCCGAAAGCCTTGCAGGGCATATAATATTGCTCTCATTTCTCTTAGGTTTGAGTGCAACTTGCTCTCTCTCTGTGTCCATGAACCTTGAATCCCATCCTTTTCCAAATGCGCACCCCAACCTTGTAGACTTGCGTCTGTAGTAACTGTTATCCATGTTGGATCCTCCAGGGGAAATCCCATGGATATGTTCTTGGTTTTCTCCCACCAAGTCAGGTCGTCTATTGTGTTTTGAGAAATAGGAATATTTCGATCCCAGCCGTCCTCTTGTGTCTTGAATTATTTTAGAAACTGCAACTGGATGGGACGCATCTTCCACTGGGCCCATTTCTTCATCTGAATCCTCGCCATTCTTTCCACAGCCAAATTCACTTGACCGATTACCGTATCTATGGCAGCCCCCAGGAATATAATATTCTGAGAGGGAACCATCATACTTTTCTCCATGTTCAGTTTCCAACCATGGTTCACGAGGATATTCATGACCCACTGGGTGTGGAGTGCTACCGTCTGGTTGGATGTACCTATAATCAGAAAATCGATTGACGTCATCCAATCCCCCACACTGATGTTTGGCAACTTCTTCAAGTCCAGGATAAGTCTCCACTTCTTTTGTGGTATTGGGGCTAGAAAAATCTGTAGAATAGTGACCCCTCTTCTGTTCTCTTTTTGGAACGTATTCTAGTACATGATCTTTTAGGAGTTTTGAGATGCAATCCTTCATAGCTTTCTCTTTTTCTCCTTTTGCTACCCGAGACTAGGTAAACACATCCTTTGTTGGAATGGTCTCGAATTCTAACCTGTATCCTTCTGCCAATATTGATAGGACCCAGGCGTCTGTCACACTTCTGACCCAGACAGGATAAAATAGATGCAGTCTTCCTCCTGTAATTCCTGGCTGGGCCGGCACATGTTCAGAAGTTTTTACCCTGTCTTGCTCCTCTTCCTCTGGAAGATTGTTGCTGAGTGTTTCTCCAATTTGGTCTGGAATATTCTTTCCCAGGTTTATATGTCCTGCTTTCTCGAAAGGCACGGTCTTTATATCGCCTATCTTTCCATGTTGTAGAACCGTATTTTCTGACTTGAGGAAGAAAAGCTTTTTTCCCATCTGCAGCCTTATGTATAGCTTCATCCAACACCTTCCCAAATAGGAGATCACCTTGAAAAGGAAGGGCACACAGGGACGCTTTTGAAGGAGTGTAGCCTTAATGCTCAGGAGTGTAGCCATAATGCTCTCCTTGCTGCTATAGAGAGGCCCATGCTTTTAGCCACCATTCTGGTAACATCCAGAGATGCTTCAGAACAAAAATCAGTTGCTAACTTCAGATCTCTCAGTCCTTCCAGCAGATGATCTCTCCGAACTCCCTTAGTGATATCCTCTTCTAAGTTGTCTAGCCATACTTTGTAGAATCTTGCTAGCGTTGTTAACGCTACTGCTGGATGTAGTGCTGATCCTAAGGCCAGGTGAGACTTTATCAGGCTGGCATCTAGCCTTTTCTCCATCGGTTCTCTCAAATAAGCCATGGAGTCAATAGGAAGGGCTGTATTTTTTGCCATATGAATGACTGCGGCATCAATCTTGGGGACAGAATTCCAGGTTTTGCAATCTTCCTTAGAATACGGATATAATTTGAATGCTTTGTTTTTCAGAGTCGCTTTTCTTTCTGGTTTCTGCCATTCTTGTGAAATTATCTCCTTTATTGTAGAGTGTACTGGGAAGGTAGGTCTATTGGCTCTCAAATCCTCAAAATATCTATCACATTCCTTCATTTTAGTTTCTTCCTCTGGGAATCTCAGGGTCTCTCTGATTATGTTGATCAACTTATCAACTGATTTTGAATCCAGATTTTTAGAGGCATAGTTAACTTCACCCTCTTCTTCGTCCGACATCTCCTCTATCTCCATATTATCACTAGACTCAGAGGAGATTTCTTCTCTTCTCAGGCGTTTAGATGAGGACATCTTGCTTGTGGATTTGAACTCTTCTGCAATCGCCTCTGCAATCCATTTCTTTAATTTTGTTTGTGGAGACTTTCTTCTCTCCCTTACTTCAGCAGCTTCTGTCAGACAATCCTGACATAAGTTTCTTCCACTGGGTGCAATTTGATTGCAGTTTACACACCTATTCGTTTTTTTTTAAAAATGTTATGCTTTCTTGGTGAATCCTCTTTAGGACTACTCGGGCTGTAAAGAAAGGCCATATTGACAATAATATATTTTCGGCCCATAGTGGCACTCTTTTAAGGGATAAACATATATGAGGCTCACCTATGTTTTCTAGAAACAGATCTTGAGGCAGAGTGAGAAGCCATCTATTAAAACAAAACAATATTTTTGTTATCCTAATACTTTGAAAAAACTAAACAGAAGAAAACCAATATAACAAAGAAAGAAGAAATCTTTACCTTATATATCCAGAATCAGTCTAGGGCAGCCTTAAACACACCAAAACTGTTCCAAACTTCAGCCAGAACATTGGAAACCCCCCAAAAAACGCTTTTTTATATGATTCCCGGATTTTTTAATTTTGGCGCGATCTCTCTTTAAGAGCCCGGCAGTTCGCGCATGCGCAATAGTAACTTCCCGACGCCGATGCTACTGCGCTGCCCTCCGAACCCGGAAATAGCACCCAGCCGGTGCAAACAAGCAGGATTTCTTTCTCCAGCATGAGAAAACACAAGGGAAAACAAATAAAACACTATACTGCCAACATGAAATCCAAAGCAAGCACATTCAGGGTAAGACCAAAGATTTTCAGTCACTTACCCAGCTTCTCTTCTGCCACAATTCTGAGGGGGTTATTGATGCTTAAAGGGGAATTTTTAAGGATACACCGACCTCACATCATTTTAAGTTTTAACAGCCCTGTTATTCCATTAAAGAGGTACATATACTATAATGTACCTTAACTCAGTTAGTCCTGCTCTTGCAGGCTGATTACTGAGTTCTTCAGATAAAGAGAGGCTGAACTTTATCTGGAAGGAACCCATGGTACACATGGGAAGGTGGCCTCAAAAGAAAATTATTATAGGTATAATTCCTGTTTGTCCTGTTAAGGACAGAAAAAAAGACTGTGGGTTAGAAGGAGGAGGGACCTTTTATACCTATAGTCTGGTTGGTTGATTAATTGATTAATTGTTTCCTGTCCTGTTCCTGTTAGGGGCGGAGCTAACCCATTAGTGATGCTGCCATGAATGGCCAGGAAATGAAAAATTCAGCTTGGTGTAAGTGTCGGCTGCCTTTGCTTCCTGAATTCGTCCCCAAGGTTAGTTCTGCTAAGGTTTTCTTAGAATCAAAGGACCACTACAGGCACCCAGACTACGTCAGCTCAATTAAGTGATCTGGGTGCCAGGTCCCTCCAATTTTAACCCTGCAGCTGAAAACATAGTAGTTTTAGTGAAACTGCTATGTTTACACTGAGGGTTAATCCAGCCTCTAGTGGCTGTCTCACTGACAGCCACTAGAGGCCGCTTCCGCGATTCTCACTGTGAAAATCACAGTAAGAAGATGCTGACGTCCATAGGAAAGCATTGAGTAATGCTTTCCTATGGGCGGTTTGAATGCGCGCGCTGGAGAAAGGTAAGTGGCTGAGGGGTTTTAACCACTTCAGCCCAGTGGGAGCGGGGCTATGAGGGTGGGGGGGACCTAAGGACTACATAATGCCAGGAAAACAAGTTTGTTTTCCTGGCACTATAGTGGTCCTTTAATTAAATGTTTAAAAATATTCTAAAATTGTAACAATATTTAACTTAGATGGATTCTTCTCCTACCTCCCTTAGAAGTGTATGTAGAAGAAAAATTTGAGTTCAGTTCATGGGGGTGCAAAAAGAGTGAATTGACGGCTTGGAAGTATTAACATATGGCCTTGTCTTTTCAGCCCTAGAACCTCTCTGGATTTGTCTCCAAGAAAGAGGACACAGAAAACTAATCGCTGCATGGGCTACAAAAGCCTCAGATTGGAAGAATCTGTGCTTTCAATGTATGGAAGAAGTAGCGGAGAGACAAACTAAAAGAAACTCACCCCAAACGGAATTTAAAAAAAATTGATTTCTGATGCCATCTCTGAAGGCTTTCAATCAGCATCCAAAGGGGCAACCAAGGTATAGAGAAGCTTCTGTCTCTTTGGGATCTAGCCAGGAGCTAAATGATCCAAATTCAAACGATGAGGAGTACTACGAATACTGGAACAAATCTCTAGACTCCAGAAAGGTGGATAAACTAATTTATTTTGTTAGAAGAACCTTATAAATTCCAGAAGAGAGCCAGGAAACATCAGCTTCCGATGACTTCTTTGAAGATTTAAGATCTGACAGACATACTTTTCCGCTCCATTCTACAATTAAAGAATTGATACATTCTGAATGGTCCAAACCAGGAAAGAGACTCGCTCTGCAAGCGAAAGTGAAAAGAATGTACCCATTTGCATCAGAGGATGTAAAGCATTGGGAAACCATTCCAAAAATTTACGCTGCTGTGATCCGGTTGACAAACAAGACCATACTTCCCACTGACAGCATAGCGTACCTGAAAGAACCTATGGAAAAGAGAATGGACTGTTCTCTGGTTAAACAATACCTGGCGATTGGGCTGGGATTACATTCAGCTGCGGCCTTAATGTCAGTAGCCAGAAGCATAAAGGTCTTGATTGAAAATCTAGAAGAAAATATAGCCAGTGGTATAAGCAGAGAGAACTTAATGGAATCCCTGGAAGATATAAAACTGGCAACAGACTTCATGTCTGAATCTGCTTTAGATGTCACAAAATCTCTGACAAAAAGCCTTGCATTGTCAGTAGCGGCTAGAAGAGCACTGTGGCTCCATCCCTACGCCTCCAAAGCTAGCCTTTGTGCCTTACCTTTCCAAGGGGAAAGATTATTTGGTAAAATCCTAGATGACACCATTCAGAAGTCAGTGGATGCGAAGAAAGACTTTCTACCACAGTCAAACAGAAGACCCTACAATGCGCCTTACAGGGACAGCTTTCACAAGGAGAGGTCATTTTGAGAAAGTAGGTTATACAAGCCGAGAAGGGAATATAGTAGATCATCCTAGTGGAGATTTCAATCTTCTTCCAGTAGAAGATCCAGAGGTAGAGGTACCCGCCAGAAGACAAAATCTTTATGAAGGTCTGGATGCCTAGACTGGAATAGTGGGGGCCGTCTGAAACAGTTCTTTCGGGTATGGGTAACATACATCGAAGACAAATGGGTCCTGAGTATAACTGAAGATGGCTACAAACTAGAATTCAAAGAATTCCCAAGAAATTTCATATTTCATTGATCAAAGGTGTCAGCGGGTTAGAAACGGAAGGCGTAACGGAGCTCCCTGGACCCCCGGCTGGGTACCTCTGCCAAGAACCACTTCCTAGCTGGAACAGGGGACAAATCTCGGCACTTTTGCCCCCAGTCGCCGTGGCTTGACTGGGGTCCTGAAGCCGCTCCCTACTAGAGTCGAATGGGGAATTAGCTCAAGACACCCCCATGCACTGGATGACACTCAGTCCAGGCCCGGACTGGCCATCGGGCACACCGGGCAAATGCCCGGTGGCCCGTGGTGGCCATGGGCCGAGGCCGGCAGGGGAGGTCCCAGTATTTCCCCTGCCAGTCTATGCAGGGCCGGCACTATCCGAGCGCCGGCCCCGCTGTGTGCCTTTATGGGCCAGTGATCTCCCTCACCGGCCCCCTTGTGATAGACCTGCGGCTGGGGAGGGAGAGGACCCAGCGGAGCTCTAACTTGCAGCTCCACCGGGTTCCTCTCGCGAGATCCGGCCCGTTGCCATGGCAACGACCGGATCTCGCGAGAGTGAACACTAGCCCCCACCTCCCAAGTACCACCGTGCCGGTCCCCCCCTCCCAGACTAAAGGTAAGACAGGAGGGGGGATATAATATAATTTACCCCAACACACAATCCCTAACGTTTACACAAAGCACTCTCACACACATCACCCTCAGCACTCTCACACACATCATCCACAGCACTATCACACTCAGCACTCTCTCACATACATCACCCTCAGCACTCTCACACACATCATCCACAGCACTATAACACTCAGCACTCTCTCACACACATCACCCTCAGCACTCTCACACACATCATCCACAGCACTATCACACTCAGCGCTCTCTCACACATCATCCACAGCACTATCACACACAGCACTCTCACACACAGCACTCTCACACACATCACACTCATCACATCATACACATCACACTCACACATCATACACAGCACTATCACACACATCACACACAGCACTCTCACACATCATCCACAGCACTATCACACTCGGCACTCTCACACACAGCACCCTCACACATATCACCCTCAGCACTCACACACATCATCCACAGCACTATCACACTCAGCACTCTCACACACATCACACTCAGCACTCACACACACATCACACTCAGCACTATCACAAAACACATCATACACAGCACTCTCACACACATCATACACAGCACCCTCACACACAGCATACACAGCACCCTCACACACATCACACACAGCATCCATACATTCCTGACATACACACTCTGGATCCCCTATACACACACTAGATTCCTTGTAAGCAAACACATACTACAACCATAAACACACACTCTCTACAAACACTACATCACCTATACACACACACACACACACTATAGCCTGTATGCACACACTTGCTACATCCCCTATACACACATTATCTACAGCCCCTAGCCACATATGCATTACATTACACCACAAACACAACACGACTAAAACCGACCTTATTACACAATACCACACCACAATCAGCTCACTCTATACACACACGCAATCCCACAAGCAGGCTCCAAACACATGCACAATATTCTTTCCTGGCATTTTTGTCTCCTGGTATCCATGTTTAGAGACACCAGAGACAAGTTGCAAGGAAACACAATGCAAGCATGTTATTAAATTTGCTTGCGCTGTGCAGAACAAATACAGGGCTTTTTTCTCATGCTAGAGCCCTTTAGCAGAGCTCTGTGCATGGTCTACCCTGGCCTGTACTTTGAGAGGGGGCGTGTTTGTCGTTAGTGATGCCCCGCCCCCTTCTTAGTGGGCCGCTGTGATAAAAAAAATGCCTGGGCCAAATTTTGATCCCAGTCCAGCCCTGACTCAGTCCTGGGAGCTCTAGTCCTTACAAGCACTTTCCCAGTTGAATCTCCTGCAAGCTGGAACAGCAGACATAGGAGCAAATCTTCTTACCCTTCAATAACAGGACGACACACAGTTTTGGAGTGTAAGCTGGAATAGATTTTAATGGTGCCACACTTGCCTTTTATGCAAGTCCCCAAGCAAGGGGTACGATCACATGCAGGGCCGGACTGGCCCACCGGGATACCGGGAAATTTCCCGGTGGGCCGTCAGCACCTGGGGCCGGGGTGACCTGCGGCCGCAGGGGAAGCTTTTCTTGCGGCCGCAGGTATAACTTGAATGGCGGCCGCAGGGGAAGCTCTTCTTGCGGCCGCAGGGGGAGCAGGCTGTTCTGTCTCTGCTCCCCCTCCCTCGCGCGCTAGAAAGAGACCGGCGCCGGAATATGACGTCATATTCCGGCTCCGGTCTCATTAAGCTGCGTGCGAGGGAGGGGGAGCAGAGACAGAACAGCCTGCTCCCCCTGCGGCCGCAAGAAGAGCTTCCCCTGCGGCCGCCATTCAAGTTATACCTGCGGCCGCAAGAAGAGCTCCCCCAGCCAGCGGCCAGCAGACCTCCCCCAGCCAGCGGCCAGCAGACCTCCAGCGGCCACTAGCCCACCCAGCCGGTCTTTACCTGTCACCCACAGGTAAAATTTGTAATTCTGTCAGTGTGAGTGTATGTGTCATT
Source organism: Pelobates fuscus (assembly GCF_036172605.1). NCBI lineage: Eukaryota > Metazoa > Chordata > Amphibia > Anura > Pelobatidae > Pelobates > Pelobates fuscus. The sequence continues at coordinate 315,326,584 of NC_086321.1, read as the reverse complement.
GTGTGTCTGTGTCATGGTGTGTGTGTCTGTGTCATGGTGTGTGTGTCTGTGTCATGGTGTGTGTGTGTGTCTGTGTCATGGTGTGTGTGTGTGTCTGTGTCATGGTGTGTGTGTCTGTGTCATGGTGTGTGTGTCTGTGTCATGGTGTGTGTGTGTGTCTGTGTCATTGTGTGTGTGTCTGTGTCATTGTGTGTCTGTGTCATGGTGTGTCTGTGTCATTGTGTGTCTGTGTCATGGCGTGTCTGTGTCATGGCGTGTGTGTATGTGTCATTGTGTGTCTGTGTCATGGCGTGTGTGTATGTGTCATTGTGTGTCTGTGTCATGGTGTGTGTGTGTGTGTCTGTGTCATTGTGTGTCTGTGTCATTGTGTGTCTGTGTGTATTTAAAAAGTGTTTTTACTCACCTTTTTTTTTTCTCCCCACGCCGTGCTGGTCTCCCCTCGACTGGCCCTGCCTCTATGGCTGACATCATCAAGCATGATGATCTGAGCCAAGCCAATGCTCTGCCATAGGATTGGCTGCAAAGGCCCTGATAGTAGGTGCTGCACACTGTGCAATCACGCTGTGCAGCACTGACACAGGAAGCACCTCTAGTGACTGTCTGAGTGACTGTCACTAGAGGTGTCACTAGGAAGCAATGTAAACACTGCATGTGAGAATGCTTAATGTGTGTGTGTATATATATATATATATATATATATATATATATATACTCAACCATCTGGGGTGGCAAGACATTGCCTTACATATTACATACGGCAATATATGGCGCAATGACTTATGGGGCTGGCATAGATTTTTTTTTTTCCAGGGCTGCTTTGTATCCCCAGTCCGGCCCTGATCACATGGACCTTTTTGGGGACAGGGACACAAACTTCCAAACCAATAACAACACATTTACAATGTAAGGCACTCCCACACATGGCAAACAATCCCTCCCCTCTGCCTGGGAGATAATTGGGTCAGATACTGCATTAACCCAATTATCTCCAGGAAGAAAAAAACACACATTCCTAAAAAGTCCCAAAAGTACCCCAAAACACATGATATCCCCTCAAATGTCACATCCCTTGATAACCCTGATCTGGGTGAGCAACATATCCAGATCAGTTCAGGGGTTCAGAAATTCTATGGAAGTCCCATTTTGACCGACCGCACGCATGGTTTCATGCCCAAAACAGTTCCAGACAATCAGGCTGTACGGCCGGTCTACCAAGGTGATTCGTGGATATAGTTAGTGTATGTCTCTTGTTCTGGGGCATGTTCTTACCAAACACCTTTCGACTCCTGTTCGAATAGCCGAACCTCCATGGAAGGTAACGTTTTAGCGGTGTTCGTGCCGTCGAGTGTCCGATTTGAGTTCCATGCACTCGACGACCAAACACCGCAGGATGCATTCGACTAAACAAGATGGCTGCTGCCATGTGTTCAAATGCCACTTCGAATGGCTTCGGGCGTTTGACAGTTCGTATGCCACTTCGAAAGTTTGAATTGTTCCTGTTACAAGTTCCAACAGGCACCAGTAGTGTTTTTAAACATAGGCTACCACAGGGCCATAGTCACAGGGTAGGAGGCTGGCAAACAGGCCCTTCCAAGAACTCGTAGCAAACTCAGATAAAAAAGGGGAGTTTGTCACAGAAGGCAATGGAGATCTGTCTTCAGGAGTTGGTCGCACAAGGGGTTATCAAACATGTCCCTCAAAAAGAGGAATTAGGAGATTCTATTCGAATATATTTTTGGCTCCCAAGCCGAATGGGAAATTGAGATTTATTCTGGACCTAAAAAGAATAAATTTATATCTCAAAAACATGTCTTTCAAGAGTCCATAGCCTCCATAAAACAGATCAGGGCGACTGGCTAACATCGAAACATGCGTACTACCAGATCCCAATACATCAATCCCATCAGAAGTTCCTGAGATTCTGGATATCTGGAAAACACTATCAGTTCCAGGGCATGCCATTTGGTCTGAGTTTGGCACCAAAAACATTCTCAAAGGTTCTCATCACTAGGGATGTGCATGGGCCAAATATTTGGTTCAGTTCGGCACTTCCGAAATTCGGGACTTTTCTGAAATGCAGCACTTTGGTACGGCACTTCCGAAATTCAGGAATTCGACACTTTGGCAATTCCATAACCCTACCCCTACTCCTAACTATACCCCCTAACCCTGCCCCCTAACCCTACCCATAACCCTAACCTTAACCCTACCCCATAACCCTACCCATAACCGTAACCCTAACCCTACCCATAACACTAACCCTATTCCCAACCCTGCTAGGGTTAGAAGAAGGTTGGGGAAAGGGTTAGGGGTAGGGTTAGAGAAAGATTGTGGTAAGGGGTAGGACTAGGGGTAGGGTTGGTACGGCACTTCCGAAATTCAGGAATTTGACACTTTGGCAATTCCATAACCCTACCCCTACCCCTAACTATACCCCCTTACCCTGCCCCATAACCCTACCCCATAACCCTAACCTTAACCCTACCCCATAACCCTACCCATAACCGTAACCCTAACCCTACCCATAACACTAACCCTATTCCCAACCCTACTAGGGTTAGAAGAAGGTTGGGGAAAGGGTTAGGGGTAGGGTTAGAGAAAGATTGGGGTAAGGGGTAGGACTAGGGGTAGGGTTAAATTCCTGTAATTATTCCCTTCATTTTACCTCCCTCTCCTGTTTTACCACCTTTCAGAAATCCAAAGCACTTCGGAAGTTCTGAAATTTGAGAATTCGGCAATTCGCCCCTTCGGTTCGGCACTTCCGAAATTTGGGACTTTGAGAATTCAAGACTTTTGGCAGTTCCATAACCCTACCCTTACCCCATAACCCTAACCCTACCCCTACCCCATAACCCTAACCTTAAACTTACCCATAACCCTACCCCCTGGTAAGTGGGTGTCAGTGTGTGTGGTTCAGTCTCTGTGTGTGGGGGCTCAGTCTGTCTGTGTGTGTGTGGTTCAGTCTCGGGGGGGTCAGTTTGTGTGTGTGTGTGTGTGTGTGTCAGTCTGTGTGTGGGGGTGGGGGTTCAGTCTCTGTTTGTTTGGGGGTCAGTCTGTGTTTGTGAGGGTCAAGCAACTATTACCCCACTAATTAGAAATTATATCCCTGTATGTTATGTTTTTGCAAGTATTTATCCAATTGCAGTTTAAACATCTGTATAGACTCTGACAAAACCACCTCTTCAGGCAAAGAATTCCATATCCTTATTGCTCTTACTGTAAAAATACATTTTCTCTGCCTTACATGAAATCTCCTTTCTTCAAGCCTAAAGGTGTGACCTTGTGTCCTATGTATAGCCCTGCTTATGAAAAGATTTCCAGATAATGGTTTGTACAGACCCAAAATATATTTGTATAATGTTATCATATCCCCTCTCAGGCGCCGTTTTTCCAAACTAAAGAGATTTAAATGTTTTAACCTTTCTTCATAACTAAAATGCTCCATTCCTTTTATCAATTTTGTAGCTCGTCTCTGCACTTTTTCTAGTGCCATGATATCTTTCTTTAAAACAGGTGCCCAAAATTGCACAGCATATTCAAGGTGTGGTCTTACCAGCGATTTATAAAGAGGCAAAATTATATTTTCATCTCGAGAATTTATGCCCCTATTTATACATGACAAAACCTTACTGGCCTTAGCAACGGCAGATTGACATTGCATATTGCTGTATAATTTGTTGTCTATAACAATTCCCAAATCCTTCTCGTGTGTGGTTATCCCTAGTTCACTACCATTTAGGGTGTAAATTGCTTGTGCATTCTTAACCCCGAAGTGCATAACTTTGCATTTCTCTACGTTAAATTTCATCTGCCATTTTAGTGCCCAGTCCCCCAATCTATTCAAATCCCTCTGCAGCAAGGCAATATCCTGCTCATATTTTATTACTTTACAAAGTTTTGTGTCATCTGTAAACACTGATATATGGCTTTCAATGCCCATTTCAAGATCATTTATAAATATGTTAAATAGAAGCAGTCCCAAAACAGAACCCTGAGGGACACCACTTACTACTTTTGTCCAGCTTGAAAATTTACCATTAATGACAACTCGTTGTACTCTATCCTTAAGCCAATGTTCTACCCAAGAACAAGAATATTCATCTAGACCAATTTCTTTTAGTTTGAAGACTAACATATTGTGAGGAATCTTATATAATGCCTTGGCAAAATCCAAGTAGATCACATCCACTGCAACACCCTGATCTAAACTTCTACTTACTTCTTCGTAGAATGCAATTAGGTTAGTTTGACATGACCTATGTTTCATAAAACCATGCTGATTATTGCTAATAACACAGTTCTTCCCAATGAATTTCTGAATATTATCCCTTAATAGCAGTTCAAATAATTTCCCAGTCACAGAAGTTAAGCTCACAGGTCTATAATTTCCAGGCAAGGATTTTGAACCCTTTTTAAATATAGGAACAACATCTGCCCTCCTCCAATCCTCTGGTACAATACCTGAAACAAAAGAATCTTGAAAAATTAAATACAGAGGTTCACTTATTTCCCCACTTAGCTCCTTAAGTACTCGTGGGTGGATACCGTCAGGCCCCGGAGCTTTATTTACATAAATTTTCTTTAATAGCTGTAGCACCTTGTCTCGAGTTATTCAATCACAAGTCTGTGTGTGGGGGGTCAATCTGTGTGTGTATCGGTCAGTCTGTGTATGGGTGTGTGTATGCTTATGGGGGGTCAGTCTGTGTATGTATGGGTCAGTCTGTGTGTATGGGTCAGTCTGTGCGTGGTGGTTGGGGTTCAATCTGTGAGTGTGGGGGGTCAGTCTGTGTGTGGGGGGTCAGTCTGTGTAATAATGGGTCAGTCTGTGTATGGGTCAGTGTGTGGGGGGCTCAGTCTGTGTGTGTGTGTGTGTGTGTAGGGGGGTTCAGTCTGTGTGTGGAGGTGGGGGGTTCAGTCTGTGTGTGTGCATATGGCAGGGCTCGGTAAATCCCAGGCACCATGGCGACTAGAAAATTTGCCCTGGTGTCTGGGATTTGTCAGCCTTTTACCTAAAACGGGCGGCTGGGCAAACAATGGAGCTGGCTGGCTGCCTGCGGGAGCATGGAGGCAGGCGGCTCAGGGAGCATTGTAGCCGGCTGCCCTGGTGAGTATGAGTATGTGTATGCCTCTGTCAATGTGTGTGTGAGTGTGCGTGTGTTTGTCAGAGAGCGTGTGTCTGTTTAGGTACCTACCTCCTCCGATAACATGATTGGTGTTTTTACTCGCCTTTTTGTATGTGTATGCCTCTGTCAATGTGTGTGTGATTATGCGTGTGTTTGTCTGTCAGAGAGCGTGTGTCTGTTTAGGTACCTACCTCCTCCGATCACATGATTGGTGTTTTTACTCACCTTTTTTCCCATGCCATGCTGGTTTCGCCGTGGCTTGTCCCTCCTCCATAGCTGAGATCTTAATGATCTCAGCTAAGCCAATGCTTTACCATAGGAAAGCATTGGGAGGATATTACGCATGTTCTCTATGGGTAACTTTGAGCCTCCATGCAGAGTACTGACACAGGACTCTAGTGGCCATCTGAGTGACGGTCACTAGAGGTCTTAGTAGGCAGCAATGTAAAAACTGCCTTTTCTCTGAAAAGGCAGCATTTACATTGAAAAGGCTACAGGGACAGAATATAGGCACCACCAGAACAACTACATTAATCTGTAGTGGTTCTGACCCATACACACCCACACACAAAGACTGACCCCCACACACAAAGACTGACCCCCACACAAAAAGAAGATTTTAGAAGAAAGAAAACATTGAATGGTAAGTTTTTTTTTTTTTTACAGGTTCTTAGTTAAAGGCCCCCTCATTATTTTTAGGGTGAGGGGGGTAGGTAAGGGGATAATTTTTTTTTGGGGGGGGGGGTGGGGGGTGGGGGTGACTAGGGATTTGGGGACCCTAGTCACCTGTTTTTTTTATTTAGGGCCCCCACCCGCCGCTCATGGGTGGGGGCCGGGGGGAGGACAATAGGTCCCCCCCTATTGGTATTTAGGGCCCCCATCCGCCGCTCAGGGGAGGGGGCCAGAGGGGAGGACATTAGGTGCCCCCCCTTATTAGTATTTAGGGCCCCCACCCACCGCTCAGGGGTGGGGGCCAGGGGTAGGACCTTAGGTCCCCCCCTTTTTAGTATTTAGGGCCCTCACCCACTGCTCAGGGGTGGGGGCCAGGGGTAGGACATTAGGTCCCCCCTTATTAGTATTTAGGGCCCCAACCCACTGCTCAGGGGTGTGGGTCAGGGTGCCGGATATTAGGTCCCCCCCTTATTAGTATTTAGGGCTCCCACCCACCGCTCAGGGGTGGGGGCCAGGGGGGAGGACAATAGCCATAGGCTGCTCACTGTTTACTAGACATGCCCCTACTCGCGGTATGGCGAGTAGGGGCATAATTAACTAATACTAAGTCATTTTTACTTAGTATTAGTAAATTTGTCTGAAAGACCAATTTAGGTCTTTCAGCCTTTTGGTAGATAACTACCTAAAACCGTGGGAATAAGGGAGTTATCTACTAAGCGGCTGCAATAGAAGTCCCGAAGTGCCGAAATTCCGAAGTGGCCGAAGTTGCCGAAGTTCCGAAGTGCTGAAGTGCCGAAGTTCCGAAGTGTTTTAGTGCCGAAGTCCCGAATTGCGAAAATCCCGAATTTCGGAATGCCGAACCGAACCGAAAATTTTCCCCATGCACATGCCTAGGTAGCAGTCTGAGTGTGTGTATGGGTCAGTCTGTGTGGGCGGGCAGTCTGTGGGTTTGTATGGGTCAGTCTGTGTAAGTGCTAGAGCTCCAAGTGAGAGACCTCTCATTCCGTGACATCCCACAGATCTGATTGTGCCACCCCTTCCCTGCAAGGTAAGATTAGGGAAAGGGAATATTCTTTATTTTTTATTTTTTTATTAATAAAGTAAAAATTGTAAAGCTCTTCCCCATTCCACTCTCTACACCCCCTGAACACAGTACACCCTCACAGATAGTGAACCCCCCCACATACAGTACACTCCCATGAACACAGAGTACACCTTTGCATACACACATAGTGTAAGGGATAGAAAGCAGTGTGTGTTTGTGTGTCCAAAGTCCAAAGCACTTCGGAAGTTCTGAAATTTGAGAATTCGGCAATTCGCCCCTTCGGTTCGGCACTTCCGAAATTTGGGACTTTGAGAATTCAAGACTTTTGGCAGTTCCATAACCCTACCCTTACCCCATAACCCTAACCCTACCCCTACCCCATAACCCTAACCTTAAACTTACCCATAACCCTACCCCCTGGTAAGTGGGTGTCAGTGTGTGTGGTTCAGTCTCTGTGTGTGGGGGCTCAGTCTGTCTGTGTGTGTGTGGTTCAGTCTCGGGGGGGTCAGTTTGTGTGTGTGTGTGTGTGTCAGTCTGTGTGTGGGGGTGGGGGTTCAGTCTCTGTTTGTTTGGGGGTCAGTCTGTGTTTGTGAGGGTCAAGCAACTATTACCCCACTAATTAGAAATTATATCCCTGTATGTTATGTTTTTGCAAGTATTTATCCAATTGCAGTTTAAACATCTGTATAGACTCTGACAAAACCACCTCTTCAGGCAAAGAATTCCATATCCTTATTGCTCTTACTGTAAAAATACATTTTCTCTGCCTTACATGAAATCTCCTTTCTTCAAGCCTAAAGGTGTGACCTTGTGTCCTATGTATAGCCCTGCTTATGAAAAGATTTCCAGATAATGGTTTGTACAGACCCAAAATATATTTGTATAATGTTATCATATCCCCTCTCAGGCGCCGTTTTTCCAAACTAAAGAGATTTAAATGTTTTAACCTTTCTTCATAACTAAAATGCTCCATTCCTTTTATCAATTTTGTAGCTCGTCTCTGCACTTTTTCTAGTGCCATGATATCTTTCTTTAGAACAGGTGCCCAAAATTGCACAGCATATTCAAGGTGTGGTCTTACCAGCGATTTATAAAGAGGCAAAATTATATTTTCATCTCGAGAATTTATGCCCCTATTTATACATGACAAAACCTTACTGGCCTTAGCAACGGCAGATTGACATTGCATATTGCTGTATAATTTGTTGTCTATAACAATTCCCAAATCCTTCTCGTGTGTGGTTATCCCTAGTTCACTACCATTTAGGGTGTAAATTGCTTGTGCATTCTTAACCCCGAAGTGCATAACTTTGCATTTCTCTACGTTAAATTTCATCTGCCATTTTAGTGCCCAGTCCCCCAATCTATTCAAATCCCTCTGCAGCAAGGCAATATCCTGCTCATATTTTATTACTTTACAAAGTTTTGTGTCATCTGTAAACACTGATATATGGCTTTCAATGCCCATTTCAAGATCATTTATAAATATGTTAAATAGAAGCAGTCCCAAAACAGAACCCTGAGGGACACCACTTACTACTTTTGTCCAGCTTGAAAATTTACCATTAATGACAACTCGTTGTACTCTATCCTTAAGCCAATGTTCTACCCAAGAACAAGAATATTCATCTAGACCAATTTCTTTTAGTTTGAAGACTAACATATTGTGAGGAATCTTATATAATGCCTTGGCAAAATCCAAGTAGATCACATCCACTGCAACACCCTGATCTAAACTTCTACTTACTTCTTCGTAGAATGCAATTAGGTTAGTTTGACATGACCTATGTTTCATAAAACCATGCTGATTATTGCTAATAACACAGTTCTTCCCAATGAATTTCTGAATATTATCCCTTAATAGCAGTTCAAATAATTTCCCAGTCACAGAAGTTAAGCTCACAGGTCTATAATTTCCAGGCAAGGATTTTGAACCCTTTTTAAATATAGGAACAACATCTGCCCTCCTCCAATCCTCTGGTACAATACCTGAAACAAAAGAATCTTGAAAAATTAAATACAGAGGTTCACTTATTTCCCCACTTAGCTCCTTAAGTACTCGTGGGTGGATACCGTCAGGCCCCGGAGCTTTATTTACATAAATTTTCTTTAATAGCTGTAGCACCTTGTCTCGAGTTATTCAATCACAAGTCTGTGTGTGGGGGGTCAATCTGTGTGTGTATCGGTCAGTCTGTGTATGGGTGTGTGTATGGGTGTGGGGGGGGTCAGTGTGTGTATGCTTATGGGGGGTCAGTCTGTGTATGTATGGGTCAGTCTGTGTGTATGGGTCAGTCTGTGCGTGGTGGTTGGGGTTCAATCTGTGAGTGTGGGGGGTCAGTCTGTGTGTGGGGGGTCAGTCTGTGTAATAATGGGTCAGTCTGTGTATGGGTCAGTGTGTGGGGGGCTCAGTCTGTGTGTGTGTGTGTGTGTGTAGGGGGGTTCAGTCTGTGTGTGGAGGTGTGGGGTTCAGTCTGTGTGTGTGCATATGGCAGGGCTCGGTAAATCCCAGGCACCATGGCGACTAGAAAATTTGCCCTGGTGTCTGGGATTTGTCAGCCTTTTACCTAAAACGGGCGGCTGGGCAAACAATGGAGCTGGCTGGCTGCCTGCGGGAGCATGGAGGCAGGCGGCTCAGGGAGCATTGTAGCCGGCCGCCCTGGTGAGTATGAGTATGTGTATGCCTCTGTCAATGTGTGTGTGAGTGTGCGTGTGTTTGTCAGAGAGCGTGTGTCTGTTTAGGTACCTACCTCCTCCGATAACATGATTGGTGTTTTTACTCGCCTTTTTGTATGTGTATGCCTCTGTCAATGTGTGTGTGATTATGCGTGTGTTTGTCTGTCAGAGAGCCTGTGTCTGTTTAGGTACCTACCTCCTCCGATCACATGATTGGTGTTTTTACTCACCTTTTTTCCCATGCCATGCTGGTTTCGCCGTGGCTTGTCCCTCCTCCATAGCTGAGATCTTAATGATCTCAGCTAAGCCAATGCTTTACCATAGGAAAGCATTGGGAGGATATTACGCATGTTCTCTATGGGTAACTTTGAGCCTCCATGCAGAGTACTGACACAGGACTCTAGTGGCCATCTGAGTGACGGTCACTAGAGGTCTTAGTAGGCAGCAATGTAAAAACTGCCTTTTCTCTGAAAAGGCAGCATTTACATTGAAAAGGCTACAGGGACAGAATATAGGCACCACCAGAACAACTACATTAATCTGTAGTGGTTCTGACCCATACACACCCACACACAAAGACTGACCCCCACACACAAAGACTGACCCCCACACAAAAAGAAGATTTTAGAAGAAAGAAAACATTGAATGGTAAGTTTTTTTTTTTTTTACAGGTTCTTAGTTAAAGGCCCCCTCATTATTTTTAGGGTGAGGGGGGTAGGTAAGGGGATAATTTTTTGGGGGGGGGGGGGGTGGGGGGTGGGGGTGACTAGGGATTTGGGGACCCTAGTCACCTGTTTTTTTTATTTAGGGCCCCCACCCGCCGCTCATGGGTGGGGGCCGGGGGGAGGACAATAGGTCCCCCCCTATTGGTATTTAGGGCCCCCATCCGCCGCTCAGGGGTGGGGGCCAGAGGGGAGGACATTAGGTGCCCCCCCTTATTAGTATTTAGGGCCCCCACCCACCGCTCAGGGGTGGGGGCCAGGGGTAGGACCTTAGGTCCCCCCCTTTTTAGTATTTAGGGCCTTCACCCACTGCTCAGGGGTGGGGGCCAGGGGTAGGACATTAGGTCCCCCCTTATTAGTATTTAGGGCCCCAACCCACTGCTCAGGGGTGTGGGTCAGGGTGCCGGATATTAGGTCCCCCCCTTATTAGTATTTAGGGCTCCCACCCACCGCTCAGGGGTGGGGGCCAGGGGGGGGGACAATAGCCATAGGCTGCTCACTGTTTACTAGACATGCCCCTACTCGCGGTATGGCGAGTAGGGGCATAATTAACTAATACTAAGTCATTTTTACTTAGTATTAGTAAATTTGTCTGAAAGACCAATTTAGGTCTTTCAGCCTTTTGGTAGATAACTACCTAAAACCGTGGGAATAAGGGAGTTATCTACTAAGCGGCTGCAATAGAAGTCCCGAAGTGCCGAAATTCCGAAGTGGCCGAAGTTGCCGAAGTTCCGAAGTGCTGAAGTGCCGAAGTTCCGAAGTGTTTTAGTGCCGAAGTCCCGAATTGCGAAAATCCCGAATTTCGGAATGCCGAACCGAACCGAAAATTTTCCCCATGCACATGCCTAGGTAGCAGTCTGAGTGTGTGTATGGGTCAGTCTGTGTGGGCGGGCAGTCTGTGGGTTTGTATGGGTCAGTCTGTGTAAGTGCTAGAGCTCCAAGTGAGAGACCTCTCATTCCGTGACATCCCACAGATCTGATTGTGCCACCCCTTCCCTGCAAGGTAAGATTAGGGAAAGGGAATATTCTTTATTTTTTATTTTTTTATTAATAAAGTAAAAATTGTAAAGCTCTTCCCCATTCCACTCTCTACACCCCCTGAACACAGTACACCCTCACAGATAGTGAACCCCCCCACATACAGTACACTCCCATGAACACAGAGTACACATTTGCATACATACATAGTGTAAGGGATAGAAAGCAGTGTGTGTTTGTGTGTAAGGGATGTATTGTGTGTTTCTGGTTGTGTTTAAGGGATGCATTTTGTGAATCTGTGTTTGTATGTTTTTTTTTTTTTTTAATTCTTTATTTTGTTGTGCATAGCTTTTTCAAACAACTTTTGTTCCATGATGGCATGCTATGGTATGATATGCTTATAGAGGTATATACATGGCATAGAGGTGAAAAACACATTTTTCAATAAGGAACAACAGGAAATTATAGGAAGTTTGGTTGGTCACAGTGAGGTTAGTTTAGCGTTGTGTGATGTTTGGCTATGTGATTCTGTGCAGTCTATTATGGGACTAGCTGGTCTCGGTTGGGTGTTCGTGCCGGGCTGGCGAGGTGGTTTGACAGTTTTACGGTGGCTTGTATCAGTGATGTGTTTGGATGGTCGTGTGTGTACAGGCTTCTATGCTTGTGTCTGTCGTGTTATGAGTGGGGGGGGGGGTGAGCGGGGGGGGGTGATAGCTCTGTATTCGTGGAGCGTAATTTCGCATTCGGGCATCGACGTTCTTTGTGCTGTTCTGGGTCTGGGTACCTGAGTGTCTGTCTGGGAGTTAGTTAGAGAAGAAACAGTAAATCATAGTGAAAGGCAACATAAACATAAAGTATTAAACATAAAGTGTTAAACATGAAGTTATCTTCTGTCGGTTTCTCCTTCGCTGGGATGGGGGTACTGTGGGTAATAGTCCGACATGGTCCGACTTTGGGTTTCATCAGTGGGCAAGTGTCCATGGAACTTAAGACCCCAGTCCACTTGTTCCCGGGGCGTGAGGGGAGGCTATTGCGGTTTCTCCGTTCTCTCTTCGGCGTTTCGGGTTCTGGTTCGGCGAACTGATTGTTTTCAGGTAGTCGGCTGCTTCCTCCGGTGTCGTGAGGACTTGTGTTGTCCCTGCATGGGTGACTTCCATGGAGCCTCCTGCTCCCCACCTGTAGGCTATACCTGCAGCGCGTAACTGTGTGGCAGTTTGGCCGTATGACTTGCGCCACAGTAGTGTGGCTCTAGATAGATCTTGATAGAACGTAAGTTCTGCTTCTTCAAAGGACAGCGGTGTGCGATCCTTAAGCGCCGCCATGATATGGAGCTTGTCCTGTACTGTTACGCACCTTAAGATGACGTCTCGAGCTGCTGGTGATTTCAGTTGTGTGTAGGTTGGGAGCCGATAGACTCCATCTATGGTGAGTTTCTTAGCAGTTGCGTGTGGGAGTATGCTGGTCAGGAGGCGCCTAGCATAATGCGGCAGTTCTTCTGCTGTAATTGCTTGTGGTATTCCTCTGATTTTAATGTGTGTTCGCCTTTGTCTATCTTCTATGGTCGCCATCTTAAGTGCCATGATTTTTTGGTGATGCTGTATGTGTTGTACCTGATCTTCCAGCGTTGTCAGGTGAGTTTTGACTTCCACCACGTCTTGTTCTGTGGCAGTTACCCGGTCTGTGACCGTTTGCACCTCCGTTTTGAGGAGGGCCATGTCGGCCGCCCAGAGCCTGTGTATGTCTGCGAGTAGGAGTTTGAGATCGCCTTTGGTGGCCGGTGCAGCATCATCTGGAGCTTCGGGCTGCGGTGTCAGCGTGGACTGTATGGCCGGCTGGGTCTCTGATCTGCCCTGCTCTGTTTGGGGAGTGCGGTCTGACTTCCAGTCATCTCCCGTGGGCCTAGGAGTGGGACGTGGCTGCGCGGGGCGTTGTAACAGCGCGCCTATGTCTCTGCTGTCCGCCGCAGGTTTTTGGGACCTGCGCCCCATTGCCGCTGAGGGAGCCGGTGGTTCCGTAGGTGTGGGGATTAGTGGGTGCCCTCCTCTCTCTAACCTTGGTCGGAGCAGGAAGTCCTCCAGGCCTCGGATAGTCGTTGCGAGGTAGGCCCCGGTTTTGCGTTTCCGCTTAGGAAGCTTCTGCGGGTGTAAAAACGGCATCGATCGGTGCCTCTTGTCTTTCTGCCCCCGTTTCTGGAGGTTGTAGGGCTGGATGAGTGCACGTTTCGGTGATTTTGCCCAGATTCAGTGAGTACGGTAAGGAGACTGTAGAAATGGCGTCTGGTGCCATGCGATGGCCTGTGTTTGTATGTTTAAGGGATGCAAGGTGTGTTTCTTTGTCTGTAAGCGGTGCATTGAGTGTGTGTGTAAGAGATGCATTGAGCTTCTGTGTGTGTGTAAGAGAAGCAGTATGTGTGTGTGTGTAAGGGATGCATTGTTTGTTTCTGTGTATTTGTGCAAGGGATGCATTGTCTTTGTGTGTAATGGATGCATTGCATGTTTCTCTGTGTGTAAGGGAAGCATGGTGTGTTTCTGTGTGTGTATAGGGAAGCATTGTAGTGTGAAAGAGAGAGTTTGTGGGGTAGGATAGGGGCTGAGTCCTACCAGCCCCTTTGTGCTTCTCTTTCCCCCCTACCTCAGCCTCTCTCCCCTCTTGTCTCATACTGCTCTCCCGAAGCACCAAAGTGGCTGCAGCATCAGTCGCCTATAGGAAGCGCCGGCCCTGCCTAAATGCATACGCACACACTTTACACTTCTCAGCACACACACACACGCAATCTCAAAAGCTCCTATACATTAGCACATGCTCACACTACACACTACTACTAGTTACACATAGTTGAACAACAGGGAGTGCTGGTGCTGCGGTTACACCGGGGCCCATCGATTGGGCCGTGCAATTATGGTCTTCAGGGGCCCAAAACAGTTTTTGCACCAGGGCCCACTCTACGTTAGTTCCACCTCTGTGCAACAGCTTCCCCGGCACACAAGCTCTGCCCCTGCATGGAAGATTGCCTCCCCGTGCGCAAGCTCCGTCCTTAATCTCTGACTGAGACAAACACTGACAGACATACACACATTCTGACAGACATACAGTGACAGGCACACACTCTCTGACTGAGACACACACTGAGACAGACACACACACACACACACATTTTTTCACAAATTGCTATTTTTATTTAAATCCACCCATCCTCCCGATCTTTGGGAGAGCTGAGTGGATCTTTCCCTGGTGTCCAGTGTGTCTCCTCTTAATCTTCCTCCCATTTCTCTCTGCTCAGTTTCCAAATTCGGCAGCATCCGGAATGATAGAAAACAAAAGGTTTCCGAATTAATTGATCCGAAACTTTTAATCCATTTATTTTCATAAGGATAGAAAATTAAGGACTTCTCTATTAAGCAACTGGAATAGCAACATTGATATATATATATATATATATGTATATATATATATTTGTGTTAGGTGCTCATGATAGTACAGAGTAAAATACCATAATGAAATGTAGGATAGTAAAAAGAGCAAGTCGGTTGTGGTGTGCCGGAACCGACGATGAGGTAGGCCTGAGAAAGAAGAGGGCCTACCAAGGAAAAAGGAAATAGAAAGGAAAATAAATGTTAAAATGTGGTGTGGTGGGAGGGTCATTCAACACTGACCTCGAACGGTAAGGAGCAAGGTAAGGGGTGTGCCTTAAAGGGAAACTCCAGTGCCAGGAAAACAATCCGTTTTCCTGGCACTGGAGGGTCCCTCTCCCTCCCACCCCCCAATCCCCGGTTACTGAAGGGGTGAAAACCCCTTCAGTCACTCACCTCAGGCAGCGACATGTCCCACGTCGCTGCCTGCTCCTCCCCCGCCGCTCCACCTTCTGATTCCGTCGGCCGGTGGGCGAGACTGAGCCGCGCATGCGCATTAGCGCACCCCATAGGAAAGCATTGAAAATTAATTTCAATGCTTCCCTATGGGGAATAGAGCGACGCTGGAGGTCCTCACACAGCGTGAGGACGTCCAGCGACGCTCTAGCACAGATAATCTGTGCTAGGGACCAGGAAGTTTCCTCTAGTGGCTGTCTAGTAAAAAACTGCAATAATTACACTTGCAGGGTTAAGGGTAATGGGAGTTGGCACCCAGACCACTCCAATGAGCAGAAGTGGTCTGGGTGCCTGGAGTGTCCCTTTAAATAGGCTAGGAGTGGATACCAAACACCTCCCACAAATACAGGCCAAATTGCCTCAATACTTGTGTTAGGTGATCATGATAGTACAGAGTAAAATACCATAATGAAATGTAGGATAGTAAAAAGAGCAAGTCGGTTGTGGTGTGCCGGAATCGATGATGAGGTAGGCCTGAGAAAGAAGAGGGCAAAAATTAAGTAATCAATTTATTACAGACAACCAATACAGATACATATATCAACCAGACATGTTTTTGAAAGCATCCCTTAATTCTTGTACTGGGTTCGGTATGTACCGTGAGTAAGCAGTTGACTTCCAGTGCCCCAGTGCTTTTATAACATGCACTGGGATGTTGACACTGGAGGCTGTGGATGCTGCCCCTATGCGGAAGGAGTGCCCTGAGTAGTTAGCTGCGTTGAGGCCCAGTTGAGTGAGTAAAGACCTGACGTAGGTCATGAAGGTTGTAGTGGTGAGTACCGAATTTTGTAATAGGAATAATGGTTGTGATGGTAGTAAATTATGATGCTGTATGTATGCATCAAGAACCCTGACGGGGCACCATCTGCTGTGCGTGGGATAGTATGTTATCTTACTGGTACATATTGACTGGTTTTGGAGTGAGGTAGAGTCAGGATGTAATGATCCATATGTTTTGTTAAGTGGGAATAGAGGAGAATAGGAGTACATTGTGTCGCATTGGTTGTAGTGAACTCTCTAGGTCTTAGGAATCCATAGAAAGCTATGTATATTGCTGCTTTGATTACATAATTTGTGTTGGTGTCAAAAGGTTTTAAATCAAGCAGGTTAGACAATGCTTTGAAGATATGGTTGTCTATGGGTAGCCTCTGTGATGTACGTGTGGGTTCAGATTTTTTAATGCCTCTGATGATAGTATTAATCTGGTGAGAGGCCATGAAACTTGTGTTGTTTGGTTGTAAGATTAGCATATGGTGTTGAATGCCTGTGAGATAAAGTTTGATGGTGTCATATGACATTTTAAGTTTAAGGTGGCAAAAAGAAGCAAAACCCAAAAAAGATGTCATGACAAAAGGTTGCATGATGTTATGTTCCAATTGGAATCTTGAATAATGTAAAAGCCCTGTCGTTTGTTTTGTGTGTATTTTTTGACAGTGCCAATTGGGACAGTGTCCTGCTATGATGCATGATGGTGTCTAGTCCAGTATTAGTTGTTGAAATGTTGGAGTAGTGGTGGCTGTGAGCGCAGCTGATGGGAGTGCTTGATGAAATGCCTGAAATTTAAAACGAGACAAACTGTCAGCAGCTGTGTTACATATACCTGGAACATGGAAACAATACAGGAAAAAATTATGACAAGCTGCCAACCAAGTGAGTTTCCTCAGAAATCTCATGATCGTAAGGTATTTGGAACGACCTTTGTTGATGATGTGACAGGTTGCCTGGTTATCTGAGTAGCAACGAACTGGCATGTTTGCCCATAAATGATCCCATGCTACGGCAGCCACCACGATGGGATAGATCTCAAAGAGAGCTGAGGTAGTGGAAAACCTTCCGAATCCTGAACTGCTGTAGGCCAGCTGCCCCAAAGTCATTCGTTCCCAAAAATTGCTGCAAAACCTGTGGTAGATGCCGCATCTGACCAAATGGTAGGTGATGAGTCAGCCAATTGAGGGAGGAACATACTTTTACCATTCCAAGTGGTTAAAAAAAAAATTTCTTCCACATTGTATGTCTGCCGTAGCTTGAGTATCTAAGGACAACCTGTGTGTGTCGTGTAGAAAGCGTGGAAAAAGATACAAGAGTCGTGATATGAAGGAGCGGCCTTGAGGTATGATACGCATGGCAAAATTTAGTGAACCCAGTAGAGACTGTAGCTCTTTGCGGTTGCAAGTACCGAGCTGAAGGTAGTGGTTGATGTAGGTAAGGATGTTGTCTATCTTGTTGTGTGGCAGGCTTGCTTGCATTGTGGTAGAGTCTAATTGAATACCCAGGAATGTGATAATCGAGTCTGGCCCCTCCGTTTTCTATGGGGAGATTGGTACACCTAATTGCTCGAATAGTTTAGTTGTGGCTTTGAGGCTACTAGGAGGGGAAGTATTCTCCTCGACCAGTAAGAAATCGTCCAGGTAATGTAATACCGTAGGGCATCTGGCTATGTTCAATAGTAACCAGCACAATGCTTCAGCAAATGTGTCGAAAATAGCTGGGCTACTTTTGGACCCAAAAGTTAAACGGGAGAAAAATAGTAGTTCCCGGACCACTTGATGCCATGCAGGTGCTACAGTATGGGGTGGATTGGCAGCAATTTAAAGGTATTAGTAATATCGGTCTTACTAAGCCATGCTCCGACCCCTGCTTGTATGATAGCTGTAATGGCATGATCTATGGTGGTGTATTGCAGGGAGAATTCTTCGGAGGGTATGAGGGAATTAAGACTGGGGTTGGCCGATGAGTGTGGTGCAGACTAGTCAATGATGAGTCTCTGTTTAAGGGAAGATTTCCCAGTGACAATACCAACGGGGTTAGTGCGCCATTCTTTGAATGGAGGAGCTTTGAAAGGCCCCAATAAGAAACCCTCAACAACTAATTGGGCTATGAGAGTGTCAACAGCTGTGGTATTGTGTTGTGCGGTTTGTAGATTATGGCATTCCAGAGTCCCGGACGGTACGTGTAGAATACCCGTGTGGAAGCCTTCTGTTAAACCGGAGATAAGAAAGTCTACCAAGTGTTTAGACAGGTGATGTGACATACATGCAGTAAATACCGGAATATTAATGGACGTTAGGTAAGGCTTAGAGTACATTTTATTTGGACACATGGTTTTTGCATGTGCCCTAAAACATTTTAAACAGATATGTAATAATCTGCAACCGCTATAATTACAAGACCCAACATTGAAATTATTACATATCTGGGACTTGCCCAGAAACTTGATTGGGCGTCCCAGTTTGTCTCTTGTCAATTTCTCTGGAACACCAGAGGAACTAGCTCCTTGCGTGGAGGCATGTTCGTCCGCCATGTTGGGACAGAAATTTGTCGTATGGGCTATAGAGGAGCAGTATGCACAAGCCGGTGTTCTTAGACCTGCAAAGTGTCTGCAAAATATGATGGTATCAATCCTTCCCCGGTTGGATCTTGTTCCATACTGGGAGAAGGCTCCAGACACTTTTGCAGAAAAAGACCTATGGTAGTCATAAAAGGCTGAACCACCATATTTGTTGCCCAGGTCTACCAGCATGTGCATATAACGATCAACTCCTCTTGTCTATTGGGATAGACCGCACAGATGACATCCCGGTAAATACCAAAGGCCAGTACAAACTCGGGGATAGTCAGTTTCCTGTTTAGGCGAGCAACTAATAGCAAGTCGGCTGGTGCTTGTGAAGCCGCAGCGGGTGGCCATGCTAGAGTAAGG
This sequence comes from Pelobates fuscus, assembly GCF_036172605.1. Taxonomy (NCBI): domain Eukaryota; kingdom Metazoa; phylum Chordata; class Amphibia; order Anura; family Pelobatidae; genus Pelobates; species Pelobates fuscus. The sequence goes on along the minus strand of NC_086321.1, from coordinate 315,307,808 downwards.
GCCGTGGTGACCGACTCAAGTTTCTCCAGCCTGGAGTTGACCTTACTCATGGACGCCATGAGTGAAGGCAACATGGAATGTATGTCTCCTGGGTTGGACTGGCTAGGTCCTTCCCCGGCATCCATGTTGTTAGTTGAGGTACGTAGCAGTTTGAAAAGTTCTGCTTTCCTTGCTGTAGCGGGGTAGGGGATTTGCCATCTCCTCAATTCCGTAGTTACACGAGGGATCGTCCAGGATCTGATCGATGCTGGACTAGTTACCTCTCCTCCTTGTGTAGGAGTGATAGCTCTAGCCTAAGTGCTAGGCAGGGAGAAATCCTCTACCCCTTCCTGAGACATACTAAAACAAAACAATTAATTAGTGTATGAAAAACCACCAAGATCGTACTCGCAGGCTAGCTAAGCCGGATGGCGAAACATTACACTTGTTTGGTGACAGGTGAGGCCCTACTAGTTGCCAAGTGGCTTGAGAGGCTCTATCTATGCGTTAGCGCGAGGGGATTTTAGGCCACCCGTCATAGTGGCAGGAATTTTAGGCCTCTCGGTGACTGTAACACAGAAAACAGGGGAAGGGAGTGACAGGTGAGGCCCTCTGTATGCGACATGCGAAGCGACTAACTCACGTGTGGCCCGATGGGTGTTTGCCTCTGAAACATTGAGGCGGGGTGTTGGCCTCGCGGGACCACTAACTGATGGCAATTGCCAAGAAAGGGTAAATACCTATTGGGAAGCCTATGACCCTATTGCCAGTACTCTAACCTAGGGGGGAGAAATGAAATGTATGGCAGAATACCATATGAGCAGGCGAACGTACCTGGTAGTATGAATATCTCACAGGGATGCGGTGAAATATATATATATAAACCTGGACAGCCTGAAATGGGTAAAAAAGAGTAATATAGTGAGTGTGGACTGTGTGGGAATGATGTAGACTGTGTAGCCCATACCAGCAGTATTTTTTAAGGGCTTGATTGTGGAGTTTTATTTGGTAAATGAAGTGTAGTGATAAACCATGAGAATATAAATGTGTTACCAAGGCAAAGTGATGCCGTGTCTTTAATGCAAAATGTTGTCTAAAACAGGGGGGGATGTATGATGGGTGTCAAGTAAAAAAGAGGATAGGGTGAGGGAGGCCGTGGCCTACATTTAAAAAGCGTTATGTTGATATATAATTGAATAACAACAAAGGGGCAGGGATGAAAACAATGCTTTAAAGTGATGTAAAGTTATATATAATATTACTGTAATGTAAAAGACGTATGATTGGTTGGATCAGTACGTGTGATTCAACCCGAGAATTCATTACTTGGAAAAGGAAACGGTATCCTTATGTATATGTTGTGTCGTAGTTTAAAACACAGAAATGAGGCCTGTAATTGTACGCTGAACCAACTTGACTGAAATGGATAAGTATGGAAAACCCCTGAAAGCGTGGGAGTCAAAATGATCCATACAGATATGTGAGTTGGTTTTGAATGGAATTTAATACAATACTGATACCTTTAAACAGAAATAGAATTTAATCTATCTATTTAAATAAGCAAATCGTTTAACCGAATGGTATATACATGAAATGAATGTAATGCACGAAAGGATTTATGCGTAATACATAGCAAGAAAACCGAAAGCCTATGTCAAGGGAAACAGAAGCTGGAACAAATAGTTTATACGCATGAATTTTATGCGAACAAGCAAGTGTGTTTTCGCATATCATGAATAAGTGCCGAATGGCGAAACAACCGAAAGGATAACTTGTTTCACTGTAACACAGGAACAGTTATATGCGAAATGACAACCTTTAACTAATATACTGGTTAGCCGAATACCGTACGAAATGAAAACCGCGAACGGTTTGTTCAATTTGCGACATAACAGGTAAAAACCGTAAAGCAAGGACCCATGCTGTACCGGACGCCGTGAGAACCGATCCTGGCGTGACAGGTAGGTCTAACTTACGGTTTAGGAGTCCCTGGGATGCGATCTACGACAATGACCGGGGTCAGAAGAAGCTGGACGGACGGAAAGGCCTGAAAACAGGATTCATGGACACAGCTTGCCGCAGAAAAACTCGTGGATACTGAAAACCAAGATGGCGTCTGAGAGAACCCGGAAGTGGATCCTCATTCAACGCTGACCTCGAACGGTAAGGAGCAAGGTAAGGGGTGTGCCTTAAGTAGGCTAGGAGTGGACACCAAGCACCTCCCACAAATACAGGCAAAATTGCTTTAATACATATAAAATTTAATTCTAAGTGAATTTTGATATTAATATATAATTAAATATATTACTAGCAAAATGTATATATTTGAGGGGCGTGGCTTGTCGAGAGCGTTCGCATGTCCGCAAAGCTCTGGTGCCACTACACGATAACCGGCAAATTGCCCCTCTCAACGGCAGCTTAACCCCATCCGTGCCCCTGATAACTGAGACATCATAAGATGGCGAGAAGCTCAAAACCGTCTCTGGGGAGGGCAGCGGGAATATCGGAGACCTCAATTTAGTCCAGGCTTAGGCCAAAGTGGCGGAGTGGCCGGGCCACTCCGTTTCATCCTTTGAGGAGGAACTACTGGATGCTCCGGATCCTATACAGGGAGTGGTTCTCCCAGTTGGACCACTACAGTCTAAAGATATGGTTCACATACGTACCTTGATGGTTGACACACGTACCTTCTTCCGTGCTGACCTGGTGGTGTTACAGGAAGAACTGACAGCTGTCACAGACAGGGTAAAAGCAATGGAAGAAGATGTGTCCTCCCTTTCTCAGCACCATGCAGCGGAGCAGATCAGACACCTGCAGGCCTCACATAAAGCTATGCAGGCCGATTGGACACTATGGACGATGCGCGTTGGCATCATCCATCCAGCACACCAACAATTATTTTATTATATTTAATAATTTTCCATTGTTCTTCACTTACCAACCTAGTATTCTCTAGGTTCCACCTGGCGGCCCTACCAGGTTACAACCGACCATATCGGTCCTCCCTCTCATCACACCTTATGTCACTCAACAGTCACCCAATACAAACCCCGCTGACAACCCCACAGCCATTAGCTTGTTACTCAGGCGGAGTTCACCGGAGATCAACAGTCCGTTTCAATTATTTACCTAATTATACTCTTGCTCCGTTTGTACCTAGGCACCAACATGTCAATTTTGTCTGTTCCTTTTTCATTTTGTTATACGAGCTATGTCATGCTTATGTTTATTTTCTGTTATAAGCTACCCTGGAGCGGGACTAAAATAAAGAACTAAAAAAAAAAAAATACATTATATATTTAGAGTTATATGTTGGGGAATTTGCCTGACTACCCAGGCAGCCCCCTGCAATCCAGCTGAAGCTGATCCAAGTTATGTAGTCGCGGTGTCATCGCGATCACATGACTTGGATCAGCCAAATTGAATGCAGGGGGACTGCCTTGGCTGTCAGGCATCCCCCAGATTGGATACGGCGGGGCAAGTATAGTTGGAAGGGGGGCGGGGGACTTCGCCAGCACGACATTGACATGTCATTAAGCCCTACCTAACGTTGTTAAAGCCAATGCCATTAGGGACGTAATAACACGTCCTAACGGCGCAAATGTATTGAAAGGGCAATCCGCCTCGAAATGCAAAACATGTACCTCCAATGAAAACATACATGCGTTTAATTGTGGGTATATTTAAAAATAGCTTGCAAAATCTGCAGCTTTCTTGTCTACAGCCTTTGCATGTTCAGCCAAGACTTTCTGTGGCTGTCCAGTCACAGACTTCCCAATATAGCTCGCTGAGAAGTCTTTGCAAGGTAGGTGCTGTGGGCAATTGCCTGCCTTTTAAGTTTAGCTCAACTACACTAAACTACAAGGAAATATGAGGAACACTTGTCTGATTGACAGTCAGGGGTGCGTAACAAGGATAATTTGTAAAAGTGGCAATTGCTATTGAAATCTGCACTTTTTGTGAAAGAAAAAAGGACTTACTCTTTGCATAAAGCACTTCAGCAAGCTAAAGTGCTTTAGGTGTTTGGATTGTTCCTTTAATATTGTGCATATACTAATTATTATCATCCTTTATGAAGTACCAACATAGTCAGCAGCGCTGTACCATTGGAGAAAATAGACAGCACAGTATAGACCTTCTTTCGGCACTCCAGATGTTGTGGACTACATCTCTCATGATGCTCTTACAGCCGCAATGATGGCAAACCATCAATGGAGATGTAGTCCATAACATCTGGAGTGCTGAAGGCTGTCTGTTATAGACCAACTAAAACAAAAGGAATAGAGGAACGTGACCATGAACTGAGATTTAAAATTGGATATTTCTCCTGTGATGCAGAATGCATTTGTGTGTCCTTAAGGAGTTGACTGTGCAGTATCTTTGGAATGGATTTATGATGATTTCCATCATATTTCATAAGAAGGAAGTGGTCAAATGTGCAAATTATGTGAAAAATTAAAATAATAATAATAAAAAAAATATTAAAAATGCCCACCCCCACCAAGGCTCTGCATCACACACACACACACACTGCACTCATACACACACACACTGCATTCACACACACACACACTGCACTCTTACACACACACACACACTGCATTCATACACACTGCATTCATACACACACACTGCACTCATACACACACTGCACTCATACACACACACTGCACTCATACACACACACTGCATTCATACACACACACACTGCACTCATACACACACACTGCACTCATACACACACACTGCACTCATACACACACACTGCATTCATACATACACACTGCACTCACACACACACACACTGCAGTCATACACTCACTGCACTCATATACACTCTGCACTCATACACAACTCATACACACACTGCAGTCACTCATACACACTGCACTCATACACACACATTGCATTCATACATACACACTGCACTCATACACACACTGCACTCATAGACACACTGCACTCATAGACACACACTGCAGTCATACACACACTGCACTCATACACACACACTGCACACTGCACTCATACACACACACTGCACACTGCACTCATACACACACTGCACTCACTCAGACACACTGCACTCATACACACACATTGCATTCATACATACACACTGCACTCATACACACTGCACTCATAGACACACACTGCAGTCATACACACACTGCAGTCATACACACTGCACTCATACACACACTGCATTCATACACACACTGCATTCATACACACACACTGCACTCATACACACTGCATTCAAAGACACACTGCACTCATACACACACACACTGCACTCATACACACACTGCACTCATACACAACACAGCATTCATACATACACACTGCACTCATACACACACTGCACTCATACACACTGCACTCATATACACACATTGCATTCATACATACACACTGCACTCATACACACTGCACTCATACACACACACTGCAGTCATACACACACACTGCAGTCATACACACTGCATTCATACACACACACTGCACTCATACACACTGCACTCATACATACACACTGCACTCATACACACACTGCACTCACTCATACACACTGCACTCATACACACACATTGCATTCATACATACACACTGCACTCACACACACTGCAGTCATACACACTGCACTCACACACACTGCACTCATACACACACACACACTGCACTCATATACACACACACTGCATTCATATACACACACACTGCATTCATTATATACACACACTGTAAATAAATATTCAATTAATATAATTTTTTTAGGATCTAATTTTATTTAGAAATTTACCAGTAGCTGCTGCATTTCCCACCCTTGTCTTATACTCGAGTCAATAAGTTTTCCCAGTTTTTGGGGGTAAAATTAGGGGCCTTGGCTTATATTCGGGTCGGCTTATACTCGAGTATATACGGTACATGATATATAGACTGCATCACTGTTGTAGGAAAAAATATAGTTTACATCTAATCTAACTAAGGAAATCGATAGAAGGTTAATTGAACCCATATTTTCACCTTTGTGTTTTTTTTAGAATCTTTACTGTGGTGAATTGATGTCAGGAGTACCCATTGGAAAAAAATACAGATACAAATTTGTGAAAGTTCTAATTTGTATTGCTGTGATGATTTACAAGATGGCAGTTTCTTGAAAGGAACACTACACACCTCTTCCGTAAGTTCCACAAAGGTAATGTAAGCAATATGCGCACTGTGCTAGCATGCTTCTGCCTTACCTCCTTCTTAATGAGCCATCCTGTGTGCCAGGGAAAGGGGGGAGGGCTTGCAAAGGCTGCAGACAACAGATCTGCAGCTTTTGCAAGCTTTTTTTTTTTTTTTAAATATACCCACAAAGAAAACATGCAGAACAAAAATATATACATGATTTAGTTGGGTATGTCTACTAAATAGTAAAAATAAATTCAGTGTTCTTTAAAAGTGGAAAAAGGTAGCATTGTACAACAATTGCAGTTGAATCCCTTCTACCTAGTTTGTCAAATCTAGATTAAAATAAAAATATTAACTTATGCCCATATTTTGTCAGTAGCTGAACATTTAACAATTTTACTAGTTCTTAAATCATTCACAAACTATATGGATTCTCTTCACACAATGGAAATAGGACTCTGTATTATTGAAACAATGCTTTATTATTAGTACTGTCTAGAAATTTTACATTGGAATGTTTTTATCAAAAACTGTTAAACACCAATATGCTGTTACAACATTATTATTATTTTTATTTTTTTTGAAAAAGCACAAAATACTCTTCTGAAGCATATTTACATAGTTTACAAAATAATAAGCCTTGGCCAGTTTAAAATATTTCTTGTATGCACTTTTTGCATCTGAAGAGGCCTTGCTATAAAATATTGTAATGCATTAAATGGTCTTAACCAATCATTCCTTCTCTGTAAACATTAAAGTCATTTCAGTATAAAGAGTACTTATTATTAACTATTTTTGGATGCGAACAGTGGTTGGATATGCAAAAAGGGCTTCATCTCCAGTGAGGAAAAACATAATTTCCTGTTGCTCCACAGTGCTTACGCTCTTTAAAACATAAACAGTTAATTTACAACTTCCATAATGCCTCGCCAGAAAGGAAGCAACATATTACCCATCCTTGTCCTAAGTAATGCTCTTTTGAATAATGAAAGTTTTTCACATTATAGTACAGCAAGAGCACTTTAGTATAATGGAATGTATCCACAAATTTTCAAACTGAAATCAGATTGGCAAAATTTTGGCTAAAGCAGACAAATTAATACTTTAGCTAACTTGAAGAATTAAATTTTTTTTTTTTTATTTTAGCCTAAACTTTGCTGTTCAAATTTACGTTTGCCACATTTAAGTGAATAAGTCTCATTAAGTCTAAAGTCAAGTACAATTTCCCCACTTTTGGAGTGAAATCCTTATGGCCACATAAATATCTGTTCTAAGAAGCAGCTTAACGTTTTCAGTGCTGTGCATAAGTGAAGCTTGAATTCAGTAGTGTGACTTACAGCGAGTAAGATAAGGCAGCACTAGTTTAGCAATGACAATGTCTTTTAAGAGTCCTTTGAATAAAAATACACTTATAATCTGAAATGTTCGCTCACCCACAGCTCTCTGCGCTGTCACAGGATTTTAAAGTTCATTTGGAATTGTCTTGAAATAACACTTTGGTAATAGCCCAACATAATCTAAAATGGCTGAAAAATATGTTTTGGATATTCAGTCACGAGGGATGCATTTTGGGTTGAACCTTCTCAGTAGGCTTGGACCTGATGAGGCAGAAGCTGGCACCCACTGTTGACATGACTCATGACCTTCTGCTTAAGCTGAGCCACCTGCTCTCTTAGCAAACTAGCAGTGGATGCCAAGTCTGTGTTCTGGGTTTTAAGATGCTTCACCTTTTCCTCAAGTCTTGAAATCCTCTCTAGTTTTCTCTTCCTGCACTTGGAAGCGGCTATCCTGTTCCTCAGCTTTTTCCTCTCAGCCTTGATTCTCTCCTGGTTATCCATGTCTATGGGAGACATTGGAGGGCTATCTCCAAAACTTGCCACTTCTGGTACTATTTGAGGCTCATCCTTTAACGTGTGCATCCTGTGCGTAGGAAGGTGAGCGTGATGACCCATATGTTGTGGTAGAGGAGGGTAGGGTGAAGAGTCAGTGTGGTAGTTGGCAGCGCTCATTGCTACATTGGAATAGCTATTGAGGTTCACATAAACAGGAGCATCAGAGTGCAAAGGTGGCTGACTACTGACACCCGAAGACACTGAACTTGTCTTCATGCCAGTGCTCAACTGATTCTGCTTGTGTAGATCTTCCAGTGCTTTAACAAATCCTTCTGCAAATTCCTGTTCCTCACTAGCCATCTTGGGATACAAAAACTGGCTGCTAGTGGGGGTGGTGGTAACCATGCCATTTGACTGAATAATCAATCTCTCTAATTCAGGAGAGGCAAGCTTCAGTAGGCCCAGGTCAGGAGAAGTGAGCAGACCATCCCCATCTTGCTGGTGTTGCTTCATATGTGATACTACTTGATCACTTAGATTAAGGTTCAGGTCCTTTTTCATCATGTTGCTGGCTGTTGTCGTATAGGAGCTTTGGTGTAGGTGAAGATTTAATATATCATCATGATAAAAGGGTATTTCCATCATCCCTTCACACAGACCCAGAAGAATTACAGGGACTCAATTCCCTCAAGAATTATATGTGGTATAATCCTCTGTCTTCTTCAGAAATATTATATACAATCAATGCAGACCTCACCAACAGATTAAACCAAATATATTTCTTTTGTTTTCCGCAGAGCAGTGTATCTTGTTTGTTTGGATCACTTCATGAAAATAACTGAGAATATGTCACTGGTATCTGAGCAGGAAACATTCATCTTTGTTCGATATCTCTCTCTGACGAATCTTGTTTGTATTCCAAATTCTTAGATTTTGTAGTGGGAATGCACGTATTGTTTTCCAAATCCTCCTCTAAAATAACAGTAACAGAGTAGCATTCGTATTGTGTCGTTGTCTGTATACTTTACTCTGTAGGTTTGATTTCAGCTTCTCTGTGAGGTTGTCAGTTTGCTGTGTAGTGTTGATTTCCCTTCCTCTTCTGAACTCTCATGCTGTACTGAGCCGCACCACTGCCTGTTCTCCCTTTTATTGCCTCCCTATCCCATGATGACACTTTCCTATTACGGGATTGGTTACATATTACGTCCTGGGATTTGTCCATTTGCATGGTTGTCTTAGCAACATTCTATAAACTGCAAACAGAGCAAGGCATTCTGGGTTGATGTCATTAGTTAACCCCTGTAGTGGTGAAAGCCTGCAGCCTATAAGAAAACAGGAACACTCACGTGATGGTTTATTTTTGTATTGAAGAGCTCACCTCAGCAGAGAGGACGTCATGGCTATTTATAGGCGAAGGCATTGCCTTGTAATTTATTTAAAGGCTTTGCTGCTCAGTTCTAATTTGCGAACAAGAAAAAACATGTATTTTACGAAGGGATTAATGTAAAGATTATCTATGAGAGCTAAAAGTTTTGCAAGTTAAATGAACAGAGCATGTAGAGTAGCAAAACATATAACCACACGTTACAGGCTCACTTACCCTCTTTTTCCCCCATATATTTAATATTATACAGTTTTATCCCATAATCAGTTTTACACATTCAGCACAGCTATTATACTGCTGTTTTTTTCAAAGTATAACATGTGCTAGTATTTTATGTTGGTAAAATTTTACAATAAGTGCTTTACAGTTCCGCTAAAATATTTCAAAATTTTAAATGATTGGCCTTTAACTTTAATAACAGTCACCACCTAGCTACAGACTTAACCATGTGAATAACTACAATCTAGCAACCACCTCATTCTAAGTTCACATTAACTACCCACCATTTGCAGCTATGTTAGTTAAGAGTTTGTTCAAACATTTAAAAATAACTAGAGTATTAAAAAATAGACTTATACTCATAGACATGCGCAGCACATTTTATAAGGGTGTGCACCCAGGAGTTCTTTCTCTGTTATTTTTAACATTTTTATATTAGGTGAATATTTATTAAAGGAACATTCAAAACACCATAAACACTACATACCGCTGCAGTGGTTATGGTGCCAGGACTGCCCTCGTGTCCTCCCACTGTAACTTGTCTACTTTTTTAGAACAGTGTAGCAACTTAACTGTGTGCAATGAAGGCCATAATTTAACTCTATGAAAACATCTAGTGTCTTCTGCAGATGAAGACTGGGTGCCTGTGGGATCCATGGAAATTGTCAAATTGTTCTAAAAATTACAATGTAAGTGAGCCAGAGCACTCCTGGCACTACACTCTTTCAGTGTTTCTTTCTATGGCTCTGCTTCTTCTTCCCAACTCCTCTCTGTTGGTGTCCCCCAAGGTTCAGTCCTTGGTCCCCTACTGTTCTCCATCTATACTGCCTCCCTTGGTAAACACATTAACTCTTTTGGCTTCCAATATCATTTCTATGCGGATGACACGCAAATCTATCTGTCCTCTCCTGATCTCCCCCTGTCCCTCTTGACTAGTGTCTCTGACTGCCTCTCTGCTATTTCTAACTGGATGGCTGCCCACTTCCTTAAACTCAACTTGACCAAAACTGAAATTCCGGTCTTTCCTCCCTCAAGTGTTGCTACTCCTGTGTCTGTCTCCCTCCAAGTCAACGGTGCTACCATCAGCTCCACCACGCAGGCTTACTGCCTAGGTGTTCTCTTTGACTCCGACCTCTCCTTCATGCCTCATGTTCAGTGTATCGCCAAATCCTGACGCTACCATCTCAAAAACATTGCGCGCATCCGACCCTACTTAACGCCAGATGCTGGTCCATTCCACTGTCCTTTCTCAACTTGACTACTGTAATCCGCTTCTCAGTGGTCTTACATGCTCCCAACTTGCACCGTTACAGTCCATAATGAATGCGGCGGTGAGGTTCATCTTCCTGTCCGCCCGTACCTCCCACACCTCACCCTTCTGTCAGTCCCTACATTGGTTTTCTGTAAGATATAGGGCTCAATTTAAAATTCTGGTTCTTGCTTTCAAATCTCTACATAATGCTTTTCCCACCTATCTATCCTCCCTAATACACAAGTATGTCTCGTCTAGACCCTTACGGTCTGCTGATGACTTACGCCTATCTTCTGTCCGTACTCCCACCTCTGATGCTTGCCTTCAAGACTTCTCGAGGGCTGCACCGTTCCTGTTGAACTCACTTCCCTCCTCCGTTAGATGCTCACCCAGTCTCCACTCCTTCAATAAATTATTAAAAACCCACTTCTTCATAAAAGCATATCAATTAAACTGTTAACAGCTCCCGACTGATTCCTCTCTTGCAGCTGTCATTATTCTAATACTATCCTTACCTTTTGTGTCACTTTACCCCACTCCCACAAGCATGTAAGCTTATTAAGCAGGGCCCTCAACCCCTCTGTTCCTGTGTGTCCAACTTGTCTGGTTACAACAACATGTTTGTTCACCCACCCACTGTAAAGCGCTGCAGAATTTTTTTGCGCTATATAAATAATAACATAATAACAATAATAACCATTACAGAGGGCTGCAGAGTTTATAATGCTTTGTGCGTTCCTTAAATACTGAATCACAAGTGTCTTTTTTAACTAGCACACCAAAACAGTGAGGTGTGTGTGCAAAGACACTGGGTGTGGGGAATGACTGTGTTTTGTGTATGAGTGTGGTTCCTGTATTGTGGTAGCTGTATGTTTTAACATTGTATAAGGTGGCTGTATAAATGATGTACGTGGCAGTCCGTGTGTTTTGTAGATATAGTGATTTATGTGGCAGTACATGATGTGTGGGAGTGAATGACATGGGGTACCTGTGAGTGATATGTGTGGGTAGCTGTGACTGATATCTGTGGCAGTGTGTGGGGAGCTGTGAGTGATATGCAGGTAACTATAAGTGATGTGTGTTGCTGTGTGTCGGTAGTTCAGTGTGTTGTGTGTTATTGAGTGCACTTTAGAATCGTTTTAAAAATTCATTTTCTTTTGCCGCTTACATTTCGCCTGGAGGGCTATGTTCTTAATTCCCTCGAGGTCATAGCCCTAGTCCATGGTGGCCCAACAGGGCTCTGATTATGACCCTACTTCCTGGTAGCCCAGTGGGGCTGTATACATGGCTCTGATAGCTGGTGGCCCAGTGGGGCTGTGCTCAGGGCCGGCGCCACCTGTAAGGCGACCTAGGCAGCCGCCTAGGGCGCAACTTACCAGGGGGCGCCGGATCCCTGCACCCGGTGTCGCTCCTCATGCTGCGCCGCCTGAGCGCTCTTGCAAGCCTCCGGCGGCGCAGCACTGCAGCATGGAGGGCGGCCGGGTTTGAGTGACCGGCAGGAGGGAAGCACAGAGCGCTCCCTCCTGCTGGTCTCTCCATGTAGCGTGGCCGGGCGGCGCGGAACGCGGGACAGGAACCTTTGTTTCCTGTACCCGGCCGCCGGCGGACTGACAGGAAGTGCTCACTCAGTGAGCGCTTCCCTTCAGTCCGCCGGCGGCCGGGTACAGGAAACAAAGGTTCCTGTCCCGCGTTCCGCGCCGCCCGGCCACGCTACAAAGGCAGGAGGGGAGGGTAAGGACCACTAGGGGTGGGAGGGAGGAAAGGAGGGGGGGGGGGAAGGACCACTAGGGGTGGGAGGGGGGGAAAGGACCACTAGGGGTGGGAGGGGGGGGGGAGGACCACTAGGGGTGGGAGGGGAAAGGACCACTAGGGGTGGGAGGGAGGGGGGGAAAAGGACGCTAGGGGTGGGAGGGAGGGGGGGAAAAGGACCACTAGGGGTGGGAGGGAGGGGGGAAAGGACCACTAGGGGTGGGAGGGAGGGGGGGGAAAGGACCACTAGGGGTGGGAGGGAGGGGGGGGGAAGGACCTCTAGGGGTGGGAGGGAGGGGGGGGAAAGGACCACTAGGGGTGGGAGGGGTGGGAGGGGTGGGAGGACCACTAGGGGTGGGAGGGAGGGGGGGAAAGACCACTAGGGGTTGGAGGGAGGGGGGGAAAGGACCACTAGGGGTTGGAGGGGGGGGAAGGACCACTAGGGGTGGGAGGGAGGGGGGGAAAAGGACCACTAGGGGTTGGAGGGGGGGGAAAGGACCACTAGGGGTTGGAGGGTGGGGGAAAGGACCACTAGGGGTGGGAGGGAGGGAGGGGGATAAGGACCACTAGGGGTGGGAGAGAGGGGGGGTATAAGGACCACTAGGGGGAGAGAGGGGGTATAAGGACCACTAGGGGAGGAGGGGAGATAAGGACCACTAGGGGAGGAGGGGGATAAGGACCACTAGGGGGGGGTAAGGACCACGAGGGAGGGTAAGGACCACTAGGGGAGGGGGGGGGATAAGGACCACTAGGGGATGGGGGGATAAGGACCACTAGGGGAGGGGGGATAAGGACCACTAGGGGTGGGAGGGGGGATAAGGACCACTAGGGGGGAGAGAGGGGGTATAAGGACCACTAAGGGGGGGGGTAAGGACCATGAGGGGGGGTAAGGACCACTAGGGGAGGGGGAGGTGGGAGTGAGAAGACCACCAAGGGGGAACTGCAGAGGGACAGGGGGCCAAGGGAGAGCACTAAGGGACAGAAGGGGAGAACATGGAGGGACAGAAGGGAAGGGGAAATCAATAATTGACCGGAGGGGAGAGCACTATGAATTTTAAAAATAAATAAATAAAGAGCTGCTCCCCTCTCAGTCCCTATCCTACCCCACAAACCCTCTCTTTTACACTACACACATACACAATGCATCCCCCCCACATACACATACACACACACACACACAGAAACATACAATGCATTCCTACTCACACACAGACACACCCGAAACACACAATGCATCCCTTACGTTCACACAAACACTCATTCTCTTAGACACAGAAACTACATTACATACACAGAAACAAACTTTGCACCCCTTACACACACACACACACACACACAAACAGAAACATACAATGCATTCCTTATACGCAAACACACACTGCATCCCCTATAAACACACTACATCCCTTACACAAATTGCACACATAAAACATCCCCAACTCATTGATGGGCCATGTAGGTGGAATTATGGGTGGGCATTGTAGGCATACTCACGGTCAAGCTCTGGGGGCCCAGACCTTGAGCTGTGTAAGGGGCCCTAAAAAATGGAGCTGTTTCCTGTTCGTTAATTGTTGTGAGCACTGTTAAAAACAGTCTCCAGAGAGCCTCTTCTACACCAGACCTGTGGAGCCAGACTGAGCCCATCATCAGCCTCTTGTCCTCATCTGGTGGTAAGTAGGCAATCCAATATATTATTAGTGGCACTAATTTCTAATTTACCTCACATTAAATGGATACTATAGTCACCAGAAGCACTACAGCATAATGTAGTGGTTCTGGTGTCTATAACCTGTGCCTGTAGGCTTTTTAATGTAAACACACTGTCTTTTCAGATAAAAGACACTTTGTGAAGACTGGCGTTGGCCCATATGGCAGAGCATATGGGCGGGGCATTGTGATGTCACATGGTGGGCCGGACATATGGGGGGGGGGAGAGGGGGGGGGCGGCAAATTCTTTTTTGCCTAGGGCGGCAAAAATCCTTGCACCGGCCCTGGCTGTGCTCATTACCCTGCTCCCTGCTGGGAGCAAATCCAAATTATTTTTAAAGTGACATTGCTATATAAAACCTCCTCAAATTTATATTTTACTATTTACTGTATTTACTGTTTTCTACGTCAGCACCATGGCTGAGAAATGCATGTTCACAGCTGAGAAATGCATGTTTTTTTTTTGTATGTTTGGAATGCAGGCTAGATTCTTTTTGGGTTGAGCACCCTGCCCCCCAGTTTCAGGTGCTCCTTTGGAATTGACCATATGAAAGTATAAACTTGAGGAGGCTTTGGATAGCAATGCCACTTTAATAATAATTTGTATTTGACGTAGAGCAGATATATATTGCATTGTGAGTATATACAGCATGAGAAGGGGTCATAGTGGGGTAAGAGGGGCAGGGAGAGAAGGGATTGCAGTGTGGGGAGAGGGTTGCAGGGATAGTAGGGGTTACAGCATGGGGAGGGGGGCATGGAGAGAAGGGGTTACAGTGTGGTGGGGCAGGCAGGGGAGAAGGACTGTGTCCTACCTTTATTTTCAATATAATAAATTCCCTGGTGGTCCAGTGTCTCTCCCTGGTGGTTGGGTGGGTTACCCCTCCGGTCTGCAGCTCCGCCGGGTGCAGAGCTGCAGACCGTCTGATAGAAATCTTGCGAGCTCCCAGAATGTTGCCATGGTAACGCCCTGGGTGCTCGCGAGACCTGTATCACACGGTCTGCAGCTCTGCACCCGAAGGAGCTGCAGGCTGGAGGTGCTGGGGTCTTTCTGGGCAGACTGATTGGAGGTGGCCGGCGGCATACAGGGCAAGCCCCCGGGACCCCTGACAGACCGAGGGCCAGACTAATCAATCTGCCTCATAGTCTCCTATCTCCTTGGCGGCCCAGGAGGCGTGGGTCAGTGAGACCCCCTGGAAATCGCCCGGCAACCCACACTTTGGGAAACCCTGATTTAGGTAATTGCCCATTATAAATATAGGAGTTGTCTATGGCTCATTAAGTGTCCCTTGATATAACATTAACAGATGTTGTATGAATGAGTCTAAAGCTTAGTATTCCTAGCACTATAGTATCCCTTTAAGGAGCTAAGTGTGGGGGAAAAAGCAAACATCTGTTTTTATTCTTTCAGGATTCTTTTTTTTACAGGTATTGGATTGGAGGAATGGAGAAAGGCAGATGTGGTTACTATATTGAAAAGGTGTTCAAAATCTCTGAATGTAAATTATAGGCATGTGAGCTTAATTTCTGTGGCTATGAAAGTATATCAAGGGTTATTAAGGGTTAATATTTAGGAATTAATTAGGAACAACAATGTCATTAGCAGAAATCAGCATGGTTTTATGATCATGTCAAAATACCTTAATAGCAATTTGTGAAGAAATAAGTAGAAGTATAGATCAGGGCGTTGCAGTAGATGTGATCTATAAGGATTTTGCAAAGGCTATGGTTCAAATTAAAAGAAATGAAAGTTATTTTTCTTGGTAGAAGAGTGACTTAAAGAGAGTTGTCATTAATGGTAAATTTCTAGGCTGGACAAATGTGGTAATTGGTGTCCCTCAGGATCTGTTCTGGGACCACATATATTACACCTATTTATAAATGATCTTGAAATAGGCATTGAAAGTCATGTGTGTTTGTGAATAACACAAAACTATGTAAGGTAATACAACATGAACAGGATAGTTCTTAACTGTAGAGGGATTTTTAGATTAGGGGACTGTGCACTTAAATGGCAGACGAAATTTAATTTAGATAAAAGCAAAGTAATGCACTTCAGGGTGAAGAACGTGATTGGCAGTGATTTGGGAATTGTTATAGACAAAACAACTTGGCATCAATATTCAATGTCAATAAGGGGTTGCTAAGGTTCATGAAAGTATTGTCATTTATAAAAAGTGGCATTAATTCTCAGGATGAAAAGATAATTCTTTGTAAATTATTGGTAAAACCATACCTTGAATATGGCATGCAAAATTGGGTACTTGTTCTAAAGAAGGATATTATGGCACAAGAAAAAGTGGTACCTTAGAGGGGATATGATAACATTATACCAGCATTGGAACTACTGCCGGTGCAACTGTTGGGGCCACACCAGGGTCTGCACTCTAATGTGGCCCAGGCACTTAAGATCACCTGATGGGTATTGGTGCAGGGCGCAACGGCCCTTTAAAAGAGCGACTAGGCCCCTAGAATACCAGATGCTGGAAGAAAGTGGGAGCCTGTAATTTCCTCCTAGCTACAAACAGAGTCGCGCAGGGGGGAGAAGAGGCACAAGAGGGGAGGAAGAAGCAAGGAGAGAGAGAGAGCTGCTCCAGCAAGCCCTACACTGCCATCAGTCTTAGACACCAGCAGGACCTGTGAAGCCACCGTCCTGAACATAACAGGTATGTTAACAGAAGGGTCGTTAATTATAAAAATTGTTACATGTATGTAATTGTCAATGTGTGTATATATGTGTTTGTTACTATGTGTGTATGTGTATCTGTGTGTCAGTGTGTATGTATGTGCCATTGAGTATATATTTGTGCATCTGTGTGTCAATGTGTATCTGTTTATGTATGTATGTAAGTGTAAGAAGTGTATGTGTATATGTGCATACAAGCCATCAATCAAATGCCAACATTACATACAAACACATCCTTGCAGTCAAACTCCAAAATTAAATACAAAAACACCCCTATATTCAAACACCAATACTACACACAAAGTGCACCTGCATTTAAAAACTAACACTACATACAAATACACCTATGTAGAGGCGGCTCTCTAAATAGGTGATTTAGGCAGCCGCCCAAGCCTGAGGACTCGCAGCCGCCTAAGTCGCCTTAGGGCATACTGTGTCAGGTCCTCGGTCAGTGACCGAGGACCCAAAACCAGGAGGGAGCCTGGTGGCTTGCTCTGTATGCTGCCAGGTACGAGGCCCCTCCAGTCTGCCGGGAGGAGAGCGCCCATGGCCCCTGGTCTGCAGCTCCACAGTGTGCAGAGCTGCAGACCTTATGTCCCGCGAATTCTGGCCAATCAGAGTGTTGCCATGTGTTACCACAGCAACGCTCTGACCGGGTCTAGCGAGATACGTGGTCTGCAGATCTGCTCAGACCGGAAATCATGGCCACGGTTCCACCAGAAAGACAAGAGACCTGCAGCTTTTCCAAGCTGTGTTTAGATATACCCAATGAAAAATTGTATAATTTGTTGTGAAGAAATTGGAAAGTGCTCCAAATTGAATTTTTGCCTCCTTTTGGATCAACAGCAGAAACAGATGTGAAAAAGGATGAACTTGATGGATGCAAGCATATTTTCAGACTATGTTACTGATGGGTTGCTGCTCCTCTGTAGTGATTATCGCTCTGCTGGGAGAATGGAAGGATGTAGCATTCTGAGGCATATAGTCAGAGTGGTATAGCTTTTCCACATGATACCCACAAACATTAGCTGAGACTGAATTAGGCTTTAATGGGAGACACGCAGTGTATTTATATATCACCTTGTTTAACCCCTTAAGGACCAAACTTCTGGAATAAAAGGGAATCATGACATGTCACACATGTCATGTGTCCTTAAGGGGTTAAAGGGACACTATAGTCACCTGAACAACTTTAGCTTAATGAAGCAGTTTTGGTGTATAGAACATGCCCCTGCAGCCTCACTGCTCAATCCTCTGCCATTTAGGAGTTAAATCCCTTTGTTTATGAACCCTAGTCACACCTCCCTGCATGCGACTTGCACAGCCTTCCATAAACACTTCCTGTAAAGAGAGCCCTATTTAGGCTTTCTTTATTGCAAGTTCTGTTTAATTAAGATTTTCTTATCCCCTGCTATGTTAATAGCTTGCTAGACCCTGCAAGAGCATCCTGTATGTGATTAAAGTTCAATTTAGAGATTGAGATACAATTATTTAAGGTAAATTACATCTGTTTGAAAGTGAAACCAGTTTTTTTTTTTTTTTCATGCAGGCTCATCATAGCCAGGGGAGGTGTGGCTAGGGCTACATAAACAGAAACAAAGTGATTTAACTCCTAAATGACAGTGAATTGAGCAGTGAAATTGCAGGGGAATGATCTATACACTAAAACTGCTTTATTTAGCTAAAGTAATTAAGGTTACTATAGTGTTCCTTTAAATAGTAAACATTCACTAGCAAATCACGCAAAGTACCCATATCTCTCCATTTGATTTCAGATCACATCCTTCCCACTCTCCAGTTCAATGGCTTTACTTTAAATACCTGCCTGGTTATCTATTTAAATATCTTAGCCTCCCAGTAGAGTGTCATTTGAAAGCATTCTTGCTGCTGCCCCTCGGTTAAAGTTTAGTGATTATCCAACAAAAAGGGGAAGAGACATATGTTTAAAGTTTTACCGGGTTGTCACAACATTAGTAACTAAAATGGGTGTTTCTGAGCTACATAATAAATTCCTCTAGCTGGCTGTATGATGCATGGCAGGTCAGGAATAAATACAGTGGATCCACGGAATGCTCTATCAAGTCCTAAATGGAGAGGCAAGTGGGATGACAAAGCTGCAAAAGAGGCAGCATGTTGTTCCTCAGAAATATTAGGCTGCGATCCTAAGGACTGCCCATGTTATTCCTTTCCCTGGGAATCAGGGCGGTACCACACTCTGCAGAAGGTGACTCAATCCTTTTATTGGAAACAAAGAAAAAGTTACTATTCCAAATCCATATGCACATTTGAATAACTGGAGTTTTTTAGTACAACGCCAAAGACTATTTAAATGTAAGATCACCTGCCAGTTCATGGCAAAATCTCTTAGGTGAGCCCTACACTAACAATTCACCTTGCTGTCTTCAGCTGACAGGTACAAATCTCTAATGAGACAGAGAGGGGTATTTATCTAAACTACTACACGCCTATTAATACAAACATGCAAAATTAAGCTCTGCACTCACACTCCCACTACTCCTGGGTGGCTGCAACAACTACAGTACAAACCAGCCCCGATACATACAATACAAATTTAGGATAGTGCACAAATAACTATCTTTCTTTAATTGAATATATTGGGGTTGATGTGTACTATAGTCATTGCTTCTTCCTAGGAATAGTGGGAGTTTGAGCCAAGGCTTAATTTTCTATGTTTCTATTTGCTTTTGTATTACACAGCCATGTTACATTGCTGCCACCCACCCCATGTGTTCCCTATTAAGGGTTGATAAGTGCAGGGCCGGTACAAGGATTTTTGCCGCCTCCTCATATGCTCTGCCCACCATGTGACATCACAATGCCCCACCCATATGATCTGCTATATGGGCCAACGTCAGTGCTGCACGCAGTGTCTTTTCTCTGAAAAGGCAGTGTGTTTACATTAAAAAGCCTGCAGGGACAGGCTATAGACACCATTTAATGTGAGGTGAGCTATAGTGTCCCTTTAATGTGAGGTAAATGAAAGATAAGAGCCACTAATAACATACTGGATTGCCTACTTACCACCAGATGAGGACAAGAGGATGATGATGGGCTCAGGCCGCAGTCTGTCTCCACTGGTCTGGTGTAGAACAGACTCTCTGGAGGCTGTTTGTAACAGTGCTCACAAAAATCAACAAACTGGAAGCAGCTAAAAAAATTTTATGGGGCCCCTAACACAGCTCAATGTCTGGGCCCCCAGGGCCTGACCCTGAGTATGCCTACAAGATCCACCCATAAGTCCACCTACATGGCCCACCCATGAGTTCGCTCACAGGGAGTGGGGTGTATGTGTGTAGGGGATGTGTTGTGTGTTATTGTAGAGGATGTAATGTGTGTGTGTTCTTATGGAATGTAGTGTACAGGGATACCAATTTGTGTAAGGGATGTAGTGTGTGTGTGTGTGTGTGTGTGTGTGTATCGGGGATGCAATGTGTGTTTGTGTGTCAGGCATGCATTGTGTGTTTCTGGGTGTGTGTGTGTAAGAGATGCAAGGGGTATGTTTCCGTGTATGTATGTAATGTAATGCAGTGTATGTGACTGTATGTGTGTAAGAGATACATTTTGTTTCTGTGTGTGTGTAAGAGAAGCAGTTTGTATCGGAGCTCCCTATACCCCGGCTGGGTACCTCCGCCAAAGGGCTGCTTCCTAGCTGGAACAGGGAAATGGATAGGCGAACTGGCTCTTGGTCCTTACAAGGACTTTCCTCGCTGCATCCCCTGCAAGCTAGATCCCTCCAGTAACTAGATGAGACACAGTTCTGGAGGTACAAACTCTGACAATCTTTGAAACACACAGCTTTTATGCACAGACCCCTGCAGGAGTTCCCCATTCAAAGTAACCCAAAACATAAGCCCGCCCCGGCGTCGCTGTGTCTGGGAGATAATCTAGCTCCCTCTCAGGTCCAGAGGGTAATCTCTCCCATGATCCTCTGTGCCACAGAGATCATCAAGTTCCCTCTTAGGTCTAGAAAAGTCTACAATAGTTCAACACCCCCCCCCCCCCCCCCCCCCCCCACACACACACACATTTTTAACATTACAAAAGGGGTTAACTGATTGTATGAAAGGATAGAGCTTACAACCTGAGTTACTTTTTGAAGCTGGGGGCTCCAACAGAGCTATTCGGTAAGGTGTGAGTAGTCACACCTACGTGCCCTGGAAGCCTGCCTCTTAAATAGGAAGTCCTTTGACATGTTAATGCTCCTCAGCTTTCAGGAACATTGTGTTTCAATATCATATTCAGAATGGGACAAGTACAATCTTCCAATCCAGCCCAAAATTTGATTTGCGAACAAGCGGATCCCACAACCAATACATTGCCTCTTAGATAGGGAGATCCCCGACATGAGGATCTGAAACAATGCGGGCAAGCAAGTGGGCATGGTACTCAGTGATGGCGGTCCGTCACACATCTCCCCCTTGTCCACCTCCGACAGCCACAACATGACTCACACGGGTCAGCTCGCTGCTGTCTGGAGTGGACCCATAGACTTTTAGTGACATGCCCACAACAGTGCTTGTCCCCGACCAGCCCCCACAGTCCGTGGCTCGGGCCGGCATTGCACCCTGCACCCTCCTGGGTACAGGGTGACTTAAACATAAAGGGCTTTGAGCCCAGGAGGCCATCCATCCCAGGCTCTGGCACCCAGGGATCTCGGAATCTGTAGAACCCCCCGCCCAAACAAAGGTTTCCGGCTTCCTAAACCTGTAACAGCCCCCAACCAAACAAGTGTGCCCCTCTGGCCATTCCATCATCTGTGTCTCTGCAGTTCTTCTGGTTGGCTGGCTGAGGATGGTGGGAGTGGTTGGCCGAGTCAATTGCGGCTCTGCTTCTCGGGACCTGCTGGAGTCGTGGCTGGCCTCTGGGGAGGAGAGTCAGGTGCGCTCTCCCCCTGGATTTCACCCAGCTGCTGGGGAGCCTGCGCCTCTGCTCCTACTTACTCCAGGGCCCTGCACAGCTGCCAGGCAACAAGGGTGAGCAGAGGCTACCTGCCCTTTGCCCGGAGGTCCTCGCCTCCACGTTTATCGGTTCTTGGGGTGGGCAGAGGCTACCTGCCCAGAGGCCCCTGCCTCCACATTTATCTGTTCCTGCGGCAGGTAGCCCTCTGCCAGGGGGCCCATGCCTCCACACCAACTTGCTTCTGGGGAAAGGCGAGCAGGCTGGCTGCACTCTGCTCGGATGTCGATGTATCCTTAAGGTAATGGGTAACTGCGGCCATAGCTTCGCCTGCTACCCATCTGACCAGACCATAGCAGGTCGCTGGGGTCAGCCTCAGCAAGAGTCAGAGGGGCCAACTCTTCCACTTGTAGGGTGCCTGTGGCGACCTAAGTCCCAGCCACGATACCCTCCGTTCCAGTGGCTAACCCTCCCGAAAACTCACACTGCCTCTGGGGAACAAGATCAGTTGTTTTCTTTCCCTGGAGTTCACACTGCTGCTGTGGAATAAAACTGGTTGTCTCCGTTCCCTGGACCTCACACCCCCGCCGGGGAACGAGACCGGTTGTCTCTGTTCCTTGGACTTCCCACTGCCACTGGGGAATGATACCGGCTGTCTCCATTCCCTGGACCTCACACTCCCGCTGGGGAACAAGACCGGTTGTCTCCATTCCCTGGACTTCACACTGCCACTGGGGAATGAGACCGGCTGTCTCCGTTCCCTGGACCTCACACTGCCGCTGGGGAGGAAGGACAGAGCGCTTTCCCCCCTGGACCTCACACTGCTGCTGGGGAATGAGACCGGTTGTCTCCATTCCCTGGACATCACACTCCCACTGGGGAACAAGACCGGTTGTCTCTGTTCCCTGGACTTCACACTGCCGCTGGGGAACGAGATCGGTTTTCTCCATTCCCGGGACTTCACACTGCCGCTGGGGAATGAGACCGGTTGTCTCTGTTCCCTGGACCTCACACTGCCGGACGAGACCGGGCCAGCAAAACAGTCACACGTAGTCTCACTCGAGTTCGCACTCCAAGGTAGCCAGGAAAATCAGGTCTGCCTCCAGCTCGGCTATCTTGGTAAGGTCGAAGCTGCCTTCTCAATGCTCTTGGATGTCCCAGAAGCGGGAGCCGTCAGGGTCTCTGAACGCCATACCCTCAAAAGCCTCCCACAGCAGACAGGGCCATCAAGTTCTCTCCCTCATGCCCGACCAACCATGGGTAGCGGGAGGATGCATGCCACCGCAGGGCCGGGTAGGATCCATCCAACTGCACTTCGATCTCGACCAGCCTCTCCAGTTCTATCACCAATTCCTCTAATGGCTGGTCTCCCGGGTACAGCATCCGCAGTTCTAGTTGCTCCCATTGACGCTCCTTGCACCGGAAAGGTTGCGTTTCTTCCAGAGATCGATCCGGAGGGCCACCATCCATTCTGGTATGCTCCTGTCTGGGATGGGGTCATTGCTATGACGCAGAAGATGCTGTAACCTCTGCTGGAGCCTTTCGCCAAAGTGGGATACTGCACGACGGTACGGGCCCTCTATATCCCCACTTTATCTCTTACAAGCCCCTTGTGTGTCTCCTACATTCTTCCAACCCCTTTGCGTGTCTTACTCCCCCAAGCCCCTTTGTGTCTTACTCTTTCCAGCTCATTTGTGTGTCTCTTTTCCCCCCAGGCTCCTCTGTGTGTCTCCCTCACAGGTGACTCTATGTGTCTCTCTCCTGAGCCCCTCTGCATGTCTCTGTCTTCCCTACCAGCCCCTCTGTGCTTCTCTTTCACCCCTTTCTCAGCCTCTCTGTTTGTCTTACACTCCCCCGTCCCTTAGTGGTCTCATCTCCTCTTCTCTCCCTGTCCTTTAGTGGTCTCATCTTCTCCCCCTGTCCCTTAGTGGTCTTCTCTTCTCCCCCTGTCCCATAGAGGGCTCCCCTCATGTCCCTTAGTGTTCTCCCCTCCCCTCCTGTCCATTAGTGCTCTCCCCTCCTATCCCTTATTGATCTTTCCTACCCTCCTGTCCCTCAGTGCTCTCCCCTCCTATCCCTTAGTGATCTTTCCTCCCCTCCTGTCCCTCAGTGCTCTTCTCTCTCCACCGGTCCATTAGTGCTCTCCCTCGCCCCCCTGTCCCTTAGTGATATCCCCTCTCCTCCAGTCCATTAGAGCTCTCCACACCCATCCCTTAGAGCTCCCCCCTTCTGTCCCTTAGTGCTCTCCCCTCCTGTCCCTTAGTGACCTTTCCTCCCCTCCTGTCCCTTAGTGCTCTCCCTTGCCCCCTGTCCCTTAGTGATATCCTATCTCCTCCAGTCCATTAATGCTCTCCCCACCTGTCCCTTAGAGCTCCCCCCTCCTGTCCCTTAGTGATCTCCCCTGTCCCTTAGTGCTCTCTCATCCCCTCCCCTCCCTTAGTGTTCCTCTCCCCTCTCTGTCCCTTAGTGGTCTTCCCCCATTAGTGGTCCTCTACTCTCCACCCACCCCCTTAGTGATCCTCTACTCTCCCCCCTCCCCCTTGGTGGTCCTCCTCCTCCTCCCCCCTCTTAGTGGTCCTACCTCTCCCCCCTCTTAGTGGTCCTACCTCTCCCCCACCCCCTTAGTGTTCCTCTCCCTACATCTCCCCTTTAGTGGTCCTCCCTCCCCCATCAGTGGTTCTCTCCTCCCCCCCCCTTGTGGCTCCTAACTTTCTTTGTAGTGTGGCACAGGCGGCGGACTGCGGTACAGAAGCTTCTGTTTCCTGTACCCGGCCAGACTGACAGGAAGTGCTCTCTCAGTAAGCAGTTCCTGTTGGCTCGCCAGGCACTGTGTGCTTACCTCCTGCTGGGTCACTCAAATCTTGCACCCTAGGCGACTGCTTAAGTTGCCTATAGGACTCGTCGGCCCTGGATAAATTTGTAGGAGTTTAGGTAACTACCCATATCTGTCTTATTGGAGGAGTTTTGCTTTGAGGTGGCCGGTGAACTTACACTTAAATTGCCATTGGAGTGATACTAAAAAAACTTCTGTGATTTAAATGTGGATAGGAATTTGGGATAGTGTGCAAGTAACTTTTTTATTTGTTTTTTATAGTATGTATTGGGGCTGATGTGCACTATAGACATTGCTGCTTTTTTAGAAGTGGTAGTAGGAGCATGAGCACAGGGCTTAATTGTTTCTATTTCAATCCTTTTATTGGCCTGATGCCACTGGGGATGTTTGGCAATACTGCCAAATGTGTGAGATGTGCCAAAAGGAAGGGTTACAAGGTGATCCTTTGTTGTTTTTGTAACTGTGGAAATGGGTGGTAGCAAATCTGGAAAAGCAAATTGCAACATTGAGATGGGCAATCTTGAAAGGGGTCTGCTGCTCACTGAGCAGAGTTTAGTGGGCATCTCTAGTGGAGTAGAAGGAGATAAGACAACTGGGTAACAGGCACATAGCAGGGTAACAGTTTCATGTTGTAGTGCGGGGGAGGTGCTGTAAGTATAATGGGTGCTTTGTGTGTTTGTGACGGGTGCTGTGCGTGAGAGGTGTGCTCTATGTGTGTAAGAGGTGCTGTATTTGTTGAGAGGTGCTCTGTGTGTATATGAGGGGTCCTGTGTGTGTGTGAGTAGTGCTGTATTTGTGAGGGGTGCTGTGTGTGCTTGTGAGGGGTGCAGTGTATGGGTGAAGGGTAGTGCAGCGGATGGCATTGGACTGTCCTCAAGGGTTATGTTAAAAATGCAATTCGTGTGTTTATTTTCCTGTATAACTGAAATTGTATGCAGCATTCGTATGTTTGTTCGTTAGTTTTCATCCGTATTCCATACGAATGAAAACTACCGAACCAGTAGACCACCCCAGAGAGAAGTGTGTACCTTAGTAGGCTTTCACACTTCTCTAACCACAGGTTAATTGGTACAATCGGTACTTTATAGATGTATCTGGGTGGCCGCCGTTCGGTATACGAACATGTGGCGGCGGCCATCTTACAAAACCTCAGTGGTGGTTGGTCGTCGAGTGTCTGGAACTCAAATCGGACACTCAATTACCCGAACACCGCTGAGACCTCCAGAGCTCCGTAACTCCAGAACAGAGGGGCCAACCAGCCCCTCGTTCGGTGAATTCAAAGTACCGAACAAGGGTATTCAGACGAATAACGTTTTAACAGTGGATGGGAAGGATTTATGTGTATTTTACCTCCCGAATGGAGACCGACTGCAGGGCCAAAACACATGGAACCCTTTTTGGCTACTACCTCATGTGCGGTCGGTCAAATTGTCTCTTCCACCTAACTCCCGAACCCCTGATCCGATCTGGGTGAATTTTGAATATGTTGGTCACCCAGATCAGGGCTACCAGGGGGTGCCACTTAGATAATTGTACCTGGATGTTTTAGGGTACATCCAGAAACCGTGTGAAACTGTAGCATGTATAAGTGGATTATGTGTCACACTGAGGGGAGGAGATGTATGGGAGGTAACTACTGTACTATTGGCTACTGTACCAATTATTGTAAATCCCTCCCTTGCATGGGAGAAGCCTTTATAAGGAATCTGTGTGATTAAAGGTTCACTTCTGCTCCTGATGCTGTGTGTCGTCCAGTCATTGGGATTGATGTTGGGATATTGTTGGATTGTTTTGCCTGCTGGAATTATTGCTTTATGGATTTCTAATACTTGTTCCTGAGCCTTACTGGGATCTTAAGTGGAGATAGAGATCACCTGTGTAATAGCAGCTCTCCGCTACAAGTAGTGTGTGTCTGTGTGTGTGAGAGAGGGGCTGTGTGTGACAGTGTTGGTATTGGGTCTATATATTGGGGGTTGGGGTGGGATAGGAGTAAATAAGCATTTAAAAAAAATTATTATTAAAAAAACTAATACATAAAAAACTAATACATAAATAAACTTTGTTCCCTTCTTATCTTTTCCTCAGGGAGGGGGACATTGCCCTGGTGCTCTGGTGCAGGCCATCTGTCAGTGTCTGTGGGATGTTTTATCTCCCCACCGGCCCATGAAGGCACACAGCAGGGCCGGTGTTTGGATGGCGCTGGCTCTGCATGGGCCAATGGGGAGATCCTGTGATCACCCCTGCCGGCCTCATCCCATGGCCATTGCGGCCCCCCGGGCATTTGGCTGGTTTGCCCGATCACCAGTCCAGGCCTGTGGTTCCCAGCCCATGCAATTACCGAAACTTTTTCGCATACCCCGGGGCACTGAATTGTACCTCTGGGGGTATGTGTACCACGGGTTGGGGACCCCTGTTCTAAACTAATCCCCACCTTCTAAACTTGTGTGTATCTTAACCCGTTTCTCCCTCGTGTATGTCTCTGATCCTACCTAACCTCTTGTGTATTACTTAACACCCCCGTACCTTTTGTCTGTTTCTTAACCCTTTTACCGTTTTTTGTTTCCTCACATATATACACAGTCACATGCATACATACATACATCGATATTAAATCATATATGCAGTCACTTAAACACACACATATATATATATATATATATATATATATATATATAGGCACACAGTCACATACATACAAATAGATGCACATAGTTACATACAGTGAAATGCACACATTTACAGGTACACAGTCACACATAGTTACAATCACGCAGACAAAGTCACACACAGTTATATGCACACAAATACAGACAATTACAGGCAAACATAAAACACAGTCACGGTAATATTAATCCTTCATGGACACTTGGAGTGGAAAAGCAGAGTCCAGACCAAGGTTGTCTTTAATATTGACTGGACCCTGGGCAAAGCATTTGCATGGGCCCCCTGGACCCTGTCCCTCCTACCCAGGCGTGCAATCACGTCCACCACCACAACGCAGTGGCAGACCTAAAGTAGAGAGGTGCAAGATTTTTTTGGGCCTCCCTATCACACGGGTGAATAAAAGGTAGATCCCCATCTGTCGTGCAACTCCAGAAATGCATTGACAGCTGGGGCTCTAACATTTACCCATGTTCGTAGGTTTGTATTTAGCACTAAGCAGTTTTTGTGTGTTTGAATGTAAACAGGAATTTGTATGGAGTATGTGGTGTTGGCGTGACTGCAAACATGTATTTATGTGTAGTTTGGTTTTTGAATGCAGGGGTGTATTTACATATACACTGCGTGCAGAATTATTAGGCAAATTAGTATTTTGACCACATCATCCTCTTTATGCATGTTGTCTTACTCCAAGCTGTATAGGCTCGAAAGCCTACTACCAATTAAGCATATTAGGTGATGTGCATCTCTGTAATGAGAAGGGGTGTGGTCTAGTGACATCAACACCCTATATCAGGTGTGCATAATTATTAGGCAACTTCCTTTCCTTTGGCAAAATGGGTCAAAAGAAGGACTTGACAGGCTCAGAAAAGTCAAAAATAGTGAGATATCTTGCAGAGGGATGCAGCACTCTTAAAATTGCAAAGCTTCTGAAGCGTGATCATCGAACAATCAAGCGTTTCATTCAAAATAGTCAACAGGGTCACAAGAAGCGTGTGGAGAAACCAAGGCGCAAAATAACTGCCCATGAACTGAGAAAA